>NC_133128.1:117620103-118322490 GCF_048418815.1 Hemitrygon akajei
TGACTGAGAGGCTGTCGTTGAAAACCAAGCCCTTGGAGCTGGTGAAACTTTCGGCGGAGGTTCATGTGAGTAAACACTGCATTTTACTTTAATGTCATTAATTCGAGACACTATGTTACGTAATGCGAAGGATCGGATCCGAACTTTATCCAAATAATTTGACTATATCAGAATATGAATTCTTTCTCTCCATGTCACTCTCATTTTCTGACTCTGTCACTCTGAGTTTCAGGACCCCATTCACACGGAATAGATCTCATTTCAGTTATCACACTGCTCCCCCCTCTCTCTCTGTCCCACTCACGGGTAATTCACTCTCTGTACCCAATTCCCTCTCATCATTTCACATGCTCTGTCACCAATAAACGCGTCCACCTTTATCACCTTCTGCTACTTTTTCCTCTCCCTCCCTGTGTGTTCCTCTCTCTACCCCACCAACCAATAACATTGCGAGTTCTGTTGATCACAGGAAATACTTGCATCCTCTCAGATCATCACACTACCCGCGTGCTTCATTGGTGATGGAACCACCTACTTCACTTTAAATGACTTGCGCTGAAGAATTGTGAGGTTTCTCGTTAAATTATTTTACATGATAGCTGGCCCATCGGTATCAAGGAGATAAAAGCTGAGAGCAGACCGGACAGTGATGTGCCATATCACGTGGTTCTATGATTGTAGACATCCATAAACTTTCCACATGGAAGAAATTTTTTATGACCAATGTTATAGATTGAATGCAAAACTTTGGAGTACAGGATAGCAGGAAAAAATCCACAATTCATAGATGGAATTTGGAACAAACATCTTAAGACAGAAACTCTCGCAATATCTGTTCGAAGTTCAAGTAAAGTTATTATCAAAATAGATATATTTCACGATTTACAATCCTGAGATTTGTTTACCTGCTGGCATAGTCAGTAAATACTCAGAAAGAGGTGGCATAGGGTCAGAAGGAGTTGCATCATTGTGGATAGAGCTGTGGATCTGCAAGGGTAAAAAGTCCCTGATGGGAGTTGTATACAGACCCCCAAACAGCAGTACGGTTCTGGCCTACAAATTACAATGGAGGATGGAAAATGCATGCCAAAAGGGCAATGTTACAACAGTCATGGGGGTCTTCAATATACAGGGAGTTTGGGAAAATCAGGCTGGTGTTAGATTACAGGAGGTAGAATTTCTCGAGTGCCTGGCCCTACGAGATGGCTTTTCAGAGCAGCTCGTGGTTGGGCTGACTAGTATCAGCTATTCTGGATAGGGTGATTTGCAAAGGACCAGAATTGATTAGAGAGCTCGAGGTAAAAGAACCTATCAGGGAAAATGATCATAATATGATAAAATTCACCCTGAAATTTGAAAAAGAGAAGCTTCGGATGTATCAGCATTACAGTGGTGTATAGGGAATTACAGCGGCATGAGAGAGGAGTTGGCCAAAATCGATTGGAAAAGAGCTGGCAGAGATGACAGCAGAGCAGCAATGGTTGGAATTTCTGGAAGCAATCTGGAAGGCCCAGGATATATACATCCCAAAGAGGAAGTAGTATTCTAAAGGAAAGATGACACAACTGTGGCGAAAAAGAGAAATGAAAGCCAACATAAAAGCCAAAAAGAGGGCATATAATTGAACAAAGATTGGTGGGAAGTTAGAGGATTGGGAAGCTTTTAAAAAACTAACAGAAGGAAACTAAAAAAGTCATTAAGAAGGTAAAGATGGAATAAGAAATAAGCGACCCAATAATATTAAAGAAGTGATCAACAGTTTCTCCAGATATATAAAGTGCAAAAAAGAGAGACAGGAGAGTGGATGAAGGGAAGGCAGTGGATGTTGTCTACATGGACTTCAGTAAGGCCTTTGACAAGGTCCCACATGGGAGGTTAGTTAGGAAGATTCAGTCGCTAGGTATACATGGTGAGGTAGTAAATTGGATTGGACGTTGGCTCAATGGGAGAAGTCAGAGAGTGGTAGTACAGGATTGCTACTCTGAGTGGAGGCCTGTCACTAGTGGTGTGCCACAGGGATCAGTGCTGGGTCCATTGTTATTTGTCATCTATATCATTGATCTGGATGATAATGTGGTAAATTGGATCAGCAAATTTGCTGATGATACAAAGATTGGAGGTGTATTGGACAGTGAGGAAGGTTTTCAAAGGTTGCAGAGGGATTTTGACCAGCTGAAAAAATGGGCTGAAAAATGGCAGATGGAGTTTACTGTGAGGTATTGCACTTTGGAAGGACAAACCAAGATAGAACATACAAGGTAAATGGTAGGACACTGCGGAGTGCAGTAGAACAGAGGGATCTGGGAATACAGATACATAATTCGCTTAAAGTGGCATCACCGGTAGATAGGGTCGTAAAGAGAGCTTTTGGTACATTGGTCTTTATAAGTCAAAGTATTGAGTATAAGAGTTGGAATGTTATGGTGTGGTTGCAAAAGACATTGGTGAGGCCAAATTTGGAGTATTGTGAGCAGTTTTGGCTACTTAATTACAGGAGTGATGTTAATAAGGTTGAAAGAGTGCAGAGAATGTTTACAAGGATGCTGCTGGGACTTGAGAAGCTGAATTACAGAGGAAGGTTGAATAGGTCAGGACTTTATTCCCTGGAGCATAGAAGAATGAGGGGAGATTTGATAGAGGTATATAAAATTATGATGGGTATAGATAGAATGAATGTAAGCAGGCTTTTTCCACTGAGGGCAGGGGAGAAAAAAACCAGAGGACTTGTGTTAAGGGTGAAGGGGGAAAAGTGTACAGGGAACATTGGGGGGGGGGAGCTTCTTCACACAGAGAGTAATGGGAGTGTCGAATGAGCTGCCAGATGAAGTGGTAAATGCTGTCTCATTTAAGAAAAACTTGGACAGGTACATAGATGAGAGGTGTACGGAGGGATATGGTCCAGTTGCAGGTTAGTGGGACTAGGCAGAAAAAAGGTTCAGCACAGCCAAGAAGGGCTGAAGGTCCTGTTTCTGTGCTGTAATGTTCTATGGTTCTATGATTCTATATTGGACCACCGGAAAACGATGCTGGAGGGATAGTAATTGGTGGATGAACTGAGTAAGTATTTTTCATCAGTCTTCACTGTGGAAGACACCAGCAGTATGGTAAAAGTTCCAGGTGTCAGGGATCATGAAGATTGTGTGATGTTACCATGACTAGAGAGAAGGTCCTTGGGAAACTGAAAGGTCTGAAGGTAGATAAGTAACCTGGGCTAGATGATATACACCCCAGAGTTCTGAAAGAGGTGGCTGAAGAGATTGTGGTGGCATTTATAATGATCTTTCAAGAATCACAATTTGCTGGAATGGTTCTGGAAGACTAAAAATTTGCAAATGCCACTCCACTCTTCAAGAACAGAGAGAGGCAGAAGAAAAGAAACTATAGGCCAGTTAGACTGACCTCAGTGCCTGGGAAGATGTTGGAGCGAATTATAGAAGATGAGGTCTTAGCGTACTTGCCATAATCAGCATGGTTTCCTCAAGAGAAAATATTGCCTGATAAATCTGTTATAATTTTTTGAAGTAACAAGCAGGATGGACAAAGGAGAGTTGGTTGATGTGGTGTACTTGGATTTTCAGAAGGCCTTTGGCAAAGTGCCACACATGAGGCTGCTTAACAAGCTATGAGCCCATGGTATTACAGGAAAAATTCTAGCATGGATAAAGCAATGGGTGATTGGCTGGAGGCAAACACTGGGAATAAAGGGATCCTTTTCTGGTTGGCTGCCGGTGACTAGTGGTGTTCCACAAAGGTCTGTGTTGGGGACCGATTCTTTTTACGTTATATATCAATGATTTAGATGATGAAATTGATGGCTTTGTTGCAAAGTTTGCAGGCAATTTGAAGGTGGAGGGGTAGGAAGTTTTGAGGAAATAGGGAGGCTGCAGAAAGACTTTGACAGATTAGGAGAATGGGCAAAGAAATGGTAGATGGAATACAGTGTCAGAAAGTATAGTTCATGCACTTTGGTAGAAGAAATGAAAGGGTTGACTCTTTGCTATTGACTAACTGCCTCTCCTGCCTCGCAGTTTCTCTCCAGGCTGCATCTCCCTTCTACAACCACTGCCCCAATCACTCTGAATGAGATTTCTTTAGTTGGCTGCTTGATGGGTGGTATGGACCGAGAGGACCCCAGCACCTTTTTTAATGTGACTTTTATTTGCCTCTACTCAAGTTCTGAAGTGTAGAAGATGCCTATGATCTGCTTATCTTAAAAATGTGTGATGGCCATTGGGCATCAGGTACCACAGGGTGCAGACATAGGACACCTCAGCTCACATTACAAGACACCCCTAAAAAGTTCCCATTCCCATAGTCACCTGTCATCTATTCCCCTAACCACTTCACCTAAAATGTGTGGCTACTGGGAGATCCTGCTTTCTCTGGTGGACAGAGCATAGGTGTGTAGGTGCAGAGTAAGCAGCATCTCCCAGTGGCCACACATTTTAATTCCATGTCCCATTCCCATTCTGATACGTCTATCCATGGCCTCCACTACTGTCAAAATGAAGCCACACTCAGGTTGGAGGAACAACACCTTATATACCGGCTGGGTAGCCTCCAACCTGATGGCATGAACATTGATTTCTCTACCTTCCGTTAATACCCCTCCTCCCTTTCTTACCCACTCTTTGTTTCTCTCTCTGCCCATCACTCTTTGCCTGTTCTCCATCTCCCTCTGGTGTTCCCCTCCCTCTTTCTTTCTCCCTAGGCCTCCTGTCCCATGATCCTTTCCCTTCTCCAGCTCTGTATCCCTTTTGCCGATCACCTTTCCAGCTCTTAGCTTCACCCCACCCCCTCCGGTCTTCTCCTATCATTTTGGATCTACCCCTCCCCCTCCCACTTTGAAATCTCTTACTATCTTTCCTTTGTGTTAGTCCTGACGAAGGGTCTCGGCCCGAAATGTCGACAGTGCTTCTCCCTATAGATGCTGCCTGGCCTGCTGTGTTCCACCAGCATTTTGTGTGTGTTGCTTGAATTTCCAGCATCTGCAGCTTTCCTAGTGTTTGCAAAGTTAACATGCAACTGTTTATGCCACTGTCTTTATAACTTACTGTTTAATCTTTTTAACAACCCATTCAGACGACTGTCTGTTTCACCTCCTTGATTCCCCCCTTTATGAGATTGTTGATTTCTATAAACTCTCCCCCTCACTATTTCTGGTGAAAGGAGAGCAGACTCTAGTCTCTGTGTAAGTAGCATCCTGTGGCATTGATGCCATTCCCTCATTCAGTCAAGCGTCTTCTTCTTCTTCATCCGTGTGGTTCATTGCTCATTCCCTGTTGAAATCTCTAGCTGTAGACGGAAACTGCCAATGACGTGGCCTTCAATTCACAGTTGTTAGTAGCCCTCCATTTGCGGTCTGTATATTTTAAGTTGATGTTTGATTTTGTCTTGTACTAAGACTCATAAACATTCTGTTCTAATTCTAAACGTTTGTGAAACCACGGCCCTACTAATGTCCCCATGTGTGTTTTGCACAGGCCCAGGACCGGATCTGGATTGTCCATCAGACCGTGCATCACCTCCGCAGGATCTACAGTATGAACCTGAGCTCAGTCAGCTGGGTCCAGAGCTCAGTGGAACTCCTCCAGCTTCTCTTGGATCGGCAGCTCCGAGTGCTGGATGTCTGTGTCCGGAAACCAGGCTCAGAGTCCAGGCCAAGGAAGAATGCCGTAATTCTTAAATACTTTCAGAAATTGAGAGAGTTTCTGAAACAGAAGGTATATTGATATTAAAACATGTGCCTGCCAATACACTTATTTATCTACTTTATACTTGTTCATTATCTAATTTTTCACTATTGAGTACATTTGCCTTTTTGTCCTCCCTTTTAGGGATTCAGCAACTGTGCCTGGGAGATAACCCGCACTGAGACCATGACGAATTTGAAACAGCTCCTTCTCATTATGGCAAAAATCAGCAGAGATCACTGAAGATTTTCCAGAGTCAATTTCATAAGGGACCAAGATTTATGACTATTTATTTAAAATAATTTTCAAGGAAAAGTATATCTGAACAGACTGAATTTACAATGAAAAATAAAGTAAACTAAATGCTAGAAATGTTAATGGTAAACCCAACTGGTGCAAATAATCAGTGCATGTGCAGAAGAAACCTGAGTGAATTCCTCAAGTCAATGCTCATAAACTTGAAACACTAACTGTTGTTCACTCCACTCAGCAGTTGTCTGAGCTGTGCATGTTTACAGTATTTTCTGTTTTTACTATTTATTATATAACTATATTAATCACACATTTTCATTTGGCAAGTGATGTGGAAGGAATAATGTCTGGGTCTTTCTCCATATCCAGTGTTGAATTAATTTATTGTATTATTAATTTATTAATTTATTTTTTGTAGTATTACTCAAGGATGACATGTGAATTTGCTGAATGATCCTATTCTTGTCCATTCATATCAAGACAGGCAGCTACTGTAATGCAATGATCCATTCCTGGAAAAGGTGCACAGTGGACAGCTTCTTACTCTATCTGCCATTCTGCATCTTATCTCTGCTATGGTTTACATCATTTTAGTTCCCTACCTAAAATTAATCCTGGGTGGAATTTTGTTTCTCATAACTTCATGCACATGAAAGTTTGCGATGTCTTCTGTCCAGCATCCTCTAGTGTTATCAGTTTAATCTGAGAGTTGTAGGTTTCATCCCCTTTTCAAATGTAAATTGTTTAAAGTTCCGTTTGTTTTCCCAAAAATTATTCCTCTAATTGTCATTTTTGCAATGGGAATATGCATTGGGAATGTTCTGACCTACACTCAGTGCACAGGTTGTGGTTTGCAAAACCATTCCTCTTGATTTCATCACTGACCTTCAGTGAGCATAATGTGATTGTTCTTCCAATGGTTAGAAGATAAAGTTAACTTAATTTATTTATACTGTATTTATTGTGATCATTTTTAAAAGTATGTACATGTAGCTGAAAAGTTTTAATTTATTATTATTGTGAGAATTGCAATGGATAATATATTTCTACATTTAATAAAAAAATCAGTGAAGATGTTACTACATGTTAATTATTCTGAATATTTCACATTTTTGGAATACAAATTTTGTGCACGCTGATCCTCCTCACAGAATATAACATTTCTTCTTCTCACATCTTGTTATAGGTACTTCCCCCGCTTTATTCTTTCCCCTGCAATGTCACACTCAGCATATGAGTACACTTCACAGTGATTCGACTTGATTTTTATCTTCCCTGTATGATACTTGGATTTAAGTTCTTGGTTTTCATCTTCATATTCTCCCTTTGAATGAGGAAATGTTGAATCCGAAGTGAACGTGTAACACAGGCCCATTTTTTAAAAGCGGAAGCCACATGCAGTAGCACTGTCAGGGAGGATAGCGTACGGCTCTTCTTGCTTATATCGGGCTCACTGTGGCAGTGGAGGAGGCTGCAGTTAGGTCAGAATGGGACTGGGATTGAGAACTGATGTGCTTTTAGAATCCAGGATCATAAATTCTAAATTAAAGTTTATTGTCAGAAGCATCAGTGCCCAGGTTATAAATGCCATGAAAATTAGCTTTTTTTTTGCAAGAACAGCACAGCATATTATAAACATTACAAACAGAAGTTAGCAAACATAATTTACACAAAAAAGAAGTCCTGTGCAGTGAGTATATAGAGTTAGGAAAGAGGCTGAGGAGAAGGACCTCCAAGGTAGTGCAGGCAGGAATGGGACACAGGTCGATAAGGTGGTTAAGAAGGCTTATGGGAATAAATATGTGAGGATGTTTCTTTGGAAAGGTAAGATGTCAAGAATATCATTGGAAAAATTGACATGGAAATTTGAGCTCAGAGGGTTACAACTTCCAAATTTTAAGAATTATTATAAAGCAAATCAACTTAGATTTATTGCATCTTTTTTTGAGAAAGATAAACTGGCATGGATCAGAATAGAACTAGATAAAGTAGGAGAAAACATACCAGAAGACTTTATATATAACTGGGAATCTAAATGGATACGGGAAAAGAAAGAATCTCCTATATTAAAACATTTGATTGATTTATGGAATAAGATAAATGTTGACGATGAGACAAAGAAATCCTTATTAGCAAAGAGATCTTTAATTCAAAATAGACTTATTCCTTTTACAATGGATAATCAACTTTTATATAATTGGTTTCAAAAAGGGATTAGATATATAGGAGACTGTTTTGAAGGAGGTATATTAATGTCATTCGATCAATTAAAGAATAAATATAAAGTATCAAACAACACTCTTTTTTGTTACTTTCAACTAAGGGCTTATTTAAGAGAAAAGTTAGGTCAAACAATGTTATTACCGAAACCCAATGAAATAGAAACTTTAATTCAAAAAGGAAAGACTAAAAAATTTATCTCTTGTATGTATAATTTGATTCAAAAACAGGCAATTAAACAAGGAGTCCATAAGTCAAGACAAAAATGGGAAAGTGATTTGAATATTAAAATTGAAGAAAAAAATTGGTCAAGAATATGTCTTGAGAGTATGACAAATACAATAAATGTCCGATTAAGATTAGTGCAATACAATTTTTTACATCAACTATATATTACACCACAAAAAAGAAATAAATTAAACCCAAATTTATCTGATCAGTGTTTCCGATGTAACCAAGAAATTGGTACTTTTTTACATTCTACTTGGTCTTGTTCTAAAATTCAACCTTTTTGGACAAATTTAAGAGTTTTACTGGAACAAATTATTGGAATACAACTTCCACATAATCCAATACTACTTTTACTAGGTGATACTGAAGGGATAAAACCGATATCCAAATTGAATAAATATCAGAAAGAATTTATAAAAATTGCATTGGCAGTAGCCAAAAAAGCTATTGCAGTTACTTGGAAATCGGATACATATTAAAGTATAGATCGTTGGAAGAAAGAAATTTATGGCTGTATTCCACCTGAAAAAATTACTTATAATTTAAGAGATAAATATGAAACATTTTTGAAAATGTGGCGCCCTTATTTACAAAAGACAGGATTAAATATATAGGCGCTCCGAAGATGAAATAATTGGTTATTTGTGGAAAGAAATAAATATATATACTAAAGTTATTACGAACTCCGTGGAGCATGTGGAGATCTTCTAATATCCAGGCATTCCTTTTTTTTCTCTCTTTCTTTCTTTATTCTTTCAGTGGGGATGTTAGGGGGGAGGGGTTAAGGGGAGGGCGGATGGGTAACACATATTTTCTTTTTCGCATACTTTTATTCTGTAACTATTTGAAAACACAATAAAAAAGTTAAAAAAAGAAGGCTTATGGGATACAGTACTTGTTTTTATTATTCGTGGCATTGAGTTCAAAGGTCAAGAGGTTATGTTGCAACTTTATAGACTCTTGTTAGACACTGGAATTAAGGAGATTGAGAGGGGATCTGATTGAAACATATAAGATTATTAAGGGATTGGACAAGATAGAGGCAGGAAATATGTTCCAGATGCTGGGAGATTCCAGTACCAGAGGGCATGGTTTGAGAATAAGGGGTAGGTCATTTAGGACAGAGTTAAGGAAAAACTTCTTCTCCCAGAGAGTGTATTGCATACAGTTCTGGTCACCCCACAATAGGAAGGATGTTGAAGCTTTCGAGAGGGTGCAGAAGAGGTTTACCAGGATGTTGCCTGGTTTAGAGGGCATGTGCTATTATGAGAGGCTGAACAAACTTGGGTTGTTTACTTTGGAGCAGCATAGGCTGGGAGGGAGAGCTGATAGGGATTTATATTCTTTACTCAGAGAGTGGTAGCTGTGTGGAATGAGCTTCCAGTAGAAGTGGTAGAGGCAGGTTCGGTATTGTCATTTAAAGTAAAATTGGATAGGTATATGGACAGGAAAGGAATGGAGATTTATGGGCTGAGTACAGGCCAGTGGGACTGGGTGAGAGTAAGCGTTCGGCACAGACTAGAAGGGCCGAAGTGGCTTGTTTCCGTGCTGTAATTGTTATATGGTTATATGATGATGAGATGCATAGGTAGAGTAGACAGGGAGTATCTTTTTTCTCCCAAGGTAGAAATATCTAATACCAGAGGGCATGCATTGAAGGTGGGTCGGGGTAGGTTCAAAGGGGAATCGAGAGGTAAGTTTTTTTTTACTTTGGAAGTGGTAGATGCCTGGAAAGTGCTGCCTGTATGGTAGTAGAGGCTTTTAAAGAGACGTTTAGATAAGCACGTGGACGTGGATATGAGGAAGATGGAGGTAGGAGGGATTCGTTTTTAATTTATTTTTAAGCTGCCTCGATACAACATTGTGGGCCGAAGGGCCTGTTCCTGTGCTGTACTGTTCTATGTTCTGTAAACTTACAGTAACATAAATTATACACAAGTTACGAAATAAGGAAAGTAGACATAACTACACAAGTAAGTTGTGCAAGTTAATCCAGGGTCGTGTTAGGGTATTTCAGGTCGGTACAGGACCCCGAGACAGTGGGGAAGAAGCTGCTGAAGAGCTTTGAGATGTGAGTCTTCTGGCTCCTCTAGTTTCTGCCTCGTGGGAACGTTTATAATGGATGTTGCTTTCCTGGGGCACTGTCTCTTGCCGATGTCATTTATGGTGTGGAGAGTGACGAAACTGGACGAGCGTACTACACTCTGCAGCCTCTTGAATTCCTGTGCATTGAGTTTCCACAGTTTCTGCAGAAGTTTGGCAGAGTATTCGATGACATTTTGAATCACCTTCAACTAAGAAAATAGGGATGCTGGTCTGGTGCGTGTTCTTCATTGTTGCATCCCGCAGTGGTCGAGTGTGTTGAGTCCTTGGATGTTACCGGTGCATGCTGGCAGTAGTTCGGTAGAGGCTCCTTCAAGCTAAACTGGTTGAAGTGCCCTTCGATACTGAGGAAGGCATTGGGGAGGCCAGTTAATCACGGAGCTCAAACCCTCCGGTGTTAATTTGACATTTGCCTGGGGTGGGAATATATACTTCAACCAGTGTAATATCAGAGAACTCCCGCGCTAGATAGTGACGAAAACCATACGAATGAGATAGAACCCCCTGCTCCGATGACTCCAGCACTTAATCAGGAAGTAGATGTCCTCGCTTCTGAGGTTTTATTGCCGATCCATTCCTGTTGATTAACACGCCCACTTTCGGAAGTGACGAACCGTCACCTTTACCCTGGGACACTTTCGTTTCGGGTGAATTTGCCGCGCAGCTGCAAGCTGAGCTGGAGACTAACCCGCAGAGAGAGCAGGCATCGGAATCGACTTCCGATCCGGAGACGAAAGAAACGCCGAAGTGTCTTCTGTAAAGAACCCAGACACCAGACCATCTTCATAGCGAGCACAGTCGCCACCAGAAGGACGTGTCCCGGGCGCTCTGCACTGACCACCCTGCGATATGGCACCACTGCAGTTGGATGTAACAGAGAAGATCAGCGCTGAAAGATGCAGTGTTACGGTAACCCTGATAAAATGCAGCCCCGACGGATGCACCGACACAGTCACGTCCTCACCCCACCACGTCCCTTGCCAAACTCGACCCACCCTCCACAACACCTTGGACCCCCCGAACTGAACGAACGCACCAAGAGCCTGAGCGCTGCTGCTCTCTCGGGTGGCGGATTTTCCCGTCGCTGCAGGTGGACTCTCCCGCTTTCAGATTCCTTACTTCAGAGCGGAGACCGCTCTCTCCCGACGCGTTCCCAAATATCCCGCAGTCATTTCACTTTTCGAATGTCACCCATTTTCGGATTTTAAGATATAAAATCCGGCAGCATGGCAGAGAGAGAGCTCACAACACGATCCCCAGACACGGGTCTCGGCAGCACCGGCGTCCGCTCCCGGATCACAAGCCGTGGCATTTCCATATCGAGAGTTCCATTCGGCGAACAAGACCCGTTTTCGGAGCTGATTCTGGTCTGAGATCGGTGCTTTATTCAGTGTTGGGTGGAGATGGCATTGGGCCGTGTTTGGAGAGTTTGCAGTGTGTGGCTGTTGTTGACCGTGACCCTGACCCTGGGCTGTGAGAGGTTACAGTTACTGCGAGTTCTCAACACAGAGACTCTGGGCGAACTGAAAGAAATGGTGAGTTGAACCCGCTCCCAGAGACCGGTCCTGACAGTCCCCGGGCTGTTTGCTGTTACCAATGAGGTGATTTCAAAGAGTCTGTTCTCCGGTGTTTCTGTGTGTGGGGATTGTCAGTAACGTTGATATCTTTTGTCTCAGGGTGGCCGCCTCCCTCGACAGTGTGTGACTGAGAGGCTGTCGTTGAAAACCAAGCCCTTGGAGCTGGTGAAACTTTCGGCGGAGGTTCATGTGAGTAAACACTGCATTTTACTTTAATGTAATTAATTCGAGACACTATGTTACGTAATGCGAAGGATCGGATCCGAACTTTATCCAAATAATTTGACTATATCAGAATATGAATTCTTTCTCTCCATGTCACTCTCATTTTCTGACTCTGTCACTCTGAGTTTCAGGACCCCATTCACACGGAATAGATCTCATTTCAATTATCACACTGCTCCCCCCTCTCTCTCTGTCCCACTCACGGGTAATTCACTCTCTGTACCCAATTCCCTCTCATCATTTCACATGTTCTGTCACCAATAAACACGTCACCCATTATCACCTTCTGCTATTTTTTCCTCTCCCTCCCTGTGTGTTCCTCTCTCTCCCCCACCCCCCAGTAACATTGCGAGTTCTGTTGATCACAGGAAATACTTGCATCCTCTCAGATCATCACACTACCCGCGTGCTTCATTGGTGATGGAACCACCTACTTCACTTTAAATGACTGGCGCTGAAGAGTTGTGAGGTTTCTCGTTAAATTATTTTACATTATAGCTGGCCCATCGGTATCAAGGAGATAAAAGCTGAGAGGAGACCGGACAGTGATGTGCCATATCACGTGGTTCTATGATTGTAGACATCTATAAACTTTCCACATGGAAGAGACTTTTATGACCAATGTTATAGATTGAATGCAAAACTTTGGAGTACAGGATAGCAGGAAAAAATCCACAATTCATAGATGGAATTTGGAACAAACATCTTAAGACAGAAACTCTCGCAATATCTGTTCGAAGTTCAAGTAAAGTTATTATCAAAATAGATATATTTCACGATTTACAATCCTGAGATTTGTTTACCTGCTGGCATAGTCAGTAAATACTCAGAAAGAGGTGGCATAGGGTCAGAAGGAGTTGCATCATTGTGGATAGAGCTGTGGATCTGCAAGGGTAAAAAGTCCCTGATGGGAGTTGTATACAGACCCCCAAACAGCAGTAAGGTTCTGGCCTACAAATTACAATGGAGGATAGAAAATGCATGCCAAAAGGGCAATGTTACAACAGTCATGGGGGCTTCAATATACAGGGAGTTTGGGAAAATCAGGCTGGTGTTAGATTACAGGAGGTAGAATTTCTCGAGTGCCTGGCCCTACGAGATGGCTTTTCAGAGCAGCTCGTGGTTGGGCTGACTAGTATCAGCTATTCTGGATAGGGTGATTTGCAAAGGACCAGAATTGATTAGAGAGCTCGAGGTAAAGGAACCTATCAGGGAAAATGATCATAATATGATAAAATTCACCCTGAAATTTGAAAAGGAGAAGCTTCGGATGTATCAGCATTACAGTGGTCTATAGGGAATTACAGCGGCATGAGAGAGGAGTTGGCCAAAATCGATTGGAAAAGAACTGGCAGGGATGACAGCAGAGCAGCAATGGTTGGAATTTCTGGAAGCAATCTGGCAGGCCCAGGATATATACATCCCAAAGAGGAAGTAGTATTCTAAAGGAAAGATGACATAACTGTGGCGAAAAAGAGAAATCAAAGCCAACATAAAAGCCAAAAAGAGGGCATATAATTGAACAAAGATTGGTGGGAAGTTAGAGGATTGGGAAGTTTTTAAAAAACTAACAGAAGGCAACTAAAAAAGTCGTTAAGAAGGTAAAGATGGAATAAGAAATAAGCTAGCCAATAATATTAAAGAAGAGATCAAATGTTTCTCCAGATATATAAAGTGCAATAAAGAGAGACAGGAGAGTGGATGAAGGGAAGGCAGTGGATGTTGTCTACATGGACTTCAGTAAGGCCTTTGACAAGGTCCTGCATGGGAGGTTAGTTAGGAAGATTCAGTCGCCTGGTATACATGGTGAGGTAGTAAATTGGATTGGACGTTGGCTCAACGGGAGAAGTCAGAGAGTGGTAGTTGAGGATTGCTACTCTGAGTGGAGGCTTGTCACTAGTGGTGTGCCACAGGGATCAGTGCTGGGTCCATTGTTATTTGTCATCTATATCATTGATCTGGATGATAATGTGGTAAATTGGATCAGCAAATTTGCTGATGATACAAAGATTGGAGGTGTATTGTACAGTGAGGAAGGTTTTCAAAGCTTGCAGAGGGATTTTGACCAGCTGAAAAAATGGGCTGAAAAATGGCAGATGGAGTTTACTGTGAGGTATTGCACTTTGGAAGGACAAACCAAGATAGAACATACAAGGTAAATGGTAGGACACTGCGGAGTGCAGTAGAACAGAGGGATTTGGGAATACAGATACATAATTCCCTTAAAGTGGCATCACCGGTAGATAGGGTCGTAAAGAGAGCTTTTGATACATTGGTCTTTATAAGTCAAAGTATTGAGTATAAGAGTTGGAATGTTATGGTGAGGTTGCAAAAGACATTGGTGAGGCCAAATTTGGAGTATTGTGAGCAGTTTCGGTTACTTAATTACAGGAGTGATGTTAATAAGTTTGAAAGAGTGCAGAGAAGGTTTACAAGTATGCTGCTGGGACTTGAGAAACTGAATTACAGAGGAAGATTGAATAGGTCAGGACTTTATTCCCTGGAGCATAGAAAAATGAGGGGAGATTTGATAGAGGTATATAAAATTATGATGGGCATAGATAGAATGAATGCAAGCAGGCTTTTTCCACTGAGGGCAGGGGAGAAAAAAACCAGAGGACATGGGTTAAGGGTGAAGGGGGAAAAGTGTACAGGGAACATTGGGGGGGGGGGAGCTTCTTCACACAGAGAGTGATGGGAGTGTGGAATGAGCTGCCAGATGAAGTGGTAAATGCGGGCTCATTTAAGAAAAACTTGGACAGGTACATAGATGAGAGGTGTACGGAGGGATATGGTCCAGATGCAGGTTAGTGGGACTAGGCAGAAAAAAGGTTCAGCACAGCCAAGAAGGGCTGAAGGGCCAGTTTCTGTGCTGTAATGTTCTATGGTTCTATGGTTCTATATTGGACCACCGGAAAACGATGCTGGAGGGATAGTAATGTTGGACAGGGAAATGGCGGATGAACTGAGTAAGTATTTTGCATCAGTCTTCACTGTGGAAGACACCAGCAGTATGGTAAAAGTTCCAGGTGTCAGGGATCATGAAGATTGTGTGATGTTACCATGACTAGAGAGAAGGTTCTTGGGAAACTGAAAGGTCTGAAGGTAGATAAGTAACCTGGGCTAGATGATATACACCCCAGAGTTCTGAAAGAGGTGGCTGAAGAGATTGTGGTGGCATTTATAATGATCTTTCAAGAATCACAAGATGCTGGAATGGTTCTGGAAGACTAAAAATTTGCAAATGCCACTCCACTCTTCAAGAAGGGAGAGAGGCAGAAGAAAAGAAACTATAGGCCAGTCAGACTGCCCTCAGTGCCTGGGAAGATGTTGGAGCGAATTATAGAAGATGAGGTCTTAGCGTACTTGCCATAATCAGCATGGTTTCCTCAAGAGAAAATATTGCCTGATAAATCTGTTATAATTTTTTGAAGTAACAAGCAGGATGGAGAAAGGAGAGTTGGTTGATGTGGTGTACTTGGATTTTCAGAAGGCCTTTGGCAAAGTGCTACACATGAGGCTGCTTAACCAGCTATGAGCCCATGGTATTACAGGAAAAATTCTAGCATGGATAAAGCAATGGGTGATTGGCAGGAGGCAAAGACTGGGAATAAAGGGATCCTTTTCTGGTTGGCTGCCGGTGACTAGTGGTGTTCCACAAAGGTCTGTGTTGGGGACCGATTCTTTTTAAGTTATATATCAATGATTTAGATGATGAAATTGATGGCTTTGTTGCAAAGTTTGCAGGCAATTTGAAGGTGGAGGGGTAGGAAGTTTAATTCCATGTCCCATTCCCATTCTGATATGTCAATCCATGGCCTCCTCCTCTGTCAAAATGAAGCCACACTCAGGTTGGAGGAACAACACCTTATATACCAGCTGGGTAGGCTCCAACCTGATGGCATGAACATTGATTTCTCTAAATTCCGTTAATGCCCCTCCTCCCTTTCTTATCCAATCCCTGATTTATTTATTCCCCCCTCTTTGTTTCTCTCTCTGCCCATCACTCTTTGCCTGTTCTCCATCTCCCTCTGGTGTTCCCCTCCCACTTTCTTTCTCCCTAGGCCTCCCGTCCCATGATCCTTTTCCTTCTCCAGCTCTGTATCCATTTTGCCAATCACCTTTCCAGCTCTTAGCTCTACTCACCCCCTCCGGTCTTCTCCTATCATTTTGGATCTCCCCCTCCCCCTCCCACTTTCAAATCTCTTGCTATCTTTCCTTTCAGTTAGTCCTGACAAAGGGTCTCGGCCCAAAACCTCGAAAATGCTTCTCCTTATAGATACTGCCTGGCCTGCTGTGTTCCACCAGCATTTTGTGTGTGTCGCTTGAATTTCCAGCATCTGCAGCTTTCCTAGTGTTTGCAAAGTTAACATGCAACTGTTTATGCCACTGTCTTTATAAGTTACTGTTGAATCTTTTTAACAACCCATTCAGATGACTGTCTGTTTCACCTCCTTGATTCCCCCCTTTATGAGATTGTCGATTTCTATAAACTCTCCCCCTCACTATTTCTGGTGAAAGGAGAGCAGACTCTAGTCTCTGTGTAAGTAGCATCCTGTGGCATTGATGCCATTTCCTCATTCAGTCAAGCGTCTTCTTCTTCTTCATCCGTGTGGTTCATTGCTCATTCCCTGTTGAAATCTCTAGCTGTAGACGGGAACTGCCAATGATGTGGCCTTCAATTCACAGTTGTTAGTAGCCCTCCATTTGCGGTCTGTATATTTTAAGTTGATGTTTGATTTTGTCTTGTACTAAGACTCATAAACATTTTGTTCTAATTCTAAACGTTTGTGAGACCACGGCCCTACTTATGTCCCCATGTGTGTTTTGCACAGGCCCAGGACCGGATCTGGATTGTCCATCAGACCCTGCATCACCTCCGCAGGATCTACAGTATGAACCTGAGCTCAGTCAGCTGGGTCCAGAGCTCAGTGGAACTCCTCCAGCTTCTCTTGGATCGGCAGCTCAGAGTGCTGGATGTCTGTGTCCGGAAACCAGGCTCAGAGTCCAGGCCAAGGAAGAATGCCGCAATTCTTAAATACTTCCAGAAATTGAGAGAGTTTCTGAAACAGAAGGTATATTGATATTAAAACATGTGCCTGCCAATACACTTATTTATCTACTTTATACTTGTTCATTATCTAATTTTTCACTATTGAGTACATTTGCCTTTTTGTCCTCCCTTTTAGGGATTCAGCAACTGTGCCTGGGAGATAACCCGCACTGAGACCATGACGCATTTGAAACAGCTCCTTCTCATTATGGCAAAAATCAGCAGAGATCACTGAAGATTTTCCAGAGTCAATTTCATAAGGGACCAAGATTTATGACTATTTATTTAAAATAACTTTCAAGGAAAAGTATATCTGAACAGACTGATGTTACATTGAAAAATAAATTAAACTAAATGCTAAAAATGTTAATGGAAAACCCAACTGGTGCAAATAATCAGTGCATGTGCAGAAGAAACCTGAGTGAATTCCTCGAGTCAATGCTCATAAACTTGAAACACTAACTGTTGTTCACTCCACTCAGCAGTTGTCTGAGCTGTGCATGTTTACAGTATTTTCTGTTTTTACTATTTATTATATAACTATATTAATCACACATTTTCATTTGGCAAGTGATGTGGAAGGAATAATGTCTGGGTCTTTCTCCATATCCAGTGTTGAATTAATTTATTGTATTATTAATTTATTAATTTATTTTTTGTAGTATTACTCAGTGATGACATGTGAATTTGCTGAATGATCCTATTCTTGTCCATTCATATCAAGACAGGCAGCTACTGTAATGCAATGATCCATTCCTGGAAAAGGTGCACAGTGGACAGCTTCTTACTCTATCTGCCATTCTGCATCTTATCTCTGTTATGGTTTACATCATTTTAGTTCCCTACCTAAAATTAATCCTGGGTGGAATTTTGTTTCTCATAACTTCGTGCACATGAAAGTTTGCGATGTCTTCTGTCCAGCATCTTCTAGTGTTATCAGTTTAATCTGAGAGTTGTAGGTTTCAGCCCCTTTTCAAAGGTAAATTGTTTAAAGTTCCGTTCGTTTTCCCAAAAATTATTCCTCTAATTGTCATTTTTGCAATGGGAATATGCATTGGGAATGTTCTGACCTACACTCAGTGCACAGGTTGTGGTTTACAAAACCATTCCTCTTGATTTCATCACTGACCTTCAGTGAGCATAATGTGATTGTTCTTCCAATGGTTAGAAGATAAAGTTAACTTAATTTATTTATACTGTATTTATTGTGATCATTTGTTAAAGTATGTACATGTAGCTGAAAAGTTTTAATTTATTATTATTGTGAGAATTGCAATGGATAATATATTTCTACATTTAATAAAAAAATCAGTGAAGATGTTACTACATGTTAATTATTCTGAATATTTCACATTTTTGGAATACAAATTTTGTGCACGCTGATCCTCCTCACAGAATATAAAATTTCTTCTTCTCACACCTTGTTATAGGTACTTCCCCCGCTTTATTCTTTCCCCTGCAATGTCACACTCAGCATATGAGTACACTTCACAGTGATTCGACTTGATTTTTATCTTCCCTGTATTATACTTGGATTTAAGTTCTTGGTTTTCATTTTCATATTCTCCCTTTGAATGAGGAAGTGTTGAATCCGAAGTGAGCGTGTAACACAGGCCCATTTTTTAAAAGCGGAAGCCACATGCAGTAGCACTGTCAGGGAGGATAACGTTCGGCTCTTCTTGCTTATATCGGGCTCACTGTGGCAGTGGAGGAGGCTGCAGTTAGGTCAGAATGGGACTGGGATTGAGAACTGACGTGCTTTTAGAATTCAGGATCATAAATTCTAAATTAAAGTTTATTGTCAGAAGCATCAGTGCCCAGGTTATAAATGCCATGTAAATTAGCTTCTTTTTTTGCAAGAACAGCACAGCATATTATAAACGTTACAAACAGAAGTTAGCCAGCATAATTTACAAAAAAAAGTCCTGTGCAGTGAGTATCTAGAGTTAGGAAAGAGGCTGAGGAGAAGGACCTCCAAGGTAGTGCAGGCAGGAATGGGACACAGGTCGATAAGGTGGTTAAGAAGGCTTATCGGATACAGTACTTGTTTTTATTAGTCGTGGCATTGAGTTCAAAGGTCAAGAGCTTATGTTGAAATTTTATAGACTCTGGTTAGGCCACCTCTGGTGTTTTGCATCCAGTTCTGGTCACCCCACAATAGGAAGGATGTTGAAGGTTTCGAGAGTGTGCAGAAGAGGTTTACCAGGATGTTGCCTGGTTTAGAGGGCATGTACTATCATGAAAGGCTGAACAAACTTGGGTTGTTTACTTTGGAGCAGCATAGGCTGGGAGGGAGAGCTGATAGGGGTTTATATTCTTTACTCAGAGTGTGATAGCTGTGTGGAATGAGCTTCCAGTAGAAGTGGTAGAGGCAGGTTCGATATTGTCATTTAAAGTAAAATTGGATAGGTATATGGACAGGAAAGGAATGGAGATTTATGGGCTGAGTACAGGCCAGTGTGACTGGGTGAGAGTAAGCGTTCTGCCCAGACTAGAAGGGCCGAGGTGGCTTGTTTCCGTGCTGTAATTGTTATATGGTTATATGATGATGAGATGCATAGGTAGAGTAGACAGGGAGTATCTTTTTTCTCCCAGGGTAGAAATATCTAATATCAGAGGGCATGCATTGAAGGTGGGTCGGGTTAGGTTCAAAGGGGAATCGAGAGGTAAGTTTTTTTTTACTTTGGAAGTGGTAGATGCCTGGAATGTGCTGCCTGTATGGTAGTAGAGGCTTTTAAAGAGACGTTTAGATAAGCACATGGACGTGGATATGAGGAAGATGGAGGTAGGAGGGATTCGTTTTTAATTTATTTTTCAGCTGCCTCGATACAACATTGTGGGCCGAAGGGCCTGTTCCTGTGCTGTACTGTTCTATGTTCTGTAAACTTACAGTAACATAAATTATACACAAGTTACGAAATAAGGAAAGTAGACATAACTACACAAGTAAGTTGTGCAAGTTAAATCGGGGTCGTGTTAGGGTATTTCAGGTCGGTACAGGACCCCGAGACAGTGGGGAAGAAGCTGCTGAAGAGCTTTGAGACGTGAGTCTTCTGGCTCCTCTAGTTTCTGCCTCGTGGGAACGTTTATAATGGATGTTGCTTTCCTGGGGCACTGTCTCTTGCCGATGTCATTTATGGTGTGGAGAGTGACGAAACTGGACGAGCGTACTACACTCTGCAGCCTCTTGAATTCCTGTGCATTGAGTTTCCACAGTTTCTGCAGAAGTTTGGCAGAGTATTCGATGACATTTTGAATCACCTTCAACTAAGAAAATAGGGATGCTGGTCTGGTGTGTGTTCTTCATTGTTGCATCCCGCAGTGGTCGAGTGTGTTGAGTCCTTGGATGTTACCGGTGCATGCTGGCAGTAGTTCGGTAGAGGCTCCTTCAAGCTAAACTGGTTGAAGTGCCCTTCGATACTGTGGAAGGCATTGGGGAGGCCAGTTAATCACGGAGCTCAAACCCTCCGGTGTTAATTTGACATCTGCCTGGGGTGGGAATATATACTTCAACCAGTGTAATATCAGAGAACTCCCGCGCTATAGTGACGAAAACCATACGAATGAGATAGAACCCCCTGCTCCGAGGACTCCAGCACTTAATCAGGAAGTAGATGTCCTCGCTTCTGAAGTTTTATTGCCGATCCATTCCTGTTGATTAACACGCCCACTTTCGGAAGTGACGAACCGTCACTTTTACCCTGGGACACTTTCGTTTCGGGTGAATTTGCCGCGCAGCTGCAAGCTGAGCTGGAGACTAACCCGCAGAGAGAGCAGGCATCGGAATCGCCGTCCGATCCGGAGACGAAAGAAACGCCGAAGTGTCTTCTGTAAAGAACCCAGACACCAGACCATCTTCATAGCGAGCACAGTCGCCACCAGAAGGACGTGTCCCGGGCGCTCTGCACTGACCACCCTGCGATATGGCACCACAGCAGTTGGATGTAACAGAGAAGATCAGCGCTGAAAGATGCAGTGTTACGGTAATCCTGATAAAATGCAGCCCCGACGGATGCACCGACACAGTCACGTCCTCACCCCACCACGTCCCTTGCCAAACTCGACCCACCCTCCACAACAGCTTGGACCCCCCGAACTGAACGAACGCACCAAGAGCCTGAGCGCTGCTGCTCTCTCCGGTGGCGGATTTTCCCGTCGCTGCAGCTGGACTCTCCCGCTTTCAGATTCCTTACTTCAGAGCGGAGACCGCTCTCTCCCGACACGTTCCCAAATATCCCGCAATCATTTCACTTTTCGAATGTCACCCGTTTTCGGATTTTAAGATATAAAATCCGGCAGCATGGCAGAGAGAGAGCTCACAACACGATCCCCAGACACGGGTCTCGGCAGCACCGGCGTCCGCTCCCGGATCACAAGCCGTGGCATTTCCATATCGAGAGTTCCATTCGGCGAACAAGACCCGTTTTCGGAGCTGATTCTGGTCTCAGATCGGTGCTTTATTCAGTGTTGGGTGGAGATGGCATTGGGCCGTGTTTGGAGAGTTTGCAGTGTGTGGCTGTTGTTGACCGTGACCCTGACCCTGGGCTGTGAGAGGTTACAGTTACTGCGAGTTCTCAACACAGAGACTCTGGGCGAACTGAAAGAAATGGTGAGTTGAACCCGCTCCCAGAGACCGGTCCTGACAGTCCCCGGGCTGTTTGCTGTTACCGATCAGGTGACTTCAAAGAGTCTGTTCTCCGGTGTTTCTGTGTGTGGGGATTGTCAGTAACGTTGATATCTTCTGTCTCAGGGTGGCCGCCTCCCTCGACAGTGTGTGACTGAGAGGCTGTCGTTGAAAACCAAGCCCTTGGAGCTGGTGAAACTTTCGGCGGAGGTTCTTGTGAGTAAACACTGCATTTTACTTTAATGTAATTAATTCGAGACAATGCGAAGGATCGGATCCGAACTTTATCCAAATAATTTGACTATATCAGAATATGAATTCTTTCTCTCCATGTCACTCTCATTTTCTGACTCTGTCACTCTGAGTTTCAGGACCCCATTCACACGGAATAGATCTCATTTCAGTTATCACACTGCTCCCCCCTCTCTCTCTGTCCCACTCACGGGTAATTCACTCTCTGTACCCAATTCCCTCTCATCATTTCACATGCTCTGTCACCAATAAACGCGTCCACCTTTATCACCTTCTGCTACTTTTTCCTCTCCCTCCCTGTGTGTTCCTCTCTCTACCCCACCCCCCAGTAACATTGCGAGTTCTGCTGATCACAGGAAATACTTGCATCCTCTCAGATCATCACACTATCCGCGTGCTTCATTGGTGATGGAACCACCTACTTCACTTTAAATGACTTGCGCTGAAGAATTGTGAGGTTTCTCGTTAAATTATTTTACATGATAGCTGGCCCATCTGTATCAAGGAGATAAAAGCTGAGAGGAGACCGGACAGTGATGTGCCATATCACGTGGTTCTATGATTGTAGACATCCATAAACTTTCCACATGGAAGAGATTTTTTATGACCAATGTTATAGATTGAATGCAAAACTTTGGAGTACAGGATAGCAGGAAAAAATCCACAATTCATAGATGGAATTTGGAACAAACATCTTAAGACAGAAACTCTCGCAATATCTGTTCGAAGTTCAAGTAAAGTTATTATCAAAATAGATATATTTCACGATTTACAATCCTGAGATTTGTTTACCTGCTGGCATAGTCAGTAAATACTCAGAAAGAGGTGGCATAGGGTCAGAAGGAGTTGCATCATTGTGGATAGAGCTGTGGATCTGCAAGGGTAAAAAGTCCCTGATGGGAGTTGTATACAGACCCCCAAACAGCAGTACGGTTCTGGCCTACAAATTACAATGGAGGATAGAAAATGCATGCCAAAAGGGCAATGTTACAACAGTCATGGGGGTCTTCAATATACAGGGAGTTTGGGAAAATCAGGTTGGTGTTAGATTACAGGAGGTAGAATTTCTCGAGTGCCTGGCCCTACGAGATGGCTTTTCTGAGCAGCTCGTGGTTGGGCTGACTAGTATCAGCTATTCTGGATAGGGTGAGTTGCAAAGGACCAGAATTGATTAGAGAGCTCGAGGTAAAAGAACCTATCAGGGAAAATGATCATAATATGATAAAATTCACCCTGAAATTTGAAAAGGAGAAGCTTCGGATGTATCAGCATTACAGTGGTGTATAGGGAATTACAGCGGCATGAGAGAGCATTTGGCCAAAATCGATTGGAAAAGAGCTGCAGGGATGAGAGCAGAGCAGCAATGGTTGGAATTTCTGGAAGCAATCTGGGAGGCCCAGGATATATACATCCCAAAGAGGAAGTAGTATTCTAAAGGAAAGATGACACAACTGTGGCGAAAAAGAGAAATCAAAGCCAACATAAAAGCCATAAAGAGGGCATATAATTGCACAAAGATTGGTGGGAAGTTAGAGGATTGGGAAGCTTTTAAAAAACTAACAGAAGGAAACTAAAAAAGTCATTAAGAAGGTAAAGATGGAATAAGAAATAAGCTAGCCAATAATATTAAAGAAGAGATCAAAAGTTTCTCCAGATATATAAAGTGCAATAAAGAGAGACAGGAGAGTGGATGAAGGGAAGGCTGTGGATGTTGGCTACATGGACTTCAGTAAGGCCTTTGACAAGGTCCCGCAAGGGAGGTTAGTTAGGAAGATTCAGTCGCTAGGTATACATGGTGCGGTAGTAAATTGGATTGGACGTTGGCTCAATGGGAGAAGTCAGAGAGTGGTAGTAGAGGATTGCTACTCTGAGTGGAGGCCTGTCACTAGTGGTGGTCCACAGGGATCAGTGCTGGGTCCATTGTTATTTGTCATCTATATCATTGATCTGGATGATAATGTGGTAAATTGGATCAGCAAATTTGCTGATGATACAAAGATTGGAGGTGTATTAGACAGTGAGGAAGGTTTTCAAAGCTTGCAGAGGGATTTTGACCAGCTGAAAAAATGGGCTGAAAAATGGCAGATGGAGTTTACTGTGAGGTATTGCACTTTGGAAGGACAAACCAAGATAGAACATACAAGGTAAATGGTAGGACACTGCGGAGTGCAGTAGAACAGAGGGATCTGGGAATACAGATACATAATTCCCTTAAAGTGGCATCACCGGTAGATAGGGTCGTAAAGAGAGCTTTTGGTACATTGGTCTTTATAAGTCAAAGTATTGAGTATAAGAGTTGGAATGTTATGGTGAGGTTGCAAAAGACATTGGTGAGGCCAAATTTGTAGTATTGTGAGCAGTTTTGGTTACTTAATTACAGGAGTGATGTTAATAAGGTTGAAAGAGTGCAGAGAAGGTTTACAAGGATGCTGCTGGGACTTGAGAAGCTGAATTACAGAGGAAGGTTGAATAGGTCAGGACTTTATTCCCTGGAGCATAGAAGAATGAGGGGAGATTTGATAGAGGTATATAAAATTATGATGGGCATAGATAGAATGAATGCAAGCAGGCTTTTTCCACTGAGGGCAGGGGAGAAAAAAACCAGAGGACTTGTGTTAAGGGTGAAGGGGGAAAAGTGTACAGGGAACATTGGGGGTGGGTGGGGAGCTTCTTCACACAGAGAGTGATGGGAGTGTGGAATGAGCTGCCAGATGAAGTGGTAAATGCCGTCTCATTTAAGAAAAACTTGGACAGGTACATAGATGAGAGGTGTACGGAGGGATATGGTCAGGGTGCAGTTTAGTGGGACTAGGCAGAAAAAAGGTTCAGCACAGCCAAGAAGGGCTGAAGGGCCTGTTTCTGTGCTGTAATGTTCTATGGTTCTATGGTTCTATATTGGACCACCGGAAAACGATGCTGGAGGGATAGTAATGTGGGACAGGGAAATGGCGGATGAACTGAGTAAGTATTTTGCATCAGTCTTCACTGTGGAAGACACCAGCAGTATGGTAAAAGTTCCAGGTGTCAGGGATCATGAAGATTGTGTGATGTTACCAGGACTAGAGAGAAGGTTCTTCGGAAACTGAAAGGTCTGAAGGTAGATAAGTAACCTGGGCTAGATGATATACACCCCAGAGTTCTGAAAGAGGTGGCTGAAGAGATTGTGGTGGCATTTATAATGATCTTTCAAGAATCACAAGATGCTGGAATGGTTCTGGAAGACTAAAAATTTGCAAATGCCACTCCACTCTTCAGGAAGGGAGAGAGGCAGAAGAAAAGAAACTATAGGCCAGTCAGACTGCCCTCAGTGCCTGGGAAGATGTTGGAGCGAATTATAGAAGATGAGGTCTTAGCGTACTTGCCATAATCAGCATGGTTTCCTCAAGAGAAAATATTGTCTGATAAATCTGTTACAATTTTTTGAAGTAACAAGCAGGATGGACAAAGGAGAGTTGGTTGATGTGGTGTACTTGGATTTTCAGAAGGCCTTTGGCAAAGTGCCACACATGAGGCTGCTTAACCAGCTATGAGCCCATGGTATTACAGGAAAAATTCTAGCATGGATAAAGCAATGGGTGATTGGCAGGAGGCAAAGACTGGGAATAAAGGGATCCTTTTCTGGTTGGCTGCCGGTGACTAGTGGTGTTCCAGAAAGGTCTGTGTTGGGGACCGATTCTTTTTACGTTATATATCAATGATTTAGATGATGGAATTGATGGCTTTGTTGCAAAGTTTGCAGGCAATTTGAAGGTGGAGGGGTAGGAAGTTTTGAGGAAATAGGGAGGCTGCAGAAAGACTGACAGATTAGGAGAATGGGCAAAGAAATGGCAGATGGAATACAGTGTCAGAAAGTATAGTTCATGCACTTTGGTAGAAGAAATGAAAGGGTTGACTCTTTGCTATTGACTAACTGCCTCTCCTGCCTCGCAGTTTCTCTCCAGGCTGCATCTCCCTTCTACAACCACTGCCCCAATCACTCTGAATGAGATTTCTTTAGGTGGCTGCTTGATGGGTGGTATGGACTGAGAGCACCCCAGCACCTTTTTTTCTGTGACTTTTATTTGCCTCTACTCAAGTTCTGAAGTGTAGAAGATGCCTATGATCTGCTTATCTTAAAAATGTGTGATGGCCATTGGGCATCAGGTACCACAGGGTGCAGACATAGGACACCTCAGCTCACATTACAAGACACCCCTAAAAAGTTCCCATTCCCATAGTCACCTGTCACCTATTCCCCTAACCACTTCACCTAAAATGTGTGGCTACTGGGAGATCCTGCTTTCTCAGGTGGACAGAGCATAGGTGTGTAGGTGCAGAGTAAGCAGCATCTCCCAGTGGCCACACATTTTAATTCCATGTCCCATTCCCATTCTGATACGTCTATCCATGGCCTCCTCTACTGTCAAAATGAAGCCACACTCAGGTTGGAGGAACAACACCTTATATACCGGCTGGGTAGCCTCCAACCTGATGGCATGAACATTGATTTCTCTACCTTCCGTTAATGCCCCTCCTCCCTTTCTTACCCACTCTTTGTTTCTCTCTCTGCCCATCACTCTTTGCCTGTTCTCCATCTCCCTCTGGTGTTCCCCTCCCCCTTTCTTTCTCCCTAGGCCTCCCGTCCCATGATCCTTTCCCTTCTCCAGCTCTGTATCCCTTTTGCCAATCACCTTTCCAGCTCTTAGCTTCACCCCACCCCCTCCGGTCTTCTCCTATCATTTTGGATCTCCCTCTCCCCCTCCCACTTTCAAATCTCTTACTATCTTTCCTTTCAGTTAGTCCTGACAAAGGGTCTCGGCCCGAAACGTCGACAGTGCTTCTCCCTATAGATGCTGCCTGGCCTGCTGTGTTCCACCAGCATTTTGTGTGTGTTGCTTGAATTTCCAGCATCTGCAGCTTTCCTAGTGTTTGCAAAGTTAACATGCAAATGTTTATGCCACTGTCTTTATAAGTTACTGTTTAATCTTTTTAACAACCCATTCAGACGACTGTCTGTTTCACCTCCTTGATTCCCCCCTTTATGAGATTGTTGATTTCTATAAACTCTCCCCCTCACTATTTCTGGTGAAAGGAGAGCAGACTCTAGTCTCTGTGTAAGTAGCATCCTGTGGCATTGATGCCATTCCCTCATTCAGTCAAGCGTCTTCTTCTTCTTCATCCGTGTGGTTCATTGCTCATTCCCTGTTGAAATCTCTAGCTGTAGACGGAAACTGCCAATGATGTGGCCTTCAATTCACAGTTGTTAGTAGCCCTCCATTTGCGGCCTGTATATTTTAAGTTGATGTTTGATTTTGTCTTGTACTAAGACTCATAAACATTCTGTTCTAATTCTAAACGTTTGATAGACCACGGCCCTACTAATGTTCCCATGTATGTTTTGCACAGGCCCAGGACCGGATCTGGATTGTCCATCAGACCCTGCATCACCTCCGCAGGATCTACAGTATGAACCTGAGCTCAGTCAGCTGGGTCCAGAGCTCAGTGGAACTCCTCCAGCTTCTCTTGGATCGGCAGCTCAGAGTGCTGGATGTCTGTGTCCGGAAACCAGGCTCAGAGTCCAGGCCAAGGAAGAATGCCGTAATTCTTAAATACTTCCAGAAATTGAGAGAGTTTCTGAAACAGAAGGTATATTGATATTAAAACATGTGCCTGCCAATACACTTATTTATCTACTTTATACTTGTTCATTATCTAATTTTTCACTATTGAGTACATTTGCCTTTTTGTCCTCCCTTTTAGGGATTCAGCAACTGTGCCTGGGAGACAACCCGCACTGAGACCATGACGAATTTGAAACAGCTCCTTCTCATTATGGCAAAAATCAGCAGAGATCACTGAAGATTTTCCAGAGTCAATTTCATAAGGGACCAAGATTTATGACTATTTATTTAAAATAACTTTCAAGGAAAAGTATATCTGAACAGACTGATGTTACATTGAAAAATAAATTAAACTAAAAGCTAGAAATGTTAATGGAAAACCCAACTGGTGCAAATAATCAGTGCATGTGCAGAAGAAACCTGAGTGAATTCCTCGAGTCAATGCTCATAAACTTGAAACACTAACTGTTGTTCACTCCACTCAGCAGTTGTCTGAGCTGTGCATGTTTACAGTATTTTCTGTTTTTACTATTTATTATATAACTATATTAATCACACATTTTCATTTGGCAAGTGATGTGGAAGGAATAATGTCTGGGTCTTTCTCCATATCCAGTGTTGAATTAATTTATTGTATTATTAATTTATTAATTTATTTTTTGTAGTATTACTCAGTGATGACATGTGAATTTGCTGAATGATCCTATTCTTGTCCATTCATATCAAGACAGGCAGCTACTGTAATGCAATGATCCATTCCTGGAAAAGGTGCACAGTGGACAGCTTCTTACTCTATCTGCCATTCTGCATCTTATCTCTGTTATGGTTTACATCATTTTAGTTCCCTACCTAAAATTAATCCTGGGTGGAATTTTGTTTCTCATAACTTCATGCACATGAAAGTTTGCGATGTCTTCTGTCCAGCATCCTCTAGTGTTATCAGTTTAATCTGAGAGTTGTAGGTTTCAGCCCCTTTTCAAAAGTAAATTGTTTAAAGTTCCGTTCGTTTTCCCAAAAATTATTCCTCTAATTGTCATTTTTGCAATGGGAATATGCATAGGGAATGTTCTGACCTACACTCAGTGCACAGGTTGTGGTTTGCAAAACCATTCCTCTTGATTTCATCACTGACCTTCAGTGAGCATAATGTGATTGTTCTTCCAATGGTTAGAAGATAAAGTTAACTTAATTTATTTATACTGTATTTATTGTGATCATTTTTAAAAGTATGTACATGTAGCTGAAAAGTTTTAATTTATTATTATTGTGAGAATTGCAATGGATAATATATTTCTACATTTAATAAAAAAAATCAGTGAAGATGTTACTACATGTTAATTATTCTGAATATTTCAGATTTTTGGAATACAAATTTTGTGCACGCTGATCCTCCTCACAGAATATAACATTTCTTCTTCTCACACCTTGTTATAGGTACTTCCCCCGCTTTATTCTTTCCCCTGCAATGTCACACTCAGCATATGAGTACACTTCACAGTGATTCGACTTGATTTTTATCTTCCCTGTATGATACTTGGATTTAAGTTCTTGGTTTTCATCTTCATATTCTCCCTTTGAATGAGGAAGTGTTGAATCCGAAGTGAACGAGTAACACAGGCCCATTTTTTAAAAGCGGAAGCCACATGCAGTAGCACTGTCAGGGAGGATAACGTACGGCTCTTCTTGCTTATATCGGGCTCACTGTGGCAGTGGAGGAGGCTGCAGTTAGGTCAGAATGGGACTGGGATTGAGAACTGACGTGCTTTTAGAATCCAGGATCATAAATTCTAAATTAAAGTTTATTGTCAGAAGCATCAGTGCCAAGGTTATAAATGCCATGAAAAATAGCTTTTTTTTTTGCAAGAACAGCACAGCATATTATAAACATTACAAACAGAAGTTAGCAAACATAATTTACAAAAAAAAGTAGTCCTGTACAGTGAGTATATAGAGTTAGGAAAGAGGCTGAGGAGAAGGACCTCCAAGGTAGTGCAGGCAGGAATGGGACACAGGTCGATAAGGTGGTTAAGAAGGCTTATGGGAATAAATATGTGAGGATGTTTCTTTGGAAAGGTAAGATGTCAAGAATATCATTGGAATAATTGACATGGAAATTTGAGCTCAGAGGGTTACAACTTCCAAATTTTAAGAATTATTATAAAGCAAATCAACTTAGATTTATTGCATCTTTTTTTGAGAAAGATAAACTGGCATGGATCAGAATAGAACCAGATAAAGTAGGAGAAAACATACCAGAAGACTATATATAACTGGGAATCTAAATGGATACGGGAAAAGAAAGAATCTCCTATATTAAAACATTTGATTGATTTATGGAATAAGATAAATGTTGACGATGAGACAAAGAAATCCTTATTAGCAAAGAGATCTTTAATTCAAAATAGACTTATTCCTTTTACAATGGATAATCAACTTTTATATAATTGGTTTCAACAAGGGATTAGATATATAGGAGACTGTTTTGAAGGAGGTATATTAATGTCATTCGATCAATTAAAGAATAAATATAAAGTATCAAACAATACTCTTTTTTTGTTACTTTCAACTAAGGGCTTATTTAAGAGATAAGTTAGGTCAAACAATGTTATTACCGAAACCCAATGAAATAGAAACTTTAATTCAAAAAGGAAAGACTAAAAAATTTATCTCTTGTATGTATAATTTGATTCAAAAACAGGCAATTAAACAAGGAGTCCATAAGTCAAGACAAAAATGGGAAAGTGATTTGAATATTAAAATTGAAGAAAAAAATTGGTCAAGAATATGTCTTGAGAGTATGACAAATACAATAAATGTCCGATTAAGATTAGTGCAATACAATTTTTTACATCAACTATATATTACACCACAAAAAAGAAATAAATTAAACCCAAATTTATCTGATCAGTGTTTCCGATGTAACCAAGAAGTTGGTACTTTTTTACATTCTACTTGGTCTTGTTCTAAAATTCAACCTTTTTGGACAAATTTAAGAGTTTTACTGGAACAAATTATTGGAATACAACTTCCACATAATCCAATACTATTTTTACTAGGTGATACTGAAGGGATAAAACCGATATCCAAATTGAATAAATATCAGAAAGAATTTTTAAAAATTGCATTGGCAGTAGCCAAAAAAGCTATTGCAGTTACTTGGAAATCGGATACATATTTAAGTATAGATCGTTGGAAGAAAGAAATTTATGGCTGTATTCCACTTGAAAAAATTACTAATAATTTAAGAGATAAATATGAAACATTTTTGAAAATGTGGCGCCCTTATTTACAAAAGACAGGATTAAATATATAGGCGCTCCGAAGATGAAATAATTGGTTACTTGGGGAAAGAAATAAATATATATACTAAAGTTATTACGAACTCCGTGGAGCATGTGGAGATCTTCTAATATCCAGGCATTCCTTTTTTTTCTTTCTTTCTTTCTTTTTTCTTTCAGTGGGGATGTTAGGGGGGAGGGGTTAAGGAGAGGGGGGATGGGTAACACATATTTTCTTTTTCGCATACTTTTATTCTGTAACTATTTGAAAACACAATAAAAAAGTTAAAAAAGAAGGCTTATGGGATACAGTACTTGTTTTTATTATTCGTGGCATTGAGTTCAAAGGTCAAGAGGTTATGTTGCAACTTTATAGACTCTTGTTAGACACTGGAATTAAGGAGATTGAGAGGGGATCTGATTGAAACATATAAGATTATTAAGGGATTGGACAAGATAGAGGCAGGAAATATGTTCCAGATGCTGGGAGAGTCCAGTACCAGAGGGCATGGTTTGAGAATAAGGGGTAGGTCATTTAGGACAGAGTTAAGGAAAAACTTCTTCTCCCAGAGAGTGTATTGCATACAGTTCTGGTCACCCCACAATAGGAAGGATGTTGAAGCTTTCGAGAGGGTGCAGAAGAGGTTTACCAGGATGTTGCCTGGTTTAGAGGGCATGTGCTATTATGAGAGGCTGAACAAACTTGGGTTGTTTACTTTGGAGCAGCATAGGCTGGGAGGGAGAGCTGATAGGGGTTTATATTCTTTAATCAGAGAGTGGTAGCTGTGTGAAATGAGCTTCCAGTAGAAGTGGCAGAGGCAGGTTCGGTATTGTCATTTAAAGTAAAATTGGATAGGTATATGGACAGGAAAGGAATAGAGATTTATGGGCTGAGTACAGGCCAGTGGGACTGGGTGAGAGTAAGCGTTCGGCACAAACTAGAAGGGCCGAGGTGGCTTGTTTCCGTGCTGTAATTGTTATATGGTTATATGATGATGAGATGCATAGGTAGAGTAGACAGGGAGTATCTTTTTTCTCCCAGGGTAGAAATATCTAATACCAGAGGGCATGCATTGAAGGTGGGTCGGGGTAGGTTCAAAGGGGAATCGAGAGGTAAGTTTTTTTTTACTTTGGAAGTGGTAGATGCCTGGAATGTGCTGCCTGTATGGTAGTAGAGGCTTTTAAAGAGACGTTTAGATAATCACATGGACGTGGATATGAGGAAGATGGAGGTAGGAGGGATTCGTTTTTAATTTATTTTTCAGCTGCCTCGATACAACATTGTGGGCCGAAGGGCCTGTTCCTGTGCTGTACTGTTCTATGTTCTGTAAACTTACAGTAACATAAATTATACACAAGTTACGAAATAAAGAAAGTAGACATAACTACACAAGTAAGTTGTGCAAGTTAATCCAGGGTCGTGTTAGGGTATTTCAGGTCGGTACAGGACCCCGAGACAGTGGGGAAGAAGCTGCTGAAGAGCTTTGAGATGTGAGTCTTCTGGCTCCTCTAGTTTCTGCCTCGTGGGAACGTTTATAATGGATGTTGCTTTCCTGGGGCACTGTCTCTTGCCGATGTCATTTATGGTGTGGAGAGTGACGAAACTGGACGAGCGTACTACACTCTGCAGCCTCTTGAATTCCTGTGCATTGAGTTTCCACAGTTTCTGCAGAAGTTTGGCAGAGTATTCGATGACATTTTGAATCACCTTCAACTAAGAAAATAGGGATGCTGGTCTGGTGCGTGTTCTTCATTGTTGCATCCCGCAGTGGTCGAGTGTGTTGAGTCCTTGGATGTTACCGGTGCATGCTGGCAGTAGTTCGGTAGAGGCTCCTTCAAGCTAAACTGGTTGAAGTGCCCTTCGATACTGAGGAAGGCATTGGGGAGGCCAGTTAATCACGGAGCTCAATCCCTCCGGTGTTAATTTGACATCTGCCTGGGGTGGGAATATATACATCAACCAGTGTAATATCAGAGAACTCCCGCGCTAGATAGTGACGAAAAGCATACGAATGAGATAGAACCCCCTGTTCCGAGGACTCCAGCACTTAATCAGGAAGTAGATGTCCTCGCTTCTGAGGTTTTATTGCCGATCCATTCCTGTTGATTAACACGCACACTTTCGGAAGTGACGAACCGTCACCTTTACCCTGGGACACTTTCGTTTCGGGTGAATTTGCCGCGCAGCTGCAAGCTGAGCTGGAGACTAACCCGCAGAGAGAGAGAGCAGGCATCGGAATCGCCTTCCGATCCGGAGACGAAAGAAACGCCGAAGTGTCTTCTGTAAAGAACCCAGACACCAGACCATCTTCATAGCGAGCACAGTCGCCACCAGAAGGACGTGTCCCGGGCGCTCTGCACTGACCACCCTGCGATATGGCACCACTGCAGTTGGATGTAACAGAGAAGATCAGCGCTGAAAGATGCAGTGTTACGGTAACCCTGATAAAATGCAGCCCCGACGGATGCACCGACACAGTCACGTCCTCACCCCACCACGTCCCTTGCCAAACTCGACCCACCCTCCACAACACCTTGGACCCCCCGAACTGAACGATCGCACCAAGAGCCTGAGCGCTGCTGCTCTCTCCGGTGGCGGATTTTCCCGTCGCTGCAGCTGGACTCTCCCGCTTTCAGATTCCTTACTTCAGAGCGGAGACCGCTCTCTCCCGACGCGTTCCCAAATATCCCGCAGTCATTTCACTTTTCGAATGTCACCTATTTTTGGATTTTAACATATAAAATCCGGCAGCATGGCAGAGAGAGAGAGAGCTCACAACACGATCCCCAGACACGGGTCTCGGCAGCACCGGCGTCCGCTCCCGGATCACAAGCCGTGGCATTTCCATATCGAGAGTTCCATTCGGCGAACAAGACCCGTTTTCGGAGCTGATTCTGGTCTCAGATCGGTGCTTTATTCAGTGTTGGGTGGAGATGGCATTGGGCCGTGTTTGGAGAGTTTGCAGTGTGTGGCTGTTGTTGACCGTGACCCTGACCCTGGGCTGTGAGAGGTTACAGTTACTGCGAGTTCTCAACACAGAGACTCTGGGCGAACTGAAAGAAATGGTGAGTTGAACCCGCTCCCAGAGACCGGTCCTGACAGTCCCCGGGCTGTTTGCTGTTACCGATCAGGTGATTTCAAAGAGTCTGTTCTCCGGTGTTTCTGTGTCTGGGGATTGTCAGTAACGTTGATATCTTCTGTCTCAGGGTGGCCGCCTCCCTCGACAGTGTGTGACTGAGAGGCTGTCGTTGAAAACCAAGCCCTTGGAGCTGGTGAAACTTTCGGCGGAGGTTCCTGTGAGTAAACTCTGCATTTTACTTTAGTGTAATTAATTCGAGACATTATGTTACGTAATGCGAAGGATCGGATCCGAACTTTATCCAAATAATTTGCCTATATCAGAATATGAATTCTTTCTCTCCTTGTCACTCTCATTTTCTGACTCTGTCACTCTGAGTTTCAGGACCCCATTCACACTGAATAGATCTCATTTCAATTATCACACTGCTCCCCCCTCTCTCTCTGTCCCACTCACGGGTAATTCACTCTCTGTACCCAATTCCCTCTCATCATTTCACATGCTCTGTCACCAATAAACGCGTCCACCTTTATCACCTTCTGCTACTTCTTCCTCTCCCTCCCTGTGTGTTCCTCTCTCTACCCCACCCCCCAATAACATTGCGAGTTCTGTTGATCACAGGAAATACTTGCATCCTCTCAGATCATCACACTACCCGCGTGCTTCATTGGTGATGGAACCACCTACTTCACTTTAAATGACTTGCGCTGAAGAATTGTGAGGTTTCTCGTTAAATTATTTTACATTATAGCTGGCCCATCGGTATCAAGGAGATAAAAGCTGAGAGGAGACCGGACAGTGATGTGCCATATCACGTGGTTCTATGATTGTAGACATGCATAAACTTTCCACATGGAAGAGATTTTTTATGACCAATGTTATAGATTGAATGCAAAACTTTGGAGTACAGGATAGCAGGAAAAAATCCACAATTCATAGATGGAATTTGGAACAAACATCTTAAGACAGAAACTCTCGCAATATCTGTTCGAAGTTCAAGTAAAGTTATTATCAAAATAGATATATTTCACGATTTACAATCCTGAGATTTGTTTACCTGCTGGCATAGTCAGTAAATACTCAGAAAGAGGTGGCATAGGGTCAGAAGGTGTTGCATCATTGTGGATAGAGCTGTGGATCTGCAAGGGTAAAAAGTCCCTGATGGGAGTTGTATACAGACCCCCAAACAGCAGTAAGGTTCTGGCCTACAAATTACAATGGAGGATAGAAAATGCATGCCAAAAGGGCAATGTTACAACAGTCATGGGGGTCTTCAATATACAGGTGGTTTGGGAAAATCAGGTTGGTGTTAGATTACAGGAGGTAGAATTTCTCGAGTGCCTGGCCCTACGAGATGGCTTTTCAGAGCAGCTCGTGGTTGGGCTGACTAGTATCAGCTATTCTGGATAGGGTGATTTGCAAAGGACCAGAATTGATTAGAGAGCTCGAGGTAAAGGAACCTATCAGGGAAAATGATCATAATATGATAAAATTCACCCTGAAATTTGAAAAGGAGAAGCTTCGGATGTATCAGCATTACAGTGGTGTATAGGGAATTACAGCGGCATGAGAGAGGAGTTGGCCAAAATCGATTGGAAAAGAACTGGCAGGGATGACAGCAGAGCAGCAATGGTTGGAATTTCTGGAAGCAATCTGGAAGGCCCAGGATATATACATCCCAAAGAGGAAGTAGTATTCTAAAGGAAAGATGACACAACTGTGGCGAAAAAGAGAAATCAAAGCCAACATAAAAGCCAAAAAGAGGGCATATAATTGAACAAAGATTGGTGGGAAGTTAGAGGATTGGGAAGCTTTTAAAAAACTAACAGAAGGAAACTAAAAAAGTCATTAAGAAGGTAAAGATGGAATAAGAAATAAGCGAGCCAATAATATTAAAGAAGTGATCAACAGTTTCTCCAGATATATAAAGTGCAAAAAAGAGAGACAGGAGAGTGGATGAAGGGAAGGCAGTGGATGTTGTCTACATGGACTTCAGTAAGGCCTTTGACAAGGTCCCACATGGGAGGTTAGTTAGGAAGATTCAGTCGCTAGGTATACATGGTGAGGTAGTAAATTGGATTGGACGTTGGCTCAATGGGAGAAGTCAGAGAGTGGTAGTACAGGATTGCTACTCTGAGTGGAGGCCTGTCACTAGTGGTGTGCCACAGGGATCAGTGCTGGGTCCATTGTTATTTGTCATCTATATCATTGATCTGGATGATAATGTGGTAAATTGAATCAGCAAATTTGCTGATGATACAAAGATTGGAGGTGTATTGGACAGTGAGGAAGGTTTTCAAAGGTTGCAGAGGGATTTTGACCAGCTGAAAAAATGGGCTGAAAAATGGCAGATGGAGTTTACTGTGAGGTATTGCACTTTGGAAGGACAAACCAAGATAGAACATACAAGGTAAATGGTAGGACACTGCGGAGTGCAGTAGAACAGAGGGATCTGGGAATACAGATACATAATTCGCTTAAAGTGGCATCACCGGTAGATAGGGTCGTAAAGAGAGCTTTTGGTACATTGGTCTTTATAAGTCAAAGTATTGAGTATAAGAGTTGGAATGTTATGGTGTGGTTGCAAAAGACATTGGTGAGGCCAAATTTGGAGTATTGTGAGCAGTTTTGGCTACTTAATTACAGGAGTGATGTTAATAAGGTTGAAAGAGTGCAGAGAATGTTTACAAGGATGCTGCTGGGACTTGAGAAGCTGAATTACAGAGGAAGGTTGAATAGGTCAGGACTTTATTCCCTGGAGCATAGAAGAATGAGGGGAGATTTGATAGAGGTATATAAAATTATGATGGGTATAGATAGAATGAATGTAAGCAGGCTTTTTCCACTGAGGGCAGGGGAGAAAAAAACCAGAGGACTTGTGTTAAGGGTGAAGGGGGAAAAGTGTACAGGGAACATTGGGGGGGGGGAGCTTCTTCACACAGAGAGTGATGGGAGTGTCGAATGAGCTGCCAGATGAAGTGGTAAATGCTGTCTCATTTAAGAAAAACTTGGACAGGTACATAGATGAGAGGTGTACGGAGGGATATGGTCCAGTTGCAGGTTAGTGGGACTAGGCAGAAAAAAGGTTCAGCACAGCCAAGAAGGGCTGAAGGGCCTGTTTCTGTGCTGTAATGTTCTATGGTTCTATGGTTCTATATTGGACCACCGGAAAATGATGCTGGAGGGATAGTAATTGGTGGATGAACTGAGTAAGTATTTTGCATCAGTCTTCACTGTGGAAGACACCAGCAGTATGGTAAAAGTTCCAGGTGTCAGGGATCATGAAGATTGTGTGATGTTACCATGACTAGAGAGAAGGTCCTTGGGAAACTGAAAGGTCTGAAGGTAGATAAGTAACCTGGGCTAGATGATATACACCCCAGAGTTCTGAAAGAGGTGGCTGAAGAGATTGTGGTGGCATTTATAATGATCTTTCAAGAATCACAATTTGCTGGAATGGTTCTGGAAGACTAAAAATTTGCAAATGCCACTCCACTCTTCAAGAACAGAGAGAGGCAGAAGAAAAGAAACTATAGGCCAGTTAGACTGACCTCAGTGCCTGGGAAGATGTTGGAGCGAATTATAGAAGATGAGGTCTTAGCGTACTTGCCATAATCAGCATGGTTTCCTCAAGAGAAAATATTGCCTGATAAATCTGTTATAATTTTTTGAAGTAACAAGCAGGATGGACAAAGGAGAGTTGGTTGATGTGGTGTACTTGGATTTTCAGAAGGCCTTTGGCAAAGTGCCACACATGAGGCTGCTTAACAAGCTATGAGCCCATGGTATTACAGGAAAAATTCTAGCATGGATAAAGCAATGGGTGATTGGCTGGAGGCAAAGACTGGGAATAAAGGGATCCTTTTCTGGTTGGCTGCCGGTGACTAGTGGTGTTCCACAAAGGTCTGTGTTGGGGACCGATTCTTTTTACGTTATATATCAATGATTTAGATGATGAAATTGATGGCTTTGTTGCAAAGTTTGCAGGCAATTTGAAGGTGGAGGGGTAGGAAGTTTTGAGGAAATAGGGAGGCTGCAGAAAGACTTTGACAGATTAGGAGAATGGGCAAAGAAATGGTAGATGGAATACAGTGTCAGAAAGTATAGTTCATGCACTTTGGTAGAAGAAATGAAAGGGTTGACTCTTTGCTATTGACTAACTGCCTCTCCTGCCTCGCAGTTTCTCTCCAGGCTGCATCTCCCTTCTACAACCACTGCCCCAATCACTCTGAATGAGATTTCTTTAGTTGGCTGCTTGATGGGTGGTATGGACCGAGAGGACCCCAGCACCTTTTTTTCTGTGACTTTTATTTGCCTCTACTCAAGTTCTGAAGTGTAGAAGATGCCTATGATCTGCTTATCTTAAAAATGTGTGATGGCCATTGGGCATCAGGTACCACAGGGTGCAGACATAGGACACCTCAGCTCACATTACAAGACACCCCTAAAAAGTTCCCATTCCCATAGTCACCTGTCATCTATTCCCCTAACCACTTCACCTAAAATGTGTGGCTACTGGGAGATCCTGCTTTCTCTGGTGGACAGAGCATAGGTGTGTAGGTGCAGAGTAAGCAGCATCTCCCAGTGGCCACACATTTTAATTCCATGTCCCATTCCCATTCTGATACGTCTATCCATGGCCTCCACTACTGTCAAAATGAAGCCACACTCAGGTTGGAGGAACAACACCTTATATACAGGCTGGGTAGCCTCCAACCTGATGGCATGAACATTGATTTCTCTACCTTCCGTTAATACCCCTCCTCCCTTTCTTACCCACTCATTGTTTCTCTCTCTGCCCATCACTCTTTGCCTGTTCTCCATCTCCCTCTGGTGTTCCCCTCCCCCTTTCTTTCTCCCTAGGCCTCCTGTCCCATGATCCTTTCCCTTCTCCAGCTCTGTATCCCTTTTGCCAATCACCTTTCCAGCTCTTAGCTTCACCCCACCCCCTCCGGTCTTCTCCTATCATTTTGGATCTACCCCTCCCCCTCCCACTTTCAAATCTCTTACTATCTTTCCTTTGAGTTAGTCCTGACGAAGGGTCTCGGCCCGAAACGTCGACAGTGCTTCTCCCTATAGATGCTGCCTGGCCTGCTGTGTTCCACCAGCATTTTGTGTGTGTTGCTTGAATTTCCAGCATCTGCAGCTTTCCTAGTGTTTGCAAAGTTAACATGCAACTGTTTATGCCACTGTCTTTATAACTTACTGTTTAATCTTTTTAACAACCCATTCAGACGACTGTCTGTTTCACCTCCTTGATTCCCCCCTTTATGAGATTGTTGATTTCTATAAACTCTCCCCCTCACTATTTCTGGTGAAAGGAGAGCAGACTCTAGTCTCTGTGTAAGTAGCATCCTGTGGCATTGATGCCATTCCCTCATTCAGTCAAGCGTCTTCTTCTTCTTCATCCGTGTGGTTCATTGCTCATTCCCTGTTGAAATCTCTAGCTGTAGACGGAAACTGCCAATGACGTGGCCTTCAATTCACAGTTGTTAGTAGCCCTCCATTTGCGGTCTGTATATTTTAAGTTGATGTTTGATTTTGTCTTGTACTAAGACTCATAAACATTCTGTTCTAATTCTAAACGTTTGTGAGACCACGGCCCTACTAATGTCCCCATGTGTGTTTTGCACAGGCCCAGGACCGGATCTGGATTGTCCATCAGACCGTGCATCACCTCCGCAGGATCTACAGTATGAACCTGAGTTCAGTCAGCTGGGTCCAGAGCTCAGTGGAACTCCTCCAGCTTCTCTTGGATCGGCAGCTCAGAGTGCTGGATGTCTGTGTCTGGAAACCAGGCCCAGAGTCCAGGCCAAGGAAGAATGCCGTAATTCTTAAATACTTTCAGAAATTGAGAGAGTTTCTGAAACAGAAGGTATATTGATATTAAAACATGTGCCTGCCAATACACTTATTTATCTACTTTATACTTGTTCATTATCTAATTTTTCACTATTGAGTACATTTGCCTTTTTTTCCTCCCTTTTAGGGATTCAGCAACTGTGCCTGGGAGACAACCCGCACTGAGACCATGACGCATTTGAAACAGCTCCTTCTCATTATGGCAAAAATCAGCAGAGATCACTGAAGATTTTCCCGTGTCAATTTCATTAGGGACCAAGATTTATGACTATTTATTTAAAATAATTTTCAAGGAAAAGTATATCTGAACAGACTGAATTTACATTGAAAAATAAAGTAAACTAAATGCTAGAAATGTTAATGGAAAACCCAACTGGTGCAAATAATCAGTGCATGTGCAGAAGAAACCTGAGTGAATTCCTCAAGTCAATGCTCATAAACTTGAAACACTAACTGTTGTTCACTCCACTCAGCAGTTGTCTGAGCTGTGCATGTTTACAGTATTTTCTGTTTTTACTATTTATTATATAACTATATTAATCACACATTTTCATTTGGCAAGTGATGTGGAAGGAATAATGTCTGGGTCTTTCTCCATATCCAGTGTTGAATTAATTTATTGTATTATTAATTTATTAATTTATTTTTTGTAGTATTACTCAAGGATGACATGTGAATTTGCTGAATGATCCTATTCTTGTCCATTCATATCAAGACAGGCAGCTACTGTAATGCAATGATCCATTCCTGGAAAAGGTGCACAGTGGACAGCTTCTTACTCTATCTGCCATTCTGCATCTTATCTCTGTTATGGTTTACATCATTTTAGTTCCCTACCTAAAATTAATCCTGGGTGGAATTTTGTTTCTCATAACTTCATGCACATGAAAGTTTGCGATGTCTTCTGTCCAGCATCCTCTAGTGTTATCAGTTTAATCTGAGAGTTGTAGGTTTCAGCCCCTTTTCAAAGGTAAATTGTTTAAAGTTCCGTTCGTTTTCCCAAAAATTATTCCTCTAATTGTCATCTTTGCAATGGGAATATGCATTGGGAATGTTCTGACCTACACTCAGTGCACAGGTTGTGGTTTGCAAACCCATTCCTCTTGATTTCATCACTGACCTTCAGTGAGCATAATGTGATTGTTCTTCCAATGGTTAGAAGATAAAGTTAACTTAATTTATTTATACTGTATTTATTGTGATCATTTTTAAAAGTATGTACATGTAGCTGAAAAGTTTTAATTTATTATTATTGTGAGAATTGCAATGGATAATATATTTCTACATTTAATAAAAAAATCAGTGAAGATGTTACTACATGTTAATTATTCTGAATATTTCACATTTTTGGAATACAAATTTTGTGCACGCTGATCCTCCTCACAGAATATAACATTTCTTCTTCTCACACCTTGTTATAGGTAATTCCCCTGCTTTATTCTTTCCCCTGCAATGTCACACTCAGCATATGAGTACACTTCACAGTGATTCGACTTGATTTTTATCTTCCCTGTATGATACTTGGATTTAAGTTCTTGGTTTTCATCTTCAAATTCTCCCTTTGAATGAGGAAGTGTTGAATGCGAAGTGAGCGTGTAACACAGGCCCATTTTTTAAAAGCAGAAGCCACATGCAGTAGCACTGTCAGGGAGGATAACGTACGGCTCTTCTTGCTTATATCGGGCTTACTGTGACAGTGGAGGAGGCTGCAGTTAGGTCAGAATGGGACTGGGATTGAGAACTGACGTGCTTTTAGAATCCAGGATCATAAATTCTAAATTAAAGTTTATTGTCAGAAGCATCAGTGCCCAGGTTATAAATGCCATGAAAATTAGCTTTTTTTTTTGCAAGAACAGCACAGCATATTATAAACATTACAAACAGAAGTTAGCAAACATAATGTACAAAAAAAAGAAGTCCTGTGCAGTGAGTATATAGAGTTAGGAAAGAGGCTGAGGAGAAGGACCTCCAAGGTAGTGCAGGCAGGAATGAGACACAGGTCGATAATGTGGTTAAGAAGGCTTATGGGATACAGTACTTGTTTTTATTGGTCGTGACATTGAGTTCAAAGGTCAAGAGGTTATGTTGCAAATTTATAGATTCTTGTTAGGCCACCTCTGGAGTTTTGTTCTGGCCTACAAATTACAATGGAGGATAGAAAATGCATGCCAAAAGGGCAATGTTACAACAGTCATGGGGACTTCAATATACAGGGAGTTTGGGAAAATCAGGTTGGTGTTAGATTACAGGAGGTAGAATTTCTCGAGTGCCTGGCCCTACGAGATGGCTTTTCTGAGCAGCTCGTGGTTGGGCTGACTAGTATCAGCTATTCTGGATAGGGTGAGTTGCAAAGGACCAGAATTGATTAGAGAGCTCGAGGTAAAGAACCTATCAGGGAAAATGATCATAATATGATAAAATTCACCCTGAAATTTGAAAAGGAGAAGCTTCGGATGTATCAGCATTACAGTGGTGTATAGGGAATTACAGCGGCATGAGAGAGGAGTTGGCCAAAATCGATTGGAAAAGAGCTGGCAGGGATGACAGCAGAGCAGCAATGGTTGGAATTTCTGGAAGCAATCTGGAAGGCCCAGGATATTTACATCCCAAAGAGGAAGTAGTATTCTAAAGGAAAGATGACACAACTGTGGCAAAAAAGAGAAATCAAAGCCAACATAAAAGCTAAAAAGAGGTATATAATTGAACAAAGATTGGTGGGAAGTTAGAGGATTGGGAAGCTTTTAAAAAACTAACAGAAGGCAACTAAAAAAGTCATTAAGAAGGTAAAGATGGAATAAGAAATAAGCTAGCCAATAATATTAAAGAAGAGATCAAAAGTTTCTCCAGATATATAAAGTGCAATAAAGAGATACAGGAGAGTGGATGAAGGGAAGGCAGTGGATGTTGTCTACATGGACTTCAGTAAGGCCTTTGACAAGGTCCCACATGGGAGGTTAGTTAGGAAGATTCAGTCGCTAGGTATAGATGGTGAGGTAGTAAATTGGATTGGATGTTGGCTCAATGGGAGAAGTCAGAGAGTGGTAGTGGAGGACTGCTACTCTGAGTGGAGGCCTGTCACTAGTGGTGTGCCACAGGGATCAGTGCTGGGTCCATTGTTATTTGTCATCTATATCATTGATCTTGATGATAATGTGGTAAATTGGATCAGCAAATTTGCTGATGATACAAAGTTTGGAGGTGTATTGGACAGTGAGGAAGGTTTTCAAAGCTTGCAGAGGGATTTTGACCAGCTGAAAAAATGGGCTGAAAAATGGCAGATGGAGTTTAATGTGAGGTATTGCACTTTGGAAGGACAAACCAAGATAGAACATACAAGGTAAATGGTAGGACACTGCGGAGTGCAGTAGAACAGAGGAATCTGGGAATACAGATACATAATTCCCTTAAAGTGGCATCACAGATAGATAGGTTTGTAAAGAGATCTTTTGGTACATTGGCCTTTATAAGTCAAAGTATTGAGTATAAGAGTTAGAATGTTATGGTGAGGTTGCAAAAGACATTGGTGAGGCCAAATTTGGAGTATTGTGAGCAGTTTTGTTTACTTAATTACAGGAGTGATGTTAATAAGGTTGAAAGAGTGCAGAGAATGTTTACAAGGATGCTGCTGGGACTTGAGAAACTGAATTACAGAGGAAGGTTGAATAGGTCAGGACTTTATTCCCTGGAGCATAGAACAATGAGGGGAGATTTGATAGAGGTATATAAAATTATGATGGGCATAGACAGAATGAATGCAAGCAGGCTTTTTCCACTGAGGCCAGGGGAGAAAAAAACCAGAGGACGTGGGTTAAGGGTGAAGGGGGAAAAGTGTACAGGGAACATTGGGGGGGGGGGAGCTTCTTCACACAGAGAGTGATGGGAATGTGGAATGAGCTGCCAGATGAAGTGGTAAATGCGGGCTCATTTAAGAAAAACTTGGACAGGTACATAGATGAGAGGTGTACGGAGGGATATGGTCCAGGTGCAGGTTAGTGGGACTAGGCAGAAAAAAGGTTCAGCACAGCCAAGAAGGGCTGAAGGGCCTGTTTCTGTGCTGTAATGTTCTATGGTTCTATGGTTCTATATTGGACCACCGGAAAACGATGCTGGAGGGATAGTAATGTTGGACAGGGAAATGGCGGATGAACTGAGTAAGTATTTTGCATCAGTCTTCACTGTGGAAGACACCAGCAGTATGGTAAAAGTTCCAGGTGTCAGGGATCATGAAGATTGTGTGATGTTACCATGACTAGAGAGAAGGTTCTTGGGAAACTGAAAGGTCTGAAGGTAGATAAGTAACCTGGGATAGATGATATACACCCCAGAGTTCTGAAAGAGGTGGCTGAAGAGATTGTGGTGGCATTTATAATGATCTTTCAAGAATTACAAGATGCTGGAATGGTTCTGGAAGACTAAAAATTTGCAAATGCCACTCCACTCTTCAAGAAGGGAGAGAGGCAGAAGAAAAGAAACTATAGGCCAGTTAGACTGACCTCAGTGCCTGGGAAGATGTTGGAGCGAATTATAGAAGATGAGGTCTTAGCGTACTTGCCATAATCAGCATGGTTTCCTCAAGAGAAAATATTGCCTGATAAATCTGTTATAATTTTTTGAAGTAACAAGCAGGATGGACAAAGGAGAGTTGGTTGATGTGGTGTACTTGGATTTTCAGAAGGCCTTTGGCAAAGTGCCACACATGAGGCTGCTTAACAAGCTATGAGCCCATGGTATTACAGGAAAAATTCTAGCATGGATAAAGCAATGGGTGATTGGCAGGAGGCAAAGACTGGGAATAAAGGGATCCTTTTCTGGTTGGCTGCCGGTGACTAGTGTTGTTTCACAAAGGTCTGTGATGGGGACCGATTCTTTTTACGTTATATATCAATGATTTAGATGATGGAATTGATGGCTTTGTTGCAAAGTTTGCAGGCAATTTGAAGGTGGAGGGGTAGGAGGTTTTGAGGAAATAGGGAGGCTGCAGAAAGACTTTGACAGAATAGGAGAATGGGCAAAGAAATGGCAGATGGAATACAGTGTCAGAAAGTATAGTTCATGCACTTTGGTAGAAGAAATGAAAGGGTTGACTCTTTGCTATTGACTAACTGCCTCTGCTGCCTCGCAGTTTCTCTCCAGGCTGCATCTCCCTTCTACAACCACTGCCCCAATCACTCTGAATGAGATTTCTTTAGGTGGCTGCTTGATGGGTAGTATGGACTGAGAGGACCCCAGCACCTTTTTTTCTGTGACTTTTATTTGCCTCTACTCAAGTTCTGAAGTGTAGAAGATGCCTATGATCTGCTTATCTTAAAAATGTGTGATGGCCATTGGGCATCAGGTACCACAGGGTGCAGACATAGGACACCTCAGCTCACATTACAAGACACCCCTAAAAAGTTCCCATTCCCATAGTCACCTGTCACCTATTCCCCTAACCACTTCACCTAAAATGTGTGGCTACTGGGAGATCCTGCTTTCTCTGGTGGACAGAGCATAGGTGTGTAGGTGCAGAGTAAGCAGCATCTCCCAGTGGCCACACATTTTAATTCCATGTCCCATTCCCATTCTGATACGTCTATCCATGGCCTCCTCTACTGTCAAAATGAAGCCACACTCAGGTTGGAGGAACAACACCTTATATACCGGCTGGGTAGCCTCCAACCTGATGGCATGAACATTGATTTCTCTACCTTCCGTTAATGCCCCTCCTCCCTTTCTTACCCACTCTTTGTTTCTCTCTCTGCCCATCACTCTTTGCCTGTTCTCCATCTCCCTCTGGTGTTCCCCTCCCCCTTTCTTTCTCCCTAGGCCTCCCGTCCCATGATCCTTTCCCTTCTCCAGCTCTGTATCCCTTTTGCCAATCACCTTTCCAGCTCTTAGCTTCACCCCACCCCCTCCGGTCTTCTCCTATCATTTTGGATCTCCCTCTCCCCCTCCCACTTTCAAATCTCTTACTATCTTTCCTTTCAGTTAGTCCTGACAAAGGGTCTCGGCCCGAAACATCGACAGTGCTTCTCCCTATAGATGCTGCCTGGCCTGCTGTGTTCCACCAGCATTTTGTGTGTGTTGCTTGAATTTCCAGCATCTGCAGCTTTCCTAGTGTTTGCAAAGTTAACATGCAACTGTTTATGCCACTGTCTTTATAAGTTACTGTTGAATCTTTTTAACAACCCATTCAGACGACTGTCTGTTTCACCTCCTTGATTCCCCCCTTTATGAGATTGTTGATTTCTATAAACTCTCCCCCTCACTATTTCTGGTGAAAGGAGAGCAGACTCTAGTCTCTGTGTAAGTAGCATCCTGTGGCATTGATGCCATTCCCTCATTCAGTCAAGCGTCTTCTTCTTCTTCATCCGTGTGGTTCATTGCTCATTCCCTGTTGAAATCTCTAGCTGTAGACGGAAACTGCCAATGACGTGGCCTTCAATTCACAGTTGTTAGTAGCCCTCCATTTGCGGTCTGTATATTTTAAGTTGATGTTTGATTTTGTCTTGTACTAAGACTCATAAACATTCTGTTCTAATTCTAAACGTTTGTGAGACCATGGCCCTACTAATGTCCCCATGTGTGTTTTGCACAGGCCCAGGACCGGATCTGGATTGTCCATCAGACCGTGCATCACCTCCGCAGGATCTACAGTATGAACCTGAGCTCAGTCAGCTGGGTCCAGAGCTCAGTGGAACTCCTCCAGCTTCTCTTGGATCGGCAGCTCAGAGTGCTGGATGTCTGTGTCCGGAAACCAGGCCCAGAGTCCAGGCCAAGGAAGAATGCCGTAATTCTTAAATACTTTCAGAAATTGAGAGAGTTTCTGAAACAGAAGGTATATTGATATTAAAACATGTGCCTGCCAATACACTTATTTATCTACTTTATACTTGTTCATTATCTAATTTTTCACTATTGAGTACATTTGCCTTTTTTTCCTCCCTTTTAGGGATTCAGCAACTGTGCCTGGGAGACAACCCACACTGAGACCATGACGCATTTGAAACAGCTCCTTCTCATTATGGCAAAAATCAGCAGAGATCACTGAAGATTTTCCCGTGTCAATTTCATTAGGGACCAAGATTTATGACTATTTATTTAAAATAATTTTCAAGGAAAAGTATATCTGAACAGACTGAATTTACATTGAAAAATAAAGTAAACTAAATGCTAGAAATGTTAATGGAAAACCCAACTGGTGCAAATAATCAGTGCATGTGCAGAAGAAACCTGAGTGAATTCCTCAAGTCAATGCTCATAAATTTGAAACACTAACTGTTGTTCACTCCACTCAGCAGTTGTCTGAGCTGTGCATGTTTACAGTATTTTCTGTTTTTACTATTTATTATATAACTATATTAATCACACATTTTCATTTGGCAAGTGATGTGGAAGGAATAATGTCTGGGTCTTTCTCCATATCCAGTGTTGAATTAATTTATTGTATTATTAATTTATTAATTTATTTTTTGTAGTATTACTCAAGGATGACATGTGAATTTGCTGAATGATCCTATTCTTGTCCATTCATATCAAGACAGGCAGCTACTGTAATGCAATGATCCATTCCTGGAAAAGGTGCACAGTGGACAGCTTCTTACTCTATCTGCCATTCTGCATCTTATCTCTGTTATGGTTTACATCATTTTAGTTCCCTACCTAAAATTAATCCTGGGTGGAATTTTGTTTCTCATAACTTCATGCACATGAAAGTTTGCGATGTCTTCTGTCCAGCATCCTCTAGTGTTATCAGTTTAATCTGAGAGTTGTAGGTTTCAGCCCCTTTTCAAAGGTAAATTGTTTAAAGTTCCGTTCGTTTTCCCAAAAATTATTCCTCTAATTGTCATCTTTGCAATGGGAATATGCATTGGGAATGTTCTGACCTACACTCAGTGCACAGGTTGTGGTTTGCAAACCCATTCCTCTTGATTTCATCACTGACCTTCAGTGAGCATAATGTGATTGTTCTTCCAATGGTTAGAAGATAAAGTTAACTTAATTTATTTATACTGTATTTATTGTGATCATTTTTAAAAGTATGTACATGTAGCTGAAAAGTTTTAATTTATTATTATTGTGAGAATTGCAATGGATAATATATTTCTACATTTAATAAAAAAATCAGTGAAGATGTTACTACATGTTAATTATTCTGAATATTTCACATTTTTGGAATACAAATTTTGTGCACGCTGATCCTCCTCACAGAATATAACATTTCTTCTTCTCACACCTTGTTATAGGTAATTCCCCTGCTTTATTCTTTCCCCTGCAATGTCACACTCAGCATATGAGTACACTTCACAGTGATTCGACTTGATTTTTATCTTCCCTGTATGATACTTGGATTTAAGTTCTTGGTTTTCATCTTCAAATTCTCCCTTTGAATGAGGAAGTGTTGAATGCGAAGTGAGCGTGTTACACAGGCCCATTTTTTAAAAGCAGAAGCCACATGCAGTAGCACTGTCAGGGAGGATAACGTACGGCTCTTCTTGCTTATATCGGGCTTACTGTGACAGTGGAGGAGGCTGCAGTTAGGTCAGAATGGGACTGGGATTGAGAACTGACGTGCTTTTAGAATCCAGGATCATAAATTCTAAATTAAAGTTTATTGTCAGAAGCATCAGTGCCCAGGTTATAAATGCCATGAAAATTAGCTTTTTTTTTTGCAAGAACAGCACAGCATATTATAAACATTACAAACAGAAGTTAGCAAACATAATGTACAAAAAAAAGAAGTCCTGTGCAGTGAGTATATAGAGTTAGGAAAGAGGCTGAGGAGAAGGACCTCCAAGGTAGTGCAGGCAGGAATGAGACACAGGTCGATAATGTGGTTAAGAAGGCTTATGGGATACAGTACTTGTTTTTATTGGTCGTGACATTGAGTTCAAAGGTCAAGAGGTTATGTTGCAAATTTATAGATTCTTGTTAGGCCACCTCTGGAGTTTTGTTCTGGCCTACAAATTACAATGGAGGATAGAAAAAGCATGCCAAAAGGGCAATGTTACAACAGTCATGGGGACTTCAATATACAGGGAGTTTGGGAAAATCAGGTTGGTGTTAGATTACAGGAGGTAGAATTTCTCGAGTGCCTGGCCCTACGAGATGGCTTTTCTGAGCAGCTCGTGGTTGGGCTGACTAGTATCAGCTATTCTGGATAGGGTGAGTTGCAAAGGACCAGAATTGATTAGAGAGCTCGAGGTAAAAGAACCTATCAGGGAAAATGATCATAATATGATAAAATTCACCCTGAAATTTGAAAAGGAGAAGCTTCGGATGTATCAGCATTACAGTGGTGTATAGGGAATTACAGCGGCATGAGAGAGGAGTTGGCCAAAATCGATTGGAAAAGAGCTGGCAGGGATGACAGCAGAGCAGCAATGGTTGGAATTTCTGGAAGCAATCTGGAAGGCCCAGGATATTTACATCCCAAAGAGGAAGTAGTATTCTAAAGGAAAGATGACACAACTGTGGCAAAAAAGAGAAATCAAAGCCAACATAAAAGCTAAAAAGAGGTATATAATTGAACAAAGATTGGTGGGAAGTTAGAGGATTGGGAAGCTTTTAAAAAACTAACAGAAGGCAACTAAAAAAGTCATTAAGAAGGTAAAGATGGAATAAGAAATAAGCTAGCCAATAATATTAAAGAAGAGATCAAAAGTTTCTCCAGATATATAAAGTGCAATAAAGAGATACAGGAGAGTGGATGAAGGGAAGGCAGTGGATGTTGTCTACATGGACTTCAGTAAGGCCTTTGACAAGGTCCCACATGGGAGGTTAGTTAGGAAGATTCAGTCGCTAGGTATAGATGGTGAGGTAGTAAATTGGATTGGATGTTGGCTCAATGGGAGAAGTCAGAGAGTGGTAGTGGAGGACTGCTACTCTGAGTGGAGGCCTGTCACTAGTGGTGTGCCACAGGGATCAGTGCTGGGTCCATTGTTATTTGTCATCTATATCATTGATCTTGATGATAATGTGGTAAATTGGATCAGCAAATTTGCTGATGATACAAAGTTTGGAGGTGTATTGGACAGTGAGGAAGGTTTTCAAAGCTTGCAGAGGGATTTTGACCAGCTGAAAAAATGGGCTGAAAAATGGCAGATGGAGTTTAATGTGAGGTATTGCACTTTGGAAGGACAAACCAAGATAGAACATACAAGGTAAATGGTAGGACACTGCGGAGTGCAGTAGAACAGAGGAATCTGGGAATACAGATACATAATTCCCTTAAAGTGGCATCACAGATAGATAGGTTTGTAAAGAGATCTTTTGGTACATTGGCCTTTATAAGTCAAAGTATTGAGTATAAGAGTTAGAATGTTATGGTGAGGTTGCAAAAGACATTGGTGAGGCCAAATTTGGAGTATTGTGAGCAGTTTTGTTTACTTAATTACAGGAGTGATGTTAATAAGGTTGAAAGAGTGCAGAGAATGTTTACAAGGATGCTGCTGGGACTTGAGAAACTGAATTACAGAGGAAGGTTGAATAGGTCAGGACTTTATTCCCTGGAGCATAGAACAATGAGGGGAGATTTGATAGAGGTATATAAAATTATGATGGGCATAGACAGAATGAATGCAAGCAGGCTTTTTCCACTGAGGCCAGGGGAGAAAAAAACCAGAGGACGTGGGTTAAGGGTGAAGGGGGAAAAGTGTACAGGGAACATTGGGGGGGGGGGGGGAGCTTCTTCACACAGAGAGTGATGGGAATGTGGAATGAGCTGCCAGATGAAGTGGTAAATGCGGGCTCATTTAAGAAAAACTTGGACAGGTACATAGATAAGAGGTGTACGGAGGGATATGGTCCAGGTGCAGGTTAGTGGGACTAGGCAGAAAAAAGGTTCAGCACAGCCAAGAAGGGCTGAAGGGCCTGTTTCTGTGCTGTAATGTTCTATGGTTCTATGGTTCTATATTGGACCACCGGAAAACGATGCTGGAGGGATAGTAATGTTGGACAGGGAAATGGCGGATGAACTGAGTAAGTATTTTGCATCAGTCTTCACTGTGGAAGACACCAGCAGTATGGTAAAAGTTCCAGGTGTCAGGGATCATGAAGATTGTGTGATGTTACCATGACTAGAGAGAAGGTTCTTGGGAAACTGAAAGGTCTGAAGGTAGATAAGTAACCTGGGATAGATGATATACACCCCAGAGTTCTGAAAGAGGTGGCTGAAGAGATTGTGGTGGCATTTATAATGATCTTTCAAGAATTACAAGATGCTGGAATGGTTCTGGAAGACTAAAAATTTGCAAATGCCACTCCACTCTTCAAGAAGGGAGAGAGGCAGAAGAAAAGAAACTATAGGCCAGTTAGACTGACCTCAGTGCCTGGGAAGATGTTGGAGCGAATTATAGAAGATGAGGTCTTAGCGTACTTGCCATAATCAGCATGGTTTCCTCAAGAGAAAATATTGCCTGATAAATCTGTTATAATTTTTTGAAGTAACAAGCAGGATGGACAAAGGAGAGTTGGTTGATGTGGTGTACTTGGATTTTCAGAAGGCCTTTGGCAAAGTGCCACACATGAGGCTGCTTAACAAGCTATGAGCCCATGGTATTACAGGAAAAATTCTAGCATGGATAAAGCAATGGGTGATTGGCAGGAGGCAAAGACTGGGAATAAAGGGATCCTTTTCTGGTTGGCTGCCGGTGACTAGTGTTGTTTCACAAAGGTCTGTGATGGGGACCGATTCTTTTTACGTTATATATCAATGATTTAGATGATGGAATTGATGGCTTTGTTGCAAAGTTTGCAGGCAATTTGAAGGTGGAGGGGTAGGAGGTTTTGAGGAAATAGGGAGGCTGCAGAAAGACTTTGACAGAATAGGAGAATGGGCAAAGAAATGGCAGATGGAATACAGTGTCAGAAAGTATAGTTCATGCACTTTGGTAGAAGAAATGAAAGGGTTGACTCTTTGCTATTGACTAACTGCCTCTGCTGCCTCGCAGTTTCTCTCCAGGCTGCATCTCCCTTCTACAACCACTGCCCCAATCACTCTGAATGAGATTTCTTTAGGTGGCTGCTTGATGGGTGGTATGGACTGAGAGGACCCCAGCACCTTTTTTTCTGTGACTTTTATTTGCCTCTACTCAAGTTCTGAAGTGTAGAAGATGCCTATGATCTGCTTATCTTAAAAATGTGTGATGGCCATTGGGCATCAGGTACCACAGGGTGCAGACATAGGACACCTCAGCTCACATTACAAGACACCCCTAAAAAGTTCCCATTCCCATAGTCACCTGTCACCTATTCCCCTAACCACTTCACCTAAAATGTGTGGCTACTGGGAGATCCTGCTTTCTCTGGTGGACAGAGCATAGGTGTGTAGGTGCAGAGTAAGCAGCATCTCCCAGTGGCCACACATTTTAATTCCATGTCCCATTCCCATTCTGATACGTCTATCCATGGCCTCCTCTACTGTCAAAATGAAGCCACACTCAGGTTGGAGGAACAACACCTTATATACCGGCTGGGTAGCCTCCAACCTGATGGCATGAACATTGATTTCTCTACCTTCCGTTAATGCCCCTCCTCCCTTTCTTACCCACTCTTTGTTTCTCTCTCTGCCCATCACTCTTTGCCTGTTCTCCATCTCCCTCTGGTGTTCCCCTCCCCCTTTCTTTCTCCCTAGGCCTCCCGTCCCATGATCCTTTCCCTTCTCCAGCTCTGTATCCCTTTTGCCAATCACCTTTCCAGCTCTTAGCTTCACCCCACCCCCTCCGGTCTTCTCCTATCATTTTGGATCTCCCTCTCCCCCTCCCACTTTCAAATCTCTTACTATCTTTCCTTTCAGTTAGTCCTGACAAAGGGTCTCGGCCCGAAACATCGACAGTGCTTCTCCCTATAGATGCTGCCTGGCCTGCTGTGTTCCACCAGCATTTTGTGTGTGTTGCTTGAATTTCCAGCATCTGCAGCTTTCCTAGTGTTTGCAAAGTTAACATGCAACTGTTTATGCCACTGTCTTTATAAGTTACTGTTGAATCTTTTTAACAACCCATTCAGACGACTGTCTGTTTCACCTCCTTGATTCCCCCCTTTATGAGATTGTTGATTTCTATAAACTCTCCCCCTCACTATTTCTGGTGAAAGGAGAGCAGACTCTAGTCTCTGTGTAAGTAGCATCCTGTGGCATTGATGCCATTCCCTCATTCAGTCAAGCGTCTTCTTCTTCATCCGTGTGGTTCATTGCTCATTCCCTGTTGAAATCTCTAGCTGTAGACGGAAACTGCCATTGATGTGGCCTTCAATTCACAGTTGTTAGTAGCCCTCCATTTGCGGCCTGTATATTTTAAGTTGATGTTTGATTTTGTCTTGTACTAAGACTCATAAACATTCTGTTCTAATTCTAAACGTTTGTGAGACCACGGCCCTACTAATGTTCCCATGTATGTTTTGCACAGGCCCAGGACCGGATCTGGATTGTCCATCAGACCCTGCATCACCTCCGCAGGATTTACAGTATGAACCTGAGCTCAGTCAGCTGGGTCCAGAGCTCAGTGGAACTCCTCCAGCTTCTCTTGGATCGGCAGCTCAGAGTGCTGGATGTCTGTGTCCGGAAACCAGGCTCAGAGTCCAGGCCAAGGAAGAATTCCGCAATTCTTAAATACTTCCAGAAATTGAGAGAGTTTCTGAAACAGAAGGTATATTGATATTAAAACATGTGCCTGCCAATACACTTATTTATCTACTTTATACTTGTTCATTATCTAATTTTTCACTATTGAGTACATTTGCCTATTTGTCCTCCCTTTTAGGGATTCAGCAACTGTGCCTGGGAGATAACCCGCACTGAGACCATGACGAATTTGAAACAGCTCCTGCTCATTATGGCAAAAATCAGCAGAGATCACTGAAGATTTTCCAGAGTCAATTTCATAAGGGGCCAAGATTTATGACTATTTATTTAAAATAACTTTCAAGGAAAAGTATATCTGAACAGACTGATGTTACATTGAAAAATAAATTAAACTAAAAGCTAGAAATGTTAATGGAAAACCCAACTGGTGCAAATAATCAGTGCATGTGCAGAAGAAACCTGAGTGAATTCCTCGAGTCAATGCTCATAAACTTGAAACACTAACTGTTGTTCACTCCACTCAGCAGTTGTCTGAGCTGTGCATGTTTACAGTATTTTCTGTTTTTACTATTTATTATATAACTATATTAATCACACATTTTCATTTGGTAAGTGATGTGGAAGGAATAATGTCTGGGTCTTTCTCCATATCCAGTGTTGAATTAATTTATTGTATTATTAATTTATTAATTTATTTTTTGTAGTATTACTCAGTGATGACATGTGAATTTGCTGAATGATCCTATTCTTGTCCATTCATATCAAGACAGGCAGCTACTGTAATGCAATGATCCATTCCTGGAAAAGGTGCCCAGTGGACAGCTTCTTACTCTATCTGCCATTCTGCATCTTATCTCTGTTATGGTTGACATCATTTTAGTTCCCTACCTAAAATTAATCCTGGGTGGAATTTTGTTTCTCATAACTTCATGCACATGAAAGTTTGCGATGTCTTCTGTCCAGCATCCTCTAGTGTTATCAGTTTAATCTGAGAGTTGTAGGTTTCAGCCCCTTTTCAAAGGTAAATTGTTTAAAGTTCCGTTCGTTTTCCCAGAAATTATTCCTCTAATTGTCATTTTTGCAATGGGAATATGCATAGGGAATGTTCTGACCTACACTCAGTGCACAGGTTGTGGTTTGCAAAACCATTCCTCTTGATTTCATCACTGACCTTCAGTGAGCATAATGTGATTGTTCTTCCAATGGTTAGAAGATAAAGTTAACTTAATTTATTTATACTGTATTTATTGTGATCATTTTTAAAAGTATGTACATGTAGCTGAAAAGTTTTAATTTATTATTATTGTGAGAATTGCAATGGATAATATATTTCTACATTTAATAAAAAAAATCAGTGAAGATGTTACTACATGTTAATTATTCTGAATATTTCACATTTTTGGAATACAAATTTTGTGCACGCTGATCCTCCTCACAGAATATAACATTTCTTCTTCTCACACCTTGTTATAGGTACTTCCCCCGCTTTATTCTTTCCCCTGCAATGTCACACTCAGCATATGAGTACACTTCACAGTGATTTGACTTGATTTTTATCTTCCCTGTATGATACTTGGATTTAAGTTCTTGGTTTTCATCTTCATATTCTCCCTTTGAATGAGGAAGTGTTGAATCTGAAGTGAGCGTGTAACACAGGCCCATTTGTTAAAAGCAGAAGCCACATGCAGTAGCACTGTCAGGGAGGATAACGTATGGCTCTTCTTGCTTATATCGGGCTCACTGTGGCAGTGGAGGAGGCTGCAGTTAGGTCAGAATGGGACTGGGATTGAGAACTGACGTGCTTTTAGAATCCAGGATCATAAATTCTAAATTAAAGTTTATTGTCTGAAGCATCAGTGCCCAGGTTATAAATGCCATGAAAAATAGCTTTTTTTTTGCAAGAACAGCACAGCATCTTATAAACATTACAAACAGAAGTTAGCAAGCATAATTTACAAAAAAAAGTAGTCCTGTGCAGTGAGTATATAGAGTTAGGAAAGAGGCTGAGGAGAAGGACCTCCAAGGTAGTGCAGGCAGGAATGGGACACAGGTCGATAAGGTGGTTAAGAAGGCTTATGGGAATAAATATGTGAGGATGTTTCTTTGGAAAGGTAAGATGTCAAGAATATCATTGGAAAAATTGACATGGAAATTTGAGCTCAGAGGGTTACAACTTCCAAATTTTAATAATTATTATAAAGCAAATCAACTTAGATTTATTGCATCTTCTTTTGAGAAAGATAAACTGGCATGGATCAGAATAGAACGAGATAAAGTAGGAGAAAACATACCAGAAGACTTTATATATAACTGGGAATCTAAATGGATACGGGAAAAGAAAGAATCTCCTATATTAAAACATTTGATTGATTTATGGAATAAGATAAATGTTGACGATGAGACAAAGAATCCTTATTAACAAAGAGATCTTTAATTCAAAATAGACTTATTCCTTTTACAATGGATAATCAACTTTTATATAATTGGTTTCAACAAGGGATTAGATATATAGGAGACTGTTTTGAAGGAGGTATATTAATGTCATTCGATCAATTAAAGAATAAATATAAAGTATCAAACAACACTCTTTTTTGTTACTTTCAACTAAGGGCTTATTTAAGAGAAAAGTTAGGTCAAACAATGTTATTACCGAAACCCAATGAAATAGAAACTTTAATTCAAAAAGGAAAGACTAAAAAAATTATCTCTTGTATGTATAATTTGATTCAAAAATAGGCAATTAAACAAGGAGTCCATAAGTCAAGACAAAAATGGGAAAGTGATTTGAATATTAAAATTGAAGAAAAAAATTGGTTAAGAATATGTCTTGAGAGTATGACAAATACAATATATGTCCGATTAAGATTAGTGCAATACAATTTTTTACATCAACTATATATTACACCACAAAAAAGAAATAAATTAAACCCAAATTTATCTGATCAGTGTTTCCGATGTAACCAAGAAATTGGTACTTTTTTACATTCTACTTGGTCTTGTTCTAAAATTCAACCTTTTTGGACAAATTTAAGAGCTTTACTGGAACAAATTATTGGAATACAACTTCCACATAATCCAATACTACTTTTACTAGGTGATACTGAAGGGATAAAACCGATATCCAAATTGAATAAATATCAGAAAGAATTTATAAAAATTGCATTGGCAGTAGCCAAAAAAGCTATTGCAGTTACTTGGAAAACGGATACATATTTAAGTATAGATCGTTGGAAGAAAGAAATTTATGGCTGTATTCCACCTGAAAAAATTACTTATAATTTAAGAGATAAATATGAAACATTTTTGAAAATGTGGCGCCCTTATTTACAAAAGACAGGATTAAATATATAGGCGCTCCGAAGATGAAATAATTGGTTACTTGGGGAAAGAAATAAATATATATACTAAAGTTATTACGAACTCCGTGGAGCATGTGGAGATCTTCTAATATCCAGGCATTCCTTTTTTTTCTTTCTTTCTTTCTTTTTTCTTTCAGTGGGGATGTTAGGGGGGAGGGGTAAAGGGGAGGTGGGTGGGTAACACATATTTTCTTTATCGCATACTTTTATTCTGTAACTATTTGAAAACACAATAAAAAAGTTAAAAAAGAAGGCTTATGGGATACAGTACTTGTTTTTATTATTCGTGGCATTGAGTTCAAAGGTCAAGAGGTTATGTTGCAACTTTATAGACTCTTGTTAGACACTGGAATTAAGGAGATTGAGAGGGGATCTGATTGAAACATATAAGATTATTAAGGGATTGGACAAGATAGAGGCAGGAAATATGTTCCAGATGCTGGGAGAGTCCAGTACCAGAGGGCATGGTTTGAGAATAAGGGGTAGGTCATTTAGGACAGAGTTAAGGAAAAACTTCTTCTCCCAGTGAGTGTATTGCATACAGTTCTGGTCACCCCACAATAGGAAGGATGTTGAAGCTTTCGAGAGGGTGCAGAAGAGGTTTACCAGGATGTTGCCTGGTTTAGAGGGCATGTGCTATCATGAGAGGCTGAACAAACTTGGGTTGTTTACTTTGGAACAGCATAGGCTGGGAGGGAGAGCTGATAGGGGATTATATTCTTTACTCAGAGAGTGGTAGCTGTGTGGAATGAGCTTCCAGTAGAAGTTGTAGAGGCAGGTTCGGTATTGTCATTTAAAGTAAAATTGGATAGGTATATGGACAGGAAAGGAATGGAGATTTATGGGCTGAGTACAGGCCAGTGGGACTGGGTGAAGAGTAAGCGTTCGGCACAGACTAGAAGGGCCGAGGTGGCTTGTTTCCGTGCTGTAATTGTTATATGGTTATATGATGATGAAATGCATAGGTAGAGTAGACAGGGAGTATCTTTTTTCTCCCAGGGTAGAAATATCTAATACCAGAGGGCATGCATTGAAGGTGGGTCGGGGTAGGTTCAAAGGGGAACCGAGAGGTAAGTTTTTTTTTACTTTGGAAGTGGTAGATGCCTGGAATGTGCTGCCTCTATGGTAATAGAGGCTTTTAAAGAGACGTTTAGATAAGCACATGGACGTGGATATGAGGAAGATGGAGGTAGGAGGGATTCGTTTTTAATTTATTTTTCAGCTGCCTCGATACAACATTGTGGGCCGAAGGGCCTGTTCCTGTGCTGTACTGTTCTATGTTCTGTAAATTTACAGTAACATAAATTATACACAAGTTACGAAATAAGGAAAGTAGACATAACTACACAAGTAAGTTGTGCAAGTTAAATCGAGGTCGTGTTAGGGTATTTCAGGTCGGTACAGGACCCCGAGACAGTGGGGAAGAAGCTGCTGAAGAGCTTTGAGATGTGAGTCTTCTGGCTCCTCTAGTTTCTGCCTCGTGGGAACGTTTATAATGGATGTTGCTTTCCTGGGGCACTGTCTCTTGCCGATGTCATTTATGGTGTGGAGAGTGACGAAACTGGGCGAGCGTACTACACTCTGCAGACTCTTGAATTCCTGTGCATTGAGTTTCCACAGTTTCTGCAGAAGTTTGGCAGAGTATTCGATGACATTTTGAATCACCTTCAACTAAGAAAATAGGGATGCTGGTCTGGTGCGTGTTCTTCATTGTTGCATCCCGCAGTGGTCGAGTGTGTTGAGTCCTTGGATGTTACCGGTGCATGCTGGCAGTAGTTCGGTAGAGGCTCCTTCAAGCTAAACTGGTTGAAGTGCCCTTCGATACTGAGGAAGGCATTGGGGAGGCCAGTTAATCACGGAGCTCAATCCCTCCGGTGTTAATTTGACATCTGCCTGGGGTGGGAATATATACTTCAACCAGTGTAATATCAGAGAACTCCCGCGCTAGATAGTGACGAAAACCATACGAATGAGATAGAACCCCCTGTTCCGAGGACTCCAGCACTTAATCAGGAAGTAGATGTCCTCGCTTCTGAGGTTTTATTGCCGATTCATTCCTGTTGATTAACACGCCCACTTTCGGAAGTGACGAACCGTCACCTTTACCCTGGGACACTTTAGTTTCGGGTGAATTTGCCGCGCAGCTGCAAGCTGAGCTGGAGACTAACCCGCAGAGAGAGCAGGCATCGGAATCGCCGTCCGATCCGGAGACGAAAGAAACGCCGAAGTGTCTTCTGTAAAGAACCCAGACACCAGACCATCTTCATAGCGAGCACAGTCGCCACCAGAAGGACGTGTCCCGGGCGCTCTGCACTGACCACCCTGCGATATGGCACCACTGCAGTTGGATGTAACAGAGAAGATCAGCGCTGAAAGATGCAGTGTTACGGTAACCCTGATAAAATGCAGCCCCGACGGATGCACCGACACAGTCACGTCCTCACCCCACCACGTCCCTTGCCAAACTCGACCCACCCTCCACAACACCTTGGACCCCCCGAACTGAACGATCGCACCAAGAGCCTGAGCGCTGCTGCTCTCTCCGGTGGCGGATTTTCCCGTCGCTGCAGCTGGACTCTCTCGCTTTCAGATTCCTTACTTCAGAGCGGAGACCGCTCTCTCCCGACGCGTTCCCAAATATCCCGCAGTCATTTCACTTTTCGAATGTCACCCGTTTTCGGATTTTAAGATATAAAATCCGGCAGCATGGCAGAGAGAGCTCACAACACGATCCCCAGACACGGGTCTCGGCAGCACCGGCGTCCGCTCCCGGATCACAAGCCGTGGCATTTCCATATCGAGAGTTCCATTCGGCGAACAAGACCCGTTTTCGGAGCTGATTCTGGTCTCAGATCGGTGCTTTATTCAGTGTTGGGTGGAGATGGCATTGGGCCGTGTTTGGAGAGTTTGCAGTGTGTGGCTGTTGTTGACCGTGACCCTGACCCTGGGCTGTGAGAGGTTACAGTTACTGCGAGTTCTCAACACAGAGACTCTGGGCGAACTGAAAGAAATGGTGAGTTGAACCCGCTCCCAGAGACCGGTCCTGACAGTCCCCGGGCTGTTTGCTGTTACCGATCAGGTGATTTCAAAGAGTCTGTTCTCCGGTGTTTCTGTGTGTGGAGATTGTCAGTAACGTTGATATCTTCTGTCTCAGGGTGGCCGCCTCCCTCGACAGTGTGTGACTGAGAGGCTGTCGTTGAAAACCAAGCCCTTGGAGCTGGTGAAACTTTCAGCGGAGGTTCATGTGAGTAAACACTGCATTTTACTTTAATGTCATTAATTCGAGACACTATGTTACGTAATGCGAAGGATCGGATCCGAACTTTATCCAAATAATTTGACTATATCAGAATATGAATTCTTTCTCTCCATGTCACTCTCATTTTCTGACTCTGTCACTCTGAGTTTCAGGACCCCATTCACACGGAATAGATGTCATTTCAATTATCACACTGCTCCCCCCTCTCTCTCTGTCCCACTCACGGGTAATTCACTCTCTGTACCCAATTCCCTCTCATCATTTCACATGCATCTGTCACAAATAAACGCGTCCACCTTTATCACCTTCTGCTACTTTTTCCTCTCCCTCCCTGTGTGTTCCTCTCTCTACCCCACACCCCTGTAACATTGCGAGTTCTGTTGATCACAGGAAATACTTGCATCCTCTCAGATCATCACACTACCCGCGTGCTTCATTGGTGATAGAACCACCTACTTCACTTTAAATGACTTGCGCTGAAGAATTGTGAGGTTTCTCGTTAAATTATTTTACATTATAGCTGGCCCATCGGTATCAAGGAGATAAAAGCTGAGAGGAGACCGGACAGTGATGTGCCATATCACGTGGTTCTATGATTGTAGACATCTATAAACTTTCCACATGGAATAGACTTTTATGACCAATGTTATAGATTGAATGCAAAACTTTGGAGTACAGGATAGCAGGAAAAAATCCACAATTCATAGATGGAATTTGGAACAAACATCTTAAGACAGAAACTCTCGCAATATCTGTTCGAAGTTCAAGTAAAGTTATTATCAAAATAGATATATTTCACGATTTACAATCCTGAGATTTGTTTACCTGCTGGCATAGTCAGTAAATACTCAGAAAGAGGTGGCATAGGGTCAGAAGGTGTTGCATCATTGTGGATAGAGCTGTGGATCTGCAAGGGTAAAAAGTCCCTGATGGGAGTTGTATACAGACCCCCAAACAGCAGTACGGTTCTAGCCTACAAATTACAATGGAGGATAGAAAATGCATGCCAAAAGGGCAATGTTACAACAGTCATGGGGGTCTTCAATATACAGGTGGTTTGGGAAAATCAGGTTGGTGTTAGATTACAGGAGGTAGAATTTCTCGAGTGCCTGGCCCTACGAGATGGCTTTTCAGAGCAGCTCGTGGTTGGGCTGACTAGTATCAGCTATTCTGTATAGGGTGAGTTGCAAAGGACCAGAATTGATTAGAGAGCTCGAGGTAAAAGAACCTATCTGGGAAAATGATCATAATATGATAAAATTCACCCTGAAATTTGAAAAGGAGAAGCTTCGGATGTATCAGCATTACAGTGGCATGAGAGAGGAGTTGGCCAAAATCGATTGGAAAAGAACTGGCAGGGATGACAGCAGAGCAGCAATGGTTGGAATTTCTGGAAGCAATCTGGAAGGCCCAGGATATATACATCCCAAAGAGGAAGTAGTATTCTAAAGGAAAGATGACACAACTGTGGCGAAAAAGAGAAATCAATGCCAACATAAAAGCCAAAAAGAGGGCATATAATTGAACAAAGATTGGTGGGAAGTTAGAGGATTGGGAAGCTTTTAAAAAACTAACAGAAGGAAACTAAAAAAGTCATTAAGAAGGTAAAGATGGAATAAGAAATAAGCTAGCCCATAATATTAAAGAAGAGATCAAAAGTTTCTCCAGATATATAAAGTGCAATAAAGAGAGACAGGAGAGTGGATGAAGGGAAGGCAGTGGATGTTGTCTACATGGACTTCAGTAAGGCCTTTGACAAGGTCCCGCAAGGGAGGTTAGTTAGGAAGATTCAGTCGCTAGGTATACATGGTGAGGTAGTAAATTGGATTGGACGTTGGCTCAATGGGAGAAGTCAGAGAGTGGTAGTAGAGGATTGCTACTCTACTAGTGGAGGCCTGTCACTAGTGGTGTGCCACAGGGATCAGTGCTGGGTCCATTGTTATTTGTCATCTATATCATTGATCTGGATGATAATGTGGTAAATTGGATCAGCAAATTTGCTGATGATACAAAGATTGGAGGTGTATTGGACAGTGAGGAAGGTTTTCAAAGCTTGCAGAGGGATTTTGACCAGCTGAAAAAATGGGCTGAAAAATGGCAGATGGAGTTTACTGTGAGGTATTGCACTTTGGAAGGACAAACCAAGATAGAACATACAAGGTAAATGGTAGGACACTGCGGAGTGCAGTAGAACAGAGGGATCTGGGAATACAGATACATAATTCCCTTAAAGTGGCATCACCGGTAGATAGGGTCGTAAAGAGAGCTTTTGGTACATTGGTCTTTATAAGTCAAAGTATTGAGTATAAGAGTTGGAATGTTATGGTGTGGTTGCAAAAGACATTGGTGAGGCCAAATTTGGAGTATTGTGAGCAGTTTTGGTTACTTAATAACAGGAGTGATGTTAATAAGGTTGAAAGAGTGCAGAGAAGGTTTACAAGGATGCTGCTGGGACTTGAGAAACTGAATTACAGAGGAAGGTTGAATAGGTCAGGACTTTATTCCCTGGAGCATAGAAGAATGAGGGGAGATTTGATAGAGGTATATAAAATTATGATGGGCATAGATAGAATGAATGCAAGCAGGCTTTTTCCACTGAGGGCAGGGGAGAAAAAAACCAGAGGACTTGTGTTAAGTGTGAAGGGGGAAAAGTGTACAGGGAACATTGGGGGGGGGGGGAGCTTCTTCACACAGAGAGTGATGGGAGTGTGGAATGAGCTGCCAGATGAAGTGGTAAATGCGGGCTCATTTAAGAAAAACTTGGACAGGTACATAGATGAGAGGTGTACGGAGGGATATGGTCTAGGTGCAGGTTAGTGGGACTAGGCAGAAAAAAGGTTCAGCACAGCCAAGAAGGGCTGAAGGGCCTGTTTCTGTGCTGTAATGTTCTATGGTTCTATGGTTCTATATTGGACCACCGGAAAACGATGCTGGAGGGATAGTAATGTCGGACAGGGAAATGGCGGATGAACTGAGTAAGTATTTTGCATCAGTCTTCACTGTGGAAGACACCAGCAGTATGGTAAAATTTCCAGGTGTCAGGGATCATGAAGATTGTGTGATGTTACCATGACTAGAGAGAAGGTTCTTGGGAAACTGAAAGGTCTGAAGGTAGATAAGTAACCTGGGATAGATGATATACACCCCAGAGTTCTGAAAGAGGTGGCTGAAGAGATTGTGGTGGCATTTGTAATGATCTTTCAAGAATCACAAGATGCTGGAATGGTTCTGGAAGACTAAAAATTTGCAAATGCCACTCCACTCTTCAAGAAGGGAGAGAGGCAGAAGAAAAGAAACTATAGGCCAGTCAGACTGCCCTCAGTGCCTGGGAAGATGTTGGAGCGAATTATAGAAGATGAGTTCTTAGCGTACTTGCCATAATCAGCATGGTTTCCTCAAGAGAAAATATTGCCTGATAAATCTGTTATAATTTTTTGAAGTAACAAGCAGGATGGACAAAGGAGAGTTGGTTGATGTGGTGTACTTGGATTTTCAGAAGGCCTTTGGCAAAGTGCCACACATGAGGCTGCTTAACCAGCTATGAGCCCATGGTATTACAGGAAAAATTCTAGCATGGATAAAGCAATGGGTGATTGGCAGGAGGCAAAGACTGGGAATAAAGGGATCCTTTTCTGGTTGGCTGCCGGTGACTAGTGGTGTTCCACAAAGGTCTGTGTTGGGGACCGATTCTTTTTACGTTATATATCAATGATTTAGATGATGGAATTGATGGCTTTGTTACAGAGTTTGCAGGCAATTTGAAGGTGGAGGGGTAGGAAGTTTTGAGGAAATAGGGAGGCTGCAGAAAGACTTTGACAGATTAGGAGAATGGGCAAAGGAATGGTAGATGGAATACAGTCTCAGAGAGTATAGTTCATGCACTTTGGTAGAAGAAATGAAAGGGTTGACTCTTTGCTATTGACTAACTGCCTCTGCTGCCTCGCAGTTTCTCTCCAGGCTGCATCTCCCTTCTACAACCACTGCCCCAATCACTCTGAATGAGATTTCTTTAGGTGGCTGCTTGATGGGTGGTATGGACTGAGAGGACCCCAGCACCTTTTTTTCTGTGACTTTTATTTGCCTCTACTCAAGTTCTGAAGTGTAGAAGATGCCTATGATCTGCTTATCTTAAAAATGTGTGATGGCCATTGGGCATCAGGTACCACAGGGTGCAGACATAGGACACCTCAGCTCACATTACAAGACACCCCTAAAAAGTTCCCATTCCCATAGTCACCTGTCATCTATTCCCCTAACCACTTCACCTAAAATGTGTGGCTACTGGGAGATCCTGCTTTCTCTGGTGGACAGAGCATAGGTGTGTAGGTGCAGAGTAAGCAGCGTCTCCCAGTGGCCACACATTTTAATTCCATGTCCCATTCCCATTCTGATACGTCTATCCATGGCCTCCGCTACTGTCAAAATGAAGCCACACTCAGGTTGGAGGAACAACACCTTATATACCAGCTGGGTAGCCTCCAACCTGATGGCATGAACATTGATTTCTCTACCTTCCGTTAATACCCCTCCTCCCTTTCTTACCCACTCTTTGTTTCTCTCTCTGCCCATCACTCTTTGCCTGTTCTCCATCTCCCTCTTGTATTCCCCTCCCCCTTTCTTTCTCCCTAGGCCTCCCGCCCGATGATCCTTTCCCTTCTCCAGCTCTGTATCCCTTTTGCCAATCACCTTTCCAGCTCTTAGCTTCACCCCACCCCCTCCGGTCTTCTCCTATCATTTTGGATCTACCCCTCCCCCTCCCACTTTGAAATCTCTTACTATCTTTCCTTTGAGTTAGTCCTGATGAAGGGTCTCGGCCCGAAACGTCGACAGTGCTTCTCCCTATAGATACTGCCTGGCCTGCTGTGTTCCACCAGCATTTTGTGTGTGTTGCTTGAATTTCCAGCATCTGCAGCTTTCCTAGTGTTTGCAAAGTTAACATGCAACTGTTTATGCCACTGTCTTTATAAGTTACTGTTTAATCTTTTTAACAACCCATTCAGACGACTGTCTGTTTCACCTCCTTGATTCCCCCCTTTATGAGATTGTTGATTTCTATAAACTCTCCCCCTCACTATTTCTGGTGAAAGGAGAGCAGACTCTAGTCTCTGTGTAAGTAGCATCCTGTGGCATTGATGCCATTCCCTCATTCAGTCAAGCGTCTTCTTCTTCATCCGTGTGGTTCATTGCTCTTTCCCTGTTGAAATCTCTAGCTGTAGACGGAAACTGCCAATGATGTGGCCTTCAATTCACAGTTGTTAGTAGCCCTCCATTTGCGGTCTGTATATTTTAAGTTGATGTTTGATTTTGTCTTGTACTAAAACTCATAAACATTCTGTTCTAATTCTAAACGTTTGTGAGACCACGGCCCTACTTATGTCCCCATGTGTGTTTTGCACAGGCCCAGGACCGGATCTGGATTGTCCATCAGACCCTGCATCACCTCCGCAGGATCTACAGTATGAATCTGAGCTCAGTCAGCTGGGTCCAGAGCTCAGTGGAACTCCTCCAGCTTCTCTTGGATCGGCAGCTCAGAGTGCTGGATGTCTGTGTCCGGAAACCAGGCTCAGAGTCCAGGCCAAGGAAGAATTCCGCAATTCTTAAATACTTCCAGAAATTGAGAGAGTTTCTGAAACAGAAGGTATATTGATATTAAAACATGTGCCTGCCAATACACTTATTTATCTACTTTATACTTGTTCATTATCTAATTTTTCACTATTGAGTACATTTGCCTTTTTGTCCTCCCTTTTAGGGATTCAGCAACTGTGCCTGGGAGACAACCCGCACTGAGACCATGACGAATTTGAAACAGCTCCTTCTCATTATGGCAAAAATCAGCAGAGATCACTGAAGATTTTCCAGAGTCAATTTCATAAGGGACCAAGATTTATGACTATTTATTTAAAATAACTTTCAAGGAAAAGTATATCTGAACAGACTGATGTTACATTGAAAAATAAATTAAACTAAATGCTTGAAATGTTAATGGAAAACCCAGCTGGTGCAAATAATCAGTGCATGTGCAGAAGAAACCTGAGTGAATTCCTCGAGTCAATGCTCATAAACTTGAAACACTAACTGTTGTTCACTCCACTCAGCAGTTGTCTGAGCTGTGCATGTTTACAGTATTTTCTGTTTTTACTATTTATTATATAACTATATTAATCACACATTTTCATTTGGCAAGTGATGTGGAAGGAATAATGTCTGGGTCTTTCTCCATATCCAGTGTTGAATTAATTTATTGTATTATTAATTTATTTTTTGTAGTGTTACTCAGTGATGACATGTGAATTTGCTGAATGATCCTATTCTTGTCCATTCATATCAAGACAGGCAGCTACTGTAATGCAATGATCCATTCCTGGAAAAGGTGCACAGTGGACAGCTTCTTACTCTATCTGCCATTCTGCATCTTATCTCTGTTATGGTTTACATCATTTTAGTTCCCTACGTAAAATTAATCCTGGGTGGAATTTTGTTTCTCATAACTTCATGCACATGAAAGTTTGCGATGTCTTCTGTCCAGCATCCTCTACTGTTATGAGTTTAATCTGAGAGTTGTAGGTTTCAGCCCCTTTTCAAAGGTAAATTGTTTAAAGTTCCGTTCGTTTTCCCAAAAATTATTCCTCTGATTGTCATTTTTGCAATGGGAATATGCATTGGGAATGTTCTGACCTTCACTCAGTGCACAGGTTGTGGTTTGCAAAACCATTCCTCTTGATTTCATCACTGACCTTCAGTGAGCATAATGTGATTGTTCTTCCAATAGTTAGAAGATAAAGTTAACTTAATTTATTTATACTGTATTTATTGTGATCATTTTTAAAAGTATGTACATGTAGCTGAAAAGTTTTAATTTATTATTATTGTGAGAATTGCAATGGATAATATATTTCTACATTTAATAAAAAAAATCAGTGAAGATGTTACTACATGTTAATTATTCTGAATATTTCACATTTTTGGAATACAAATTTTGTGCACGCTGATCCTCCTCACAGAATATAACATTTCTTCTTCTCACACCTTGTTATAGGTACTTCCCCCGCTTTATTCTTTCCCCTGCAATGTCACACTCAGCATATGAGTACACTTCACAGTGATTTGACTTGATTTTTATCTTCCCTGTATGATACTTGGATTTAAGTTCTTGGTTTTCATCTTCATATTCTCCCTTTGAATGAGGAAGTGTTGAATCTGAAGTGAGCGTGTAACACAGGCCCATTTGTTAAAAGCAGAAGCCACATGCAGTAGCACTGTCAGGGAGGATAACGTACGGCTCTTCTTGCTTATATCGGGCTCACTGTGGCAGTGGAGGAGGCTGCAGTTAGGTCAGAATGGGACTGGGATTGAGAACTGACATGCTTTTAGAATCCAGGATCATAAATTCTAAATTAAAGTTTATTGTCTGAAGCATCAGTGCCCAGGTTATAAATGCCAAGAAAAATAGCTTTTTTTTTGCAAGAACAGCACAGCATCTTATAAACATTACAAACAGAAGTTAGCAAACATAATTTACAAAAAAAAGTAGTCCTGTGCAGTGAGTATATAGAGTTAGGAAAGAGGCTGAGGAGAAGGACCTCCAAGGTAGTGCAGGCAGGAATGGGACACAGGTCGATAAGGTGGTTAAGAAGGCTTATGGGAATAAATATGTGAGGATGTTTCTTTGGAAAGGTAAGATGTCAAGAATATCATTGGAAAAATTGACATGGAAATTTGAGCTCAGAGGGTTACAACTTCCAAATTTTAAGAATTATTATAAAGCAAATCAACTTAGATTTATTGCATCTTCTTTTGAGAAAGATAAACTGGCATGGATCAGAATAGAACGAGATAAAGTAGGAGAAAACATACCAGAAGACTTTATATATAACTGGGAATCTAAATGGATACGGGAAAAGAAAGAATCTCCTATATTAAAACATTTGATTGATTTATGGAATAAGATAAATGTTGACGATGAGACAAAGAATCCTTATTAGCAAAGAGATCTTTAATTCAAAATAGACTTATTCCTTTTACAATGGATAATCAACTTTTATATAATTGGTTTCAACAAGGGATTAGATATATAGGAGACTGTTTTGAAGGAGGTATATTAATGTCATTCGATCAATTAAAGAATAAATATAAAGTATCAAACAACACTCTTTTTTGTTACTTTCAACTAAGGGCTTATTTAAGAGAAAAGTTAGGTCAAACAATGTTATTACCGAAACCCAATGAAATAGAACCTTTAATTCAAAAAGGAAAGACTAAAAAAATTATCTCTTGTATGTATAATTTGATTCAAAAACAGGCAATTAAACAAGGAGTCCATAAGTCAAGACAAAAATGGGAAAGTGATTTGAATATTAAAATTGAAGAAAAAAATTGGTCAAGAATATGTCTTGAGAGTATGACAAATACAATAAATGTCCGATTAAGATTAGTGCAATACAATTTTTTACATCAACTATATATTACACCACAAAAAAGAAATAAATTAAACCCAAATTTATCTGATCAGTGTTTCCGATGTAACCAAGAAATTGGTACTTTTTTACATTCTACTTGGTCTTGTTCTAAAATTCAACCTTTTTGGACAAATTTAAGAGCTTTACTGGAACAAATTATTGGAATACAACTTCCACATAATCCAATACTACTTTTACTAGGTGATACTGAAGGGATAAAACCGATATCCAAATTGAATAAATATCAGAAAGAATTTATAAAAATTGCATTGGCAGTAGCCAAAAAAGCTATTGCAGTTACTTGGAAATCGGATACATATTTAAGTATAGATCGTTGGAAGAAAGAAATTTATGGCTGTATTCCACTTGAAAAAATTACTTATAATTTAAGAGATAAATATGAAACATTTTTGAAAATGTGGCGCCCTTATTTACAAAAGACAGGATTAAATATGTAGGCGCTCCGAAGATGAAATAATTGGTTACTTGGGGAAAGAAATAAATATATATACTAAAGTTATTACGAACTCCGTGGAGCATGTGGAGATCTTCTAATATCCAGGCATTCCTTTTTCTTTCTTTCTTTCTTTTTTCTTTCAGTGGGGATGTTAGGGGGGAGGGGTTAAGGGGAGGTGGGATGGGTAACACATATTTTCTTTTTCGCATACTTTTATTCTGTAACTATTTGATAACACAATAAAAAAGTTAAAAAAAGAAGGCTTATGGGATACAGTACTTGTTTTTATTATTCGTGGCATTGAGTTCAAAGGTCAAGAGGTTATGTTGCAACTTTATAGACTCTTGTTAGACACTGGAATTAAGGAGATTGAGAGGGGATCTGATTGAAACATATAAGATTATTAAGGGATTGGACAAGATAGAGGCAGGAAATATGTTCCAGATGCTGGGAGAGTCCAGTACCAGAGGGCATGGTTTGAGAATAAGGGGTAGGTCATTTAGGACAGAGTTAAGGAAAAAGTTCTTCTCCCAGAGAGTGTATTGCATACAGTTCTGGTCACCCCACAATAGGAAGGATGTTGAAGCTTTCGAGAGGGTGCAGAAGAGGTTTACCAGGATGTTGCCTGGTTCAGAGGGCATGTGCTATCAAGAGAGGCTGAACAAACTTGGGTTGTTTACTTTGGAGCAGCATAGGCTGGGAGGGAGAGCTGATAGGGGTTTATATTCTTTACTCAGAGAGTGGTAGCTGTGTGGAATGAGCTTCCAGTAGAAGTGGTAGAGGCAGGTTCGGTATTGTCATTTAAAGTAAAATTGGTTAGGTATATGAACAGGAAAGGAATGGAGATTTATGGGCTGAGTACAGGCCAGTGGGACTGGGTGAGAGTAAGCGTTCGGCACAGACTAGAAGGGCCGAAGTGGCTTGTTTCCGTGCTGTAATTGTTATATGGTTATATGATGATGAGATGCATAGGTAGAGTAGACAGGGAGTATCTTTTTTCTCCCAGGGTAGAAATATCTAATACCAGAGGGTATGCATTGAAGGGGGGTCGGGGTAGGTTCAAAGGGGAATCGAGAGGAAAGTTTTTTTTTACTTTGGAAGTGGTAGATGCCTGGAATGTGCTGCCTGTATGGTAGTAGAGGCTTTTAAAGAGACGTTTAGATAAGCACATGGACGTGGATATGAGAAAGATGGAGGTAGGAGGGATTCGTTTTTAATTTATTTTTCAGCTGCCTAGATACAACATTGTGGGCCGAAGGGCCTGTTCCTGTGCTGTACTGTTCTATGTTCTGTAAACTTACAGTAACATAAATTATACACAAGTTACGAAATAAGGAAAGTAGACATAACTACACAAGTAAGTTGTGCAAGTTAATCCAGGGTCGTGTTAGGGTATTTCAGGTCGGTACAGGACCCCGAGACAGTGGGGAAGAAGCTGCTGAAGAGCTTTGAGATGTGAGTCTTCTGGCTCCTCTAGTTTCTGCCTCGTGGGAACGTTTATAATGGATGTTGCTTTCCTGGGGCACTGTCTCTTGCCGATGTCATTTATGGTGTGGAGACTGACGAAACTGGACGAGCGTACTACACTCTGCAGCCTCTTGAATTCCTGTGCATTGAGTTTCCACAGTTTCTGCAGAAGTTTGGCAGAGTATTCGATGACATTTTGAATCACCTTCAACTAAGAAAATAGGGATGCTGGTCTGGTGCGTGTTCTTCATTGTTGCATCCCGCAGTGGTCGAGTGTGTTGAGTCCTTGGATGTTACCGGTGCATGCTGGCAGTAGTTCGGTAGAGGCTCCTTCAAGCTAAACTGGTTGAAGTGCCCTTCGATACTGAGGAAGGCATTGGGGAGGCCAGTTAATCACGGAGCTCAATCCCTCCGGTGTTAATTTGACATCTGCCTGGGGTGGGAATATATACTTCAACCAGTGTAATATCAGAGAACTCCCGCGCTAGATAGTGACGAAAACCATACGAATGAGATAGAACCCCCTGCTCCGAGGACTCCAGCACTTAATCAGGAAGTAGATGTCCTCGCTTCTGAGGTTTTATTGCCGATCCATTCCTGTTGATTAACACGCCCACTTTCGGAAGTGACGAACCGTCACCTTTACCCTGGGACACTTTAGTTTCGGGTGAATTTGCCGCGCAGCTGCAAGCTGAGCTGGAGACTAACCTGCAGAGAGAGCAGGCATCGGAATCGCCTTCCGATCCGGAGACGAAAGAAACGCCGAAGTGTCTTCTGTAAAGAACCCAGACACCAGACCATCTTCATAGCGAGCACAGTCGCCACCAGAAGGACGTGTCCCGGGCGCTCTGCACTGACCACCCTGCGATATGGCACCACTGCAGTTGGATGTAACAGAGAAGATCAGCGCTGAAAGATGCAGTGTTACGGTAACCCTGATAAAATGCAGCCCCGACGGATGCACCGACACAGTCAAGTCCTCCCCACCACGTCCCTTGCCAAACTCGACCCACCCTCCACAACACCTTGGACCCCCCGAACTGAACGAACGCACCAAGAGCCTGAGCGCTGCTGCTCTCTCCGGTGGCGGATTTTCCCGTCGCTGCAGCTGGATTCTCCCGCTTTCAGATTCCTTACTTCAGTGCGGAGACCGCTCTCTCCCGACGCGTTCCCAAATATCCCGCAGTCATTTCACTTTTCGAATGTCACCCGTTTTCGGATTTTAAGATATAAAATCCGGCAGCATGGCAGAGAGAGCTCACAACACGATCCCCAGACACGGGTCTCTACAGCACCGGCGTCCGCTCCCGGATCACAAGCCGTGGCATTTCCATATCGAGAGTTCCATTCGGCGAACAAGACCCGTTTTCGGAGCTGATTCTGGTCTCAGATCGGTGCTTTATTCCGTGTTGGGTGGAGATGGCATTGGGCCGTGTTTGGAGAGTTTGCAGTGTGTGGCTGTTGTTGACCGTGACCCTGACCCTGGGCTGTGAGAGGTTACAGTTACTGCGAGTTCTCAACACAGAGACTCTGGGCGAACTGAAAGAAATGGTGAGTTGAACCCGCACCCAGAGACCGGTCCTGACAGTCCCCGGGCTGTTTGCTGTTACCAATCAGGTTATTTCAAAGAGTCTGTTCTCGGTGTTTCTGTGTGTGGGGATTGTCAGTAACGTTGATATCTTCTGTCTCAGGGTGGCCGCCTCCCTCGACAGTGTGTGACTGAGAGGCTGTCGTTGAAAACCAAGCCCTTGGAGCTGGTGAAACTTTCGGCGGAGGTTCATGTGAGTAAACACTGCATTTTACTTTAATGTCATTAATTCGAGACACTATGTTACGTAATGCGAAGGATCGGATCCGAACTTTATCCAAATAATTTGACTATATCAGAATATGAATTCTTTCTCTCCATGTCACTCTCATTTTCTGACTCTGTCACTCTGAGTTTCAGGACCCCATTCACACGGAATAGATCTCATTTTAATTATCACACTGCTCCCCCCTCTCTCTCTGTCCCACTCACGGGTAATTCACTCTCTGTACCCAATTCCCTCTCATCATTTCACATGCTCTGTCACCAATAAATGCGTCACCCTTTATCACCTTCTGCTATTTTTTCCTCTCCCTCCCTGTGTGTTCCTCTCTCTCCCCCACCCCCCAGTAACATTGCGAGTTCTGTTGAACACAGGAAATACTTGCATCCTCTCAGATCATCACACTACCCGAGTGCTTCGTTGGTGATGGAACCACGTACTTCACTTTAAATGACTTGCGCTGAAGAATTGTGAGGTTTCTCGTTAAATTATTTTACATTATAGCTGGCCCATCGGTATCAAGGAGATAAACGCTGAGAGGAGACCGGACAGTGATGTGCCATATCACGTGGTTCTATGATTGTAGACATCTATAAACTTTCCACATGGAAGAGATTTTTATGACCAATGTTATAGATTGAATGCAAAACTTTGGAGTACAGGATAGCAGGAAAAAATCCACAATTCATAGATGGAATTTGGAACAAACTTCTTAAGACAGAAACTCTTGCAATATCTGTTCGAAGTTCAAGTAAAGTTATTATCAAAATAGATATATTTCACGATTTACAATCCTGAGATTTGTTTACCTGCTGGCATAGTCAGTAAATACTCAGAAAGAGGTGGCATAGGGTCAGAAGGAGTTGCATCATTGTGGATAGAGCTGTGGATCTGCAAGGGTAAAAAGTCCCTGATGGGAGTTGTATACAGACCCCCAAACAGCAGTACGGTTCTAGCCTACAAATTACAATGGAGGATAGAAAATGCATGCCAAAAGGGCAATGTTACAACAGTCATGGGGGTCTTCAATATACAGGGAGTTTGGGAAAATCAGGTTGGTGTTAGATTACAGGAGGTAGAATTTCTCGAGTGCCTGGCCCTACGAGATGGCTTTTCAGAGCAGCTCGTGGTTGGGCTGACTAGTATCAGCTATTCTGGATAGGGTGATTTGCAAAGGACCAGAATTGATTAGAGAGCTCGAGGTAAAAGAACCTATCAGGGAAAATGATCATAATATGATAAAATTCACCCTGAAATTTGAAAAGGAGAAGCTTCGGATGTATCAGCATTACAGTGGTGTATAGGGAATTACAGCAGCATGAGAGAGGAGTTGGCCAAAATCGATTGGAAAAGAGCTGGCAGGGATGACAGCAGAGCAGCAATGGTTGGAATTTCTGGAAGCAATCTGGAAGGCCCAGGATATATACATCCCAAAGAGGAAGTAGTATTCTAAAGGAATGATGACATAACTGTGGCGAAAAAGAGAAATCAAAGCCAACATAAAAGCCAAAAAGAGGGCATATAATTGAACAAAGATTGGTGGGAAGTTAGAGGATTGGGAAGTTTTTAAAAAACTAACAGAAGGCAACTAAAAAAGTCATTAAGAAGGTAAAGATGGAATAAGAAATAAGCTAGCCAATAATATTAAAGAAGAGATCAAAAGTTTCTCCAGATATATAAAGTGCAATAAAGAGATACAGGAGAGTGGATGAAGGGAAGGCAGTGGATGTTGTCTACATGGACTTCAGTAAGGCCTTTGACAAGGTCCCACAAGGGAGGTTAGTTAGGAAGATTCAGTCACTAGGTATACATGGTGAGGTAGTAAATTGGATTGGACGTTGGCTCAATGGGAGAAGTCAGAGAGTGGTAGTGGAGGATTGCTACTCTGAGTGGTGGCCTGTCACTAGTGGTGTGCCACAGGGATCAGTGCTGGGTCCATTGTTATTTGTCATCTATATCAATGATCTGGATGATAATGTGGTAAATTGGATCAGCAAATTTGCTGATGATACAAAGATTGGAGGTGTATTGGACAGTGAGGAAGGTTTTCAAAGCTTGCAGAGGGATTTTGACCAGCTGAAAAAATGGGCTGAAAAATGGCAGATGGAGTTTAATGTAGACAAATGTGAGGTATTGCACTTTGGAAGGACAAACCAAGATAGAACATACAAGGTAAATGGTAGGTCACTGCGGAGTGCAGTAGAACAGAGGGATCTGGGAATACAGATACATAATTCCCTTAAAGTGGCATCACTGGTAGATAGGGTCGTAAAGAGTGCTTTTGGTACATTGGCCTTTATAAGTCAAAGCATTGAGTATAAGAGTTGGAATGTTATGGTGAGGTTGCAAAAGAGATTGGTGAGGCCAAATTTGGAGTATTGTGAGCAGTTTTGGTTACTTAATTACAGGAGTGATGTTAATAAGGTTGAAAGAGTGCAGAGAACGTTTACAAGGATGCTGCTGGGACTTGAGAAACTGAATTACAGAGAAAGGTTGAATAGGTTAGGACTTTATTCCCTGGAGCATAGAAGAATGAGGGGAGATTTGATAGAGATATATAAAATTATGATGGGCATAGATAGAATGAATGCAAGCAGTCTTTTTCCACTGTAGCCAGGGGAGAAAAAAACCAGAGAACTTGGGTTAAGGGTGAAGGGGGAAAAGTGTACAGGGAACATTAGGGGGGGCTTCTTCACAGAGAGAGTGATGGGAGTGTGGAATGAGCTGCCAGATGAAGTGGTAAATGCGGGCTCATTTAAGATAAACTTGGACAGGTACATAGATGAGAGGTGTACGGAGGGATATGGTCCAGGTGCAGGTTAGTGGAACTAGGCAGAAAAAAGGTTCAGCACAGCCAAGAAGGGCTGAAGGACCTGTTTCTGTGCTTTAATGTTCTATGGTTCTATGGTTCTATATTGGACCACCGGAAAACGATGCTGGAGGGATAGTAATGTGGGACAGGGAAATGGTGGATGAACTGAGTAAGTATTTTGTATCAGTCTTCACTGTGGAAGACACCAGCAGTATGGTAAAAGTTTCAGGTGTCAGGGATCATGAAGATTGTGTGATGTTACCATGACTAGAGAGAAGGTTCTTGGGAAACTGAAAGGTCTGAAGGTAGATAAGTAACCTGGGCTAGATGATATACACCCCAGAGTTCTGAAAGAGGTGGCTGAAGAGATTGTGGTGGCATTTATAATGATCTTTCAAGAATCACAAGATGCTGGAATGGTTCTGGAAGACTAAAAATTTGCAAATGCCACACAACTCTTCAAGAAGGGAGAGAGGCAGAAGAAAAGAAACTATAGGCCAGTTAGACTGACCTCAGTGCCTGGGAAGATGTTGGAGCGAATTATAGAAGATGAGGTCTTAGTGTACTTGCCATAGACAGTATGGTTTCCTCAAGGGAATATATTGCCTGATAAATCTGTTATAATTTATTGAAGTAACAAGCAGGATGGAGAAAGGAGAGTTGGTTGATGTGGTGTACTTGGATTTTCAGAAGGCCTTTGGCAAAGTGCCACACATGAGGCTGCTTAACAAGCTATGAGCCCATGGTATTACAGGAAAAATTCTAGCATGGATAAAGCAATGGGTGATTGGCAGGAGGCAAAGACTGGGAATAAAGGGATCCTTTTCTGGTTGGCTGCCGGTGACTAGTGGTGTTCCACAAAGGTCTGTGTTGAGGACCGATTCTTTTTACGTTATATATCAATGATTTAGATGATGGAATTGATGGCTTTGTTGCAAGGTTTGCAGGCAATTTGAAGGTGGAGGGGTAGGAGGTTTTGAGGAAATAGGGAGGCTGCAGAAAGACTTTGACAGATTAGGAGAATGGGCAAAGAAATGGCAGATGGAATACAGTGTCAGAAAGTATAGTTCATGCACTTTGGTAGAAGAAATGAAAGGGTTGACTCTTTGCTAATGACTAACTGCCTCTCCTGCCTCGCAGTTTCTCTCCAGGCTGCATCTCCCTTCTACAACCACTGCCCCAATCACTCTGAATGAGATTTCTTTAGGTGGCTGCTTGATGGGTGGTATGGACTGAGAGCACCCCAGCACCTTTTTTCAGTGACTTTTATTTGCCTCTACTCAAGTTCTGAAGTGTAGAAGATGCCTATGATCTGCTTATCTTAAAAATGTGTGATGGCCATTGGGCATCAGGTACCACAGGGTGCAGACATAGGACACCTCAGCTCACATTACAAGACACCCCTAAAATGTTCCCATTCCCATAGTCACCTGTCATCTATTCCCCTAACCACTTCACCTAAAATGTGTGGCTACTGGGAGATCCTGCTTTCTCTGGTGGACAGAGCATAGGTGTGTAGGTGCAGAGTAAGCAGCATCTCCCAGTGGCCACACATTTTAATTCCATGTCCCATTCCCATTCTGATACGTCTATCCATGGCCTCCTCTACTGTCAAAATGAAGCCACACTCAGGTTGGAGGAACAACACCTTATATACCGGCTGGGTAGCCTCCAACCTGATGGCATGAACATTGATTTCTCTACCTTCCGTTAATGCCCCTCCTCCCTTTCTTACCCACTCTTTGTTTCTCTCTCTGCCCATCACTCTTTGCCTGTTCTCCATCTCCCTCTGGTGTTCCCCTCCCCCTTTCTTTCTCCCTAGGCCTCCCGTCCCATGATCCTTTCCCTTCTCCAGCTCTGTATCCCTTTTGCCAATCACCTTTCCAGCTCTTAGCTTCACCCCACCCCCTCCGGTCTTCTCCTATCATTTTGGATCTCCCTCTCCCCCTCCCACTTTCAAATCTCTTACTATCTTTCCTTTCAGTTAGTCCTGACAAAGGGTCTCGGCCCAAAACCTCGACAGTGCTTCTCCCTATAGATGCTGCCTGGCCTGCTGTGTTCCACCAGCATTTTGTGTGTGTTGCTTGAATTTCCAGCATCTGCAGCTTTCCTAGTGTTTGCAAAGTTAACATGCAACTGTTTATGCCACTGTCTTTATAACTTACTGTTTAATCTTTTTAACAACCCATTCAGACGACTGTCTGTTTCACCTCCTTGATTCCGCCCTTTATGAGATTGTTGATTTCTATAAACTCTCCCCCTCACTATTTCTGGTGAAAGGAGAGCAGACTCTAGTCTCTGTGTAAGTAGCATCCTGTGGCATTGATGCCATTCCCTCATTCAGTCAAGCGTCTTCTTCTTCTTCATCCGTGTGGTTCATTGCTCATTCCCTGTTGAAATCTCTAGCTGTAGACGGAAACTGCCAATGATGTGGCCTTCAATTCACAGTTGTTAGTAGCCCTCCATTTGCGGTCTGTATATTTTAAGTTGATGTTTGATTTTGTCTTGTACTAAGACTCATAAACATTCTGTTCTAATTCTAAACGTTTGTGAGACCACGGCCCTACTAATGTCCCCATGTGTGTTTTGCACAGGCCCAGGACCGGATCTGGATTGTCCATCAGACCCTGCATCACCTCCGCAGGATTTACAGTATGAACCTGAGCTCAGTCAGCTGGGTCCAGAGCTCAGTGGAACTCCTCCAGCTTCTCTTGGATCGGCAGCTCAGAGTGCTGGATGTCTGTGTCCGGAAACCAGGCTCAGAGTCCAGGCCAAGGAAGAATGCCGCAATTCTTAAATACTTCCAGAAATTGAGAGAGTTTCTGAAACAGAAGGTATATTGATATTAAAACATGTGCCTGCCAATACACTTATTTATCTACTTTATACTTGTTCATTATCTAATTTTTCACTATTGAGTACATTTGCCTTTTTGTCCTCCCTTTTAGGGATTCAGCAACTGTGCCTGGGAGACAACCCGCACTGAGACCATGACGCATTTGAAACAGCTCCTTCTCATTATGGCAAAAATCAGCAGAGATCACTGAAGATTTTCCAGAGTCAATTTCATAAGGGACCAAGATTTATGACTATTTATTTAAAATAACTTTCAAGGAAAAGTATATCTGAACAGACTGATGTTACATTGAAAAATAAATTAAACTAAATGCTAGAAATTTTAATGGAAAACCCCAACTGGTGCAAATAATCAGTGCATGTGCAGAAGAAACCTGAGTGAATTCCTCGAGTCAATGCTCATAAACTTGAAACACTAACTGTTGTTCACTCCACTCAGCAGTTGTCTGAGCTGTGCATGTTTACAGTATTTTCTGTTTTTACTATTTATTATATAACTATATTAATCACACATTTTCATTTGGCAAGTGATGTGGAAGGAATAATGTCTGGGTCTTTCTCCATATCCAGTGTTGAATTAATTTATTGTAATATTAATTTATTTTTTGTAGTATTACTCAGTGATGACATGTCAATTTGCTGAATGATCCTATTCTTGTCCATTCATATCAAGACAGGCAGCTACTGTAATGCAATGAACCATTCCTGGAAAAGGTGCACAGTGGACAGCTTCTTACTCTATCTGCCATTCTGCATCTTATCTCTGCTATGGTTTACATCATTTTAGTTCCCTACCTAAAATTAATCCTGGGTGGAATTTTGTTTCTCATAACTTCATGCACATGAAAGTTTGCAATGTCTTCTGTCCAGCATCCTCTAGTGTTATCAGTTTAATCTGAGAGTTGTAGGTTTCAGCCCCTTTTCAAAGGTAAATTGTTTAAAGTTCCATTTGTTTTCCCAAAAATTATTCCTCTAATTGTCATTTTTGCAATGGGAATATGCATTGGGAATGTTCTGACCTACACTCAGTGCACAGGTTGTGGTTTGCAAAACCATTCCTCTTGATTTCATCACTGACCTTCAGTGAGCATAATGTGATTGTTCTTCCAATGGTTAGAAGATAAAGTTAACTTAATTTATTTATAGTGTATTTATTGTGATCATTTTTAAAAGTATGTACATGTAGCTGAAAAGTTTTAATTTATTATTATTGTGAGAATTGCAATGGATAATATATTTCTACATTTAATAAAAAAATCAGTGAAGATGTTACTACATGTTAATTATTCTGAATATTTCACATTTTTGGAATACAAATTTTGTGCACGCTGATCCTCCTCACAGAATATAACATTTCTTCTTCTCACACCTTGTTATAGGTACTTCCCCCGCTTTATTCTTTCCCCTGCAATGTCACACTCAGCATATGAGTACACTTCACAGTGATTCGACTTGATTTTTATCTTCCCTGTATGATACTTGGATTTAAGTTCTTGGTTTTCATCTTCATATTCTCCCTTTGAATGAGGAAATGTTGAATCCGAAGTGAACGTGTAACACAGGCCCATTTTTTAAAAGCGGAAGCCACATGCAGTAGCACTGTCAGGGAGGATAACGTACGGCTCTTCTTGCTTATATCGGGCTCACTGTGGCAGTGGAGGAGGCTGCAGTTAGGTCAGAATGGGACTGGGATTGAGAACTGATGTGCTTTTAGAATCCAGGATCATAAATTCTAAATTAAAGTTTATTGTCAGAAGCATCAGTGCCCAGGTTATAAATGCCATGAAAATTAGCTTTTTTTTTGCAAGAACAGCACAGCATATTATAAACATTACAAACAGAAGTTAGCAAACATAATTTACAAAAAAAAGAAGTCCTGTGCAGTGAGTATATAGAGTTAGGAAAGAGGCTGAGGAGAAGGACCTCCAAGGTAGTGCAGGCAGGAATGGGACACTGGTCGATAAGGTGGTTAAGAAGGCTTATGGGAATAAATATGTGAGGATGTTTCTTTGGAAAGGTAAGATGTCAAGAATATCATTGGAAAAATTGACATGGAAATTAGAGCTCAGAGGGTTACAACTTCCAAATTTTAAGAATTATTATAAAGCAAATCAACTTAGATTTATTGCATCTTTTTTTGAGAAAGATAAACTGGCATGGATCAGAATAGAACTAGATAAAGTAGGAGAAAACATACCAGAAGACTTTATATATAACTGGGAATCTAAATGGATACGGGAAAAGAAAGAATCTCCTATATTAAAACATTTGATTGATTTATGGAATAAGATAAATGTTGACGATGAGACAAAGAAATCCTTATTAGCAAAGAGATCTTTAATTCAAAATAGACTTATTCCTTTTACAATGGATAATCAACTTTTATATAATTGGTTTCAAAAAGGGATTAGATATATAGGAGACTGTTTTGAAGGAGGTATATTAATGTCATTCGATCAATTAAAGAATAAATATAAAGTATCAAACAACACTCTTTTTTGTTACTTTCAACTAAGGGCTTATTTAAGAGAAAAGTTAGGTCAAACAATGTTATTACCGAAACCCAATGAAATAGAAACTTTAATTCAAAAAGGAAAGACTAAAAAATTTATCTCTTGTATGTATAATTTGATTCAAAAACAGGCAATTAAACAAGGAGTCCATAAGTCAAGACAAAAATGGGAAAGTGATTTGAATATTAAAATTGAAGAAAAAAATTGGTCAAGAATATGTCTTGAGAGTATGACAAATACAATAAATGTCCGATTAAGATTAGTGCAATACAATTTTTTACATCAACTATATATTACACCACAAAAAAGAAATAAATTAAACCCAAATTTATCTGATCAGTGTTTCCGATGTAACCAAGAAATTGGTACTTTTTTACATTCTACTTGGTCTTGTTCTAAAATTCAACCTTTTTGGACAAATTTAAGAGTTTTACTGGAACAAATTATTGGAATAAAACTTCCACATAATCCAATACTACTTTTACTAGGTGATACTGAAGGGATAAAACCGATATCCAAATTGAATAAATATCAGAAAGAATTTATAAAAATTGCATTGGCAGTAGCCAAAAAAGCTATTGCAGTTACTTGGAAATCGGATACATATTAAAGTATAGATCGTTGGAAGAAAGAAATTTATGGCTGTATTCCACCTGAAAAAATTACTTATAATTTAAGAGATAAATATGAAACATTTTTGAAAATGTGGCGCCCTTATTTACAAAAGACAGGATTAAATATATAGGCGCTCCGAAGATGAAATAATTGGTTACTTGTGGAAAGAAATAAATATATATACTAAAGTTATTACGAACTCCGTGGAGCATGTGGAGATCTTCTAATATCCAGGCATTCCTTTTTTTTCTCTCTTTCTTTCTTTATTCTTTCAGTGGGGATGTTAGGGGGGAGGGGTTAAGGGGAGGTGGGATGGGTAACACATATTTTCTTTTCCGCATACTTTTATTCTGTAACTATTTGAAAACACAATAAAAAAGTTAAAAAAAGAAGGCTTATGGGATACAGTACTTGTTTTTATTATTCGTGGCATTGAGTTCAAAGGTCAAGAGGTTATGTTGCAACTTTATAGACTCTTGTTAGACACTGGAATTAAGGAGATTGAGAGGGGATCTGATTGAAACATATAAGATTATTAAGGGATTGGACAAGATAGAGGCAGGAAATATGTTCCAGATGCTGGGAGAGTCCAGTACCAGAGGGCATGGTTTGAGAATAAGGGGTAGGTCATTTAGGACAGAGTTAAGGAAAAACTTCTTCTCCCAGAGAGTGTATTGCATACAGTTCTGGTCACCCCACAATAGGAAGGATGTTGAAGCTTTCGAGAGGGTGCAGAAGAGGTTTACCAGGATGTTGCCTGGTTTAGAGGGCATGTGCTATTATGAGAGGCTGAACAAACTTGGGTTGTTTACTTTGGAGCAGCATAGGCTGGGAGGGAGAGCTGATAGGGATTTATATTCTTTACTCAGAGAGTGGTAGCTGTGTGGAATGAGCTTCCAGTAGAAGTGGTAGAGGCAGGATCGGTATTGTCATTTAAAGTAAAATTGGATAGGTATATGGACAGGAAAGGAATGGAGATTTATGGGCTGAGTACAGGCCAGTGGGACTGGGTGAGAGTAAGCGTTCGGCACAGACTAGAAGGGCCGAAGTGGCTTGTTTCCGTGCTGTAATTGTTATATGGTTATATGATGATGAGATGCATAGGTAGAGTAGACAGGGAGTATCTTTTTTCTCCCAAGGTAGAAATATCTAATACCAGAGGGCATGCATTGAAGGTGGGTCGGGGTAGGTTCAAAGGGGAATCGAGAGGTAAGTTTTTTTTTACTTTGGAAGTGGTAGATGCCTGGAATGTGCTGCCTGTATGGTAGTAGAGGCTTTTAAAGAGACGTTTAGATAAGCACGTGGACGTGGATATGAGGAAGATGGAGGTAGGAGGGATTCGTTTTTAATTTATTTTTAAGCTGCCTCGATACAACATTGTGGGCCGAAGGGCCTGTTCCTGTGCTGTACTGTTCTATGTTCTGTAAACTTACAGTAACATAAATTATACACAAGTTACGAAATAAGGAAAGTAGACATAACTACACAACTAAGATGTGCAAGTTAAATCGGGGTCGTGTTAGGGTATTTCAGGTCGGTACAGGACCCCGAGACAGTGGGGAAGAAGCTGCTGAAGAGCTTTGAGATGTGAGTCTTCTGGCTCCTCTAGTTTCTGCCTCGTGGGAACGTTTATAATGGATGTTGCTTTCCTGGGGCACTGTCTCTTGCCGATGTCATTTATGGTGTGGAGAGTGACGAAACTGGACGAGCGTACTACACTCTGCAGCCTCTTGAATTCCTGTGCATTGAGTTTCCACAGTTTCTGCAGAAGTTTGGCAGAGTATTCGATGACATTTTGAATCACCTTCAACTAAGAAAATAGGGATGCTGGTCTGGTGCGTGTTCTTCATTGTTGCATCCCGCAGTGGTCGAGTGTGTTGAGTCCTTGGATGTTACCGGTGCATGCTGGCAGTAGTTCGGTAGAGGCTCCTTCAAGCTAAACTGGTTGAAGTGCCCTTCGATACTGAGGAAGGCATTGGGGAGGCCAGTTAATCACGGAGTTCAATCCCTCCGGTGTTAATTTGACATCTGCCTGGGGTGGGAATATATACTTCAACCAGTGTAATATCAGAGAACTCCCGCGCTAGATAGTGACGAAAACCATACGAATGAGATAGAACCCCCTGCTCCGAGGTCTCCAGCACTTAATCAGGAAGTAGAACCTCGCTTCTGAGGTTTAATTGCCGATCCATTCCTGTTGATTAACACGCCCACTTTCGGAAGTGACGATCCGTCACCTTTACCCTGGGACACTTTAGTTTCGGGTGAATTTGCCGCGCAGCTGCAAGCTGAGCTGGAGACTAACCCGCAGAGAGAGCAGGCATCGGAATCGCCTTCCGATCCGGAGACGAAAGAAACGCCGAAGTGTCTTCTGTAAAGAACCCAGACACCAGACCATCTTCATAGCGAGCACAGTCGCCACCAGAAGGACGTGTCCCGGGCGCTCTGCACTGACCACCCTGCGATATGGCACCACTGCAGTTGGATGTAACAGAGAAGATCAGCGCTGAAAGATGCAGTGTTACGGTAACCCTGATAAAATGCAGCCCCGACGGATGCACCGACACAGTCACGTCCTCACCCCACCACGTCCCTTGCCAAACTCGACCCACCCTCCACAACACCTTGGACCCCCCGAACTGAACGAACGCACCAAGAGCCTGAGCGCTGCTGCTCTCTCGGGTGGCGGATTTTCCCGTCGCTGCAGGTGGACTCTCCCGCTTTCAGATTCCTTACTTCAGAGCGGAGACCGCTCTCTCCCGACGCGTTCCCAAATATCCCGCAGTCATTTCACTTTTCGAATGTCACCCATTTTCGGATTTTAAGATATAAAATCCGGCAGCATGGCAGAGAGAGAGCTCACAACACGATCCCCAGACACGGGTCTCGGCAGCACCGGCGTCCGCTCCCGGATCACAAGCCGTGGCATTTCCATATCGAGAGTTCCATTCGGCGAACAAGACCCGTTTTCGGAGCTGATTCTGGTCTGAGATCGGTGCTTTATTCAGTGTTGGGTGGAGATGGCATTGGGCCGTGTTTGGAGAGTTTGCAGTGTGTGGCTGTTGTTGACCGTGACCCTGACCCTGGGCTGTGAGAGGTTACAGTTACTGCGAGTTCTCAACACAGAGACTCTGGGCGAACTGAAAGAAATGGTGAGTTGAACCCGCTCCCAGAGACCGGTCCTGACAGTCCCCGGGCTGTTTGCTGTTACCAATGAGGTGATTTCAAAGAGTCTGTTCTCCGGTGTTTCTGTGTGTGGGGATTGTCAGTAACGTTGATATCTTTTGTCTCAGGGTGGCCGCCTCCCTCGACAGTGTGTGACTGAGAGGCTGTCGTTGAAAACCAAGCCCTTGGAGCTGGTGAAACTTTCGGCGGAGGTTCATGTGAGTAAACACTGCATTTTACTTTAATGTAATTAATTCGAGACACTATGTTACGTAATGCGAAGGATCGGATCCGAACTTTATCCAAATAATTTGACTATATCAGAATATGAATTCTTTCTCTCCATGTCACTCTCATTTTCTGACTCTGTCACTCTGAGTTTCAGGACCCCATTCACACGGAATAGATCTCATTTCAATTATCACACTGCTCCCCCCTCTCTCTCTGTCCCACTCACGGGTAATTCACTCTCTGTACCCAATTCCCTCTCATCATTTCACATGTTCTGTCACCAATAAACACGTCACCCATTATCACCTTCTGCTATTTTTTCCTCTCCCTCCCTGTGTGTTCCTCTCTCTCCCCCACCCCCCAGTAACATTGCGAGTTCTGTTGATCACAGGAAATACTTGCATCCTCTCAGATCATCACACTACCCGCGTGCTTCATTGGTGATGGAACCACCTACTTCACTTTAAATGACTGGCGCTGAAGAGTTGTGAGGTTTCTCGTTAAATTATTTTACATTATAGCTGGCCCATCGGTATCAAGGAGATAAAAGCTGAGAGGAGACCGGACAGTGATGTGCCATATCACGTGGTTCTATGATTGTAGACATCTATAAACTTTCCACATGGAAGAGACTTTTATGACCAATGTTATAGATTGAATGCAAAACTTTGGAGTACAGGATAGCAGGAAAAAATCCACAATTCATAGATGGAATTTGGAACAAACATCTTAAGACAGAAACTCTCGCAATATATGTTTGAAGTTCAAGTAAAGTTATTATCAAAATAGATATATTTCACGATTTACAATCCTGAGATTTGTTTACCTGCTGGCATAGTCAGTAAATACTCAGAAAGAGGTGGCATAGGGTCAGAAGGAGTTGCATCATTGTGGATAGAGCTGTGGATCTGCAAGGGTAAAAAGTCCCTGATGGGAGTTGTATACAGACCCCCAAACAGCAGTACGGTTCTGGCCTACAAATTACAATGGAGGATAGAAAATGCATGCCAAAACGGCAATGTTACAACAGTCATGGGGGTCTTCAATATACAGGTGGTTTGGGAAAATCAGGTTGGTGTTAGATTACAGGAGGTAGAATTTCTCGAGTGCCTGGCCCTACGAGATGGCTTTTCAGAGCAGCTTGTGGTTGGGCTGACTAGTATCAGCTATTCTGGATAGGGTGATTTGCAAAGGACCAGAATTGATTAGAGAGCTCGAGGTAAAGGAACCTATCAGGGAAAATGATCATAATATGATAAAATTCACCCTGAAATTTGAAAAGGAGAAGCTTCGGATGTATCAGCATTACAGTGGTCTATAGGGAATTACAGCGGCATGAGAGAGGAGTTGGCCAAAATCGATTGGAAAAGAACTGGCAGGGATGACAGCAGAGCAGCAATGGTTGGAATTTCTGGAAGCAATCTGGCAGGCCCAGGATATATACATCCCAAAGAGGAAGTAGTATTCTAAAGGAAAGATGACATAACTGTGGCGAAAAAGAGAAATCAAAGCCAACATAAAAGCCAAAAAGAGGGCATATAATTGAACAAAGATTGGTGGGAAGTTAGAGGATTGGGAAGTTTTTAAAAAACTAACAGAAGGCAACTAAAAAAGTCATTAAGAAGGTAAAGATGGAATAAGAAATAAGCTAGCCAATAATATTAAAGAAGAGATCAAATGTTTCTCCAGATATATAAAGTGCAATAAAGAGAGACAGGAGAGTGGATGAAGGGAAGGCAGTGGATGTTGTCTACATGGACTTCAGTAAGGCCTTTGACAAGGTCCTGCATGGGAGGTTAGTTAGGAAGATTCAGTCGCCTGGTATACATGGTGAGGTAGTAAATTGGATTGGACGTTGGCTCAATGCGAGAAGTCAGAGAGTGGTAGTTGAGGATTGCTACTCTGAGTGGAGGCTTGTCACTAGTGGTGTGCCACAGGGATCAGTGCTGGGTCCATTGTTATTTGTCATCTATATCATTGATCTGGATGATAATGTGGTAAATTGGATCAGCAAATTTGCTGATGATACAAAGATTGGAGGTGTATTGTACAGTGAGGAAGGTTTTCAAAGCTTGCAGAGGGATTTTGACCAGCTGAAAAAATGGGCTGAAAAATGGCAGATGGAGTTTACTGTGAGGTATTGCACTTTGGAAGGACAAACCAAGATAGAACATACAAGGTAAATGGTAGGACACTGCGGAGTGCAGTAGAACAGAGGGATTTGGGAATACAGATACATAATTCCCTTAAAGTGGCATCACCGGTAGATAGGGTCGTAAAGAGAGCTTTTGATACATTGGTCTTTATAAGTCAAAGTATTGAGTATAAGAGTTGGAATGTTATGGTGAGGTTGCAAAAGACATTGGTGAGGCCAAATTTGGAGTATTGTGAGCAGTTTCGGTTACTTAATTACAGGAGTGATGTTAATAAGTTTGAAAGAGTGCAGAGAAGGTTTACAAGTATGCTGCTGGGACTTGAGAAACTGAATTACAGAGGAAGATTGAATAGGTCAGGACTTTATTCCCTGGAGCATAGAAAAATGAGGGGAGATTTGATAGAGGTATATAAAATTATGATGGGCATAGATAGAATGAATGCAAGCAGGCTTTTTCCACTGAGGGCAGGGGAGAAAAAAACCAGAGGACATGGGTTAAGGGTGAAGGGGGAAAAGTGTACAGGGAACATTGGGGGGGGGGGGAGCTTCTTCACACAGAGAGTGATGGGAGTGTGGAATGAGCTGCCAGATGAAGTGGTAAATGCGGGCTCATTTAAGAAAAACTTGGACAGGTACATAGATGAGAGGTGTACGGAGGGATATGGTCCAGATGCAGGTTAGTGGGACTAGGCAGAAAAAAGGTTCAGCACAGCCAAGAAGGGCTGAAGGGCCAGTTTCTGTGCTGTAATGTTCTATGGTTCTATGGTTCTATATTGGACCACCGGAAAACGATGCTGGAGGGATAGTAATGTTGGACAGGGAAATGGCGGATGAACTGAGTAAGTATTTTGCATCAGTCTTCACTGTGGAAGACACCAGCAGTATGGTAAAAGTTCCAGGTGTCAGGGATCATGAAGATTGTGTGATGTTACCATGACTAGAGAGAAGGTTCTTGGGAAACTGAAAGGTCTGAAGGTAGATAAGTAACCTGGGCTAGATGATATACACCCCAGAGTTCTGAAAGAGGTGGCTGAAGAGATTGTGGTGGCATTTATAATGATCTTTCAAGAATCACAAGATGCTGGAATGGTTCTGGAAGACTAAAAATTTGCAAATGCCACTCCACTCTTCAAGAAGGGAGAGCGGCAGAAGAAAAGAAACTATAGGCCAGTCAGACTGCCCTCAGTGCCTGGGAAGATGTTGGAGCGAATTATAGAAGATGAGGTCTTAGCGTACTTGCCATAATCAGCATGGTTTCCTCAAGAGAAAATATTGCCTGATAAATCCGTTATAATTTTTTGAAGTAACAAGCAGGATGGAGAAAGGAGAGCTGTTTGATGTGGTGTACTTGGATTTAAAGAAGGCCTTTGGCAAAGTGCTACACATGAGGCTGCTTAACAAGCTATGAGCCCATGGTATTACAGGAAAAATTCTAGCATGGATAAAGCAATGGGTGATTGGCAGGAGGCAAAGACTGGGAATAAAGGGATCCTTTTCTGGTTGGCTGCCGGTGACTAGTGGTGTTCCACAAAGGTCTGTGTTGGGGACCGATTCTTTTTAAGTTATATATCAATGATTTAGATGATGAAATTGATGGCTTTGTTGCAAAGTTTGCAGGCAATTTGAAGGTGGAGGGGTAGGAAGTTTAATTCCATGTCCCATTCCCATTCTGATATGTCAATCCATGGCCTCCTCCTCTGTCAAAATGAAGCCACACTCAGGTTGGAGGAACAACACCTTATATACCAGCTGGGTAGGCTCCAACCTGATGGCATGAACATTGATTTCTCTAAATTCCGTTAATGCCCCTCCTCCCTTTCTTATCCAATCCCTGATTTATTTATTCCCCCCTCTTTGTTTCTCTCTCTGCCCATCACTCTTTGCCTGTTCTCCATCTCCCTCTGGTGTTCCCCTCCCACTTTCTTTCTCCCTAGGCCTCCCGTCCCATGATCCTTTCCCTTCTCCAGCTCTGTATCCCTTTTGCCAATCACCTTTCCAGCTCTTAGCTCTACTCACCCCCTCCGGTCTTCTCCTATCATTTTGGATCTCCCCCTCCCCCTCCCACTTTCAAATCTCTTGCTATCTTTCCTTTCAGTTAGTCCTGACAAAGGGTCTCGGCCCAAAACCTCGAAAATGCTTCTCCTTATAGATACTGCCTGGCCTGCTGTGTTCCACCAGCATTTTGTGTGTGTCGCTTGAATTTCCAGCATCTGCAGCTTTCCTAGTGTTTGCAAAGTTAACATGCAACTGTTTATGCCACTGTCTTTATAAGTTACTGTTTAATCTTTTTAACAACCCATTCAGACGACTGTCTGTTTCACCTCCTTGATTCCCCCCTTTATGAGATTGTCGATTTCTATAAACTCTCCCCCTCACTATTTCTGGTGAAAGGAGAGCAGACTCTAGTCTCTGTGTAAGTAGCATCCTGTGGCATTGATGCCATTTCCTCATTCAGTCAAGCGTCTTCTTCTTCTTCATCCGTGTGGTTCATTGCTCATTCCCTGTTGAAATCTCTAGCTGTAGACGGGAACTGCCAATGATGTGGCCTTCAATTCACAGTTGTTAGTAGCCCTCCATTTGCGGTCTGTATATTTTAAGTTGATGTTTGATTTTGTCTTGTACTAAGACTCATAAACATTTTGTTCTAATTCTAAACGTTTGTGAGACCACGGCCCTACTTATGTCCCCATGTGTGTTTTGCACAGGCCCAGGACCGGATCTGGATTGTCCATCAGACCCTGCATCACCTCCGCAGGATCTACAGTATGAACCTGAGCTCAGTCAGCTGGGTCCAGAGCTCAGTGGAACTCCTCCAGCTTCTCTTGGATCGGCAGCTCAGAGTGCTGGATGTCTGTGTCCGGAAACCAGGCTCAGAGTCCAGGCCAAGGAAGAATGCCGCAATTCTTAAATACTTTCAGAAATTGAGAGAGTTTCTGAAACAGAAGGTATATTGATATTAAAACATGTGCCTGCCAATACACTTATTTATCTACTTTATACTTGTTCATTATCTAATTTTTCACTATTGAGTACATTTGCCTTTTTGTCCTCCCTTTTAGGGATTCAGCAACTGTGCCTGGGAGATAACCCGCACTGAGACCATGACGCATTTGAAACAGCTCCTTCTCATTATGGCAAAAATCAGCAGAGATCACTGAAGATTTTCCAGAGTCAATTTCATAAGGGACCAAGATTTATGACTATTTATTTAAAATAATTTTCAAGGAAAAGTATATCTGAACAGACTGAATTTACAATGAAAAATAAAGTAAACTAAATGCTAGAAATGTTAATGGTAAACCCAACTGGTGCAAATAATCAGTGCATGTGCAGAAGAAACCTGAGTGAATTCCTCAAGTCAATGCTCATAAACTTGAAACACTAACTGTTGTTCACTCCACTCAGCAGTTGTCTGAGCTGTGCATGTTTACAGTATTTTCTGTTTTTACTATTTATTATATAACTATATTAATCACACATTTTCATTTGGCAAGTGATGTGGAAGGAATAATGTCTGGGTCTTTCTCCATATCCAGTGTTGAATTAATTTATTGTATTATTAATTTATTAATTTATTTTTTGTAGTATTACTCAAGGATGACATGTGAATTTGCTGAATGATCCTATTCTTGTCCATTCATATCAAGACAGGCAGCTACTGTAATGCAATGATCCATTCCTGGAAAAGGTGCACAGTGGACAGCTTCTTACTCTATCTGCCATTCTGCATCTTATCTCTGCTATGGTTTACATCATTTTAGTTCCCTACCTAAAATTAATCCTGGGTGGAATTTTGTTTCTCATAACTTCATGCACATGAAAGTTTGCGATGTCTTCTGTCCAGCATCCTCTAGTGTTATCAGTTTAATCTGAGAGTTGTAGGTTTCATCCCCTTTTCAAATGTAAATTGTTTAAAGTTCCGTTTGTTTTCCCAAAAATTATTCCTCTAATTGTCATTTTTGCAATGGGAATATGCATTGGGAATGTTCTGACCTACACTCAGTGCACAGGTTGTGGTTTGCAAAACCATTCCTCTTGATTTCATCACTGACCTTCAGTGAGCATAATGTGATTGTTCTTCCAATGGTTAGAAGATAAAGTTAACTTAATTTATTTATACTGTATTTATTGTGATCATTTTTAAAAGTATGTACATGTAGCTGAAAAGTTTTAATTTATTATTATTGTGAGAATTGCAATGGATAATATATTTCTACATTTAATAAAAAAATCAGTGAAGATGTTACTACATGTTAATTATTCTGAATATTTCACATTTTTGGAATACAAATTTTGTGCACGCTGATCCTCCTCACAGAATATAACATTTCTTCTTCTCACATCTTGTTATAGGTACTTCCCCCGCTTTATTCTTTCCCCTGCAATGTCACACTCAGCATATGAGTACACTTCACAGTGATTCGACTTGATTTTTATCTTCCCTGTATGATACTTGGATTTAAGTTCTTGGTTTTCATCTTCATATTCTCCCTTTGAATGAGGAAATGTTGAATCCGAAGTGAACGTGTAACACAGGCCCATTTTTTAAAAGCGGAAGCCACATGCAGTAGCACTGTCAGGGAGGATAGCGTACGGCTCTTCTTGCTTATATCGGGCTCACTGTGGCAGTGGAGGAGGCTGCAGTTAGGTCAGAATGGGACTGGGATTGAGAACTGATGTGCTTTTAGAATCCAGGATCATAAATTCTAAATTAAAGTTTATTGTCAGAAGCATCAGTGCCCAGGTTATAAATGCCATGAAAATTAGCTTTTTTTTTGCAAGAACAGCACAGCATATTATAAACATTACAAACAGAAGTTAGCAAACATAATTTACACAAAAAAGAAGTCCTGTGCAGTGAGTATATAGAGTTAGGAAAGAGGCTGAGGAGAAGGACCTCCAAGGTAGTGCAGGCAGGAATGGGACACAGGTCGATAAGGTGGTTAAGAAGGCTTATGGGAATAAATATGTGAGGATGTTTCTTTGGAAAGGTAAGATGTCAAGAATATCATTGGAAAAATTGACATGGAAATTTGAGCTCAGAGGGTTACAACTTCCAAATTTTAAGAATTATTATAAAGCAAATCAACTTAGATTTATTGCATCTTTTTTTGAGAAAGATAAACTGGCATGGATCAGAATAGAACTAGATAAAGTAGGAGAAAACATACCAGAAGACTTTATATATAACTGGGAATCTAAATGGATACGGGAAAAGAAAGAATCTCCTATATTAAAACATTTGATTGATTTATGGAATAAGATAAATGTTGACGATGAGACAAAGAAATCCTTATTAGCAAAGAGATCTTTAATTCAAAATAGACTTATTCCTTTTACAATGGATAATCAACTTTTATATAATTGGTTTCAAAAAGGGATTAGATATATAGGAGACTGTTTTGAAGGAGGTATATTAATGTCATTCGATCAATTAAAGAATAAATATAAAGTATCAAACAACACTCTTTTTTGTTACTTTCAACTAAGGGCTTATTTAAGAGAAAAGTTAGGTCAAACAATGTTATTACCGAAACCCAATGAAATAGAAACTTTAATTCAAAAAGGAAAGACTAAAAAATTTATCTCTTGTATGTATAATTTGATTCAAAAACAGGCAATTAAACAAGGAGTCCATAAGTCAAGACAAAAATGGGAAAGTGATTTGAATATTAAAATTGAAGAAAAAAATTGGTCAAGAATATGTCTTGAGAGTATGACAAATACAATAAATGTCCGATTAAGATTAGTGCAATACAATTTTTTACATCAACTATATATTACACCACAAAAAAGAAATAAATTAAACCCAAATTTATCTGATCAGTGTTTCCGATGTAACCAAGAAATTGGTACTTTTTTACATTCTACTTGGTCTTGTTCTAAAATTCAACCTTTTTGGACAAATTTAAGAGTTTTACTGGAACAAATTATTGGAATACAACTTCCACATAATCCAATACTACTTTTACTAGGTGATACTGAAGGGATAAAACCGATATCCAAATTGAATAAATATCAGAAAGAATTTATAAAAATTGCATTGGCAGTAGCCAAAAAAGCTATTGCAGTTACTTGGAAATCGGATACATATTAAAGTATAGATCGTTGGAAGAAAGAAATTTATGGCTGTATTCCACCTGAAAAAATTACTTATAATTTAAGAGATAAATATGAAACATTTTTGAAAATGTGGCGCCCTTATTTACAAAAGACAGGATTAAATATATAGGCGCTCCGAAGATGAAATAATTGGTTATTTGTGGAAAGAAATAAATATATATACTAAAGTTATTACGAACTCCGTGGAGCATGTGGAGATCTTCTAATATCCAGGCATTCCTTTTTTTTCTCTCTTTCTTTCTTTATTCTTTCAGTGGGGATGTTAGGGGGGAGGGGTTAAGGGGAGGGCGGATGGGTAACACATATTTTCTTTTTCGCATACTTTTATTCTGTAACTATTTGAAAACACAATAAAAAAGTTAAAAAAAGAAGGCTTATGGGATACAGTACTTGTTTTTATTATTCGTGGCATTGAGTTCAAAGGTCAAGAGGTTATGTTGCAACTTTATAGACTCTTGTTAGACACTGGAATTAAGGAGATTGAGAGGGGATCTGATTGAAACATATAAGATTATTAAGGGATTGGACAAGATAGAGGCAGGAAATATGTTCCAGATGCTGGGAGATTCCAGTACCAGAGGGCATGGTTTGAGAATAAGGGGTAGGTCATTTAGGACAGAGTTAAGGAAAAACTTCTTCTCCCAGAGAGTGTATTGCATACAGTTCTGGTCACCCCACAATAGGAAGGATGTTGAAGCTTTCGAGAGGGTGCAGAAGAGGTTTACCAGGATGTTGCCTGGTTTAGAGGGCATGTGCTATTATGAGAGGCTGAACAAACTTGGGTTGTTTACTTTGGAGCAGCATAGGCTGGGAGGGAGAGCTGATAGGGATTTATATTCTTTACTCAGAGAGTGGTAGCTGTGTGGAATGAGCTTCCAGTAGAAGTGGTAGAGGCAGGTTCGGTATTGTCATTTAAAGTAAAATTGGATAGGTATATGGACAGGAAAGGAATGGAGATTTATGGGCTGAGTACAGGCCAGTGGGACTGGGTGAGAGTAAGCGTTCGGCACAGACTAGAAGGGCCGAAGTGGCTTGTTTCCGTGCTGTAATTGTTATATGGTTATATGATGATGAGATGCATAGGTAGAGTAGACAGGGAGTATCTTTTTTCTCCCAAGGTAGAAATATCTAATACCAGAGGGCATGCATTGAAGGTGGGTCGGGGTAGGTTCAAAGGGGAATCGAGAGGTAAGTTTTTTTTTACTTTGGAAGTGGTAGATGCCTGGAAAGTGCTGCCTGTATGGTAGTAGAGGCTTTTAAAGAGACGTTTAGATAAGCACGTGGACGTGGATATGAGGAAGATGGAGGTAGGAGGGATTCGTTTTTAATTTATTTTTAAGCTGCCTCGATACAACATTGTGGGCCGAAGGGCCTGTTCCTGTGCTGTACTGTTCTATGTTCTGTAAACTTACAGTAACATAAATTATACACAAGTTACGAAATAAGGAAAGTAGACATAACTACACAAGTAAGTTGTGCAAGTTAATCCAGGGTCGTGTTAGGGTATTTCAGGTCGGTACAGGACCCCGAGACAGTGGGGAAGAAGCTGCTGAAGAGCTTTGAGATGTGAGTCTTCTGGCTCCTCTAGTTTCTGCCTCGTGGGAACGTTTATAATGGATGTTGCTTTCCTGGGGCACTGTCTCTTGCCGATGTCATTTATGGTGTGGAGAGTGACGAAACTGGACGAGCGTACTACACTCTGCAGCCTCTTGAATTCCTGTGCATTGAGTTTCCACAGTTTCTGCAGAAGTTTGGCAGAGTATTCGATGACATTTTGAATCACCTTCAACTAAGAAAATAGGGATGCTGGTCTGGTGCGTGTTCTTCATTGTTGCATCCCGCAGTGGTCGAGTGTGTTGAGTCCTTGGATGTTACCGGTGCATGCTGGCAGTAGTTCGGTAGAGGCTCCTTCAAGCTAAACTGGTTGAAGTGCCCTTCGATACTGAGGAAGGCATTGGGGAGGCCAGTTAATCACGGAGCTCAAACCCTCCGGTGTTAATTTGACATTTGCCTGGGGTGGGAATATATACTTCAACCAGTGTAATATCAGAGAACTCCCGCGCTAGATAGTGACGAAAACCATACGAATGAGATAGAACCCCCTGCTCCGATGACTCCAGCACTTAATCAGGAAGTAGATGTCCTCGCTTCTGAGGTTTTATTGCCGATCCATTCCTGTTGATTAACACGCCCACTTTCGGAAGTGACGAACCGTCACCTTTACCCTGGGACACTTTCGTTTCGGGTGAATTTGCCGCGCAGCTGCAAGCTGAGCTGGAGACTAACCCGCAGAGAGAGCAGGCATCGGAATCGACTTCCGATCCGGAGACGAAAGAAACGCCGAAGTGTCTTCTGTAAAGAACCCAGACACCAGACCATCTTCATAGCGAGCACAGTCGCCACCAGAAGGACGTGTCCCGGGCGCTCTGCACTGACCACCCTGCGATATGGCACCACTGCAGTTGGATGTAACAGAGAAGATCAGCGCTGAAAGATGCAGTGTTACGGTAACCCTGATAAAATGCAGCCCCGACGGATGCACCGACACAGTCACGTCCTCACCCCACCACGTCCCTTGCCAAACTCGACCCACCCTCCACAACACCTTGGACCCCCCGAACTGAACGAACGCACCAAGAGCCTGAGCGCTGCTGCTCTCTCGGGTGGCGGATTTTCCCGTCGCTGCAGGTGGACTCTCCCGCTTTCAGATTCCTTACTTCAGAGCGGAGACCGCTCTCTCCCGACGCGTTCCCAAATATCCCGCAGTCATTTCACTTTTCGAATGTCACCCATTTTCGGATTTTAAGATATAAAATCCGGCAGCATGGCAGAGAGAGAGCTCACAACACGATCCCCAGACACGGGTCTCGGCAGCACCGGCGTCCGCTCCCGGATCACAAGCCGTGGCATTTCCATATCGAGAGTTCCATTCGGCGAACAAGACCCGTTTTCGGAGCTGATTCTGGTCTGAGATCGGTGCTTTATTCAGTGTTGGGTGGAGATGGCATTGGGCCGTGTTTGGAGAGTTTGCAGTGTGTGGCTGTTGTTGACCGTGACCCTGACCCTGGGCTGTGAGAGGTTACAGTTACTGCGAGTTCTCAACACAGAGACTCTGGGCGAACTGAAAGAAATGGTGAGTTGAACCCGCTCCCAGAGACCGGTCCTGACAGTCCCCGGGCTGTTTGCTGTTACCAATGAGGTGATTTCAAAGAGTCTGTTCTCCGGTGTTTCTGTGTGTGGGGATTGTCAGTAACGTTGATATCTTTTGTCTCAGGGTGGCCGCCTCCCTCGACAGTGTGTGACTGAGAGGCTGTCGTTGAAAACCAAGCCCTTGGAGCTGGTGAAACTTTCGGCGGAGGTTCATGTGAGTAAACACTGCATTTTACTTTAATGTAATTAATTCGAGACACTATGTTACGTAATGCGAAGGATCGGATCCGAACTTTATCCAAATAATTTGACTATATCAGAATATGAATTCTTTCTCTCCATGTCACTCTCATTTTCTGACTCTGTCACTCTGAGTTTCAGGACCCCATTCACACGGAATAGATCTCATTTCAATTATCACACTGCTCCCCCCTCTCTCTCTGTCCCACTCACGGGTAATTCACTCTCTGTACCCAATTCCCTCTCATCATTTCACATGTTCTGTCACCAATAAACACGTCACCCATTATCACCTTCTGCTATTTTTTCCTCTCCCTCCCTGTGTGTTCCTCTCTCTCCCCCACCCCCCAGTAACATTGCGAGTTCTGTTGATCACAGGAAATACTTGCATCCTCTCAGATCATCACACTACCCGCGTGCTTCATTGGTGATGGAACCACCTACTTCACTTTAAATGACTGGCGCTGAAGAGTTGTGAGGTTTCTCGTTAAATTATTTTACATTATAGCTGGCCCATCGGTATCAAGGAGATAAAAGCTGAGAGGAGACCGGACAGTGATGTGCCATATCACGTGGTTCTATGATTGTAGACATCTATAAACTTTCCACATGGAAGAGACTTTTATGACCAATGTTATAGATTGAATGCAAAACTTTGGAGTACAGGATAGCAGGAAAAAATCCACAATTCATAGATGGAATTTGGAACAAACATCTTAAGACAGAAACTCTCGCAATATCTGTTCGAAGTTCAAGTAAAGTTATTATCAAAATAGATATATTTCACGATTTACAATCCTGAGATTTGTTTACCTGCTGGCATAGTCAGTAAATACTCAGAAAGAGGTGGCATAGGGTCAGAAGGAGTTGCATCATTGTGGATAGAGCTGTGGATCTGCAAGGGTAAAAAGTCCCTGATGGGAGTTGTATACAGACCCCCAAACAGCAGTAAGGTTCTGGCCTACAAATTACAATGGAGGATAGAAAATGCATGCCAAAAGGGCAATGTTACAACAGTCATGGGGGCTTCAATATACAGGGAGTTTGGGAAAATCAGGCTGGTGTTAGATTACAGGAGGTAGAATTTCTCGAGTGCCTGGCCCTACGAGATGGCTTTTCAGAGCAGCTCGTGGTTGGGCTGACTAGTATCAGCTATTCTGGATAGGGTGATTTGCAAAGGACCAGAATTGATTAGAGAGCTCGAGGTAAAGGAACCTATCAGGGAAAATGATCATAATATGATAAAATTCACCCTGAAATTTGAAAAGGAGAAGCTTCGGATGTATCAGCATTACAATGGTCTATAGGGAATTACAGCGGCATGAGAGAGGAGTTGGCCAAAATCGATTGGAAAAGAACTGGCAGGGATGACAGCAGAGCAGCAATGGTTGGAATTTCTGGAAGCAATCTGGCAGGCCCAGGATATATACATCCCAAAGAGGAAGTAGTATTCTAAAGGAAAGATGACATAACTGTGGCAAAAAAGAGAAATCAAAGCCAACATAAAAGCCAAAAAGAGGGCATATAATTGAACAAAGATTGGTGGGAAGTTAGAGGATTGGGAAGTTTTTAAAAAACTAACAGAAGGCAACTAAAAAAGTCGTTAAGAAGGTAAAGATGGAATAAGAAATAAGCTAGCCAATAATATTAAAGAAGAGATCAAATGTTTCTCCAGATATATAAAGTGCAATAAAGAGAGACAGGAGAGTGGATGAAGGGAAGGCAGTGGATGTTGTCTACATGGACTTCAGTAAGGCCTTTGACAAGGTCCTGCATGGGAGGTTAGTTAGGAAGATTCAGTCGCCTGGTATACATGGTGAGGTAGTAAATTGGATTGGACGTTGGCTCAATGGGAGAAGTCAGAGAGTGGTAGTTGAGGATTGCTACTCTGAGTGGAGGCTTGTCACTAGTGGTGTGCCACAGGGATCAGTGCTGGGTCCATTGTTATTTGTCATCTATATCATTGATCTGGATGATAATGTGGTAAATTGGATCAGCAAATTTGCTGATGATACAAAGATTGGAGGTGTATTGTACAGTGAGGAAGGTTTTCAAAGCTTGCAGAGGGATTTTGACCAGCTGAAAAAATGGGCTGAAAAATGGCAGATGGAGTTTACTGTGAGGTATTGCACTTTGGAAGGACAAACCAAGATAGAACATACAAGGTAAATGGTAGGACACTGCGGAGTGCAGTAGAACAGAGGGATTTGGGAATACAGATACATAATTCCCTTAAAGTGGCATCACCGGTAGATAGGGTCGTAAAGAGAGCTTTTGATACATTGGTCTTTATAAGTCAAAGTATTGAGTATAAGAGTTGGAATGTTATGGTGAGGTTGCAAAAGACATTGGTGAGGCCAAATTTGGAGTATTGTGAGCAGTTTCGGTTACTTAATTACAGGAGTGATGTTAATAAGTTTGAAAGAGTGCAGAGAAGGTTTACAAGTATGCTGCTGGGACTTGAGAAACTGAATTACAGAGGAAGATTGAATAGGTCAGGACTTTATTCCCTGGAGCATAGAAAAATGAGGGGAGATTTGATAGAGGTATATAAAATTATGATGGGCATAGATAGAATGAATGCAAGCAGGCTTTTTCCACTGAGGGCAGGGGAGAAAAAAACCAGAGGACATGGGTTAAGGGTGAAGGGGGAAAAGTGTACAGGGAACATTGGGGGGGGGGGAGCTTCTTCACACAGAGAGTGATGGGAGTGTGGAATGAGCTGCCAGATGAAGTGGTAAATGCGGGCTCATTTAAGAAAAACTTGGACAGGTACATAGATGAGAGGTGTACGGAGGGATATGGTCCAGATGCAGGTTAGTGGGACTAGGCAGAAAAAAGGTTCAGCACAGCCAAGAAGGGCTGAAGGGCCAGTTTCTGTGCTGTAATGTTCTATGGTTCTATGGTTCTATATTGGACCACCGGAAAACGATGCTGGAGGGATAGTAATGTTGGACAGGGAAATGGCGGATGAACTGAGTAAGTATTTTGCATCAGTCTTCACTGTGGAAGACACCAGCAGTATGGTAAAAGTTCCAGGTGTCAGGGATCATGAAGATTGTGTGATGTTACCATGACTAGAGAGAAGGTTCTTGGGAAACTGAAAGGTCTGAAGGTAGATAAGTAACCTGGGCTAGATGATATACACCCCAGAGTTCTGAAAGAGGTGGCTGAAGAGATTGTGGTGGCATTTATAATGATCTTTCAAGAATCACAAGATGCTGGAATGGTTCTGGAAGACTAAAAATTTGCAAATGCCACTCCACTCTTCAAGAAGGGAGAGAGGCAGAAGAAAAGAAACTATAGGCCAGTCAGACTGCCCTCAGTGCCTGGGAAGATGTTGGAGCGAATTATAGAAGATGAGGTCTTAGCGTACTTGCCATAATCAGCATGGTTTCCTCAAGAGAAAATATTGCCTGATAAATCTGTTATAATTTTTTGAAGTAACAAGCAGGATGGAGAAAGGAGAGTTGGTTGATGTGGTGTACTTGGATTTTCAGAAGGCCTTTGGCAAAGTGCTACACATGAGGCTGCTTAACCAGCTATGAGCCCATGGTATTACAGGAAAAATTCTAGCATGGATAAAGCAATGGGTGATTGGCAGGAGGCAAAGACTGGGAATAAAGGGATCCTTTTCTGGTTGGCTGCCGGTGACTAGTGGTGTTCCACAAAGGTCTGTGTTGGGGACCGATTCTTTTTAAGTTATATATCAATGATTTAGATGATGAAATTGATGGCTTTGTTGCAAAGTTTGCAGGAAATTTGAAGGTGGAGGGGTAGGAAGTTTAATTCCATGTCCCATTCCCATTCTGATATGTCAATCCATGGCCTCCTCCTCTGTCAAAATGAAGCCACACTCAGGTTGGAGGAACAACACCTTATATACCAGCTGGGTAGGCTCCAACCTGATGGCATGAACATTGATTTCTCTAAATTCCGTTAATGCCCCTCCTCCCTTTCTTATCCAATCCCTGATTTATTTATTCCCCCCTCTTTGTTTCTCTCTCTGCCCATCACTCTTTGCCTGTTCTCCATCTCCCTCTGGTGTTCCCCTCCCACTTTCTTTCTCCCTAGGCCTCCCGTCCCATGATCCTTTCCCTTCTCCAGCTCTGTATCCATTTTGCCAATCACCTTTCCAGCTCTTAGCTCTACTCACCCCCTCCGGTCTTCTCCTATCATTTTGGATCTCCCCCTCCCCCTCCCACTTTCAAATCTCTTGCTATCTTTCCTTTCAGTTAGTCCTGACAAAGGGTCTCGGCCCAAAACCTCGAAAATGCTTCTCCTTATAGATACTGCCTGGCCTGCTGTGTTCCACCAGCATTTTGTGTGTGTCGCTTGAATTTCCAGCATCTGCAGCTTTCCTAGTGTTTGCAAAGTTAACATGCAACTGTTTATGCCACTGTCTTTATAAGTTACTGTTGAATCTTTTTAACAACCCATTCAGATGACTGTCTGTTTCACCTCCTTGATTCCCCCCTTTATGAGATTGTCGATTTCTATAAACTCTCCCCCTCACTATTTCTGGTGAAAGGAGAGCAGACTCTAGTCTCTGTGTAAGTAGCATCCTGTGGCATTGATGCCATTTCCTCATTCAGTCAAGCGTCTTCTTCTTCTTCATCCGTGTGGTTCATTGCTCATTCCCTGTTGAAATCTCTAGCTGTAGACGGGAACTGCCAATGATGTGGCCTTCAATTCACAGTTGTTAGTAGCCCTCCATTTGCGGTCTGTATATTTTAAGTTGATGTTTGATTTTGTCTTGTACTAAGACTCATAAACATTCTGTTCTAATTCTAAACGTTTGTGAGACCACGGCCCTACTTATGTCCCCATGTGTGTTTTGCACAGGCCCAGGACCGGATCTGGATTGTCCATCAGACCCTGCATCACCTCCGCAGGATCTACAGTATGAACCTGAGCTCAGTCAGCTGGGTCCAGAGCTCAGTGGAACTCCTCCAGCTTCTCTTGGATCGGCAGCTCAGAGTGCTGGATGTCTGTGTCCGGAAACCAGGCTCAGAGTCCAGGCCAAGGAAGAATGCCGCAATTCTTAAATACTTTCAGAAATTGAGAGAGTTTCTGAAACAGAAGGTATATTGATATTAAAACATGTGCCTGCCAATACACTTATTTATCTACTTTATACTTGTTCATTATCTAATTTTTCACTATTGAGTACATTTGCCTATTTGTCCTCCCTTTTAGGGATTCAGCAACTGTGCCTGGGAGACAACCCGCACTGAGACCATGACGCATTTGAAACAGCTCCTTCTCATTATGGCAAAAATCAGCAGAGATCACTGAAGATTTTCCAGAGTCAATTTCATAAGGGACCAAGATTTATGACTATTTATTTAAAATAACTTTCAAGGAAAAGTATATCTGAACAGACTGATGTTACATTGAAAAATAAATTAAACTAAATGCTAGAAATGTTAATGGAAAACCCCAACTGGTGCAAATAATCAGTGCATGTGCAGAAGAAACCTGAGTGAATTCCTCGAGTCAATGCTCATAAACTTGAAACACTAACTGTTGTTCACTCCACTCAGCAGTTGTCTGAGCTGTGCATGTTTACAGTATTTTCTGTTTTTACTATTTATTATATAACTATATTAATCACACATTTTCATTTGGCAAGTGATGTGGAAGGAATAATGTCTGGGTCTTTCTCCATATCCAGTGTTGAATTAATTTATTGTATTATTAATTTATTAATTTATTTTTTGTAGTATTACTCAGTGATGACATGTGAATTTGCTGAATGATCCTATTCTTGTCCATTCATATCAAGACAGGCAGCTACTGTAATGCAATGATCCATTCCTGGAAAAGGTGCACAGTGGACAGCTTCTTACTCTATCTGCCATTCTGCATCTTATCTCTGTTATGGTTTACATCATTTTAGTTCCCTACCTAAAATTAATCCTGGGTGGAATTTTGTTTCTCATAACTTCATGCACATGAAAGTTTGCAATGTCTTCTGTCCAGCATCCTCTAGTGTTATCAGTTTAATCTGAGAGTTGTAGGTTTCAGCCCCTTTTCAAAGGTAAATTGTTTAAAGTTCCATTTGTTTTCCCAAAAATTATTCCTCTAATTGTCATTTTTGCAATGGGAATATGCATTGGGAATGTTCTGACCTACACTCAGTGCACAGGTTGTGGTTTGCAAAACCATTCCTCTTGATTTCATCACTGACCTTCAGTGAGCATAATGTGATTGTTCTTCCAATGGTTAGAAGATAAAGTTAACTTAATTTATTTATAGTGTATTTATTGTGATCATTTTTAAAAGTATGTACATGTAGCTGAAAAGTTTTAATTTATTATTATTGTGAGAATTGCAATGGATAATATATTTCTACATTTAATAAAAAAATCAGTGAAGATGTTACTACATGTTAATTATTCTGAATATTTCACATTTTTGAATACAAATTTTGTGCACGCTGATCCTCCTCACAGAATATAACATTTCTTCTTCTCACACCTTGTTATAGGTACTTCCCCCACTTTATTCTTTCCCCTGCAATGTCACACTCAGCATATGAGTACACTTCACAGTGATTGGACTTGATTTTTATCTTCCCTGTATGATTCTTGGATTTAAGTTCTTGGTTTTCATTTTCATATTCTCCCTTTGAATGAGGAAGTGTTGAATCTGAAGTGAGCGTGTAACACAGGCCCATTTGTTAAAAGCAGAAGCCACATGCAGTAGCACTGTCAGGGAGGATAATGTACGGCTCTTCTTGCTTATATCGGGCTCACTGTGGCAGTGGAGGAGGCTGCAGTTAGGTCAGAATGGGACTGGGATTGAGAACTGACGTGCTTTTAGAATCCAGGATCATAAATTCTAAATTAAAGTTTATTGTCAGAAGCATCAGTGCCCAGGTTATAAATGCCATGAAAATTAGCTTTTTTTTTGCAAGAACAGCACAGCATATTATAAACGTTACAAGCAGAAGTTAGCAAACATAAATTACAAAAAAAAAAGAAGTCCTGTGCAGTGAGTATATAGAGTTAGGAAAGAGGCTGAGGAGAAGGACCTCCAAGGTAGTGCAGGCAGGAATGGGACACAGGTCGATAAGGTGGTTAAGAAGGCATATGGGAATAAATATGTGAGGAAGTTTCTTTGGAAAGGTAAGATGTCAAGAATATCGTTGGAAAAATTGACATGGAAATTTGAGCTCAGAGGGTTACAGCTTCCAAATTTTAAGAATTATTATAAAGCAAATCAACTTAGATTTATTGCATCTTTTTTTGAGAAAGATAAACTGGCATGGATCAGAATAGAACTAGATAAAGTAGGAGAAAACATACCAGAAGACTTTATATATAACTGGGAATCTAAATGGATACGGGAAAAGAAAGAATCTCCTATATTAAAACATTTGATTGATTTATGGGATAAGATAAATGTTGACGATGAGACAAAGAAATCCTTATTAGCAAAGAGATCTTTAATTCAAAATAGACTTATTCCTTTTACAATGGATAATCAACTTTTATATAAATGGTTTCAACAGGGGATTAGATATATAGGAGACTGTTTTGAAGGAGGTATATTAATGTCATTCGATCAATTAAAGAATAAATATAAAGTATCAAACAACACTCTTTTTTGTTACTTTCAACTAAGGGCTTATTTAAGAGAAAAGTTAGGTCAAACAATGTTATTACCGAAACCCAATGAAATAGAAACTTTAATTCAAAAAGGAAAGACTAAAAAATTTATCTCTTGTATGTATAATTTGATTCAAAAACAGGCAATTAAACAATGAGTCCATAAGTCAAGACAAAAATGGGAAAGTGATTTGAATATTAAAATTGAAGAAAAAAATTGGTCAAGAATATGTCTTGAGAGTATGACAAATACAATAAATGTCCGATTAAGATTAGTGCAATACAATTGTTTACATCAACTATATATTACACCACAAAAAAGAAATAAATTAAACCCAAATTTATCTGATCAGTGTTTCCGATGTAACCAAGAAATTGGTACTTTTTTACATTCTATTTGGTCTTGTTCTAAAATTCAACCTTTTTGGACAAATTTAAGAGTTTTACTGGAACAAATTATTGGAATACAACTTCCACATAATCCAATACTACTTTTACTAGGTGATACTGAAGGGATAAAACCGATATCCAAATTGAATAAATATCAGAAAGAATTTATAAAAATTGCATTGGCAGTAGCCAAAAAAGCTATTGCAGTTACTTGGAAATCGGATACATATTTAAGTATAGATTGTTGGAAGAAAGAAATTTATGGCTGTATTCCACTTGAAAAAATTACTTATAATTTAAGAGATAAATATGACACATTTTTGAAAATGTGGCGCCCTTATTTACAAAAGACAGGATTAAATATATAGGCGCTCCGAAGATGAAATAATTGGTTACTTGGGGAGAGAAATAAATATATATACTAAAGTTATTACGAACTCCGTGGAGCATGTGGAGATCTTCGAATATCCAGGCATTCCTTTTTTTTCTTTCCTTCTTTCTTTTTTCTTTCAGTGGGGATGTTAGGGGGGAAGAGTAAAGGGGAGGGGGGTGGGTAACACATATTTTCTTTTTCGCATACTTTTATTCTGTAACTATTTGAAAACGCAATAAAAAGTTAAAAAAGAAGGCTTATGGGATACAGTACTTGTTTTTATTATTCGTGGCATTGAGTTCAAAGGTCAAGAGATTATGTTGCAACTTTATAGACTCTTGTTAGACACTGGAATTAAGGAGATTGAGAGGGGATCTGATTGAAACTTATAAGATTATTAAGGGATTGGACAAGATAGAGGCAGGAAATATGTTCCAGATGCTGGGAGAGTCCAGTACCAGAGGGCATGGTTTGAGAATAAGGGGTAGGTCATTTAGGATAGAGTTAAGGAAAAACTTCTTCTCCCAGAGAGTGTATTGCATACAGTTCTGGTCACCCCACAATAGGAAGGATGCTGAAGCTTTCAAAAGGGTGCAGAAGAGGTTTACCAGGATGTTGCCTGGTTTAGAGGGCATGTGCTATTATGAGAGGCTGAACAAACTTGGGTTGTTTACTTTGGAGCAGCATAGGCTGGGAGGGAGAGCTGATAGGGATTTATATTCTTTACTCAGAGAGTGGTAGCTGTGTGAAATGAGCTTCCAGTAGAAGTGGTAGAGGCAGGTTCGGTATTGTCATTTAAATTAAAATTGGTTAGGTATATGAACAGGAAAGGAATGGAGATTTATGGGCTGAGTACAGGCCAGTGGGACTGGGTGAGAGTAAGCGTTCGGCACAGACTAGAAGGGCCGAGGTGGCTTGTTTCCGTGCTGTAATTGTTATATGGTTATATGATGATGAGATGCATAGGTAGAGTAGACAGGGAGTATCTTTTTTCTCCCAGGGTAGAAATAACTAATACCAGAGGGCATGCATTGAAGGTGGGTCGGGGTAGGTTCAAAGGGGAATCGAGAGCTAAGTTTTTTTTTTACTTTGGAAGTGGTAAATGCCTGGAATGTGCTGCCTGTATGGTAGTAGAGGCTTTTAAAGAGACGTTTAGATAAGCACATGGACGTGGATATGAGGAAGATGGAGGTAGGAGGGATTCGTTTTTAATTTATTTTTCAGCTGCCTCGATACAACATTGTGGGCCGAAGGGCCTGTTCCTGTGCTGTACTGTTCTATGCTCTGTAAACTTACAGTAACATAAATTATACACAAGTTACGAAATAAGGAAAGTAGACATAACTACACAAGTAAGTTGTGCAAGTTAATCCAGGGTCGTGTTAGGGTATTTCAGGTCGGTACAGGACCCCGAGACAGTGGGGAAGAAGCTGCTGAAGAGCTTTGAGATGTGAGTCTTCTGGCTCCTCTAGTTTCTGCCTCGTGGGAACGTTTATAATGGATGTTGCTTTCCTGGGGCACTGTCTCTTGCCGATGTCATTTATGGTGTGGAGAGTGACGAAACTGGACGAGCGTACTACACTCTGCAGACTCTTGAATTCCTGTGCATTGAGTTTCCACAGTTTCTGCAGAAGTTTGGCAGAGTATTCGATGACATTTTGAATCACCTTCAACTAAGAAAATAGGGATGCTGGTCTGGTGCGTGTTCTTCATTGTTGCATCCCGCAGTGGTCGAGTGTGTTGAGTCCTTGGATGTTACCGGTGCATGCTGGCAGTAGTTCGGTAGAGGCTCCTTCAAGCTAAACTGGTTGAAGTGCCCTTCGATACTGAGGAAGGCATTGGGGAGGCCAGTTAATCACGGAGCTCAATCCCTCCGGTGTTAATTTGACATCTGCCTGGGGTGGGAATATATACTTCAACCAGTGTAATATCAGAGAACTCCCGCGCTAGATAGTGACGAAAACCATACGAATGAGATAGAACCCCCTGCTCCGAGGACTCCAGCACTTAATCAGGAAGTAGATGTCCTCGCTTCTGAGGTTTTATTGCCGATCCATTCCTGTTGATTAACACGCCCACTTTCGGAAGTGACGAACCGTCACCTTTACCCTGGGACACTTTAGTTTCGGGTGAATTTGCCGCGCAGCTGCAAGCTGAGCTGGAGACTAACCCGCAGAGAGAGCAGGCATCGGAATCGCCTTCCGATCCGGAGACGAAAGAAACGCCGAAGTGTCTTCTGTAAAGAACCCAGACACCAGACCATCTTCATAGCGAGCACAGTCGCCACCAGAAGGACGTGTCCCGGGCGCTCTGCACTGACCACCCTGCGATATGGCACCACTGCAGTTGGATGTAACAGAGAAGATCAGCGCTGAAAGATGCAGTGTTACGGTAACCCTGATAAAATGCAGCCCCGACGGATGCACCGACACAGTCACGTCCTCACCCCACCACGTCCCTTGCCAAACTCGACCCACCCTCCACAACACCTTGGACCCCCCGAACTGAACGAACGCACCAAGAGCCTGAGCGCTGCTGCTCTCTCCGGTGGCGGATTTTCCCGTCGCTGCAGCTGGACTCTCCCGCTTTCAGATTCCTTACTTCAGAGCGGAGACCGCTCTCTCCCGACGCGTTCCCAAATATCCCGCAGTCATTTCACTTTTCGAATGTCACCCGTTTTCGGATTTTAAGATATAAAATCCGGCAGCATGGCAGAGAGAGCTCACAACACGATCCCCAGACACGGGTCTCGGCAGCACCGGCGTCCGCTCCTGGATCACAAGCCGTGGCATTTCCATATCGAGAGTTCCATTCGGCGAACAAGACCCGTTTTCGGAGTTGATTCTGGTCTCAGATCGGTGCTTTATTCAGTGTTGGGTGGAGATGGCATTGGGCCGTATTTGGAGAGTTTGCAGTGTGTGGCTGTTGTTAACCGTGACCCTGACCCTGGGCTGTGAGAGGTTACAGTTACTGCGAGTTCTCAACACAGAGACTCTGGGCGAACTGAAAGAAATGGTGAGTTGAACCCGCTCCCAGAGACCGGTCCTGACAGTCCCGGGCTGTTTGCTGTTACCGATCAGGTGACTTCAAAGAGTCTGTTCTCCGGTGTTTCTGTGTGTGGGGATTGTCAGTAACGTTGATATCTTCTGTCTCAGGGTGGCCGCCTCCCTCGACAGTGTGTGACTGAGAGGCTGTCGTTGAAAACCAAGCCCTTGGAGCTGGTGAAACTTTCGGCGGAGGTTCATGTGAGTAAACACTGCATTTTACTTTAATGTAATTAATTCGAGACACTATGTTACGTAATGCGAAGGATCGGATCCGAACTTTATCCAAATAATTTGACTATATCAGAATATGAATTCTTTCTCTCCATGTCACTCTCATTTTCTTACTCTGTCACTCTGAGTTTCAGGACCCCATTCACACGGAATAGATCTCATTTCAGTTATCACACTGCTTCCCCCTCTCTCTCTGTCCCACTCACGGGTAATTCACTCTCTGTACCCAGTTCCCTCTCATCATTTCACATGCTCTGTCGCCAATAAATGCGTCACCCTTTATCACCTTCTGCTACTTTTTCCTCTCCCTCCCTGTGTGTTCCTCTCTCTCCCCCACCCCCCAGTAACATTGCGAGTTCTGTTGATCACAGGAAATACTTGCATCCTCTCAGATCATCACACTACCCGCGTGCTTCATTGGTGATGGAACCACCTACTTCACTTTAAATGACTTGCGCTGAAGAATTGTGAGGTTTCTCGTTAAATTATTTTACATTATAGCTGGCCCATCGGTATCAAGGAGATAAAAGCTGAGAGGAGACCGGACAGTGATGTGCCATATCACGTGGTTCTATGATTGTAGACATCCATAAACTTTCCACATGGAAGAGATTTTTATGACCAATGTTATAGATTGAATGCAAAACTTTGGAGTACAGGATAGCAGGAAAAAATCCACAATTCATAGATGAAATTTGGAACAAACATCTTAAGACAGAAACTCTCGCAATATCTGTTCGAAGTTCAAGTAAAGTTATTATCAAAATAGATATATTTCACGATTTACAGTCCTGAGATTTGTTTACCTGCTGGCATAGTCAGTAAATACTCAGAAAGAGGTGGCATAGGGTCAGAAGGTGTTGCATCATTGTGGATAGAGCTGTGGATCTGCAAGGGTAAAAAGTCCCTGATGGGAGTTGTATACAGACCCCCAAACAGCAGTACGGTTCTGGCCTACAAATTACAATGGAGGATAGAAAATGCATGCCAAAAGGGCAATGTTACAACAGTCATGGGGGTCTTCAATATACAGGGAGTTTGGGAAAATCAGGCTGGTGTTAGATTACAGGAGGTAGAATTTCTCGAGTGCCTGGCCCTACGAGATGGCTTTTCAGAGCAGCTCGTGGTTGGGCTGACTAGTATCAGCTATTCTGGATAGGGTGTTTTGCAAAGGACCAGAATTGATTAGAGAGCTCGAGGTAAAAGAACCTATCAGGGAAAATGATCATAATATGATAAAATTCACCCTGAAATTTGAAAAGGAGAAGCTTCGGATGTATCAGCATTACAGTGGTGTATAGGGAATTACAGCGGCATGAGAGAGGAGTTGGCCAAAATCGATTGGAAAAGAGCTGGCAGGGATGACAGCAGAGCAGCAATGGTTGGAATTTCTGGAAGCAATCTGGGAGGCCCAGGATATATACATCCCAAAGAGGAAGTAGTATTCTAAAGGAAAGATGACATAACTGTGGCGAAAAAGAGAAATCAAAGCCAACATAAAAGCCAAAAAGAGGGCATATAATTGAACAAAGATTGGTGGGAAGTTAGAGGATTGGGAAGTTTTTAAAAAACTAACAGAAGGCAACTAAAAAAGTCATTAAGAAGGTAAAGATGTAATATGAAATAAGCTAGCCAATAATATTAAAGAAAAGATCAAAAGTTTCTCCAGATATATAAAGTGCAATATAGAGATACAGGAGAGTGGATGAAGGGATGGCAGTGGATGTTGTCTACATGGACTTCAGTAAGGCCTTTGACAAGGTCCCGCATGGGAGGTTAGTTAGGAAGATTCAGTCACTAGGTATACATGGTGAGGTAGTAAATTGGATTGGACGTTGGCTCAATGGGAGAAGTCAGAGAGTGGTAGTGGAGGATTGCTACTCTGAGTGGAGGCCTGTCACTAGTAGTGTGCCACAAGGATCAGTGCTGGGTCCATTGTTATTTGTCATCTATATCAATGATCTGGATGATAATGTGGTAAATTGGATCAACAAATTTGCTGATGATATAAAGATTGGAGGTGTATTGGACAGTGAGGAAGGTTTTCAAAGCTTGCAGAGGGATTTTGACCAGCTGAAAAAATGGGCTGGAAAATGGCAGATGGAGTTTAATGTGAGGTATTGCACTTTGGAAGGACAAACCAAGATAGAACATACAAGGTAAATGGTAGGTCACTGCGGAGTGCAGTAGAACAGAGGGATCTGGGAATACAGATACATAATTCCCTTAAAGTGGCATCGCCGGTAGATAGGGTCGTAAAGAGTGCTTTTGCTACATTGGCCTTTATAAGTCAAAGCATTGAGTATAAGAGTTGGAATGTTATGGTGAGGTTGCAAAAGAGATTGGTGAGGCCAAATTTGGAGTATTGTGAGCAGTTTTGGTTACTTAATTACAGGAGTGATGTTAATAAGGTTGAAAGAGTGCAGAGAAGGTTTACAAGGATGCTGCTGGGACTTGAGAAACTGAATTACAGAGAAAGGTTGAATAGGTTAGGACTTTATTCCCTGGAGCATAGAAGAATGAGGGGAGATTTGATAGAGGTATATAAAATTATGATGGGCATAGATAGAATGAATGCAAGCAGGCTTTTTCCACTGAAGCCAGGGGAGAAAAAAAAACAGAGAACTTGGGTTAAGGGTGAAGGGGGAAAAGTGTACAGGGAACATTAGGGGGGGGGGGGCTTCTTCACACAGAGAGTGATGGGAGTGTGGAATGAGCTGCCAGATGAAGTGGTAAATGCGGGCTCATTTAAGAAAAACTTGGACAGGTACATAGATGAGAGGTGTACGGAGGGATATGGTCCAGGTGCAGGATAGTGGGACTAGGCAGAAAAAAGGTTCAGCACAGCCAAGAAGGGCTGAAGGACCTGTTTCTGTGCTGTAATGTTCTATGGTTCTATGGTTCTATATTGGACCACCGGAAAACGATGCTGGAGGGATAGTAATGTTGGACAGGGAAATGGCGGATGAACTGAGTAAGTATTTTGCATCAGTCTTCACTGTGGAAGACACCAGCAGTATGGTAAAAGTTCCAGGTGTCAGGGATCATGAAGATTGTGTGATGTTACCATGACTAGAGAGAAGGTTCTTGGGAAACTGAAAGGTCTGAAGGTAGATAAGTAACCTGGGCTAGATGATATACACCCCAGAGTTCTGAAAGAGGTGGCTGAAGAGATTGTGGTGGCATTTATAATGATCTTTCAAGAATCACAAGATGCTGGAATGGTTCTGGAAGACTAAAAATTTGCAAATGCCACTCCACTCTTCAAGAAGGGAGAGAGGCAGAAGAACAGAAACTATAGGCCAGTCAGATTGACCTCAGTGCCTGGGAAGATGTTGGAGCGAATTATAGAAGATGAGGTCTTAGCGTACTTGCCATAATCAGCATGGTTTCCTCAAGAGAAAATATTGCCTGATAAATCTGTTATAATTTTTTGAAGTAACAAGCAGGATGGACAAAGGAGAGTTGGTTGATGTGGTGTACTTGGATTTAAAGAAGGCCTTTGGCAAAGTGCCACACATGAGGCTGCTTAACCAGCTATGAGCCCATGGTATTACAGGAAAAATTCTAGCATGGATAAAGCAATGGGTGATTGGCAGGAGGCAAAGACTGGGAATAAAGAGATCCTTTTCTGGTTGGCTGCCGGTGACTAGTGGTGTTCCACAAAGGTCTGTGTTGGGGACCGATTCTTTTTAAGTTATATATCAATGATTTAGATGATGAAATTGATGGCTTTGTTGCAAAGTTTGCAGGCAATTTGAAGGTGGAGGGGTAGGAAGTTTAATTCCATGTCCCATTCCCATTCTGATATGTCAATCCATGGCCTCCTCTACTGTCAAAATGAAGCCACACTCAGGTTGGAGGAACAACACCTTATATACCAGCTGGGTAGGCTCCAACCTGTTGGCATGAACATTGATTTCTCTAAATTCCGTTAATGCCCCTCCTCCCTTTCTTATCCAATCCCTGATTTATTTATTCCCCCCTCTTTGTTGCTCTCTCTGCCCTTCACTCTTTGCCTGTTCTCCATCTCCCTCTGGTGTTCCCCTCCCCCTTTCTTTCTCCCTAGGCCTCCCGTCCCATGATCCTTTCCCTTCTCCAGCTCTGTATCCCTTTTGCCAATCACCTTTCCAGCTCTTAGCTCAACTCACCCCCTCCGGTCTTCTCCTATCATTTTGGATCTCCCTCTCCCCCTCCCACTTTCAAATCTCTTACTATCTTTCCTTTCAGTTAGTCCTGACAAAGGGTCTCGGCCCGAAACGTCGACAATGCTTCTCCCTATAGATACTGCCTGGCCTGCTGTGTTCCACCAGCAGTTTGTGTGTGTTGCTTGAATTTCCAGCATCTGCAGCTTTCCTCGTATTTGCAAAGTTAACATGCAACTGTTTATGCCACTGTCTTTATAAGTTACTGTTGAATCTTTTTAACAACCCATTCAGACGACTGTCTGTTTCACCTCCGTGATTCCCCCCTTTATGAGATTGTCGATTTCTATAAACTCTCCCCCTCACTATTTCTGGTGAAAGGAGAGCAGACTCTAGTCTCTGTGTCAGTAGCATCCTGTGGCATTGATACCATTCTCTCATTCAGTCAAGCGTCTTCTTCTTCATCCGTGTGGTTCATTGCTCATTCCCTGTTGAAATCTCTAGCTGTAGACGGAAACTGCCAATGATGTGGCCTTCAATTCACAGTTGTTAGTAGCCCTCCATTTGCGGTCTGTATATTTTAAGTTGATGTTTGATTTTGTCTTGTACTAAGACTCATAAACATTCTGTTCTAATTCTAAACGTTTGTGAGACCACGACCCTACTAATGTCCCCATGTGTGTTTTGCACAGGCCCAGGACCGGATCTGGATTGTCCATCAGACCCTGCATCACCTCCGCAGGATCTACAGTATGAACCTGAGCTCAGTCAGCTGGGTCCAGAGCTCAGTGGAACTCCTCCAGCTTCTCTTGGATCGGCAGCTCAGAGTGCTGGATGTCTGTGTCCGGAAACCAGGCTCAGAGTCCAGGCCAAGGAAGAATGCCGCAATTCTTAAATACTTTCAGAAATTGAGAGAGTTTCTGAAACAGAAGGTATATTGATATTAAAACATGTGCCTGCCAATACACTTATTTATCTACTTTATACTTGTTCATTATCTAATTTTTCACTATTGAGTACATTTGCCTTTTTGTCTTCCCTTTTAGGGATTCAGCAACTGTGCCTGGGAGACAACCCGCACTGAGACCATGACGAATTTGAAACAGCTCCTTCTCATTATGGCAAAAATCAGCAGAGATCACTGAAGATTTTCCAGAGTCAATTTCATAAGGGACCAAGATTTAGGACTATTTATTTAAAATAACTTTCAAGGAAAAGTATATCTGAACAGACTGATGTTACATTGAAAAATAAATTAAACTAAATGCTAGAAATGTTAATGGAAAACCCAACTGGTGCAAATAATCAGTGCATGTGCAGAAGAAACCTGAGTTAATTCCTCGAGTCAATGCTCATAAACTTGAAACACTAACTGTTGTTCACTCCACTCAGCAGTTGTCTGAGCTGTGCATGTTTACAGTATTTTCTGTTTTTACTATTTATTATATAACTATATTAATCACACATTTTCATTTGGCAAGTGATGTGGAAGGAATAATGTCTGGGTCTTTCTCCATATCCAGTGTTGAATTAATTTATTGTATTATTAATTTATTTTTTGTAGTATTACTCAGTGATGACATGTGAATTTGCTGAATGATCCTATTCTTGTCCATTCATATCAAGACAGGCAGCTACTGTAATGCAATGATCCATTCCTGGAAAAGGTGCACAGTGGACAGCTTCTTACTCTATCTGCCATTCTGCATCTTATCTCTGTTATGGTTTACATCATTTTAGTTCCCTACCTAAAATTAATACTGGGTGGAATTTTGTTTCTCATAACTTCATGCACATGAAATTTTGCAATGTCTTCTGTCCAGCATCCTCTACTGTTATGAGTTTAATCTGAGAGTTGTAGTTTTCAGCCCCTTTTCAAAGGTAAATTATTTAAAGTTCCGTTTTGATTTCCCAAAAATTATTCCTCTAATTGTCATTTTTGCAATGGGAATATGCATTGGGAATGTTCTGACCTACACTCAGTGCACAGGTTGTGGTTTGCAAAACCATTCCTCTTGATTTCATCACTGACCTTCAGTGAGCATAATGTGATTGTTCTTCCAATGGTTAGAAGATAAAGTTAACTTAATTTATTTATACTGTATTTATTGCGATCATTTTTCAAAGTATGTACATGTAGCTGAAAAATTTTAATTTATTATTATTGTGAGAATTGCAATGGATAATATATTTCTACATTTAATAAAAAAAATCAGTGAAGATGTTACTACATGTTAATTATTCTGAATATTTCACATTTTTGGAATACAAAGTTTGTGCACGCTGATCCTCCTCACAGAATATAACATTTCTTCTTCTCACACCTTGTTATAGGTACTTACCCCGCTTTATTCTTTCCCCTGCAATGTCACACTCAGCATATGAGTACACTTCACAGTGATTCGACTTGATTTTTATCTTCCCTGTATGATACTTGGATTTAAGTTCTTGGTTTTCATCTTCATATTCTCCCTTTGAATGAGGAAGTGTTGAATCTGAAGTGAGCGTGTAACACAGGCCCATTTTTTAAAAGCAGAAGCCACATGCAGTAGCACTGTCAGGGAGGATAACGTACGGCTCTTCTTGCTTAGATCGGGCTCACTGTGGCAGTGGAGGAGGCTGCAGTTAGGTCAGAATGGGACTGGGATTGAGAACTGACGTGCTTTTAGAATCCAGGATCATAAATTCTAAATTAAAGTTTATTGTCAGAAGCATCAGTGCCCAGGTTATAAATGCCATGAAAATTAGCTTTTTTTTTGCAAGAACAGCACAGCATATTATAAACATTACAAACAGAAGTTAGCAAACATAATTTACAAAAAAAAGTCCTGTGCAGTGAGTATATAGAGTTAGGAAAGAGGCTGAGGAGAAGGACCTCCAAGGTAGTGCAGGCAGGAATGGGACACAGGTCTATAATGTGGTTAAGAAGGCTTATGGGATACAGTACTTGTTTTTATTAGTCGTGGCATTGAGCTCAAAGGTCAAGAGCTTATGTTGCATCCAGTTCTGGTCAGCCCACAATAGGAAGGATGTTGAAGCTTTCGAGAGGGTGCAGAAGAGGTTTACCAGGATGTTGCCTGGTTTAGAGGGCATGTGCTATCATGAGAGGCTGAACAAACTTGGGTTGTTTACTTTGGAGCAGCAGAGGCTGGGAGGGAGAGCTGATAGGGGTTTATATTCTTTACTCAGAGAGTGGTAGCTGTGTGAAATGAGCTTCCAGTAGAAGTGGTAGAGGCAGGTTCGGTATTGTCATTTAAAGTAAAATTGGATAGGTATATGGACAGGAAAGGAATGGAGATTCCTGAGCTGAGCGCAGGCCAGTGTGACTGGGTGAGAGTAAGCGTTCGGCACAGACTAGAAGGGCCGAGGTGGCTTGTTTCCGTGCTGTAATTGTTATATGATTATATGATGATGAGATGCATAGGTAGAGTAGACAGGGAGTATCTTTTTTCTCCCAGGGTAGAAATATCTAATACCAGAGGGCATGCATTGAAGGTGGGTCGGGGTGGGTTCAAAGGGGAATCGAGAGGTAAGTTTTTTTTTACTTTGGAAGTGGTAGATGCCTGGAAAGTGCTTCCTGTATGGTAGTAGAGGCTTTTAAAGAGACGTTTAGATAAGCACGTGGACGTGGATATGAGGAAGATGGAGGTAGGACGGATTCGTTTTTAATTTATTTTTAAGCTGCCTCGATACAACATTGTGGGCCGAAGGGACTGTTCCTGTGCTGTACTGTTCTATGTTCTGTAAACTTGCAGTACCATAAATTATACACAAGTTCCGAAATAAGGAAAGTAGACATAACTACACAAGTAAGTTGTGCAAGTTAATCCAGGGTCGTGTTAGGGTATTTCAGGTCGGTACAGGACCCCGAGACAGTGGGGAAGAAGCTGCTGAAGAGCTTTGAGATGTGAGTCTTCTGGCTCCTCTAGTTTCTGCCTCGTGGGAACGTTTATAATGGATGTTGCTTTCCTGGGGCACTGTCTCTTGCCGATGTCATTTATGGTGTGGAGAGTGACGAAACTGGACGAGCGTACTACACTCTGCAGCCTCTTGAATTCCTGTGCATTGAGTTTCCACAGTTTCTGCAGAAGTTTGGCAGAGTATTCGATGACATTTTGAATCACCTTCAACTAAGAAAATAGGGATGCTGGTCTGGAGCGTGTTCTTCATTGTTGCATCCCGCAGTGGTCGAGTGTGTTGAGTCCTTGGATGTTACCGGTGCATGCTGGCAGTAGTTCGGTAGAGGCTCCTTCAAGCTAAACTGGTTGAAGTGCCCTTCGATACTGAGGAAGGCATTGGGGAGGCCAGTTAATCACGGAGCTCAATCCCTCCGGTGTTAATTTGACATCTGCCTGGGGTGGGAATATATACTTCAACCAGTGTAATATCAGAGAACTCCCGCGCTAGATACTGACGAAAACCATACGAATGAGATAGAACCCCCTGCTCCGAGGACTCCAGCACTTAATCAGGAAGTAGATGTCCTCGCTTCTGAGGTTTTATTGCCGATCCATTCCTGTTGATTAACACGCCCACTTTCGGAAGTGACGAACCGTCACCTTTACCCTGGGACACTTTAGTTTCGGGTGAATTTGCCGCGCAGCTGCAAGCTGAGCTGGAGACTAACCCGCAGAGAGAGCAGGCATCGCAATCGCCTTCCGATCCGGAGACGAAAGAAACGCCGAAGTGTCTTCTGTAAAGAACCCAGACACCAGACCATCTTCATAGCGAGCACAGTCGCCACCAGAAGGACGTGTCCCGGGCGCTCTGCACTGACCACCCTGCGATATGGCACCACTGCAGTTGGATGTAACAGAGAAGATCAGCGCTGAAAGATGCAGTGTTACGGTAACCCTGATAAAATGCAGCCCCGACGGATGCACCGACACAGTCACGTCCTCACCCTACCACGTCCCTTGCCAAACTCGACCCACCCTCCACAACACCTTGGACCCCCCGAACTGAACGAACGCACCAAGAGCCTGAGCGCTGCTGCTCTCTCCGGTGGCGGATTTTCCCGTCACTGCAGCTGGATTCTCCCGCTTTCAGATTCCTTACTTCAGAGCGGAGACCGCTCTCTCCCGACGCGTTCCCAAATATCCCGCAGTCATTTCACTTTTCGAATGTCACCCGTTTTCGGATTTTAACATATAAAATCCGGCAGCATGGCAGAGAGAGAGCTCACAACACGATCCCCAGACACGGGTCTCGGCAGCACCGGCGTCCGCTCCCGGATCACAAGCCGTGGCATTTCCATATCGAGAGTTCCATTCGGCGAACAAGACCCGTTTTCGGAGCTGATTCTGGTCTCAGATCGGTGCTTTATTCCGTGTTGGGTGGAGATGGCATTGGGCCGTGTTTGGAGAGTTTGCAGTGTGTGGCTGTTGTTGACCGTGACCCTGACCCTGGGCTGTGAGAGGTTACAGTTACTGCGAGTTCTCAACACAGAGACTCTGGGCGAACTGAAAGAAATGGTGAGTTGAACCCGCTCCCAGAGACCGGTCCTGACAGTCCCCGGGCTGTTTGCTGTTACCGATCAGGTGATTTCAAAGAGTCTGTTCTCCGGTGTTTCTGTGTGTGGGGATTGTCAGTAACGTTAATATCTTCTGTCTCAGGGTGGCCGCCTCCCTCGACAGTGTGTGACTGAGAGGCTGTCGTTGAAAACCAAGCCCTTGGAGCTGGTGAAACTTTCGGCGGAGGTTCATGTGAGTAAACACTGCATTTTACTTTAATGTAATTAATTCGAGACACTATGTTACGTAATGCGAAGGATCGGATCCGAACTTTATCCAAATAATTTGACTATATCAGAATATGAATTCTTTCTCTCCATGTCACTCTCATTTTCTGACTCTGTCACTCTGAGTTTCAGGACCCCATTCACACGGAATAGATCTCATTTCAGTTATCACACTGCTCCCCCCTCTCTCTCTGTCCCACTCACGGGTAATTCACTCTCTGTACCCAATTCCTTCCCATCATTTCACATGCTCTGTCACCAATAAACACGTCACCCTTTATCACCTTCTGCTACTTTTTCCTCTCCCTCCCTGTGTGTTCCTCTCTCTCCCCCACCTCCCAGTAACATTGCGAGTTCTGTTGATCACAGGAAATACTTGCATCCTCTCAGATCATCACACTACCCGCGTGCTTCATTGGTGATGGAACCACCTACTTCACTTTAAATGACTTGCGCTGAAGAATTGTGAGGTTTCTCGTTAAATTATTTTACATTATAGCTGGCCCATCGGTATCAAGGAGATAAAAGCTGAGAGGAGACCGGACAGTGATGTGTCATATCACGTGGTTCTATGATTGTAGACATCTATAAACTTTCCACATGGAAGAGACTTTTATGACCAATGTTATAGATTGAATGCAAAACTTTGGAGTACAGGATAGCAGGAAAAAATCCACAATTCATAGATGGAATTTGGAACAAACATTTTAAGACAGAAACTCTCGCAATATCTGTTCGAAGTTCAAGTAAAGTTATTATCAAAATAGATATATTTCACGATTTACAATCCTGAGATTTGTTTACCTGCTGGCATAGTCAGTAAATACTCAGAAAGAGGTGGCATAGGGTCAGAAGGTGTTGCATCATTGTGGATAGAGCTGTGGATCTGCAAGGGTAAAAAGTCCCTGATGGGAGTTGTATACAGACCCCCAAACAGCAGTAAGGTTCTGGCCTACAAATTACAATGGAGGATAGAAAATGCATGCCAAAAGGGCAATGTTACAACAGTCATGGGGGTCTTCAATATACAGGGAGTTTGGGAAAATCAGGTTGGTGTTAGATTACAGGAGGTAGAATTTCTCGAGTGCCTGGCCCTACGAGATGGCTTTTTAGAGCAGCTCGTGGTTGGGCTGACTAGTATCAGCTATTCTGGATAGGGTGTTTTGCAAAGGACCAGAATTGATTAGAGAGCTCGAGGTAAAAGAACCTATCAGGGAAAATGATCATAATATGATAAAATTCACCCTGAAATTTGAAAAGGAGAAGCTTCGGATGTATCAGCATTACAGTGGTGTATAGGGAATTACAGCGGCATGAGAGAGGAGTTGGCCAAAATCGATTGGAAAAGAGCTGGCAGGGATGACAGCAGAGCAGCAATGGTTGGAATTTCTGGAAGCAATCTGGGAGGCCCAGGATATATACATCCCAAAGGGGAAGTAGTATTCTAAAGGAAAGATGACACAACTGTGGCGAAAAAGAGAAATCAAAGCCAACATAAAAGCCAAAAAGAGGGCATATAATTGAACAAAGATTGGTGGGAAGTTAGAGGATTGGGAAGCTTTTAAAAAACTAACAGAAGGAAACTAAAAAAGTCATTAAGAAGGTAAAGATGGAATAAGAAATAAGCTAGCCAATAATATTAAAGAAGAGATCAAAAGTTTCTCCAGATATATAAAGTGCAATAAAGAGAGACAGGAAGTGGATGAAGGGAAGGCAGTGGATGTTGTCTACATGGACTTCAGTAAGGCCTTTGACAAGGTCCCGCAAGGGAGGTTAGTTAGGAAGATTCAGTCGCTAGGTATACATGGTGAGGTAGTAAATTGGATTGGACGTTGGCTCAATGGGAGAAGCCAGAGAGTGGTAGTAGAGGATTGCTACTCTGAGTGGAGGCTTGTCACTAGTGGTGTGCCACAGGGATCAGTGCTGGGTCCATTGTTATTTGTCATCTATATCATTGATCTGGATGATAATGTGGTAAATTGGATCAGCAAATTTGCTGATGATACAAAGATTGGAGGTGTATTGGACAGTGAGGAAGGTTTTCAAAGCTTGCAGAGGGATTTTGACCAGCTGAAAAAATGGGCTGAAAAATGGCAGATGGAGTTTAATGTGAGGTATTGCACTTTGGAAGGACAAACCAGGATAGAACATACAAGGTAAATGGTAGGACACTACGGAGTGCAGTAGAACAGAGGGATCTGGGAATACAGATACATAATTCGCTTAAAGTGGCATCACCGGTAGATAGGGTCGTAAAGAGAGCTTTTGGTACATTGGTCTTTATAAGTCAAAGTATTGAGTATAAGAGTTGGAATGTTATGGTGTGGTTGCAAAAGACATTAGTGAGGCCAAATTTGGAGCATTGTGAGCAGTTTTGGTTACTTAATTACAGGAGTGATGTTAATAAGGTTGAAAGAGTGCAGAGAAGGTTTACAAGGATGCTGCTGGGACTTGAGAAACTGAATTACAGAGGAAGGTTGAATAGGTCAGGACTTTATTCCCTGGAGCATAGAAGAATGAGGGGAGATTTGATAGAGGTATATAAAATTATGATGGGTATAGATAGAATGAATGTAAGCAGGCTTTTTCCACTGAGGGCAGGGGAGAAAAAAACCAGAGGACTTGTGTTAAGCGTGAAGGGGGAAAAGTGTACAGGGAACATTGGGGGGGGGGGAGCTTCTTCACACAGAGAGTGATGTGAGTGTGGAATGAGCTGCCAGAAGAAGTGGTAAATGCTGGCTCATTTAAGAAAAACTTGGACAGGTACATGGATGAGAGGTGTACGGAGGGATATGGTCCAGGTGCAGGTTAGTGGGACTAGGCAGAAAAAAGGTTCAGCACAGCCAAGAAGGGCTGAAGGTCCTGTTTCTGTGCTGTAATGTTCTATGGTTCTATGGTTCTATATTGGACCACCGGAAAACGATGCTGGAGGGATAGTAATGTTGGACAGGGAAATGGCGGATGAACGGAGGAAGTATTTTGCATCAGTCTTCACTGTGGAAGACACCAGCAGTATGGTAAAAGTTCCAGGTGTCAGGGATCATGAAGATTGTGTGATGTTACCATGACTAGAGAGAAGGTTCTTGGGAAACTGAAAGGTCTGAAGGTAGATAAGTAACCTGGGCTAGATGATATACACCCCAGAGTTGTGAAAGAGGTGGCTTAAGAGATTGTGGTGGCATTTATAATGATCTTTCAAGAATCACAAGATGCTGGAATGGTTCTGTAAGACTAAAAATTTGCAAATGCCACTCCACTCTTCAAGAAGGGAGAGAGGCAGAAGAAAAGAAACTATAGGCCAGTTAGACTGACCTCAGTGCCTGGGAAGATGTTGGAGCGAATTATAGAAGATGAGGTCTTAGCGTACTTGCCATAATCAGCATGGTTTCCTCAAGAGAAAATATTGCCTGATAAATCTGTTATAATTTTTTGAAGTAACAAGCAGGATGGACAAAGGAGAGTTGGTTGATGTGGTGTACTTGGATTTTCAGAAGGCCTTTGGCAAAGTGCCACACATGAGGCTGCTTAACAAGCTATGAGCCCATGGTATTACGTGAAAAATTCTAGCATGGATAAAGCAATGGGTGATTGGCAGGAGGCAAAGACTGGGAATAAAGGGATCCTTTTCTGGTTGGCTGCCGGTGACTAGTGGTGTTCCACAAAGGTCTGTGTTGGGGACCGATTCTTTTTACGTTATATATCAATGATTTAGATGACGGAATTGATGGCTTTGTTGCAAAGTTTGCAGGCAACTTGAAGGTGGAGGGGTAGGAAGTTTGAGGAAGTAGGGAGGCTGCAGAACGACTTTGACAGATTAGGAGAATGGGCAAAGAAATGGCAGATGGAATACAGTGTCAGAAAGTATAGTTCATGCACTTTGGTAGAAGAAATGAAAGGGTTGACTCTTTGCTATTGACTAACTGCCTCTCCTGCCTCGCAGTTTCTCTCCAGGCTGCATCTCCCTTCTACAACCACTGCCCCAATCACTCTGAATGAGATTTCTTTAGGTGGCTGCTTGATGGGTGGTATGGACTGAGAGGACCCCAGCACCTTTTTTTCCTGTGACTTTTATTTGCCTCTACTCAAGTTCTGAAGTGTAGAAGATGCCTATGATCAGCTTATCTTAAAAATGTGTGATGGCCATTGGGCATCAGGTACCACAGGGTGCAGACATAGGACACCTCAGCTCACATTACAAGACACCCCTAAAAAGTTCCCATTCCCATAGTCACTTGTCATCTATTCCCCTAACCACATGACCTAAAATGTGTGGCTACTGGGAGATCCTGCTTTCTCTGGTGGACAGAGCATAGGTGTGTAGGTGCAGAGTAAGCAGCATCTCCCAGTGGCCACACATTTTAATTCCATGTCCCATTCCCATTCTGATACGTCTATCCATGGCCTCCTCTACTGTCAAAATGAAGCCACACTCAGGTTGGAGGAACAACACCTTATATACCGGCTGGGTAGCCTCCAACCTGATGGCATGAACATTGACTTCTCTACCTTCCGTTAATGCCCCTCCTACTTTTCTTACCCACTCTTTGTTTCTCTCTCTGCCCATCACTCTTTGCCTGTTCTCCATCTCCCTCTGGTGTTCCCCTCCCCCTTTCTTTCTCCCTAGGCCTCCCGTCCCATGATCCTTTCCCTTCTCCAGCTCTGTATCCCTTTTGCCAATCACCTTTCCAGCACTTAGCTTCACCCCACCCCCTCCGGTCTTCTCCTATCATTTTGGATCTCCCTCTCCCCCTCCCACTTTCAAATCTCTTACTATCTTTCCTTTCAGTTAGTCCTGACAAAGGGTCTCGGCCCGAAACGTCGACAGTGCTTCTCCCTATAGATGCTGCCTGGTCTGCTGTGTTCCACCAGCATTTTGTGTGTGTTGCTTGAATTTCCAGCATCTGCAGCTTTCCTAGTGTTTGCAAAGTTAACATGCAACTGTTTATGCCACTGTCTTTATAAGTTACTGTTTAATCTTTTTAACAACCCATTCAGACGACTGTCTGTTTCACCTCCTTGATTCCCCCCTTTATGAGATTGTTGATTTCTATAAACTCTCCCCCTCACTATTTCTGGTGAAAGGAGAGCAGACTCTAGTCTCTGTGTAAGTAGCATCCTGTGGCATTGATGCCATTCCCTCATTCAGTCAAGCGTCTTCTTCATCCGTGTGGTTCATTGCTCATTCCCTGTTGAAATCTCTAGCTGTAGATGGAAACTGCCAATGATGTGGCCTTCAATTCACAGTTGTTAGTAGCCCTCCATTTGCGGTCTGTATATTTTAAGTTGATGTTTGATTTTGTCTTGTACTAAGACTCATAAACATTCTGTTCTAATTCTAAACGTTTGTGAGACCACGGCCCTACTAATGTCCCCATGTATGTTTTGCACAGGCCCAGGACCGGATCTGGATTGTCCATCAGACCCTGCATCACCTCCGCAGGATCTACAGTATGAACCTGAGCTCAGTCAGCTGGGTCCAGAGCTCAGTGGAACTCCTCCAGCTTCTCTTGGATCGGCAGCTCAGAGTGCTGGATGTCTGTGTCCGGAAACCAGGCTCAGAGTCCAGGCCAAGGAAGAATGCCGCAATTCTTAAATACTTTCAGAAATTGAGAGAGTTTCTGAAACAGAAGGTACATTGATATTAAAACATGTGCCTGCCAATACACTTATTTATCTACTTTATACTTGTTCATTATCTAATTTTTCACTATTGAGTACATTTGCCTTTTTGTCCTCCCTTTTAGGGATTCAGCAACTGTGCCTGGGAGATAACCCGCGCTGAGACCATGACGCATTTGAAACAGCTCCTTCTCATTATGGCAAAAATCAGCAGAGATCACTGAAGATTTTCCAGAGTCAATTTCATAAGGGACCAAGATTTATGACTATTTATTTAAAATAACTTTCAAGGAAAAGTATATCTGAACAGACTGATGTTACATTGAAAAATAAAATGCTAGAAATGTTAATGGAAAACCCAACTGGTGCAAATAATCAGTGCATGTGCAGAAGAAAACTGAGTGAATTCCTCGAGTCAATGCTCATAAACTTGAAACACTAACTGTTGTTCACTCCACTCAGCAGTTGTCTGAGCTGTGCATGTTTACAGTATTTTCTGTTTTTACTATTTATTATATAACTATGTTAATCACACATTTTCCTTTGGCAAGTGATGTGGAAGGAATAATGTCTGGGTCTTTCTCCATATCCAGTGTTGAATTAATTTATTGTATTATTAATTTATTTTTTGTAGTATTACTCAGTGATGACATGTGAATTTGCTGAATGATCCTATTCTTGTCCATTCATATCAAGACAGGCAGCTACTGTAATGCAATGATCCATTCCTGGAAAAGGTGCACAGTGGACAGCTTCTTACTCTATCTGCCATTCTGCATCTTATCTCTGTTATGGTTTACATTATTTTAGTTCCCTACCTAAAATTAATCCTGGGTGGAATTTTGTTTCTCATAACTTCATGCACATGAAAGTTTGCGATGTCTTCTGTCCAGCATCCTCTACTGTTAAGAGTTTAATCTGAGAGTTGTAGGTTTCAGCCCCTTTTCAAAGGTAAATTATTTAAAGTTCCGTTCGTTTTCCCAAAAATTATTACTCTAATTGTCATTTTTGCAATGGGAATATGCATTGGGAATGTTCTGACCTACACTCAGTGCACAGGTTGTGGTTTGCAAAACCATTCCTCTTGATTTCATCACTGACCTTCAGTGAGCATAATGTGATTGTTCTTCCAATGGTTAGAAGATAAAGTTAACTTAATTTATTTATAGTGTATTTATTGTGATCATTTTTCAAAGTATGTACATGTAGCTCAAAAGTTTTAATTTATTATTATTGTGAGAATTGCAATGGATAATATATTTCTACATTTAATAAAAAAATCAGTGAAGATGTTACTACATGTTAATTATTCTGAATATTTCAGATTTTTGGAATACAAATTTTGTGCACGCTGATCCTCCTCACAGAACATAACATTTCTTCTTCTCACACCTTGTTATAGGTACTTCCCCCGCTTTATTCTTTCCCCTGCAATGTCACACTCAGCATATGAGTACACTTCACAGTGATTCGACTTGATTTTTATCTTCCCTGTATGATTCTTGGATTTAAGTTCTTGGTTTTCATCTTCATATTCTCCCTTTGAATGAGGAAGTGTTGAGTCCGAAGTGAGCGTGTAACACAGGCCCATTTTTTAAAAGTAGAAGCCACATGCATTAGCACTGTCAGGGAGGATAACGTACGGCTCTTCTTGCTTATATCGGGCTCACTGTGGCAGTGGAGGAGGCTGCAGTTAGGTCAGAATGGGACTGGGATTGAGAACTGACGTGCTTTTAGAATCCAGGATCATAAATTCTAAATTAAAGTTTATTGTCAGAAGCATCAGTGCCCAGGTTATAAATGCCATGAAAATTAGCTTTTGTTTTTGCAAGAACAGCACAGCATATTATAAACATTACAAACAGAAGTTAGCAAGCATAATTTACAAAAAAAAAGAAGTCCTTTGTAGTGAGTATATAGAGTTAGGAAAGAGGCTGAGGAGAAGGACCTCCAAGGTAGTGCAGGCAGGAATGGGACACAGGTCGATAATGTGGTTAAGAAGGCTTATGGGAATAAATATGTGAGGAAGTTTCTTTGGGAAGGTAAGATGTCAAGAATATCATTGGAAAAATTGACATGGAAATTTGAGCTCAGAGGGTTACAACTTCCAAATTTTAAGAATTATTATAAAGCAAATCAACTTAGATTTATTGCATCTATTTTTGAGAAAGATAATCCGGCATGGATCAGAATAGAACTAGATAAAATAGGAGAAAACATACCAGAAGACTTTATATATAATTGGGAATCTAAATGGATACGGGAAAAGAAAGAATCTCCTATATTAAAACATTTGATTGATTTATGGAATAAGATAGATGTTGACGATGAGACAAAGAAATCCTTATTAGCAAAGTGATCTTTAATTCAAAATAGACTTATTCCTTTTACAATGGATAATCAACTTTTATATAATTGGTTTCAAAAAGGGATTAGATATATAGGAGACTGTTTTGAAGGAGGTATATTAATGTCATTCGATCAATTAAAGAATAAATATAAAGTATCAAACAACACTCTTTTTTGTTACTTTCAACTAAGGGCTTATTTAAGAGAAAAGTTAGGTCAAACAATGTTATTACCGAAACCCAATGAAATAGAAACTTTAATTCAAAAAGGAAAGACTAAAAAATTTATCTCTTGTATGTATAATTTGATTCAAAAACAGGCAATTAAACAAGGAGTCCATAAGTCAAGACAAAAATGGGAAAGTGATTTGAATATTAAAATTGAAGAAAAAAATTGGTCAAGAATATGTCTTGAGAGTATGACAAATACAATAAATGTCCGATTAAGATTAGTGCAATACAATTTTTTACATCAACTATATATTACACCACAAAAAAGAAATAAATTAAACCCAAATTTATCTGATCAGTGTTTCCGATGTAACCAAGAAATTGGTACTTTTTTACATTCTACTTGGTCTTGTTCTAAAATTCAAGCTTTTTGGACAAATTTAAGAGTTTTACTGGAACAAATTATTGGAATACAACTTCCACATAATCCAATACTACTTTTACTAGGTGATACTGAAGGGATAAAACCGATATCCAAATTGAATAAATATCAGAAAGAATTTATAAAAATTGCATTGGCAGTAGCCAAAAAAGCTATTGCAGTTACTTGGAAATCGGATACATATTTAAGTATAGATCGTTGGAAGAAAGAAATTTATGGCTGTAGTCCACCTGAAAAAATTACTTATAATTTAAGAGATAAATATGAAACATTTTTGAAAATGTGGCGCCCTTATTTACAAAAGACAGGATTAAATATATAGGCGCTCCGAAGATGAAATAATTGGTTACTTGGGGAAAGAAAGAAATATATATACTAAAGTTATTACGAACTCCGTGGAGCATGTGGAGATCTTCTAATATCCAGGCATTCCTTTTTTTTCTCTCTTTCTTTCTTTATTCTTTCAGTGGGGATGTTAGGGGGGAGGGTTTAAGGGGAGGGCGGATGGGTAACACATATTTTCTTTGTCGCATACTTTTATTCTGTAACTATTTGAAAACACAATAAAAAAGTTAAAAAAAGAAGGCTTATGGGATACAGTACTTGTTTTTATTATTCGTGGCATTGAGTTCAAAGGTAAAGAGGTTATGTTGCAACTTTATAGACTCTTGTTAGACACTGGAATTAAGGAGATTGAGAGGGGATCTGATTGAAACATATAAGATTATTAAGGGATTGGACAAGATAGAGGCAGGAAATATGTTCCAGATGCTGGGAGAGTCCAGTACCAGAGGGCATGGTTTGAGAATAAGGGGTAGATCATTTAGGACAGAGTTAAGGAAAAACTTCTTCTCCCAGAGAGTGTATTGCATACAGTTCTGGTCACCCCACAATAGGAAGGATGTTGAAGCTTTCGAGAGGGTGCAGAAGAGGTTTATCAGGATGTTGCCTGGTTTAGAGGGCATGTGCTATCATGAGAGGCTGAACAAACTTGGGTTGTTTACTTTGGAGCAGCATAGTCTGGGAGGGAGAGCTGATAGGGGTTTATATTCTTTACTCAGAGAGTGGTAGCTGTGTGAAATGAGCTTCCAGTAGAAGTGGTAGAGGCAGGTTCGGTATTGTCATTTAAAGTAAAATTGGATAGGTATATGGACAGGAAAGGAATGGAGATTTATGGGCTGAGTACAGGCCAGTGGGACTGGGTGAAGAGTAAGCGTTCGGCACAGACTAGAAGGGCCGAGGTGGCTTGTTTCCGTGCTGTAATTGTTATATGGTTATATGATGATGAGATGCATAGGTAGAGTAGACAGGGAGAATCTTTTTTCTCCCAGGGTAGAAATATCTAATACCAGAGGGCATGCATTGAAGGTGGGTCGGGGTAGGTTCAAAGGGGAATCGAGAGGTAAGTTTTTTTTTACTTTGGAAGTGGTAGATGCCTGGAATGTGCTGTCTGTATGGTAGTAGAGGCTTTTAAAGAGACGTTTAGATAAGCACATGGACGTGGATATGAGGAAGATGGAGGTAGGACGGATTCGTTTTTAATTTATTTTTCAGCTGCCTCGATACAACATTGTGGGCCGAAGGGCCTGTTCCTGTGCTGTACTGTTCTATGTTCTGTAAATTTACAGTAACATAAATTATACACAAGTTACGAAATAAGAAAAGTAGACATAACTACACAAGTAAGTTGTGCAAGTTAATCCAGGGTCGTGTTAGGGTATTTCAGGTCGGTACAGGACCCCGAGACAGTGGGGAAGAAGCTGCTGAAGAGCTTTGAGATGTGAGTCTTCTGGCTCCTCTAGTTTCTGCCTCGTGGGAACGTTTATAATGGATGTTGCTTTCCTGGGGCACTGTCTCTTGCCGATGTCATTTATGGTGTGGAGAGTGACGAAACTGGACGAGCGTACTACACTCTGCAGCCTCTTGAATTCCTGTGCATTGAGTTTCCAGTTTCTGCAGAAGTTTGGCAGAGTATTCGATGACATTTTGAATCACCTTCAACTAAGAAAATAGGGATGCTGGTCTGGTGCGTGTTCTTCATTGTTGCATCCCGCAGTGGTCGAGTGTGTTGAGTCCTTGGATGTTACCGGTGCATGCTGGCAGTAGTTCGGTAGAGGCTCCTTCAAGCTAAACTGGTTGAAGTGCCCTTCGATACTGAGGAAGGCATTGGGGAGGCCAGTTAATCACGGAGCTCAATCCCTCCGGTGTTAATTTGACATCTGCCTGGGGTGGGAATATATACTTCAACCAGTGTAATATCAGAGAACTCCCGCGCTAGATAGTGACGAAAACCATACGAATGAGATAGAACCCCCTGTTCCGAGGACTCCAGCACTTAATCAGGAAGTAGATGTCCTCGCTTCTGAGGTTTTATTGCCGATCCATTCCTGTTGATTAACACGCCCACTTTCGGAAGTGACGAACCGTCACCATTACCCTGGGACACTTTAGTTTCGGGTGAATTTGCCGCGCAGCTGCAAGCTGAGCTGGAGACTAACCCGCAGAGAGAGAGCAGGCATCGGAATCGCCGTCCGATCCGGAGACGAAAGAAACGCCGAAGTGTCTTCTGTAAAGAACCCAGACACCAGACCATCTTCATAGCGAGCACAGTCGCCACCAGAAGGACGTGTCCCGGGCGCTCTGCACTGACCACCCTGCGATATGGCACCACTGCAGTTGGATGTAACAGAGAAGATCAGCGCTGAAAGATGCAGTGTTACGGTAACCCTGATAAAATGCAGCCCCGACGGATGCACCGACACAGTCACGTCCTCACCCCACCACGTCCCTTGCCAAACTCGACCCACCCTCCACAACACCTTGGACCCCCCGAACTGAACGAACGCTCCAAGAGCCTGAGCGCTGCTGCTCTCTCCGGTGGCGGATTTTCCCGTCGCTGCAGCTGGATTCTCCCGCTTTCAGATTCCTTACTTCAGTGCGGAGACCGCTCTCTCCCGACAGGCTCCCAAATATCCCGCAATCATTTCACTTTTCGAATGTCACCCGTTTTCGGATTTTAACATATAAAATCCGGCAGCATGGCAGAGAGAGCTCACAACACGATCCCCAGACACGGGTCTCTACAGCACCGGCGTTCGCTCCCGGATCACAAGCCGTGGCATTTCCATATCGAGAGTTCCATTCGGCGAACAAGACCCGTTTTCGGAGCTGATTCTGGTCGCAGATCGGTGCTTTATTCAGTGTTGGGTGGAGATGGCATTGGGCCGTGTTTGGAGAGTTTGCAGTGTGTGGCTGTTGTTGACCGTGACCCTGACCCTGGGCTGTGAGAGGTTACAGTTACTGCGAGTTCTCAACACAGAGACTCTGGACGAACTGAAAGAAATGGTGAGTTGAACCCGCTCCCAGAACAGTCCTGACAGTCCCGGGCTGTTTGCTGTTACCAATCAGGTTATTTCAAAGAATCTGTTCTCGGTGTTTCTGTGTGTGGGGATTGTCAGTAACGTTGATATCTTCTGTCTCAGGGTGGCCGCCTCCCTCGACAGTGTGTGACTGAGAGGCTGTCGTTGAAAACCAAGCCCTTGGAGCTGGTGAAACTTTCGGCGGAGGTTCATGTGAGTAAACACTGCATTTTACTTTAATGTCATTAATTCGAGACACTATGTTACGTAATGCGAAGGATCGGATCCGAACTTTATCCAAATAATTTGACTATATCACAATATGAATTCTTTCTCTCCATGTCACTCTCATTTTCTGACTCTGTCACTCTGAGTTTCAGGACCCCATTCACACGGAATAGATCTCATTTCAATTATCACACTGCTCCCCCCTCTCTCTCTGTCCCACTCACGGGTAATTCACTCTCTGTACCCAATTCCCTCTCATCATTTCACATGCTCTGTCACCAATAAATGCGTCACCCTTTATCATCTTCTGCTATTTTTCCTCTCCCTCCCTGTGTGTTCCTCTCTCTACCCCACCCCCCAGTAACATTGCGAGTTCTGTTGATCACAGGAAATACTTGCATCCTCTCAGATCATCACACTACCCGCGTGCTTCATTGGTGATGGAACCACCTACTTCACTTTAAATGACTTGCGCTGAAGAATTGTGAGGTTTCTCGTTAAATTATTTTACATTATAGCTGGCCCATCGGTATCAAGGAGATAAAAGCTGAGAGGAGACCGGACAGTGATGTGCCATATCACGTGGTTCTATGATTGTAGACATCCATAAACTTTCCACATGGAAGAGATTTTTATGACCAATGTTATAGATTGAATGCAAAACTTTGGAGTACTGGATAGCAGGAAAAAATCCACAGTTCATAGATGGAATTTGGAACAAACATTTTAAGACAGAAACTCTCGCAATATCTGTTCGAAGTTCAAGTAAAGTTATTATCAAAATAGATATATTTCACGATTTACAGTCCTGAGATTTGTTTACTTGCTGGCATAGTCAGTAAATACTCAGAAAGAGGTGGCATAGGGTCGGAAGGTGTTGCATCATTGTGGATAGAGCTGTGGATCTGCAAGGGTAAAAAGTCCCTGATGGGAGTTGTATACAGACCCCCAAACAGCAGTACGGTTCTGGCCTACAAATTACAATGGAGGATAGAAAATGCATGCCAAAAGGGCAATGTTACAACAGTCATGGGGGCTTCAATATACAGGGAGTTTGGGAAAATCAGGCTGGTGTTAGATTACAGGAGGTAGAATTTCTCGAGTGCCTGGCCCTACGAGATGGCTTTTCAGAGCAGCTCGTGGTTGGGCTGACTAGTATCAGCTATTCTGGATAGGGTGAGTTGCAAAGGACCAGAATTGATTAGAGAGCTCGAGGTAAAAGAACCTATCAGGGTAAATGATCATAATATGATAAAATTCACCCTGAAATTTGAAAAGGAGAAGCTTCAGATGTATCAGCATTACAGTGGTGTATAGGGAATTACAGCGGTATGAGAGAGGAGTTGGCCAAAATCGATTGGAAAAGAGCTGGCAGGGATGACAGCAGAGCAGCAATGGTTGGAATTTCTGGAAGCAATCTGGGAGGCCCAGGATATATACATCCCAAAGAGGAAGTAGTATTCTAAAGGAAAGATGACACAACTGTGGCGAAAAAGAGAAATCAAAGCCAACATAAAAGCCAAAAAGAGGGTATATAATTGAACAAAGATTGGTGGGAAGTTAGAGGATTGGGAAGCTTTTAAAAAACTAACAGAAGGCAACTAAAAAAGTCATTAAGAAGGTAAAGATGGAATAAGAAATAAGCTCGCCAATAATATTAAAGAAGAGATCAAAAGTTTCTCCAGATATATAAAGTGCAATAAGGAGATACAGGAGAGTGGATGAAGGGAAGGCAGTGGATGTTGTCTACATGGACTTCAGTAAGGCCTTTGACAAGGTCCCGCATGGGTGGTTAGTTAGGAAGATTCAGTCACTAGGTATACATGGTGAGGTAGTAAATTGGATTGGACGTTGGCTCAATGGGAGAAGTCAGAGAGTGGTAGTGGAGGATTGCTACTCTGAGTGGAGGCCTGTCACTAGTGGTGTGCCACAGAGATCAGTGCTGGGTCCATTGTTATTTGTCATCTATATCAATGAGCTGGATGATAATGTGGTAAATTGGATCAGCAAATTTGCTGATGATATAAAGATTGGAGGTGTATTGGACAGTGAGGAAGATTTTCAAAGCTTGCAGAGGGATTTTGACCAGCTGAAAAAATGGGCTGAAAAATGGCAAATGGAGTTTAATGTAGACAAATGTGAGGTATTGCACTTTGGAAGGACAAACCAAGATAGAACATACAAGGTAAATGGTAGGTCACTGCGGAGTGCAGTAGAACAGGGGGATCTGGGAATACAGATACATAATTCCCTTAAAGTGGCATCACCGGTAGATAGGGTCGTAAAGAGTGCTTTTGGTACATTGGCCTTTATAAGTCAAAGCATTGAGTATAAGAGTTGGAATGTTATGTTGAGGTTGCAAAAGACATTGGTGAGGCCAAATTTGGAGTATTGTGAGCAGTTTTGGTTACTTAATTACAGGAGTGATGTTAATAAGGTTGAAAGAGTGCAGAGAAGGTTTACAAGGATGCTGCTGGGACTTGAGAAACTGAATTACAGAGAAAGGTTGAAATGGTTAGGACTTTATTCCCTGAAGCATAGAAGAATGAGGGGAGATTTGATAGAGGTATATAAAATTATGATGGGCATAGATAGAATGAATGCAAGCAGGCTTTTTCCACTGAAGCCAGGGGAGAAAAAAATAACAGAGAACTTGGGTTAAGGGTGAAGGGGGAAAAGTGTACAGGGAACATTAGGGGGGGTGCTTCTTCACACAGAGAGTGATGGGAGTGTGGAATGAGCTGCCAGATGAAGTGGTAAATGCGGGCTCATTTAAGAAAAACTTGGACAGGTACATAGATGAGAGGTGTACGGAGGGATATGGGCCAGGTGCAGGTTAGTGGGACTAGGCAGAAAAAAGGTTCAGCACAGCCAAGAAGGGCTGAAGGATCTGTTTCTCTGCTGTAATGTTGGACAGGGAAATGGCGGATGAACTGAGTAAGTATTTTGCATCAGTCTTCACTGTGGAAGACACCAGCAGTATGGTAAAAGTTCCAGGTGTCAGGGATCATGAAGATTGTGTGATGTTACCATGACTAGAGAGAAGGTTCTTGGGAAACTGAATGGTCTGAAGGTAGATAAGTAACCTGGGCTAGATGATATACACCCCAGAGTTCTGAAAGAGGTGGCTGAAGAGATTGTGGTGGCATTTATAATGATCTTTCAAGAATCACAAGATGCTGGAATGGTTCTGGAAGATTAAAAATTTGCAAATGCCACTCCACTCTTCAAGAAGGGAGAGAGGCAGAAGAAAAGAAACTATAGGCCAGTTAGACTGACCTCAGTGCCTGGGAAGATGTTGGAGCGAATTATAGAAGATGAGGTCTTAGCGTACTTGCCATAATCAGCATGGTTTCCTCAAGAGAAAATATTGCCTGATAAATCTGTTATAATTTTTTGAAGTAACAAGCAGGATGAACAAAGGAGAGTTGGTTGATGTGGTGTACTTGGATTTTCAGAAGGCCTTTGGCAAAGTGCCACACATGAGGCTGCTTAACCAGCTATGAGCCCATGGTATTACAGGAAAAATTCTAGCATGGATAAAGCAATGGGTGATTGGCAGGAGGCAAAGACTGGGAATAAAGGGATCCTTTTCTGGTTGGCTGCCGGTGACTAGTGTTGTTTCACAAAGGTCTGTGTTGGGGACCGATTCTTTTTACGTTATATATCAATGATTTAGATGATGGAATTGATGGCTTTGTTGCAAAGCTTGCAGGCAATTTGAAGGTGGAGGGGTAGGAAGTTTTGAGGATATAGGGAGGCTGCAGAAAGACTTTGACAGAATAGGAGAATGGGCAAAGAAATGGCAGATGGAATGCAGTGTCAGAAAGTATAGTTCATGCACTTTGGTAGAAGAAATGAAAGGGTTGACTCTTTGCTATTGACTAACTTCCTCTCCTGCCTCGCAGTTTCTCTCCAGGCTGCATCTCCCTTCTACAACCACTGCCCCAATCACTCTGAATGAGATTTCTTTAGGTGGCTGCTTGATGGGTGGTATGGACTGAGAGGACCCCAGCACCTTTTTTTCTGTGACTTTCATTTGCCTCTACTCAAGTTCTGAAGTGTAGAAGATGCCTATGATCTGCTTATCTTAAAAATGTGTGATGGCCATTGGGCATCAGGTACCACAGGGTGCAGACATAGGACAACTCAGCTCACATTACAAGACACCCCTAAAAAGTTCCAATTCCCATAGTCACCTGTCATCTATTCCCCTAACCACTTCACCTAAAATGTGTGGCTACTGGGAGATCCTGCTTTCTCTGGTGGACAGAGCATAGGTGTGTAGGTGCAGAGTAAGCAGCATCTCCCAGTGGCCACACATTTTAATTCCATGTCCGATTTCCATTCTGATACGTCTATTCATGGCCTCCTCTACTGTCAAAATGAAGCCACACTCAGGTTGGAGGAACAACACCTTATATATTGGCTGGGTAGCCTCCAACCTGATGGCATGAACATTGATTTCTCTACCTTCCGTTAATGCCCCTCCTCCCTTTCTTACCCACTCTTTGTTTCTCTCTCTGCCCATCACTCTTTGCCTGTTCTCCATCTCCCTCTGGTGTTCCCCTCCCCCTTTCTTTCTCCCTAGGCCTCCCGTCCCATGATCCTTTCCCTTCTCCAGCTCTGTATCCCTTTTGCCAATCACCTTTCCAGCTCTTAGCTTCCCCCCACCCCCTCCGGTCTTCTCCTATCATTTTGGATCTCCCTCTCCCCCTCCCACTTTGAAATCTCTTACTATCTTTCCTTTCAGTTAGTCCTGACAAAGGGTCTCGGCCCGAAACGTCGACAGTGCTTCTCCCTATAGGTGCTGCCTGGCCTGCTGTGTTCCACCAGCATTTTGTGTGTGTTGCTTGGAATTCCAGCATCTGCAGCTTTCCTAGTGTTTGCAAAGTTAACATGCAAATGTTTATGCCACTGTCTTTATAAGTTACTGTTGAATCTTTTTAACAACCCATTCAGACGACTGTCTGTTTCACCTCCTTGATTCCCCCCTTTATGAGATTGTTGATATTTATAAACTCTCCCCCTCACTATTTCTGGTGAAAGGAGAGCAGACTCTAGTCTCTGTGTAAGTAGCATCCTGTGGCATTGATGCCATTCCCTCATTCAGTCAAGCGTCTTCTTCTTCTTCATCCGTGTGGTTCATTGCTCATTCCCTGTTGAAATCTCTAGCTGTAGACGGAAACTGCCAATGATGTGGCCTTCAATTCACAGTTGTTAGTAGCCCTCCATTTGCGGTCTGTATATTTTAAGTTGATGTTTGATTTTGTCTTGTACTAAGACTCATAAACATTCTGTTCTAATTCTAAACGTTTGTGAGACCACGGCCCTACTAATGTTCCCATGTGTGTCTTGCACAGGCCCAGGACCGGATCTGGATTGTCCATCAGACCCTGCATCACCTCCGCAGGATCTACAGTATGAACCTGAGCTCAGTCAGCTGGGTCCAGAGCTCAGTGGAACTCCTCCAGCTTCTCTTGGATCGGCAGCTCAGAGTGCTGGATGTCTGTGTCCGGAAACCAGGCTCAGAGTCCAGGCCAAGGAAGAATGCCGCAATTCTTAAATACTTTCAGAAATTGAGAGAGTTTCTGAAACAGAAGGTATATTGATATTAAAGCATGTGCCTGCCAATACACTTATTTATCTACTTTATACTTGTTCATTATCTAATTTTTCACTATTGAGTACATTTGCCTTTTTGTCCTCCCTTTTAGGGATTCAGCAACTGTGCCTGGGAGACAACCCGCACTGAGACCATGACGCATTTGAAACAGCTCCTTCTCATTATGGCAAAAATCAGCAGAGATCACTGAAGATTTTCCAGAGTCAATTTCATAAGGGACCAAGATTTATGACTATTTATTTAAAATAACTTTCAAGGAAAAGTATATCTGAACAGACTGATGTTACATTGAAAAATAAATTAAACTAAATGCTAGAAATGTTAATGGAAAACCCCAACTGGTGCAAATAATCAGTGCATGTGCAGAAGAAACCTGAGTGAATTCCTCGAGTCAATGCTCATAAACTTGAAACACTAACTGTTGTTCACTCCACTCAGCAGTTGTCTGAGCTGTGCATGTTTACAGTATTTTCTGTTTTTACTATTTATTATATAACTATATTAATCACACATTTTCATTTGGCAAGTGATGTGGAAGGAATAATGTCTGGGTCTTTCTCCATATCCAGTGTTGAATTAATTTATTGTATTATTAATTTATTTTTTGTAGTATTACTCAATGATGACATGTGAATTTGCTGAATGATCCTATTCTTGTCCATTCATATGAAGACAGGCAGCTACTGTAATGCAATGAACCATTCCTGGAAAAGGTGCACAGTGGACAGCTTCTTACTCTATCTGCCATTCTGCATCTTATCTCTGTTATGGTTTACATCATTTTAGTTCCCTACCTAAAATTAATCCTGTGTGGAATTTTGTTTCTCATAACTTCATGCACATGAAATTTTGCAATGTCTTCTGTCCAGCATCCTCTAGTGTTATCAGTTTAATCTGAGAGTTGTAGGTTTCAGCCCCTTTTCAAAGTAAATTGTTTAATGTTCCGTTCGTTTTCCCAAAAATTACTCCTCTAATTGTCATTTTTGCAATGGAAATATGCATTGGGAATGTTCTGACCTACACTCAGTGCACAGGTTGTGGTTTGCAAAACCATTCCTCTTGATTTCATCACTGACCTTCAGTGAGCATAATGTGATTGTTCTTCCAATGGTTAGAAGATAAAGTTAACTTAATTTATTTATACTGTATTTATTGTGATCATTTTTAAAAGTATGTACATGTAGCTGAAAAGTTTTAATTTATTATTATTGTGAGAATTGCAATGGATAATATATTTCTACATTTAATAAAAAAATCAGTGAAGATGTTACTACATGTTAATTATTCTGAATGTTTCACATTTTTGGAATACAAATTTTGTGCACGCTGATCCTCCTCGCAGAATATAACATTTCTTCTTCTCACATCTTGTTATAGGTACTTCCCCCGCTTTATTCTTTCCCCTGCAATGTCACACTCAGCATATGAGTACACTTCACAGTGATTCGACTTGATTTTTATCTTCCCTGTATGATACTTGGATTTCAGTTCTTGGTTTTCATCTTCATATTCTCCCTTTGAATGAGGAAGTGTTGAATCCGAAGTGAACGAGTAACACAGGCCCATTTTTTAAAAGCGGAAGCCACATGCAATAGCACTGTCAGGGAGGATAACGTACGGCTCTTCTTGCTTATATCGGGCTCACTGTGGCAGTGGAGGAGGCTGCAGTTAGGTCAGAATGGGACTGGGATTGAGAACTGACGTGCTTTTAGAATCCAGGATCATAAATTCTAAATTAAAGTTTATTGTCAGAAGCATCAGTGCCCAGGTTATAAATGCCATGAAAATTAGCTTTCTTTTTTTGCAAGAACAGCACAGCATATTATAAACATTACAAACAGAAGTTAGCAAACATAATTTACAAAAAAAAGAAGTCCTGTGCAGTGAGTATATAGAGTTATGAAAGAGGCTGAGGAGAAGGACCTCCAAGGTAGTGCAGGCAGGAATGGGACACAGGTCGATAAGGTGGTTAAGAAGGCTTATGGGAATAAATATGTGAGGATGTTTCTTTGGAAAGGTAAGATGTCAAGAATATCATTGGAAAAATTGACATGGAAATTTGAGCTCAGAGGGTTACAACTTCCAAATTTTAAGAATTATTATAAAGCAAATCAACTTAGATTTATTGCATCTTTTTTTGAGAAAGGTAAACCGGCATGGATCAGAATAGAACTAGATAAAATAGGAGAAAACATACCAGAAGACTTTATATATAACTGGGAATCTAAATGGATACGGGAAAAGAAAGAATCTCCTATATTAAAACATTTGATTGATTTATGGAATAAGATAAATGTTGACGATGAGACAAAGAAATCCTTATTAGCAAAGAGATCTTTAATTCAAAATAGACTTATTCCTTTTACAATGGATAATCAACTTTTATATAATTGGTTTCAAAAAGGGATTAGATATATAGGAGACTGTTTTGAAGGAGGTATATTAATGTCATTCGATCAATTAAAGAATAAATATAAAGTATCAAACAACACTCTTTTTTGTTACTTTCAACTAAGGGCTTATTTAAGAGAAAAGTTAGGTCAAACAATGTTATTACCGAAACCCAATGAAATAGAAACTTTAATTCAAAAAGGAAAGACTAAAAAATTTATCTCTTGAATGTATAATTTGATTCAAAAACAGGCAATTAAACAAGGAATCCATAAGTCAAGACAAAAATGGGAAAGTGATTTGAATATTAAAATTGAAGAAAAAAATTGGTCAAGAATATGTCTTGAGAGTATGACAAATACAATAAATGTCCGATTAAGATTAGTGCAATACAATTTTTTACATCAACTATATATTACACCACAAAAAAGAAATAAATTAAACCCAAATTTATCTGATCAGTGTTTCCGATGTAACCAAGAAATTGGTACTTTTTTACATTCTACTTGGTCTTGTTCTAAAATTCAACCTTTTTGGACAAATTTAAGAGCTTTACTGGAACAAATTATTGGAATACAACTTCCACATAATCCAATACTACTTTTACTAGGTGATACTGAAGGGATAAAACCGATATCCAAATTGAATAAATATCAGAAAGAATTTATAAAAATTGCATTGGCAGTAGCCAAAAAAGCTATTGCAGTTACTTGGAAATCGGATACATATTTAAGTATAGATCGTTGGAAGAAAGAAATTTATGGCTGTATTCCACTTGAAAAAATTACTTATAATTTAAGAGATAAATATGAAACATTTTTGAAAATGTGGCGCCCTTATTTACAAAAGACAGGATTAAATATATAGGCGCTCCGAAGATGAAATAATTGGTTACTTGGGGAAAGAAATAAATATATATACTAAAGTTATTACGAACTCCGTGGAGCATGTGGAGATCTTTTAATATCCAGGCATTCCTTTTTTTTTCTTGCTTTCTTTCTTTTTTCTTTCAGTGGGGATGTTAGGGGGGAGGGGTTGGGGGGAGGGGTTAAGGGGAGGGGGGATGGGTAACACATATTTTCTTTTCCGCATACTTTTATTCTGTAACTATTTGAAAACAATAAAAAAGTTAAAAAAAAGAAGGCTTATGGGATACAGTACTTGTTTTTATTATTCGTGGCATTGAGTTCAAAGGTCAAGAGGTTATGTTGCAACTTTATAGACTCTTGTTAGACACTGGAATTAAGGAGATTGAGAGGGGATCTGATTGAAAGATATAAGATTATTAAGGGATTGGACAAGATAGAGGCAGGAAATATGTTCCAGATGCTGGGAGAGTCCAGTACCAGAGGGCATGGTTTGAGAATAAGGGGTAGGTCATTTAGGACAGAGTTAAGGAAAAACTTCTTCTCCCAGAGAGTGTATTGCATACAGTTCTGGTCACCCCACAATAGGAAGGATGTTGAAGCTTTCGAGAGGGTGCAGAAGAGGTTTACCAGGATGTTGCCTGGTTTAGAGGGCATGTGCTATCATGAGAGGCTGAACAAACTTGCGTTGTTTACTTTGGAGCAGCATAGGCTGGGAGGGAGAGCTGATAGGGGTTTATATTCTTTACTCAGAGAGTGGTAGCTGTGTGGAATGAGCTTCCAGTAGAAGTGGTAGAGGTAGGTTCGGTATTGTCATTTAAAGTAAAATTGTATAGGTATATGGACAGGAAAGGAATGGAGATTTATGGGCTGAGTACAGGCCAGTGGGACTGGGTGAGAGTAAGCATTCGGCACAGACTAGAAGGGCCGAGGTGGCCTGTTTCCGTGCTGTAATTGTTATATGGTTATATGATGATGAGATGCATAGGTAGAGTAGACAGGGAGTATCTTTTTTCTCCCAGGGTAGAAATATCTAATACCAGAGGGCATGCATTGAAGGTGGGTCGGGGTGGGTTCAAAGGGGAATCGAGAGGTAAGTTTTTTTTTACTTTGGAAGTGGTAGATGCCTGGAATGTGCTGCCTGTATGGTAGTAGAGGCTTTTAAAGAGACGTTTAGATAAGCACATGGACGTGGATATGAGGAAGATGGAGGTAGGAGGGATTCGTTTTTAATTTATTTTTCAGCTGCCTCGATACAACATTGTGGGCCGAAGGGCCTGTTCCTGTGCTGTACTGTTCTATGTTCTATAAACTTACAGTAACATAAATTATACACAAGTTACGAAATAAGGAAAGTAGACATAACTACACAAGTAAGTTGTGCAAGTTAAATCGGGGTCGTGTTAGGGTATTTCAGGTCGGTACAGGACCCCGAGACAGTGGGCAAGAAGCTGCTGAAGAGCTTTGAGATGTGAGTCTTCTGGCTCCTCTAGTTTCTGCCTCGTGGGAACGTTTATAATAGATGTTGCTTTCCTGGGGCACTGTCTCTTGCCGATGTCATTTATGGTGTGGAGAGTGACGAAACTGGACGAGCGTACTACACTCTGCAGCCTCTTGAATTCCTGTGCATTGTGTTTCCACAGTTTCTGCAGAAGTTTGGCAGAGTATTCGATGACATTTTGAATCACCTTCAACTAAGAAAATAGGGATGCTGGTCTGGAGCGTGTTCTTCATTGTTGCATCCCGCAGTGGTCGAGTGTGTTGAGTCCTTGGATGTTACCGGTGCATGCTGGCAGTAGTTCGGTAGAGGCTCCTTCAAGCTAAACTGGTTGAAGTGCCCTTCGATACTGAGGAAGGCATTGGGGAGGTCAGTTAATCACGGAGCTCAATCCCTCCGGTGTTAATTTGACATCTGCCTGGGGTAGGAATATATACATCAACCAGTGTAATATCAGAGAACTCCCGCGCTAGATAGTGACGAAAACCATACGAATGAGATAGAACCCCCTGCTCCGAGGTCTCCAGCACTTAATCAGGAAGTAGATGTCCTCGCTTCTGAGGTTTTATTGCCGATCCATTCCTGTTGATTAACACGCCCACTTTCGGAAGTGACGAACCGTCACCTTTACTCTGGGACACTTTAGTTTCGGGTGAATTTGCCGCGCAGCTGCAAGCTGAGCTGGAGACTAACCCGCAGAGAGAGCAGGCATCGGAATCGCCGTCCGATCCGGAGACGAAAGAAACGCCGAAGTGTCTTCTGTAAAGAACCCAGACACCAGACCATCTTCATAGCGAGCACAGTCGCCACCAGAAGGACGTGTCCCGGGCGCTCTGCACTGACCACCCTGCGATATGGCACCACTGCAGTTGGATGTAACAGAGAAGATCAGCGCTGAAAGATGCAGTGTTACGGTAACCCTGATAAAATGCAGCCCCGACGGATGCACCGACACAGTCACGTCCTCACCCCACCACGTCCCTTGCCAAACTCGACCCACCCTCCACAACACCTTGGACCCCCCGAACTGAACGATCGCACCAAGAGCCTGAGCGCTGCTGCTCTCTCCGGTGGCGGATTTTCCCGTCGCTGCAGGTGGACTCTCCCGCTTTCAGATTCCTTACTTCAGAGCGGAGACCGCTCTCTCCCGACGCGTTCCCAAATATCCCGCAGTCATTTCACTTTTCGAATGTCACCCGTTTTCGGATTTTAAGATATAAAATCCGGCAGCATGGCAGAGAGAGCTCACAACTCGATCCCCAGACACGGGTCTCTACAGCACCGGCGTCCGCTCCCGGATCACAAGCAGTGGCATTTCCATATCGAGAGTTCCATTCGGCGAACAAGACCCGTTTTCGGAGCTGATTCTGGTCTCAGATCGGTGCTTTATTCAGTGTTGGGTGGAGATGGCATTGGGCCGTGTTTGGAGAGTTTGCAGTGTGTGGCTGTTGTTGACCGTGACCCTGACCCTGGGCTGTGAGAGGTTACAGTTACTGCGAGTTCTCAACACAGAGACTCTGGGCGAACTGAAAGAAATGGTGAGTTGAACCCGCTCCCAGAGACCGGTCCTGACAGTCCCCGGGCTGTTTGCTGTTACCAATCAGGTTATTTCAAAGAGTCTGTTCTCGGTGTTTCTGTGTGTGGGGATTGTCAGTAACGTTGATATCGTCTGTCTCAGGGTGGCCGCCTCCCTCGACAGTGTGTGACTGAGAGGCTGTCGTTGAAAACCAAACCCTTGGAGCTGGTGAAACTTTCGGCGGAGGTTCATGTGAGTAAACACTGCATTTTACTTTAATGTCATTAATTCGAGACACTATGTTACGTAATGCGAAGGATCGGATCCGAACTTTATCCAAATAATTTGACTATATCACAATATGAATTCTTTCTCTCCATGTCACTCTCATTTTCTGACTCTGTCACTCTGAGTTTCAGGACCCCATTCACACGGAATAGATCTCATTTCAGTTATCACACTGCTCCCCCCTCTCTCTCGGTCCCACTCACGGGTAATTCACTCTCTGTAACCAATTCCCTCTCATCATTTCACATGCTCTGTCACCAATAAATGCGTCACCCTTTATCACCTTCTGCTATTTTTTCCTCTCCCTCCCTGTGTGTTCCTCTCTCTCCCCCACCCCCCAGTAACATTGCGAGTTCTGTTGATCACAGGAAATACTTGCATCCTCTCAGATCATCACACTACCCGCGTGCTTCATTGGTGATGGAACCACCTACTTCACTTTAAATGACTTGCGCTGAAGAATTGTGAGGTTTCTCGTTAAATTATTTTACATTATAGCTGGCCCATCGGTATCAAGGAGATAAAAGCTGAGAGGAGACCGGACAGTGATGTGTCATATCACGTGGTTCTATGATTGTAGACATCTATAAACTTTCCACATGGAAGAGACTTTTATGACCAATGTTATAGATTGAATGCAAAACTTTGGAGTACAGGATAGCAGGAAAAAATCCACAATTCATAGATGGAATTTGGAACAAACATTTTAAGACAGAAACTCTCGCAATATCTGTTCGAAGTTCAAGTAAAGTTATTATCAAAATAGATATATTTCACGATTTACAATCCTGAGATTTGTTTACCTGCTGGCATAGTCAGTAAATACTCAGAAAGAGGTGGCATAGGGTCAGAAGGTGTTGCATCATTGTGGATAGAGCTGTGGATCTGCAAGGGTAAAAAGTCCCTGATGGGAGTTGTATACAGACCCCCAAACAGCAGTACGGTTCTGGCCTACAAATTACAATGGAGGATAGAAAATGCATGCCAAAAGGGCAATGTTACAACAGTCATGGGGGTCTTCAATATACAGGGAGTTTGGGAAAATCAGGTTGGTGTTAGATTACAGGAGGTAGAATTTCTCGAGTGCCTGGCCCTACGAGATGGCTTTTCAGAGCAGCTCATGGTTGGGCTGACTAGTATCAGCTATTCTGGATAGGGTGTTTTGCAAAGGACCAGAATTGATTAGAGAGCTCGAGGTAAAAGAACCTATCAGGGAAAATGATCATAATATGATAAAATTCACCCTGAAATTTGAAAAGGAGAAGCTTCGGATGTATCAGCATAACAGTGGTGTATAGGGAATTACAGCGGCATGAGAGAGGAGTTGGCCAAAATCGATTGGAAAAGAGCTGGCAGGGATGACAGCAGAGCAGCAATGGTTGGAATTTCTGGAAGCAATCTGGAAGGCCCAGGATATATACATCCCAATGAGGAAGTAGTATTCTAAAGGAAAGATGACACAACTGTGGCGAAAAAGAGAAATCAAAGCCAACATAAAAGCCAAAAAGAGGGCATATATTTGAACAAAGATTGGTGGGAAGTTAGAGGATTGGGAAGCTTTTAAAAAACTAACAGAAGGAAACTAAAAAAGTCATTAAGAAGGTAAAGATGGAATAAGAAATAAGCTAGCCAATAATATTAAAGAACAGATCAAAAGTTTCTCCAGATATATAAAGTGCAATAAAGAGAGACAGGAGAGTGGATGAAGGGAAGGCAGTGGATGTTGTCTACATGGACTTCAGTAAGGCCTTTGACAAGGTCCCGCAAGGGAGGTTAGTTAGGAAGATTCAGTCGCTAGGTATACATGGTGAGGTAGTAAATTGGATTGGACGTTGGCTCAATGGGAGAAGTCAGAGAGTGGTAGTAGAGGATTGCTACTCTACTAGTGGAGGCCTGTCACTAGTGGTGTGCCACAGGGATCAGTGCTGGGTCCATTGTTATTTGTCATCTATATCATTGATCTGGATGATAATGTGGTAAATTGGATCAGCAAATTTGCTGATGATACCAAGATTGGAGGTGTATTGGACAGTGAGGAAGGTTTTCAAAGCTTGCAGAGGGATTTTGACCAGCTGAAAAAATGGGCTGAAAAATGGCAGATGGAGTTTACTGTGAGGTATTGCACTTTGGAAAGACAAACCAAGATAGAACATACAAGGTAAATGGTAGGACACTGCGGAGTGCAGTAGAACAGAGGGATCTGGGAATACAGATACATAATTCCCTTAAAGTGGCATCACCGGTAGATAGGGTCGTAAAGAGAGCTTTTGGTACATTGGTCTTTATAAGTCAAAGTATTGAGTATAAGAGTTGGAATGTTATGGTGTGGTTGCAAAAGACATTGGTGAGGCCAAATTTGGAGTATTGTGAGCAGTTTTGGTTTCTTAATTACAGGAGTGATGTTAATAAGGTTGAAAGAGTGCAGAGAAGGTTTACAAGGATGCTGCTGGGACTTGAGAAACTGAATTACAGAGGAAGGTTGAATAGGTCAGGACTTTATTCCCTGGAGCATAGAAGAATGAGGGGAGATTTGATAGAGGTATATAAAATTATGATGGGCATTGATAGAATGAATGCAAGCAGGCTTTTTCCACTGAGGGCAGGGGAGAAAAAAACCAGAGGACTTGTGTTAAGGGTGAAGGGGGAAAAGTGTACAGGGAACATTGGGGGGGGGGGAGCTTCTTCACACAGAGAGTGATGGGAATGTGGAATCAGCTGCCAGATGAAGTGGTAAATGCGGGCTCATTTAAGAAAATCTTGGACAGGTACATAGATGAGAGGTGTACGGAGGGATATGGTCCAGGTGCAGGTTAGTGGGACTAGGCAGAAAAAAGGTTCAGCACAGCCAAGAAGGGCTGAAGGGCCTGTTTCTGTGCTGTAATGTTCTATGGTTCTATATTGGACCACCGGAAAACGATGCTGGAGGGATAGTAATGTTGGACAGGGAAATGGCGGATGAACTGAGTAAGTATTTTTCATCAGTCTTCACTGTGGAAGACACCAGCAGTATGGTAAAAGTTCCAGGTGTCAGGGATCATGAAGATTGTGTGATGTTACCATGACTAGAGAGAAGGTTCTTGGGAAACTGAAAGGTCTGAAGGTAGATAAGTAACCTGGGCTAGATGATATACACCCCAGAGTTCTGAAAGAGGTGGCTGAAGAGATTGTGGTGGCATTTATAATGATCTTTCAAGAATCACAAGATGCTGGAATGGTTCTGGAAGACTAAAAATTTGCAAATGCCACTCCACTCTTCAAGAAGGGAGAGAGGCAGAAGAAAAGAAACTATAGGCCAGTTAGACTGACCTCAGTGCCTGGGAAGATGTTGGAGCGAATTATAGAAGATGAGGTCTTAGCGTACTTGCCATAATCAGCATGGTTTCCTCAAGAGAAAATATTGCCTGATAAATCTGGTATAATTTTTTGAAGTAACAAGCAGGATGGACAAAGGAGAGTTGGTTGATGTGGTGTACTTGGATTTAAAGAAGGCCTTTGGCAAAGTGCCACACATGAGGCTGCTTAACCAGCTATGAGCCCATGGTATTACAGGAAAAATTCTAGCATGGATAAAGCAATGGGTGATTGGCAGGAGGCAAAGACTGGGAATAAAGGGATCCTTTTCTGGTTGGCTGCTGGTGACTAGTGGTGTTCCACAAGGGTCTGTGTTGGGGACCGATTCTTTTTAAGTTATATATCAATGATTTAGATGATGAAATTGATGGCTTTGTTGCAAAGTTTGCAGGCAATTTGAAGGTGGAGGGGTAGGAAGTTTAATTCCATGTCCCATTCCCATTCTGATAAGTCAATCCATGGCCTCCTCTACTGTCAAAATGAAGCCACACTCAGGTTGGAGGAACAACACCTTATATACCAGCTGGGTAGGCTCCAACCTGATGGCATGAACATTGATTTCTCTAAATTCCGTTAATGCCCCTCCTCCCTTTCTTATCCCCTCTTTGTTTCTCTCTCTGCCCATCACTCTTTGCCTGTTCTCCATCTCCCTCTGGTGTTCCCCTACCCCTTTCTTTCTCCCTAGGCCTCCCGTCCCATGATCCTTTCCCTTCTCCAGCTCTGTATCCCTTTTGCCAATCACCTTTCCAGCTCTTAGCTTCACCCCACCCCCTCCGGTCTTCTATCATTTTGGATCTCCCCCTCCCCCTCCCACTTTCAAATCTCTTACTATCTTTCCTTTCAGTTAGTCCTGACAAAGGGTCTCGGCCCGAAACGTCGACAATGCTTCTCCCTATGGATACTGCCTGGCCTGCTGTGTTCCACCAGCATTTTGTGTGTGTTGCTTGAATTTCCAGCATCTGCAGCTTTCCTCGTATTTGCAAAGTTAACATGCAATTGTTTATGCCACTGTCTTTATAAGTTACTGTTTAATCTTTTTAACAACCCATTCAGACGACTGTCTGTTTCACCTCCTTGATTCCCCCCTTTACGAGATTGTCGATTTCTATAAACTCTCCCCCTCACTATTTCTGGTGAAAGGAGAGCAGACTCTAGTCTCTGTGTAAGTAGCATCCTGTGGCATTGATGCCATTCCCTCATTCAGTCAAGCGTCTTCTTCTTCTTCATCCGTGTGGTTCATTGCTCATTCCCTGTTGAAATCTCTAGCTGTAGACGGAAACTGCCAATGATGTGGCCTTCAATTCACAGTTGTTAGTAGCTCTCCATTTGCGGTCTGTATATTTTAAGTTGATGTTTGATTTTGTCTTGTACTAAGACTCATAAACATTCTGTTCTAATTCTAAACGTTTGTGAGACCACGGCCCTACTAATGTCCCCATGTGTGTCTTGCACAGGCCCAGGACCGGATCTGGATTGTCCATCAGACCCTGCATCACCTCCGCAGGATCTACAGTATGAACCTGAGCTCAGTCAGCTGGGTCCAGAGCTCAGTGGAACTCCTCCAGCTTCTCTTGGATCGGCAGCTCAGAGTGCTGGATGTCTGTGTCCGGAAACCAGGCTCAGAGTCCAGGCCAAGGAAGAATGCCACAATTCTTAAATACTTTCAGAAATTGAGAGAGTTTCTGAAACAGAAGGTATATTGATATTAAAACATGTGCCTGCCAATACACTTATTTATCTACTTTATACTTGTTCATTATCTAATTTTTCACTATTGAGTACATTTGCCTTTTTGTCCTCCCTTTTAGGGATTCAGCAACTGTGCCTGGGAGACAACCCGCACTGAGACCATGACGCATTTGAAACAGCTCCTTCTCATTATGGCAAAAATCAGCAGAGATCACTGAAGATTTTCCAGAGTCAATTTCATAAGGGACCAAGATTTATGACTATTTATTTAAAATAACTTTCAAGGAAAAGTATATCTGAACAGACTGATGTTACATTGAAAAATAAATTAAACTAAATGCTAGAAATGTTAATGGAAAACCCCAACTGGTGCAAATAATCAGTGCATGTGCAGAAGAAACCTGAGTGAATTCCGCGAGTCAATGCTCATAAAGTTGAAACACTAACTGTTGTTCACTCCACTCAGCAGTTGTCTGAGCTGTGCATGTTTACAGTATTTTCTGTTTTTACTATTTATTATATAACTATATTAATCACACATTTTCATTTGGCAAGTGATGTGGAAGGAATAATGTCTGGGTCTTTCTCCATATCCAGTGTTGAATTAATTTATTGTATTATTAATTTATTAATTTAATTTTTGTAGTATTACTCAGTGATGACATGTGAATTTGCTGAATGATCCTATTCTTGTCCATTCATATCAAGACAGGCAGCTACTGTAATGCAATGATCCATTCCTGGAAAAGGTGCACAGTGGACAGCTTCTTACTCTATCTGCCATTCTGCATCTTATCTCTGTTATGGTTTACGTCATTTTAGTTCCCTACCTAAAATTAATCCTGTGTGGAATTTTGTTTCTCATAACTTCATGCACATGAAATTTTGCAATGTCTTCTGTCCAGCATCCTCTAGTGTTATCAGTTTAATCTGAGAGTTGTAGGTTTCAGCCCCTTTTCAAAGGTAAATTGTTTAAAGTTCCATTTGTTTTCCCAAAAATTATTCCTCTAATTGTCATTTTTGCAATGGGAATATGCATTGGGAATGTTCTGACCTACACTCAGTGCACAGGTTGTGGTTTACAAAACCATTCCTCTTGATTTCATCACTGACCTTCAGTGAGCATAATGTGATTGTTCTTCCAATGGTTAGAAGATAAAGTTAACTTAATTTATTTATAGTGTATTTATAGTGATCATTTTCAAAAGTATGTACATGTAGCTGAAAAGTTTTAATTTATTATTATTGTGAGAATTGCAATGGATAATATATTTCTACATTTAATAAAAAAAATCAGTGAAGATGTTACTACATGTTAATTATTCTGAATATTTCACATTTTTGGAATACAAATTTTGTGCACGCTGATCCTCCTCACAGAATATAACATTTCTTCTTCTCACATCTTGTTATAGGTACTTCCCCCACTTTATTCTTTCCCCTGCAATGTCACACTCAGCATATGAGTACACTTCACAGTGATTCGACTTGATTTTTATCTTCCCTGTATGATACTTGGATTTAAGTTCTTGGTTTTCATTTTCATATTCTCCCTTTGAATGAGGAAGTGTTGAATCCGAAGTGAGCGTGTAACACAGGCCCATTTTTTAAAAGTAGAAGCCACATGCAGTAGCACTGTCAGGGAGGATAATGTACGGCTCTTCTTGCTTATATCGGGCTCACTGTGGCAGTGGAGGAGGCTGCAGTTAGGTCAGAATGGGACTGGGATTGAGAACTGATGTGCTTTTAGAATTCAGGATCATAAATTCTAAATTAAAGTTTATTGTCAGAAGCATCAGTGCCCAGGTTATAAATGCCATGAAAATTAGCTTTTTTTTTGCAAGAACAGCACAGCATATTATAAACGTTACAAACAGAAGTTAGCAAACATAATTTACAAAAAAAAAAATAAGTCCTGTGCAGTGAGTATATAGAGTTAGGAAAGAGGCTGAGGAGAAGGACCTCCAAGGTAGTGCAGGCAGGAATGGGACACATGTCGATAAGGTGGTTAAGAAGGCTTATGGGAATAAATATGTGAGGAAGTTTCTTTGGAAAGGTAAGATGTGAAGAATATCGTTGGAAAAATTGTCATGGAAATTTGAGCTCAGAGGGTTACAGCTTCCAAATTTTAAGAATTATTATAAAGCAAATCAACTTAGATTTATTGCATCTTTTTTTGAGAAAGATAAACTGGCATGGATCAGAATAGAACTAGATAAAGTAGGAGAAAACATACCAGAAGACTTTATATATAACTGGGAATCTAAATGGATACGGGAAAAGAAAGAATCTCCTATATTAAAACATTTGATTGATTTATGGAATAAGATAAATGTTGACGATGAGACAAAGAAATCCTTATTAGCAAAGAGATCTTTAATTCAAAATAGACTTATTCCTTTTACAATGGATAATCAACTTTTATATAATTGGTTTCAACAAGGAATTAGATATATAGGAGACTGTTTTGAAGGAGGTATATTAATGTCATTCGATCAATTAAAGAATAAATATAAAGTATCAAACAACACTCTTTTTTGTTACTTTCAACTAAGGGCTTATTTAAGAGAAAAGTTAGGTCAAACAATGTTATTACCGAAACCCAATGAAATAGAAACTTTAATTCAAAAAGGAAAGACTAAAAAATTTATCTCTTGTATGTATTATTTGATTCAAAAACAAGCAATTAAACAAGGAGTCCATAAGTCAAGACAAAAATGGGAAAGTGATTTGAATATTAAAATTGAAGAAAAAAATTGGTCAAGAATATGTCTTGAGAGTATGACAAATACAATAAATGTCCGATTAAGATTAGTGCAATACAATTTTTTACATCAACTATATATTACACCACAAAAAAGAAATAAATTAAACCCAAATTTATCTGATCAGTGTTTCCGATGTAACCAAGAAATTGGTACTTTTTTACATTCTACTTGGTCTTGTTCTAAAATTCAAGCTTTTTGGACAAATTTAAGAGTTTTACTGGAACAAATTATTGGAATACAACTTCCACATAATCCAATACTACTTTTACTAGGTGATACTGAAGGGATAAAACCGATATCCAAATTGAATAAATTTCAGAAAGAATTTATAAAAATTGCATTGGCAGTAGCCAAAAAAGCTATTGCAGTTACTTGGAAATCGGATACATATTTAAGTATAGATCGTTGGAAGAAAGAAATTTAAGGCTGTATTCCACTTGAAAAAATTACTTATAATTTAAGAGATAAATATGAAACATTTTTGAAAATGTGGCGCCCTTATTTACAAAAGACAGGATTAAAAATATAGGCGCTCCGAAGATGAAATAATTGGTTACTTGGGGAAAGAAATAAATATATATACTAAAGTTATTACGAACTCCGTGGAGCATGTGGAGATCTTCTAATATCCAGGCATTCCTTTTTTTTCTTTCTTTCTTTTTTCTTTCAGTGGGGATGTTAGGGGGGAGGGGTTAAGGGGAGGGGGGATGGGTAACACATATTTTCTTTTCCGCATACTTTTATTCTGTAACTATTTGAAAACAATAAAAAAGTTAAAAAAAAGAAGGCTTATGGGATACAGTACTTGTTTTTATTATTCGTGGCATTGAGTTCAAAGGTCAAGAGGTTATGTTGCAACTTTATAGACTCTTGTTAGACACTGGAATTAAGGAGATTGAGAAGGGATCTGATTGTAACATATAAGATTATTAAAGGATTGGACAAGATAGAGGCAGGAAATATGTTCCAGATGCTGGGAGAGTCCAGTACCAGAGGGCATGGTTTGAAAATAAGGGGTAGGTCATTTAGGACAGAGTTAAGGAAAAACTTCTTCTCCCAGAGAGTGTATTGCATACAGTTCTGGTCACCCCACAATAGGAAGGATGTTGAAGCTTTCGAGAGTGTGCAGAAGAGGTTTACCAGGATGTTGCCTGGTTTAGAGGGCATGTGCTATTATGAGAGGCTGAACAAACTTGGGTTGTTTACTTTGGAGCAGCATAGGCTGGGAGGGAGAGCTGATAGGGGTTTATATTCTTTACTCAGAGAGTGGTAGCTGTGTGGAATGAGCTTCCAGTAGAAGTGGTAGAGGCAGGGTCGGTATTGTCATTTAAAGTAAAATTGGATAGGTATATGGACAGGAAAGGAATGGAGATTTATGGGCTGAGTACAGGCCAGTGGGACTGGGTGAGAGTAAGCGTTCGGCACAGACTAGAAGGGCCGAGCTGGCCTGTTTCCGTGCTGTAATTGTTATATGGTTATATGATGATGAGATGCATAGGTAGAGTAGACAGGGAGTATCTTTTTTCTCCCAGGGTAGAAATATCTAATACCAGAGGGCATGCATTGAAGGTGGGTCGGGGTAGGTTCAAAGGGGAATCGAGAGGTAAGTTTTTTTTTACTTTGGAAGTGGTAGATGCCTGGAATGTGCTGCCTGTATGGTAGTAGAGGCTTTTAAAGAGACGTTTAGATAAGCACATGGACGTGGATATGAGGAAGATGGAGGTAGGAGGGATTCGTTTTTAATTTATTTTTCAGCTGCCTCGATACAACATTGTGGGCCGAAGGGCCTGTTCCTGTGCTGTACTGTTCTATGTTCTGTAAATTTACAGTAACATAAATTATACACACGTTAGGAAATAAGAAAAGTAGACATAACTACACAAGTAAGTTGTGCAAGTTAATCCAGGGTCGTGTTAGGGTATTTCAGGTCGGTACAGGACCCCGAGACAGTGGGGAAGAAGCTGCTGAAGAGCTTTGAGATGTGAGTCTTCTGGCTCCTCTAGTTTCTGCCTCGTGGGAACGTTTATAATGGATGTTGCTTTCCTGGGGCACCGTCTCTTGCCGATGTCATTTATGGTGTGGAGAGTGACGAAACTGGACGAGCGTACTACACTCTGCAGCCTCTTGAATTCCTGTGCATTGAGTTTCCACAGTTTCTGCAGAAGTTTGGCAGAGTATTCGATGACATTTTGAATCACCTTCAACTAAGAAAATAGGAATGCTGGTCTGGAGCGTGTTCTTCATTGTTGCATCCCGCAGTGGTCGAGTGTGTTGAGTCCTTGGATGTTACCGGTGCATGCTGGCAGTAGTTCAGTAGAGGCTCCTTCAAGCTAAACTGGTTGAAGTGCCCTTCGATACTGAGGAAGGCATTGGGGAGGCCCGTTAATCACGGAGCTCAATCCCTCCGGTGTTAATTTGACATCTGCTTGGGGTGGGAATATATACTTCAACCAGTGTAATATCAGAGAACTCCCGCGCTAGATAGTGACGAAAAGCATACGAATGAGATAGAACCCCCTGCTCCGAGGACTCCAGCACTTAATCAGGAAGTAGATGTCCTCGCTTCTGAGGTTTTATTGCCGATCCATTCCTGTTGATTAACACGCCCACTTTCGGAAGTGACGAACCGTCACCTTTACCCTGGGACACTTTAGTTTCGGGTGAATTTGCCGCGCAGCTGCAAGCTGAGCTGGAGACTAACCCGCAGAGAGAGCAGGCATCGGAATCGCCTTCCGATCCGGAGACGAAAGAAACGCCGAAGTGTCTTCTGTAAAGAACCCAGACACCAGACCATCTTCATAGCGAGCACAGTCGCCACCAGAAGGACGTGTCCCGGGCGCTCTGCACTGACCACCCTGCGATATGGCACCACTGCAGTTGGATGTAACAGAGAAGATCAGCGCTGAAAGATGCAGTGTTACGGTAACCCTGATAAAATGCAGCCCCGACGGATGCACCGACACAGTCACGTCCTCACCCCACCACGTCCCTTGCCAAACTCGACCCACCCTCCACAACACCTTGGACCCCCCGAACTGAACGATCGCACCAAGAGCCTGAGCGCTGCTGCTCTCTCCGGTGGCGGATTTTCCCGTCGCTGCAGCTGGATTCTCCCGCTTTCAGATTCCTTACTTCAGAGCGGAGACCGCTCTCTCCCGACGCGTTCCCAAATATCCCGCAGTCATTTCACTTTTCGAATGTCACCTATTTTCGGATTTTAACATAAAATCCGGCAGCATGGCAGAGAGAGAGAGAGCTCACAACACGATCCCCAGACACGGGTCTCGGCAGCACCGGCGTCCGCTCCCGGATCACAAGCAGTGGCATTTCGATATCGAGAGTTCCATTCGGCGAACAAGACCCGTTTTCGGAGCTGATTCTGGTCTCAGATCGGTGCTTTATTCAGTGTTGGGTGGAGATGGCATTGGGCCGTGTTTGGAGAGTTTGCAGTGTGTGGCTGTTGTTGACCGTGACCCTGACCCTGGGCTGTGAGAGGTTACAGTTACTGCGAGTTCTCAACACAGAGACTCTGGGCGAACTGAAAGAAATGGTGAGTTGAACCCGCTCCCAGAGACCGGTCCTGACAGACCCGGGCTGTTTGCTGTTACCAATCAGGTGATTTCAAAGAGTCTGTTCTCCGGTGTTTCTGTGTGTGGGGATTGTCAGTAACGTTGATATCTTTCGTCTCAGGGTGGCCACCTCCCTCGACAGTGTGTGACTGAGAGGCTGTCGTTGAAAACCAAGCCCTTGGAGCTGGTGAAACTTTCGGCGGAGGTTCATGTGAGTAAACACTGCATTTTACTTTAATGTCATTAATTCGAGACACTATGTTACGTAATGCGAAGGATCGGATCCGAACTTTATCCAAATAATTTGACTATATCAGAATATGAATTCTTTCTCTCCATGTCACTCTCATTTTCTGACTCTGTCACTCTGAGTTTCAGGACCCCATTCACACGGAATAGATCTCATTTCAATTATCACACTGCTCCCCCCTCTCTCTCTGTCCCACTCACGGGTAATTCACTCTCTGTACCCAATTCCCTCTCATCATTTCACTTGCTGTGTCACCAATAAATGCGTCACCCTTTATCACCTTCTGCTACTTTTTCCTCTCCCTCCCTGTGTGTTCCTCTCTCTACCCCACCCCCCAGTAACATTGCGAGTTCTGTTGATCACAGGAAATACTTGCATCCTCTCAGATCATCACACTACCCGCGTGCTTCATTGGTGATGGAACCACCTACTTCACTTTAAATGACTTGCGCTGAAGAATTGTGAGGTTTCTCGTTAAATTATTTTACATTATAGCTGGCCCATCGGTATCAAGGAGATAAAAGCTGAGAGGAGACCGGACAGTGATGTGTCATATCACGTGGTTCTATGATTGTAGACATCTATAAACTTTCCACATGGAAGAGATATTTATGACCAATGTTATAGATTGAATGCAAAACTTTGGAGTACAGGATAGCAGGAAAAAATCCACAATTCATAGATGGAATTTGGAACAAACATCTTAAGACAGAAACTCTCGCAATATCTGTTCGAAGTTCAAGTATAGTTATTATCAAAATAGATATGTTTCACGATTTACAATCCTGAGATTTGTTTACTTGCTGGCATAGTCAGTAAATACTCAGAAAGAGGTGGCATAGGGTCAGAAGGAGTTGCATCATTGTGGATAGAGCTGTGGATCTGCAAGGGTAAAAAGTCCCTGATGGGAGTTGTATACAGACCCCCAAACAGCAGTAAGGTTCTGGCCTACAAATTACAATGGAGGATAGAAAATGCATGCCAAAAGGGCAATGTTACAACAGTCATGGGGGTCTTCAATATACAGGGAGTTTGGGAAAATCAGGTTGGTGTTAGATTACAGGAGGTAGAATTTCTCGAGTGCCTGGCCCTACGAGATGGCTTTTCAGAGCAGCTCGTGGTTGGGCTGACTAGTATCAGCTATTCTGGATAGGGTGATTTGCAAAGGACCAGAATTGATTAGAGAGCTCGAGGTAAAAGAACCTATCAGGGAAAATGATCATAATATGATAAAATCCACCCTGAAATTTGAAAAGGAGAAGCTTCGGATGTATCAGCATTACAGTGGTGTATAGGGAATTACAGCGGCATGAGAGAGCATTTGGCCAAAATTGATTGGAAAAGAGCTGGCAGAGATGACAGCAGAGCAACAATGGTTGGAATTTCTGGAAGCAATCTGGGAGGCCCAGGATATTTACATCCCAAAGAGGAAGTAGTATTCTAAAGGAAAGATGACACAACTGTGGCGAAAAAGAGAAATCAAAGCCAACGTAAAAGCCAAAAAGAGGGCATATAATTGAACAAAGATTGGTGGGAAGTTAGAGGATTGGGAAGCTTTTAAAAAACTAACAGAAGGCAACTAAAAAAGTCATTAAGAAGGTAAAGATGGAATAAGAAATAAGCTAGCCAATAATATTAAAGAAGAGATCAAAAGTTTCTCCAGATATATAAAGTGCAAAAAAGAGAGACAGGAGAGTGGATGAAGGGAAGGCAGTGGATGTTGTCTACATGGACTTCAGTAAGGCCTTTGACAAGGTCCCGCAAGGCAGGTTAGTTAGGAAGATTCAGTCGCTAGGTATACATGGTGAGGTAGTAAATTGGATTGGACGTTGGCTCAATGGGAGAAGTCAGAGAGTGGTAGTAGAGGATTGCTACTCTGAGTGGAGGCCTGTCACTAGTGGTGTACCACAGGGATCAGTGCTGGGTCCATTGTTATTTGTCATCTATATCATTGATCTTGATGATAATATGGTAAATTGGATCAGCAAATTTGCTGATGATACAAAGATTGGAGGTGTATTGGACAGTGAGGAAGGTTTTCAAAGCTTGCAGAGGGATTTTGACCAGCTGAAAAAATGGGCTGAAAAATGGCAGATGGAGTTTACTGTGAGGTATTGCACTTTGGAAGGACAAACCAAGATAGAACATACAAGGTAAATGGTAGGACACTGCGGAGTGCAGTAGAACGGAGGGATCTGGGAATACAGATACATAATTCCCTTAAAGTGGCATCACCGGTAGATAGGGTCGTAAGGAGAGCTTTTGGTACATTTTGTCTTTATAAGTCAAAGTATTGAGTATAAGAGTTGGAATGTTATGGTGAGGTTGCAAAAGACATTGGTGAGGCCAAATTTGGAGTATTGTGAGCAGTTTTGGTTACTTAATTACAGGAGTGATGTTAATAAGGTTGAAAGAGTGCAGAGAAGGTTTACAAGGATGCTGCTGGGACTTGAGAAACTGAATTACAGAGGAAGGTTGAATAGGTCAGGACTTTATTCCCTGGAGCATAGACGAATGACGGGAGATTTGATAGAGGTATATAAAATTATGATGGGCATAGATAGAATGAATGCAAGCAGGCTTTTTCCACTGAGGCCAGGGGAGAAAAAAAACCAGAGGACTTGTGTTAACGGTGAAGGGGGAAAAGTGTACAGGGAACATTGGGGGGGGGGGGGGGGGAGCTTCTTCACACAGAGTGATGGGAGTGTGGAATGAGCTGCCAGATGAAGTAGTAAATGCGGTCTCATTTAAGAAAAACTTGGACAGGTACATAGATGAGAGGTGTACGGAGGGATATGGTCCAGGTGCAGGTTAGTGGGACTAGGCAGAAAAAAGGTTCAGCACAGCCAAGAAGGGCTGAAGGGCCTGTTTCTGTGCTGTAATGTTCTATTGCTCTATGGTTCTATATTGGACCACCGGAAAACGATGCTGGAGGGATAGTAATGTTGGACAGGGAAATGGCGGATGAACTGAGTAAGTATTTTGCATCAGGCTTCACTGTGGAAGACACCAGCAGTATGGTAAAAGTTCCAGGTGTCAGGGATCATGAAGATTGTGTGATGTTACCAGGACTAGAGAGAAGGTTCTTGGGAAACTGAAAGGTCTGAAGGTAGATAAGTAACCTGGGCTAGATGATATACACCCCAGAGTTCTGAAAGAGGTGGCTGAAGAGATTGTGGTGGCATTTATTATGATCTTTCAAGAATCACAAGATGCTGGAATGGTTCTGGAAGACTAAAAATTTGCAAATGCCACTCCACTCTTCAAGAAGGGAGAGAGGCAGAAGAAACTATAGGCCAGTCAGACTGCCCTCAGTGCCTGGGAAGATGTTGGAGCGAATTATAGAAGATGAGGTCTTAGCGTACTTGCCATAATCAGCATGGTTTCCTCAAGAGAAAATATTGCCTGATAAATCTGTTATAATTTTTTGAAGTAACAAGCAGGATGGACAAAGGAGAGTTGGTTGATGTGGTGTACTTGGATTTTCAGAAGGCCTTTGGCAAAGTGCCACACATGAGGCTGCTTAACAAGCTATGAGCCCATGGTATTACAGGAAAAATTCTAGCATGGATAAAGCAATGGGTGATTGGCAGGAGGCAAAGACTGGGAATAAAGGGATCCTTTTCTGGTTGGCTGCCGGTGACTAGTGGTGTTCCACAAAGGTCTGTGTTGGGGACCGATTCTTTTTACGTTATATATCAATGATTTAGATGATGGAATTGATGGCTTTGTTGCAAGGTTTGCAGGCAATTTGAAGGTGGAGGGGTAGGAAGTTTTGAGGAAATAGGGAGGCTGCAGAAAGACTTTGACAGATTAGGAGAATGGGCAAAGGAATGGTAGGTGGAATACAGTGTCAGAAAGTATAGTTCATGCACTTTGGTAGAAGAAATGAAAGGGTTGACTCTTTGCTATTGACTAAATGCCTCTCCTGCCTCGCAGTTTCTCTCCAGGCTGCATCTCCCTTCTACAACCACTGCCCCAATCACTCTGAATGAGATTTCTTTAGGTGGCTGCTTGATGGGTGGTATGGACTGAGAGGACCCCAGCACCTTTTTTTCTGTGACTTTTATTTGCCTCTACTCAAGTTCTGAAGTGTAGAAGATGCCTATGATCTGCTTATCTTAAAAATGTGTGATGGCCATTGGGCATCAGGTACCACAGGGTGCAGACATAGGACACCTCAGCTCACATTACAAGACACCCCTAAAAAGTTCCCATTCCCATAGTCACCTGTCACCTATTCCCCTAACCACTTCACCTAAAATGTGTGGCTACTGGGAGATCCTGCTTTATCTGGTGGACAGAGCATAGGTGTGTAGGTGCAGAGTAAGCAGCATCTCCCAGTGGCCACACATTTTAATTCCATGTCCCATTCCCATTCTGATATGTCAATCCATGGCCTCCTCTACTGTCAAATTGAAGCCACACTCAGGTTGGAGGAACAACACCTTATATACCGGCTGGGTAGCCTCCAACCTGATGGCATGAACATTGATTTCTCTAACTTCCGTTAATGCTCCTCCTCCCTTTCTTATCCAATCCCTGATTTATTTATTCCCCCCTCTTTGTTTCTCTCTCTGCCCATCACTCTTTGCCTATTCTCCATCTCCCTCTGGTGTTCCCCTACCCCTTTCTTTCTCCCTAGGCCTCAGTCCCATGATCCTTTCCCTTCTCCAGCTCTGTATCCCTTTTGCCAATCACCTTTCCAGCTCTTAGCTTCACCCCACCCCCTCCGGACTTCTCCTATCATTTTGGATCTCCCTCTCCCCCTCCCACTTTCAAATCTCTTACTATCTTTCCTTTGAGTTAGTCCTGACGAAGGGTCTCGGCCCGAAACGTCGACAGTGCTTCTCCCTATAGATACTGCCTGGCCTGCTGTGTTCCACCAGCATTTTGTGTGTGTTGCTTGAATTTCCAGCATCTGCAGCTTTCCTTGTGTTTGCAAAGTTAACATGCAACTGTTTATGCCACTGTCTTTATAAGTTACTGTTGAATCTTTTTAACATCCCATTCAGACGACTGTCTGTTTCACCTCCTTGATTCCCCCCTTTATGAGATTGTCGATTTCTATAAAATCTCCCTCTCACTATTTCTGGTGAAAGGAGAGCAGACTCTAGTCTCTGTGTAAGGAGCATCCTGTGGCATTGATGCCATTCCCTCATTCAGTCAAGCGTCTTCTTCTTCTTCATCCGTGTGGTTCATTGCTCATTCCCTGTTGAAATCTCTAGCTGTAGACGGAAACTGCCAATGATGTGGCCTTCAATTCACAGTTGTTAGTAGCCCTCCATTTGCGGTCTGTATATTTTAAGTTGATGTTTGATTTTGTCTTGTACTAAGACTCATAAACATTCTGTTCTAATTCTAAACGTTTGTGAGACCACGGCCCTACTAATGTCCCCATGTATGTTTTGCACAGGCCCAGGACCGGATCTGGATTGTCCATCAGACCCTGCATCACCTCCGCAGGATCTACAGTATGAACCTGAGCTCAGTCAGCTGGGTCCAGAGCTCAGTGGAACTCCTCCAGCTTCTCTTGGATCGGCAGCTCAGAGTGCTGGATGTCTGTGTCCGGAAACCAGGCTCAGAGTCCAGGCCAAGGAAGAATGCCGCAATTCTTAAATACTTTCAGAAATTGAGAGAGTTTCTGAAACAGAAGGTATATTGATATTAAAACATGTGCCTGCCAATACACTTATTTATCTACTTTATACTTGTTCATTATCTAATTTTTCACTATTGAGTACATTTGCCTTTTTGTCCTCCCTTTTAGGGATTCAGCAACTGTGCCTGGGAGACAACCCGCACTGAGACCATGACGCATTTGAAACAGCTCCTTCTCATTATGGCAAAAATCAGCAGAGATCACTGAAGATTTTCCAGAGTCAATTTCATAAGGGACCAAGATTTATGACTATTTATTTAAAATAACTTTCAAGGAAAAGTATATCTGAGCAGACTGATGTTACATTGAAAAATAAATTAAACTAAATGCTAAAAATGTTAATGGAAAACCCAACTGGTGCAAATAATCAGTGCATGTGCAGAAGAAACCTGAGTGAATTCCTCGAGTCAATGCTCATAAACTTGAAACACTAACTGTTGTTCACTCCACTCAGCAGTTGTCTGAGCTGTGCATGTTTACAGTATTTTCTGTTTTTACTATTTATTATATAACTATATTAATCACACATTTTCATTTGGCAAGTGATGTGGAAGGAATAATGTCTGGGTCTTTCTCCATATCCAGTGTTGAATTAATTTATTGTATTATTAATTTATTAATTTATTTTTTGTAGTATTACTCAGTGATGACATGTGAATTTGCTGAATGATCCTATTCTTGTCCATTCATATCAAGACAGGCAGCTACTGTAATGCAATGATCCATTCCTGGAAAAGGTGCACAGTGGACAGCTTCTTACTCTATCTGCCATTCTGCATCTTATCTCTGTTATGGTTGACATCATTTTAGTTCCCTACCTAAAATTAATCCTGGGTGGAATTTTGTTTCTCATAACTTCATGCACATGAAATTTTGCAATGTCTTCTGTCCAGCATCCTCTAGTGTTATCAGTTTAATCTGAGAGTTGTAGGTTTCAGCCCCTTTTCAAAGGTAAATTATTTAAAGTTCCGTTTGTTTTCCCAAAAATTATTCCTCTAATTGTCATTTTTGCAATGGGAATATGCATTGGGAATGTTCTGACCTACACTCAGTGCACAGGTTGTGGTTTGCAAAACCATTCCTCTTGATTTCATCACTGACCTTCAGTGAGCATAATGTGATTGTTCTTCCAATGGTTAGAAGATAAAATTAACTTAATTTATTTATACTGTATTTATTGTGATCATTTTTAAAAGTATGTACATGTAGCTGAAAAGTTTTAATTTATTATTATTGTGAGAATTGCAATGGATAAAATATTTCTACATTTAATAAAAAAATCAGTGAAGATGTTACTACATGTTAATTATTCTGAATATTTCACATTTTTGGAATACAAATTCTGTGCACGCTGATCCTCCTCACAGAATATAACATTTTTTCTTCTCACACCTTGTTATAGGTACTTCCCCCTCTTTATTCTTTCCCCTGCAATGTCACACTCAGCATATGAGTACACTTCACAGTGATTCGACTTGTTTTTTATCTTCCCTGTATGATACTTGGATTTAAGTTCTTGGTTTTCATCTTCATATTCTCCCTTTGAATGAGGAAGTGTTGAGTCCGAAGTGAGTGTGTAACACAGGCCCATTTTTTAAAAGCAGAAGCCACATGCAGTAGCACTGTCAGGGAGGATAACGCACGGCTCTTCTTGCTTATATCAGGCTCACTGTGGCAGTGGAGGAGGCTGCAGTTAGGTCAGAATGGGACTGGGATTGAGAACTGACGTGCTTTTAGAATTCAGGATCATAAATTCTAAATTAAAGTTTATTGTCAGAAGCATCAGTGCCCAGGTTATAAATGCCATGAAAATTAGCTTTTTTTTTGCAAGAACAGCCCAGCATATTATAAACATTACAAACAGAAGTTAGCAAACATAATTTACAAAAAAAAGAAGTCCTGTGCAGTGAGTATATAGAGTTAGGAAAGAGGCTGAGGAGAAGGACCTCCAAGGTAGTGCAGGCAGGAATGGGACACAGGTCGATAAGGTGGTTAAGAAGGCTTATGGGAATAAATATGTGAGGATGTTTCTTTGGAAAGATAAGATGTCAAGAATATCATTGGAAAAATTGACATGGAAATTTGAGCTCAGAGGGTTACAACTTCCAAATTTTAAGAATTATTATAAAGCAAATCAACTTAGATTTATTGCATCTTTTTTTGAGAAAGATAATCCGGCATGGATCAGAATAGAACAAGATAAAATAGGAGAAAACATACCAGAAGACTTTATATATAACTGGGAATCTAAATGGATACGGGAAAAGAAAGAATCTCCTATATTAAAACATTTGATTGATTTATGGAATAAGATAAATGTTGACGATGAGACAAAGAAATCCTTATTAGCAAAGAGATCTTTAATTCAAAATAGACTTATTCCTTTTACAATGGATAATCAACTTTTATATAATTGGTTTCAAAAAGGGATTAGATATATAGGAGACTGTTTTGAAGGAGGTATATTAATGTCATTCGATCAATTAAAGAATAAATATAAAGTATCAAACAACACTCTTTTTTGTTACTTTCAACTAAGGGCTTATTTAAGAGAAAAGTTAGGTCAAACAATGTTATTACCGAAACCCAATGAAATAGAAACTTTAATTCAAAAAGGAAAGACTAAAAAATTTATCTCTTGTATGTATAATTTGATTCAAAAACAGGCAATTAAACAAGGAGTCCATAAGTCAAGACAAAAATGGGAAAGTGATTTGAATATTAAAATTGAAGAAAAAAATTGGTCAAGAATATGTCTTGAGAGTATGACAAATACAATAAATGTCCGATTAAGATTAGTGCAATACAATTTTTTACATCAACTATATATTACACCACAAAAAAGAAATAAATTAAACCCAAATTTATCTGATCAGTGTTTCCGATGTAACCAAGAAATTGGTACTTTTTTACATTCTACTTGGTCTTGTTCTAAAATTCAACCTTTTTGGACAAATTTAAGAGATTTACTGGAACAAATTATTGGAATACAACTTCCACATAATCCAATACTACTTTTACTAGGTGATACTGAAGGGATAAAACCGATATCCAAATTGAATAAATATCAGAAAGAATTTATAAAAATTGCATTGGCAGTAGCCAAAAAAGCTGTAGCAGTTACTTGGAAATCGGATACATATTTAAGTATAGATCGTTGGAAGAAAGAAATTTATGGCTGTATTCCAGTTGAAAAAACTACTTATAATTTAAGAGATAAATATGAAACATTTTTGAAAATGTGGCGCCCTTATTTACAAAAGACAGGATTAAATATATAGGCGCTCCGAAGATGAAATAATTGGTTACTTGGGGAAAGAAATAAATATATACACTAAAGTTATTACGAACTCCGTGGAGCATGTGGAGATCTTCTAATATCCAGGCATTCCTTTTTTTTTCTCTCTTTCTTTCTTTTTTCTTTCAGTGGGGATGTTAGGGGGGAGGGGTTAAGGGGAGGGGGGATAGGTAACACATATTTTCTTTTTCGCGTACTTTTATTCTGTAACTATTTGAAAACACAATAAAAAAGTTAAAAAAAGAAGGCTTATGGGATACAGTACTTGTTTTTATTATTCGTGGCATTGAGTTCAAAGGTCAAGAGGTTATGTTGCAACTTAATAGACTCTTGTTAGACACTGGAATTAAGGAGATTGAGAGGGGATCTGATTGAAACATATAAGATTATTCAGGGATTGGACAAGATAGAGGCAGGAAATATGTTCCAGATGCTGGGAGAGTCCAGTATCAGAGGGCATGGTTTGAGAATAAGGGGTAGGTCATTTAGGACAGAGTTAAGGAAAAACTTCTTCTCCCAGAGAGTGTATTGCATACAGTTCTGGTCACCCCACAATAGGAAGGATGTTGAAGCTTTCGAGAGTGTGCAGAAGAGGTTTACCAGGATGTTGCCTGGTTTAGAGGGCATGTGCTATTATGAGAGGCTGAACAAACTTGGGTTGTTTACTTTGGAGCAGCATAGGCTGGGAGGGAGAGCTGATAGGGGTTTATATTCTTTACTCAGAGAGTGGTAGCTGTGTGGAATGAGCTTCCAGTAGAAGTGGTAGAGGCAGGTTCGGTATTGTCATTTAAAGTAAAATTGGATAGGTATATGGACAGGAAAGGAATGGAGATTTATGGGCTGAGTACAGGCCAGTGGGACTGGGTGAGAGTAAGCGTTCGGCACAGACTAGAAGGGCCGAGGTGGTCTGTTTCCGTGCTGTAATTGTTATATGGTTATATGATGATGAGATGCATAGGTAGAGTAGACAGGGAGTATCTTTTTTCTCCCAGGGTAGAAATATCTAATACCAGAGGGCATGCATTGAAGGTGGGTCGGGGTAGGTTCAAAGGGGAATCAAGAGCTAAGTTTTTTTTTACTTTGGAAGTGGTAGATGCCTGGAAAGTGCTGCCTGTATGGTTGTAGAGGCTTTTAAAGAGACGTTTAGATAAGCACATGGACGTGGATATGAGGAAGATGGAGGTAGGAGGGATTCGTTTTTAATTTATTTTTCAGCTGCCTCGATACAACATTGTGGGCCGAAGGGCCTGTTCCTGTGCTGTACTGTTCTATGTTCTGTAAACTTACAGTAACATAAATTATACACAAGTTACGAAATAAGGAAAGTAGACATAACTACACAAGTAAGTTGTGCAAGTTAAATAGGGGTCGTGTTAGGGTATTTCAGGTCGGTACAGGACCCCGAGACAGTGGGCAAGAAGCTGCTGAAGAGCTTTGAGATGTGAGTCTTCTGGCTCCTCTAGTTTCTGCCTCGTGGGAATGTTTATAATGGATGTTGCTTTCCTGGGGCACTGTCTCTTGCCGATGTCATTTATGGTGTGGAGAGTGACGAAACTGGACGAGCGTACTACACTCTGCAGACTCTTGAATTCCTGTGCATTGAGTTTCCACAGTTTCTGCAGAAGTTTGGCAGAGTATTCGATGACATTTTGAATCACCTTCAACTAAGAAAATAGGGATGCTGGTCTGGAGCGTGTTCTTCATTGTTGCATCCCGCAGTGGTCGAGTGTGTTGAGTCCTTGGATGTTACCGGTGCATGCTGGCAGTAGTTCGGTAGAGGCTCCTTCAAGCTAAACTGGTTGAAGTGCCCTTCGATACTGAGGAAGGCATTGGGGAGGCCAGTTAATCATGGAGCTCAATCCCTCCGGTGTTAATTTGACATCTGCCTGGGGTGGGAATATATACTTCAACCAGTGTAATATCAGAGAACTCCCGCGCTAGATACTGACGAAAACCATACGAATGAGTTAGAACCCCCTGCTCCGAGGACTCCAGCACTTAATCAGGAAGTAGATGTCCTCGCTTCTGAGGTTTTATTGCCGATCCATTCCTGTTGATTAACACGCCCACTTTCGGAAGTGACGAACCGTCACCTTTACCCTGGGACACTTTAGTTTCGGGTGAATTTGCCGCGCAGCTGCAAGCTGAGCTGGAGACTAACCCGCAGAGAGAGCAGACATCGGAATCGCCTTCCGATCCGGAGACGAAAGAAACGCCGAAGTGTCTTCTGTAAAGAACCCAGACACCAGACCATCTTCATAGCGAGCACAGTCGCCACCGTCCCGGGCGCTCTGCACTGACCACCCTGCGATATGGCAGCACTGCAGTTGGATGTAACAGAGAAGATCAGCGCTGAAAGATGCAGTGTTACGGTAACCCTGATAAAATGCAGCCCCGACGGATGCACCGACACAGTCACGTCCTCACCCCACCACGTCCCTTGCCAAACTCGACCCACCCTCCACAACACCTTGGACCCCCCGAACTGAACGATCGCACCAAGAGCCTGAGCGCTGCTGCTCTCTCCGGTGGCGGATTTTCCCGTCGCTGCAGCTGGATTCTCCCGCTTTCAGATTCCTTACTTCAGAGCGGAGACCGCTCTCTCCCGACGCGTTCCCAAGTATCCCGCAGTCATTTCACTTTTCGAATGTCACCTATTTTCGGATTTTAACATATAAAATCCGGCAGCATGGCAGAGAGAGCTCACAACACGATCCCCAGACACGGGTCTCGGCAGCACCGGCGTCCGCTCCCGGATCACAAGCAGTGGCATTTCGATATCGAGAGTTCCATTCGGCGAACAAGACCCGTTTTCGGAGCTGATTCTGGTCTCAGATCGGTGCTTTATTCAGTGTTGGGTGGAGATGGCATTGGGCCGTGTTTGGAGAGTTTGCAGTGTGTGGCTGTTGTTGACCGTGACCCTGACCCTGGGCTGTGAGAGGTTACAGTTACTGCGAGTTCTCAACACAGAGACTCTGGGCGAACTGAAAGAAATGGTGAGTTGAACCCGCTCCCAGAGACCGGTCCTGACAGACCCGGGCTGTTTGCTGTTACCAATCAGGTGATTTCAAAAGGCTGTTCTCCGGTGTTTCTGTGTGTGGGGATTGTCAGTAACGTTGATATCTTCTGTCTCAGGGTGGCCGCCTCCCTCGACAGTGTGTGACTGAGAGGCTGTCGTTGAAAACCAAGCCCTTGGAGCTGGTGAAACTTTCAGCGGAGGTTCCTGTGAGTAAACTCTGCATTTTACTTTAGTGTAATTAATTCGAGACATTATGTTACGTAATGCGAAGGATCGGATCCGAACTTTATCCAAATAATTTGACTGTATCAGAATATGAATTCTTTCTCTCCATGTCACTCTCATTTTCTGACTCTGTCACTCTGAGTTTCAGGACCCCATTCACACGGAATAGATCTCATTTCAATTATCACACTGCTCCCCCCTCTCTCTCTGTCCCACTCACGGGTAATTCACTCTCTGTACCCAATTCCCTCTCATCATTTCACATGCTCTGTCACCAATAAATGCGTCACCCTTTATCACCTTCTGCTATTTTTTCCTCTCCCTCCCTGTGTGTTCCTCTCTCTCCCCCACCCCCCAGTAACATTGCGAGTTCTGTTGATCACAGGAAATACTTGCATCCTCTCAGATCATCACACTACCCGCGTGCTTCATCGGTGATGGAACCACCTACTTCACTTTAAATGACTTGCGCTGAAGAATTGTGAGGTTTCTCGTTAAATTATTTTACATTATAGCTGGCCCATCGGTATCAAGGAGATAAAAGCTGAGAGGAGACCGGACAGTGATGTGCCATATCACGTGGTTCTATGATTGTAGACATCCATAAACTTTCCACATGGAAGAGACTTTTATGACCAATGTTATAGATTGAATGCAAAACTTTGGAGTACAGGACAGCAGGAAAAAATCCACAATTCATAGATGGAATTTGGAACAAACTTCTTAAGACAGAAACTCTCACAATATCTGTTCGAAGTTCAAGTAAAGTTATTAGCAAAATTGATATGTTTCACGATTTACAATCCTGAGATTTGTTTACTTGCTGGCATAGTCAGTAAATACTCAGAAAGAGGTGGCATAGGGTCAGAAGGTGTTGCATCATTGTGGATAGAGGTGTGGATCTGCAAGGGTAAAAAGTCCCTGATGGGAGTTGTATACAGACCCCCAAACAGCAGTAAGGTTCTGGCCTACAAATTACAATGGAGGATAGAAAATGCATGCCAAAAGGGCAATGTTACAACAGTCATGGGGGTCTTCAATATACAGGGAGTTTGGGAAAATCAGGCTGGTGTTAGATTACAGGAGGTAGAATTTCTCGAGTGCCTGGCCCTACGAGATGGCTTTTCAGAGCAGCTCGTGGTTGGGCTGACTAGTATCAGCTATTCTGGATAGGGTGATTTGCAAAGGACCAGAATTGATTAGAGAGCTCGAGGTAAAAGAACCTATCAGGGAAAATGATCATAATATGATAAAATTCACCCTGAAATTTGAAAAGGAGAAGCTTTGAATGTATCAGCATTACAGTGGTGTATAGGGAATTACAGCGGCATGAGAGAGGAGTTGGCCAAAATCGATTGGAAAAGAACTGGCAGGGATGACAGCAGAGCAGCAATGGTTGGAATTTCTGGAAGCAATCTGGAAGGCCCAGGATATATACATCCCAAAGAGGAAGTAGTATTCTAAAGGAAAGATGACACAACTGTGGCGAAAAAGAGAAATCAAAGCCAACATAAAAGCCAAAAAGAGGGCATATAATTGAACAAAGATTGGTGGGAAGTTAGAGGATTGGGAAGCTTTTAAAAAACTAACAGAAGGAAACTAAAAAAGTCATTAAGAAGGTAAAGATGGAATAAGAAATAAGCTAGCCAATAATATTAAAGAAGAGATCAAATGTTTCTCCAGATATATAAAGTGCAATAAAGAGAGACAGGAGAGTGGATGAAGGGAAGGCAGTGGATGTTGTCTACATGGACTTCAGTAAGGCCTTTGACAAGGTCCCGCATGGGAGGTTAGTTAGGAAGATTCAGTCACTAGGTATACATGGTGAGGTAGTAAATTGGATTGGACGTTGGCTCAATGGGAGAAGTCAGAGAGTGGCAGTAGAGGATTGCTACTCTGAGTGGAGGCCTGTCACTAGTGGTGTGCCACAGGGATCAGTGCTGGGTCCATTGTTATTTGTCATCTATATCATTGATCTGGATGATAATGTGGTAAATTGGATCAGCAAATTTGCTGATGATACCAAGATTGGAGGTGTATTGGACAATGAGGAAGGTTTTCAAAGCTTGCAGAGGGATTTTGACCAGCTGAAAAAATGGGCTGAAAAATGGCAGATGGAGTTTACTGTGAGGTATTGCACTTTGGAAGGACAAACCAAGATAGAACATACAAGGTAAATGGTAGTACACTGCGGAGTGCAGTAGAACAGAGGGATCTGGGAATACAGATACATAATTCCCTTAAAGTGGCATCACCAGTAGATAGGGTCGTAAAGAGAGCTTGTGGTACATTGGTCTTTATAAGTCAAAGTATTGAGTATAAGAGTTGGAATGTTATGGTGAGGTTGCAAAAGACATTGGTGAGGCCAAATTTGGAGTATTGTGAGCAGTTTTGGTTACTTAATTACAGGAGTGATGTTAATAAGGTTGAAAGAGTGCAGAGAAGGTTTACAAGGATGCTGCTGGGACTTGAGAAACTGTATTACAGAGGAAGGTTGAATAGGTCAGGACTTTATTCCCTGGAGCATAGACGAATGAGGGGAGATTTGATAGAGGTATATAAAATTATGATGGGCATAGATAGAATGAATGCAAGCAGGCTTTTTCCACTGAGGGCAGGGGAGAAAAAAACCAGAGGACTTGTGTTAAGGGTGAAGGGGGAAAAGTGTACAGGGAACATTGGGGGGGGGAGCTTCTTCACACAGAGAGTGATGGGAGTGTGGAATGAGCTGCCAGATGAAGTGGTAAATGCTGTCTCATTTAAGAAAAACTTGGACAGGTACATAGATGAGAGGTGTACGGAGCGATATGGTCCAGATGCAGGTTAGTGGGACTAGGCAGAAAAAAGGTTCAGCACAGCCAAGAAGGGCTGAAGGGCCTGTTTCTGTGCTGTAATGTTCTATGGTTCTATGGTTCTATATTGGATCACTGGAAAACGATGCTGGAGGGATAGTAATGTTGGACAGGGAAATGACGGATGAACTGAGTAAGTATTTTGCATCAGTCTTCATTGTGGAAGACACCAGCAGTATGGTAAAAGTTCCAGGTGTCAGGGATCATGAAGATTGTGTGATGTTACCATGACTAGAGAGAAGGTTCTTGGGAAACTGAAAGGTCTGAAGGTAGCTAAGTAACCTGGGCTAGATGATATACACCCCAGAGTTGTGAAAGAGGTGGCTGAAGAGATTGTGGTGGCATTTATAGTGATCTTTCAAGAATCACAAGATGCTGGAATGGTTCTGGAAGACTAAAAATTTGCAAATGCCACTCCACTCTTCAGGAAGGGAGAGAGGCAGAAGAAAAGAAACTATAGGCCAGTCAGACTGCCCTCAGTGCCTGGGAAGATGTTGGAGCGAATTATAGAAGATGAGGTCTTAGCGTACTTGCCATAATCAGCATGGTTTCCTCAAGAGAAAATATTGTCTGATAAATCTGTTATAATTTTTTGAAGTAACAAGCAGGATGGACAAAGGAGAGTTGGTTGATGTGGTGTACTTGGATTTTCAGAAGGCCTTTGGCAAAGTGCCACACATGAGGCTGCTTAACCAGCTATGAGCCCATGGTATTACAGGAAAAATTCTAGCATGGATAAAGCAATGGGTGATTGGCAGGAGGCAAAGACTGGGAAAAAAGGGATCCTTTTCTGGTTGGCTGCCGGTGACTAGTGGTGTTCCACAAAGGTCTGTGTTGGGGACCGATTCTTTTTACGTTATATATCAATGATTTAGATGATGGAATTGATGGCTTTGTTGCAAAGTTTGCAGGCAATTTGAAGGTGGAGGGTTGGAAGTTTTGAGGAAATAGGGAGGCTGCAGAAAGACTTTGACAGTTTAGGAGAATGGGCAAAGGAATGGTAGATGGAATACAGTGTCAGAGAGTATAGTTCATGCACTTTGGTAGAAGAAATGAAAGGGTTGACTCTTTGCTATTGACTAACTGCCTCTCCTGCCTCGCAGTTTCTCTCCAGGCTGCATCTCCCTTCTACAACCAGTGCCCCAATCACTCTGAATGAGATTTCTTTAGGTGGCTGCTTGATGGGTGGTATGGACTGAGAGGACCCCAGCAACCTTTTTTTCTGTGACTTTTATTTGCCTCTACTCAAGTTCTGAAGTGTAGAAGTTGCCTATGATCTGCTTATCTTAAAAATGTGTGATGGCCATTGGGCATCAGGTACCACAGGGTGCAGAGATAGGACACCTCAGCTCACATTACAAGACACCCCTAAAAAGTTCCCATTCCCATAGTCACCTGTCATCTATTCCCCTAACCACTTCACCTAAAATGTGTGGCTACTGGGAGATCCTGCTTTCTCTGGTGGACAGAGCATAGGTGTGTAGGTGCAGAGTAAGCAGCATCTCCCATTGGCAACACATTTTAATTCCATGTCCCATTTCCATTCTGATACGTCTATCCATGGCCTCCTCTACTGTCAAAATGAAGCCACACTCAGGTTGGAGGAACAACACGTTATATACCGGCTGGGTAGCCTCCAACCTGATGGTGTGAACATTGATTTCTCTACCTTCCGTTAATGCCCCTCCTCCCTTTCTTACCCACTCTTTGTTTCTCTCTCTGCCCATCACTCTTTGCCTGTTCTCCATCTCCCTCTGGTGTTCCCCTCCCCCTTTCTTTCTCCCTAGGCCTCCCTTCCCATGATCCTTTCCCTTCTCCAGCTCTGTATCCCTTTTGCCAATCACCTTTCCAGCTCTTAGCTTCACCCCACCCCCTCCGGTCTTCTCCTATCATTTTGGATCTCCCTCTCCCCCTCCCACTTTCAAATCTCTTACTATCTTTCCTTTCAGTTAGTCCTGACAAAGGGTCTAGGCCCGAAACGTCGACACTGCTTCTCGCTATAGATGCTGCCTGGCCTGCTGTGTTCCACCAGCATTTTGTGTGTGTTGCTTGAATTTCCAGCATCTGCAGTTTTCCTAGTGTTTGCAAAGTTAACATGCAACTGTTTATGCCACTGTCTTTATAAGTTACTGTTTAATCTTTTTAACAACCCATTCAGACGACTGTCTGTTTCACCTCCTTGATTCCCCCCTTTATGAGATTGTTGATTTCTATAAACTCTCCCCCTCACTATTTCTGGTGAAATGAGAGCAGACTCTAGTCTCTGTGTAAGTAGCATCCTGTGGCATTGATGCCATTCCCTCATTCAGTCAAGCGTCTTCTTCATCCGTGTGGTTCATTGCTCATTGCCTGTTGAAATCTCTAGCTGTAGACGGAAACTGCCAATGATGTGGCCTTCAATTCACAGTTGTTAGTAGCCCTCCATTTGCGGCCTGTATATTTTAAGTTGATGTTTGATTTTGTCTTGTACTAAGACTCATAAACATTCTGTTCTAATTCTAAACGTTTGATAGACCACGGCCCTACTAATGTTCCCATGTATGTTTTGCACAGGCCCAGGACCGGATCTGGATTGTCCATCAGACCCTGCATCACCTCCGCAGGATCTACAGTATGAACCTGAGCTCAGTCAGCTGGGTCCAGAGCTCAGTGGAACTCCTCCAGCTTCTCTTGGATCGGCAGCTCAGAGTGCTGGATGTCTGTGTCCGGAAACCAGGCTCAGAGTCCAGGCCAAGGAAGAATGCCGCAATTCTTAAATACTTTCAGAAATTGAGAGAGTTTCTGAAACAGAAGGTATATTGATATTAAAACATGTGCCTGCCAATACACTTATTTATCTACTTTATACTTGTTCATTATCTAATTTTTCACTATTGAGTACATTTGCCTTTTTGTCCTCCCTTTTAGGGATTCAGCAACTGTGCCTGGGAGACAACCCGCACTGAGACCATGACGCATTTGAAACAGCTCCTTCTCATTATGGCAAAAATCAGCAGAGATCACTGAAGATTTTCCAGAGTCAATTTCACAAGGGACCAAGATTTATGACTATTTATTTAAAATAACTTTCAAGGAAAAGTATATCTGAACAGACTGATGTTACATTGAAAAATAAATTAAACTAAATGCTAGAAATGTTAATGGAAAACCCAACTGGTGCAAATAATCAGTGCATGTGCAGAAGAAAACTGAGTGAATTCCTCGAGTCAATGCTCATAAACTTGAAACACTAACTGTTGTTCACTCCACTCAGCAGTTGTCTGAGCTGTGCATGTTTACAGTATTTTCTGTTTTTACTATTTATTATATAACTATATTAATCACACATTTTCATTTGGCAAGTGATGTGGAAGGAATAATGTCTGGGCCTTTCTCCATATCCAGTGTTGAATTAATTTATTGTATTATTAATTTATTAATTTACTTTTTGTAGTATTACTCAATGATGACATGTGAATTTGCTGAATGATCCTATTCTTGTCCATTCATATCAAGACAGGCAGCTACTGTAATGCAATGATCCATTCCTGGAAAAGGTGCACAGTGGACAGCTTCTTACTCTATCTGCCATTCTGCATCTTATCTCTGTTATGGTTTACATCATTTTAGTTCCCTACCTAAAATTAATCCTGGGTGGAATTTTGTTTCTCATAACTTCGTGCACATGAAAGTTTGCGATGTCTTCTGTCCAGCATCTTCTAGTGTTATCAGTTTAATCTGAGAGTTGTAGGTTTCAGCCCCTTTTCAAAGGTAAATTGTTTAAAGTTCCGTTCGTTTTCCCAAAAATTATTCCTCTAATTGTCATTTTTGCAATGGGAATATGCATTGGGAATGTTCTGACCTACACTCAGTGCACAGGTTGTGGTTTACAAAACCATTCCTCTTGATTTCATCACTGACCTTCAGTGAGCATAATGTGATTGTTCTTCCAATGGTTAGAAGATAAAGTTAACTTAATTTATTTATACTGTATTTATTGTGATCATTTGTTAAAGTATGTACATGTAGCTGAAAAGTTTTAATTTATTATTATTGTGAGAATTGCAATGGATAATATATTTCTACATTTAATAAAAAAATCAGTGAAGATGTTACTACATGTTAATTATTCTGAATATTTCACATTTTTGGAATACAAATTTTGTGCACGCTGATCCTCCTCACAGAATATAAAATTTCTTCTTCTCACACCTTGTTATAGGTACTTCCCCCGCTTTATTCTTTCCCCTGCAATGTCACACTCAGCATATGAGTACACTTCACAGTGATTCGACTTGATTTTTATCTTCCCTGTATTATACTTGGATTTAAGTTCTTGGTTTTCATTTTCATATTCTCCCTTTGAATGAGGAAGTGTTGAATCCGAAGTGAGCGTGTAACACAGGCCCATTTTTTAAAAGCGGAAGCCACATGCAGTAGCACTGTCAGGGAGGATAACGTTCGGCTCTTCTTGCTTATATCGGGCTCACTGTGGCAGTGGAGGAGGCTGCAGTTAGGTCAGAATGGGACTGGGATTGAGAACTGACGTGCTTTTAGAATTCAGGATCATAAATTCTAAATTAAAGTTTATTGTCAGAAGCATCAGTGCCCAGGTTATAAATGCCATGTAAATTAGCTTCTTTTTTTGCAAGAACAGCACAGCATATTATAAACGTTACAAACAGAAGTTAGCCAGCATAATTTACAAAAAAAAGTCCTGTGCAGTGAGTATCTAGAGTTAGGAAAGAGGCTGAGGAGAAGGACCTCCAAGGTAGTGCAGGCAGGAATGGGACACAGGTCGATAAGGTGGTTAAGAAGGCTTATGGGATACAGTACTTGTTTTTATTAGTCGTGGCATTGAGTTCAAAGGTCAAGAGCTTATGTTGAAATTTTATAGACTCTGGTTAGGCCACCTCTGGTGTTTTGCATCCAGTTCTGGTCACCCCACAATAGGAAGGATGTTGAAGGTTTCGAGAGTGTGCAGAAGAGGTTTACCAGGATGTTGCCTGGTTTAGAGGGCATGTACTATCATGAAAGGCTGAACAAACTTGGGTTGTTTACTTTGGAGCAGCATAGGCTGGGAGGGAGAGCTGATAGGGGTTTATATTCTTTACTCAGAGTGTGATAGCTGTGTGGAATGAGCTTCCAGTAGAAGTGGTAGAGGCAGGTTCGATATTGTCATTTAAAGTAAAATTGGATAGGTATATGGACAGGAAAGGAATGGAGATTTATGGGCTGAGTACAGGCCAGTGTGACTGGGTGAGAGTAAGCGTTCTGCACAGACTAGAAGGGCCGAGGTGGCTTGTTTCCGTGCTGTAATTGTTATATGGTTATATGATGATGAGATGCATAGGTAGAGTAGACAGGGAGTATCTTTTTTCTCCCAGGGTAGAAATATCTAATACCAGAGGGCATGCATTGAAGGTGGGTCGGGTTAGGTTCAAAGGGGAATCGAGAGGTAAGTTTTTTTTTACTTTGGAAGTGGTAGATGCCTGGAATGTGCTGCCTGTATGGTAGTAGAGGCTTTTAAAGAGACGTTTAGATAAGCACATGGACGTGGATATGAGGAAGATGGAGGTAGGAGGGATTCGTTTTTAATTTATTTTTCAGCTGCCTCGATACAACATTGTGGGCCGAAGGGCCTGTTCCTGTGCTGTACTGTTCTATGTTCTGTAAACTTACAGTAACATAAATTATACACAAGTTACGAAATAAGGAAAGTAGACATAACTACACAAGTAAGTTGTGCAAGTTAAATCGGGGTCGTGTTAGGGTATTTCAGGTCGGTACAGGACCCCGAGACAGTGGGGAAGAAGCTGCTGAAGAGCTTTGAGACGTGAGTCTTCTGGCTCCTCTAGTTTCTGCCTCGTGGGAACGTTTATAATGGATGTTGCTTTCCTGGGGCACTGTCTCTTGCCGATGTCATTTATGGTGTGGAGAGTGACGAAACTGGACGAGCGTACTACACTCTGCAGCCTCTTGAATTCCTGTGCATTGAGTTTCCACAGTTTCTGCAGAAGTTTGGCAGAGTATTCGATGACATTTTGAATCACCTTCAACTAAGAAAATAGGGATGCTGGTCTGGTGCGTGTTCTTCATTGTTGCATCCCGCAGTGGTCGAGTGTGTTGAGTCCTTGGATGTTACCGGTGCATGCTGGCAGTAGTTCGGTAGAGGCTCCTTCAAGCTAAACTGGTTGAAGTGCCCTTCGATACTGAGGAAGGCATTGGGGAGGCCAGTTAATCACGGAGCTCAAACCCTCCGGTGTTAATTTGACATTTGCCTGGGGTGGGAATATATACTTCAACCAGTGTAATATCAGAGAACTCCCGCGCTATAGTGACGAAAACCATACGAATGAGATAGAACCCCCTGCTCCGAGGACTCCAGCACTTAATCAGGAAGTAGATGTCCTCGCTTCTGAAGTTTTATTGCCGATCCATTCCTGTTGATTAACACGCCCACTTTCGGAAGTGACGAACCGTCACTTTTACCCTGGGACACTTTAGTTTCGGGTGAATTTGCCGCGCAGCTGCAAGCTGAGCTGGAGACTAACCCGCAGAGAGAGAGCAGGCATCGGAATCGCCTTCCGATCCGGAGACGAAAGAAACGCCGAAGTGTTTTCTGTAAAGAACCCAGACACCAGACCATCTTCATAGCGAGCACAGTCGCCACCAGAAGGACGTGTCCCGGGCGCTCTGCACTGACCACCCTGCGATATGGCACCACTGCAGTTGGATGTAACAGAGAAGATCAGCGCTGAAAGATGCAGTGTTACGGTAATCCTGATAAAATGCAGCCCCGACGGATGCACCGACACAGTCACGTCCTCACCCCACCACGTCCCTTGCCAAACTCGACCCACCCTCCACAACACCTTGGACCCCCCGAACTGAACGAACGCACCAAGAGCCTGAGCGCTGCAGCTCTCTCCGGTGGCGGATTTTCCCGTCGCTGCAGCTGGACTCTCCCGCTTTCAGATTCCTTACTTCAGAGCGGAGACCGCCCTCTCCCGACACGTTCCCAAATATCCCGCAATCATTTCACTTTTCGAATGTCACCCGTTTTCGGATTTTAAGATATAAAATCCGGCAGCATGGCAGAGAGAGAGCTCACAACACGATCCCCAGACACGGGTCTCGGCAGCACCGGCGTCCGCTCCCGGATCACAAGCCGTGGCATTTCCATATCGAGAGTTCCATTCGGCGAACAAGACCCGTTTTCGGAGCTGATTCTGGTCTCAGATCGGTGCTTTATTCAGTGTTGGGTGGAGATGGCATTGGGCCGTGTTTGGAGAGTTTGCAGTGTGTGGCTGTTGTTGACCGTGACCCTGACCCTGGGCTGTGAGAGGTTACAGTTACTGCGAGTTCTCAACACAGAGACTCTGGGCGAACTGAAAGAAATGGTGAGTTGAACCCGCTCCCAGAGACCGGTCCTGACAGTCCCGGGCTGTTTGCTGTTACCGATCAGGTGACTTCAAAGAGTCTGTTCTCCGGTGTTTCTGTGTGTGGGGATTGTCAGTAACGTTGATATCTTCTGTCTCAGGGTGGCCGCCTCCCTCGACAGTGTGTGACTGAGAGGCTGTCGTTGAAAACCAAGCCCTTGGAGCTGGTGAAACTTTCGGCGGAGGTTCTTGTGAGTAAACACTGCATTTTACTTTAATGTAATTAATTCGAGACAATGCGAAGGATCGGATCCGAACTTTATCCAAATAATTTGACTATATCAGAATATGAATTCTTTCTCTCCATGTCACTCTCATTTTCTGACTCTGTCACTCTGAGTTTCAGGACCCCATTCACACGGAATAGATCTCATTTCAGTTATCACACTGCTCCCCCCTCTCTCTCTGTCCCACTCACGGGTAATTCACTCTCTGTACCCAATTCCCTCTCATCATTTCACAAGCTCTGTCACCAATAAACGCGTCCACCTTTATCACCTTCTGCTACTTTTTCCTCTCCCTCCCTGTGTGTTCCTCTCTCTACCCCACCCCCCAGTAACATTGCGAGTTCTGTTGATCACAGGAAATACTTGCATCCTCTCAGATCATCACACTATCCGCGTGCTTCATTGGTGATGGAACCACCTACTTCACTTTAAATGACTTGCGCTGAAGAATTGTGAGGTTTCTCGTTAAATTATTTTACATGATAGCTGGCCCATCGGTATCAAGGAGATAAAAGCTGAGAGCAGACCGGACAGTGATGTGCCATATCACGTGGTTCTATGATTGTAGACATCCATAAACTTTCCACATGGAAGAGATTTTTTATGACCAATGTTATAGATTGAATGCAAAACTTTGGAGTACAGGATAGCAGGAAAAAATCCACAAATTCATAGATGGAATTTGGAACAAACATCTTAAGACAGAAACTCTCGCAATATCTGTTCGAAGTTCAAGTAAAGTTATTATCAAAATAGATATATTTCACGATTTACAATCCTGAGATTTGTTTACCTGCTGGCATAGTCAGTAAATACTCAGAAAGAGGTGGCATAGGGTCAGAAGGAGTTGCATCATTGTGGATAGAGCTGTGGATCTGCAAGGGTAAAAAGTCCCTGATGGGAGTTGTATACAGACCCCCAAACAGCAGTACGGTTCTGGCCTACAAATTACAATGGAGGATAGAAAATGCATGCCAAAAGGGCAATGTTACAACAGTCATGGGGGTCTTCAATATACAGGGAGTTTGGGAAAATCAGGTTGGTGTTAGATTACAGGAGGTAGAATTTCTCGAGTGCCTGGCCCTACGAGATGGCTTTTCTGAGCAGCTCGTGGTTGGGCTGACTAGTATCAGCTATTCTGGATAGGGTGAGTTGCAAAGGACCAGAATTGATTAGAGAGCTCGAGGTAAAAGAACCTATCAGGGAAAATGATCATAATATGATAAAATTCACCCTGAAATTTGAAAAGGAGAAGCTTCGGATGTATCAGCATTACAGTGGTGTATAGGGAATTACAGCAGCATGAGAGAGCATTTGGCCAAAATCGATTGGAAAAGAGCTGGCAGGGATGACAGCAGAGCAGCAATGGTTGGAATTTCTGGAAGCAATCTGGGAGGCCCAGGATATATACATCCCAAAGAGGAAGTAGTATTCTAAAGGAAAGATGACACAACTGTGGCGAAAAAGAGAAATCAAAGCCAACATAAAAGCCAAAAAGAGGGCATATAATTGCACAAAGATTGGTGGGAAGTTAGAGGATTGGGAAGCTTTTAAAAAACTAACAGAAGGAAACTAAAAAAGTCATTAAGAAGGTAAAGATGGAATAAGAAATAAGCTAGCCAATAATATTAAAGAAGAGATCAAAAGTTTCTCCAGATATATAAAGTGCAATAAAGAGAGACAGGAGAGTGGATGAAGGGAAGGCTGTGGATGTTGGCTACATGGACTTCAGTAAGGCCTTTGACAAGGTCCCGCAAGGGAGGTTAGTTAGGAAGATTCAGTCGCTAGGTATACATGGTGCGGTAGTAAATTGGATTGGACGTTGGCTCAATGGGAGAAGTCAGAGAGTGGTAGTAGAGGATTGCTACTCTGAGTGGAGGCCTGTCACTAGTGGTGTGCCACAGGGATCAGTGCTGGGTCCATTGTTATTTGTCATCTATATCATTGATCTGGATGATAATGTGGTAAATTGGATCAGCAAATTTGCTGATGATACAAAGATTGGAGGTGTATTAGACAGTGAGGAAGGTTTTCAAAGCTTGCAGAGGGATTTTGACCAGCTGAAAAAATGGGCTGAAAAATGGCAGATGGAGTTTACTGTGAGGTATTGCACTTTGGAAGGACAAACCAAGATAGAACATACAAGGTAAATGGTAGGACACTGCGGAGTGCAGTAGAACAGAGGGATCTGGGAATACAGATACATAATTCCCTTAAAGTGGCATCACCGGTAGATAGGGTCGTAAAGAGAGCTTTTGGTACATTGGTCTTTATAAGTCAAAGTATTGAGTATAAGAGTTGGAATGTTATGGTGAGGTTGCAAAAGACATTGGTGAGGCCAAATTTGTAGTATTGTGAGCAGTTTTGGTTACTTAATTACAGGAGTGATGTTAATAAGGTTGAAAGAGTGCAGAGAAGCTTTACAAGGATGCTGCTGGGACTTGAGAAGCTGAATTACAGAGGAAGGTTGAATAGGTCAGGACTTTATTCCCTGGAGCATAGAAGAATGAGGGGAGATTTGATAGAGGTATATAAAATTATGATGGGCATAGATAGAATGAATGCAAGCAGGCTTTTTCCACTGAGGGCAGGGGAGAAAAAAACCAGAGGACTTGTGTTAAGGGTGAAGGGGGAAAAGTGTACAGGGAACATTGGGGGTGGGTGGGGAGCTTCTTCACACAGAGAGTGATGGGAGTGTGGAATGAGCTGCCAGATGAAGTGGTAAATGCCGTCTCATTTAAGAAAAACTTGGACAGGTACATAGATGAGAGGTGTACGGAGGGATATGGTCAGGGTGCAGTTTAGTGGGACTAGGCAGAAAAAAGGTTCAGCACAGCCAAGAAGGGCTGAAGGGCCTGTTTCTGTGCTGTAATGTTCTATGGTTCTATGGTTCTATATTGGACCACCGGAAAACGATGCTGGAGGGATAGTAATGTGGGACAGGGAAATGGCGGATGAACTGAGTAAGTATTTTGCATCAGTCTTCACTGTGGAAGACACCAGCAGTATGGTAAAAGTTCCAGGTGTCAGGGATCATGAAGATTGTGTGATGTTACCAGGACTAGAGAGAAGGTTCTTCGGAAACTGAAAGGTCTGAAGGTAGATAAGTAACCTGGGCTAGATGATATACACCCCAGAGTTCTGAAAAAGGTGGCTGAAGAGATTGTGGTGGCATTTATAATGATCTTTCAAGAATCACAAGATGCTGGAATGGTTCTGGAAGACTAAAAATTTGCAAATGCCACTCCACTCTTCAGGAAGGGAGAGAGGCAGAAGAAAAGAAACTATAGGCCAGTCAGACTGCCCTCAGTGCCTGGGAAGATGTTGGAGCGAATTATAGAAGATGAGGTCTTAGCGTACTTGCCATAATCAGCATGGTTTCCTCAAGAGAAAATATTGTCTGATAAATCTGTTACAATTTTTTGAAGTAACAAGCAGGATGGACAAAGGAGAGTTGGTTGATGTGGTGTACTTGGATTTTCAGAAGGCCTTTGGCAAAGTGCCACACATGAGGCTGCTTAACCAGCTATGAGCCCATGGTATTACAGGAAAAATTCTAGCATGGATAAAGCAATGGGTGATTGGCAGGAGGCAAAGACTGGGAATAAAGGGATCCTTTTCTGGTTGGCTGCCGGTGACTAGTGGTGTTCCAGAAAGGTCTGTGTTGGGGACCGATTCTTTTTACGTTATATATCAATGATTTAGATGATGGAATTGATGGCTTTGTTGCAAAGTTTGCAGGCAATTTGAAGGTGGAGGGGTAGGAAGTTTTGAGGAAATAGGGAGGCTGCAGAAAGACTGACAGATTAGGAGAATGGGCAAAGAAATGGCAGATGGAATACAGTGTCAGAAAGTATAGTTCATGCACTTTGGTAGAAGAAATGAAAGGGTTGACTCTTTGCTATTGACTAACTGCCTCTCCTGCCTCGCAGTTTCTCTCCAGGCTGCATCTCCCTTCTACAACCACTGCCCCAATCACTCTGAATGAGATTTCTTTAGGTGGCTGCTTGATGGGTGGTATGGACTGAGAGCACCCCAGCACCTTTTTTTCAGTGACTTTTATTTGCCTCTACTCAAGTTCTGAAGTGTAGAAGATGCCTATGATCTGCTTATCTTAAAAATGTGTGATGGCCATTGGGCATCAGGTACCACAGGGTGCAGACATAGGACACCTCAGCTCACATTACAAGACACCCCTAAAAAGTTCCCATTCCCATAGTCACCTGTCACCTATTCCCCTAACCACTTCACCTAAAATGTGTGGCTACTGGGAGATCCTGCTTTCTCAGGTGGACAGAGCATAGGTGTGTAGGTGCAGAGTAAGCAGCATCTCCCAGTGGCCACACATTTTAATTCCATGTCCCATTCCCATTCTGATACGTCTATCCATGGCCTCCTCTACTGTCAAAATGAAGCCACACTCAGGTTGGAGGAACAACACCTTATATACCGGCTGGGTAGCCTCCAACCTGATGGCATGAACATTGATTTCTCTACCTTCCGTTAATGCCCCTCCTCCCTTTCTTACCCACTCTTTGTTTCTCTCTCTGCCCATCACTCTTTGCCTGTTCTCCATCTCCCTCTGGTGTTCCCCTCCCCCTTTCTTTCTCCCTAGGCCTCCCGTCCCATGATCCTTTCCCTTCTCCAGCTCTGTATCCCTTTTGCCAATCACCTTTCCAGCTCTTAGCTTCACCCCACCCCCTCCGGTCTTCTCCTATCATTTTGGATCTCCCTCTCCCCCTCCCACTTTCAAATCTCTTACTATCTTTCCTTTCAGTTAGTCCTGACAAAGGGTCTCGGCCCGAAACGTCGACAGTGCTTCTCCCTATAGATGCTGCCTGGCCTGCTGTGTTCCACCAGCATTTTGTGTGTGTTGCTTGAATTTCCAGCATCTGCAGCTTTCCTAGTGTTTGCAAAGTTAACATGCAAATGTTTATGCCACTGTCTTTATAAGTTACTGTTTAATCTTTTTAACAACCCATTCAGACGACTGTCTGTTTCACCTCCTTGATTCCCCCCTTTATGAGATTGTTGATTTCTATAAACTCTCCCCCTCACTATTTCTGGTGAAAGGAGAGCAGACTCTAGTCTCTGTGTAAGTAGCATCCTGTGGCATTGATGCCATTCCCTCATTCAGTCAAGCGTCTTCTTCTTCTTCATCCGTGTGGTTCATTGCTCATTCCCTGTTGAAATCTCTAGCTGTAGACGGAAACTGCCAATGATGTGGCCTTCAATTCACAGTTGTTAGTAGCCCTCCATTTGCGGCCTGTATATTTTAAGTTGATGTTTGATTTTGTCTTGTACTAAGACTCATAAACATTCTGTTCTAATTCTAAACGTTTGATAGACCACGGCCCTACTAATGTTCCCATGTATGTTTTGCACAGGCCCAGGACCGGATCTGGATTGTCCATCAGACCCTGCATCACCTCCGCAGGATCTACAGTATGAACCTGAGCTCAGTCAGCTGGGTCCAGAGCTCAGTGGAACTCCTCCAGCTTCTCTTGGATCGGCAGCTCAGAGTGCTGGATGTCTGTGTCCGGAAACCAGGCTCAAAGTCCAGGCCAAGGCAGAATGCCACAATTCTTAAATACTTTCAGAAATTGAGAGAGTTTCTGAAACAGAAGGTACATTGATATTAAAACATGTGCCTGCCAATACACTTATTTATCTACTTTATACTTGTTCATTATCTAATTTTTCACTATTGAGTACATTTGCCTTTTTGTCCTCCCTTTTAGGGATTCAGCAACTGTGCCTGGGAGACAACCCGCACTGAGACCATGACGAATTTGAAACAGCTCCTTCTCATTATGGCAAAAATCAGCAGAGATCACTGAAGATTTTCCAGAGTCAATTTCATAAGGGACCAAGATTTATGACTATTTATTTAAAATAACTTTCAAGGAAAAGTATATCTGAACAGACTGATGTTACATTGAAAAATAAATTAAACTAAAAGCTAGAAATGTTAATGGAAAACCCAACTGGTGCAAATAATCAGTGCATGTGCAGAAGAAACCTGAGTGAATTCCTCGAGTCAATGCTCATAAAGTTGAAACACTAACTGTTGTTCACTCCACTCAGCAGTTGTCTGAGCTGTGCATGTTTACAGTATTTTCTGTTTTTACTATTTATTATATAACTATATTAATCACACATTTTCATTTGGCAAGTGATGTGGAAGGAATAATGTCTGGGTCTTTCTCCATATCCAGTGTTGAATTAATTTATTGTATTATTAATTTATTAATTTATTTTTTGTAGTATTACTCAGTGATGACATGTGAATTTGCTGAATGATCCTATTCTTGTCCATTCATATCAAGACAGGCAGCTACTGTAATGCAATGATCCATTCCTGGAAAAGGTGCACAGTGGACAGCTTCTTACTCTATCTGCCATTCTGCATCTTATCTCTGTTATGGTTTACATCATTTTAGTTCCCTACCTAAAATTAATCCTGGGTGGAATTTTGTTTCTCATAACTTCATGCACATGAAAGTTTGCGATGTCTTCTGTCCAGCATCCTCTAGTGTTATCAGTTTAATCTGAGAGTTGTAGGTTTCAGCCCCTTTTCAAAGGTAAATTGTTTAAAGTTCCGTTCGTTTTCCCAAAAATTATTCCTCTAATTGTCATTTTTGCAATGGGAATATGCATAGGGAATGTTCTGACCTACACTCAGTGCACAGGTTGTGGTTTGCAAAACCATTCCTCTTGATTTCATCACTGACCTTCAGTGAGCATAATGTGATTGTTCTTCCAATGGTTAGAAGATAAAGTTAACTTAATTTATTTATACTGTATTTATTGTGATCATTTTTAAAAGTATGTACATGTAGCTGAAAAGTTTTAATTTATTATTATTGTGAGAATTGCAATGGATAATATATTTCTACATTTAATAAAAAAAATCAGTGAAGATGTTACTACATGTTAATTATTCTGAATATTTCACATTTTTGGAATACAAATTTTGTGCACGCTGATCCTCCTCACAGAATATAACATTTCTTCTTCTCACACCTTGTTATAGGTACTTCCCCCGCTTTATTCTTTCCCCTGCAATGTCACACTCAGCATATGAGTACACTTCACAGTGATTTGACTTGATTTTTATCTTCCCTGTATGATACTTGGATTTAAGTTCTTGGTTTTCATCTTCATATTCTCCCTTTGAATGAGGAAGTGTTGAATCTGAAGTGAGCGTGTAACACAGGCCCATTTGTTAAAAGCAGAAGCCACATGCAGTAGCACTGTCAGGGAGGATAACGTATGGCTCTTTTTGCTTATATCGGGCTCACTGTGGCAGTGGAGGAGGCTGCAGTTAGGTCAGAATGGGACTGGGATTGAGAACTGACGTGCTTTTAGAATCCAGGATCATAAATTCTAAATTAAAGTTTATTGTCTGAAGCATCAGTGCCCAGGTTATAAATGCCATGAAAAATAGCTTTTTTTTTGCAAGAACAGCACAGCATCTTATAAACATTACAAACAGAAGTTAGCAAACATAATTTACAAAAAAAAGTAGTCCTGTGCAGTGAGTATATAGAGTTAGGAAAGAGGCTGAGGAGAAGGACCTCCAAGGTAGTGCAGGCAGGAATGGGACACAGGTCGATAAGGTGGTTAAGAAGGCTTATGGGAATAAATATGTGAGGATGTTTCTTTGGAAAGGTAAGATGTCAAGAATATCATTGGAAAAATTGACATGGAAATTTGAGCTCAGAGGGTTACAACTTCCAAATTTTAATAATTATTATAAAGCAAATCAACTTAGATTTATTGCATCTTCTTTTGAGAAAGATAAACTGGCATGGATCAGAATAGAACGAGATAAAGTAGGAGAAAACATACCAGAAGACTTTATATATAACTGGGAATCTAAATGGATACGGGAAAAGAAAGAATCTCCTATATTAATACATTTGATTGATTTATGGAATAAGATAAATGTTGACGATGAGACAAAGAATCCTTATTAACAAAGAGATCTTTAATTCAAAATAGACTTATTCCTTTTACAATGGATAATCAACTTTTATATAATTGGTTTCAACAAGGGATTAGATATATAGGAGACTGTTTTGAAGGAGGTATATTAATGTCATTCGATCAATTAAAGAATAAATATAAAGTATCAAACAACACTCTTTTTTGTTACTTTCAACTAAGGGCTTATTTAAGAGAAAAGTTAGGTCAAACAATGTTATTACCGAAACCCAATGAAATAGAAACTTTAATTCAAAAAGGAAAGACTAAAAAAATTATCTCTTGTATGTATAATTTGATTCAAAAACAGGCAATTAAACAAGGAGTCCATAAGTCAAGACAAAAATGGGAAAGTGATTTGAATATTAAAATTGAAGAAAAAAATTGGTCAAGAATATGTCTTGAGAGTATGACAAATACAATAAATGTCCGATTAAGATTAGTGCAATACAATTTTTTACATCAACTATATATTACACCACAAAAAAGAAATAAATTAAACCCAAATTTATCTGATCAGTGTTTCCGATGTAACCAAGAAATTGGTACTTTTTTACATTCTACTTGGTCTTGTTCTAAAATTCAACCTTTTTGGACAAATTTAAGAGCTTTACTGGAACAAATTATTGGAATACAACTTCCACATAATCCAATACTACTTTTACTAGGTGATACTGAAGGGATAAAACCGATATCCAAATTGAATAAATATCAGAAAGAATTTATAAAAATTGCATTGGCAGTAGCCAAAAAAGCTATTGCAGTTACTTGGAAAACGGATACATATTTAAGTATAGATCGTTGGAAGAAAGAAATTTATGGCTGTATTCCACCTGAAAAAATTACTTATAATTTAAGAGATAAATATGAAACATTTTTGAAAATGTGGCGCCCTTATTTACAAAAGACAGGATTAAATATATAGGCGCTCCGAAGATGAAATAATTGGTTACTTGGGGAAAGAAATAAATATATATACTAAAGTTATTACGAACTCCGTGGAGCATGTGGAGATCTTCTAATATCCAGGCATTCCTTTTTTTTCTTTCTTTCTTTCTTTTTTCTTTCAGTGGGGATGTTAGGGGGGAGGGGTAAAGGGGAGGTGGGTGGGTAACACATATTTTCTTTATCGCATACTTTTATTCTGTAACTATTTGAAAACACAATAAAAAAGTTAAAAAAGAAGGCTTATGGGATACAGTACTTGTTTTTATTATTCGTGGCATTGAGTTCAAAGGTCAAGAGGTTATGTTGCAACTTTATAGACTCTTGTTAGACACTGGAATTAAGGAGATTGAGAGGGGATCTGATTGAAACATATAAGATTATTAAGGGATTGGACAAGATAGAGGCAGGAAATATGTTCCAGATGCTGGGAGAGTCCAGTACCAGAGGGCATGGTTTGAGAATAAGGGGTAGGTCATTTAGGACAGAGTTAAGGAAAAACTTCTTCTCCCAGTGAGTGTATTGCATACAGTTCTGGTCACCCCACAATAGGAAGGATGTTGAAGCTTTCGAGAGGGTGCAGAAGAGGTTTACCAGGATGTTGCCTGGTTTAGAGGGCATGTGCTATCATGAGAGGCTGAACAAACTTGGGTTGTTTACTTTGGAACAGCATAGGCTGGGAGGGAGAGCTGATAGGGGATTATATTCTTTACTCAGAGAGTGGTAGCTGTGTGGAATGAGCTTCCAGTAGAAGTTGTAGAGGCAGGTTCGGTATTGTCATTTAAAGTAAAATTGGATAGGTATATGGACAGGAAAGGAATGGAGATTTATGGGCTGAGTACAGGCCAGTGGGACTGGGTGAAGAGTAAGCGTTCGGCACAGACTAGAAGGGCCGAGGTGGCTTGTTTCCGTGCTGTAATTGTTATATGGTTATATGATGATGAAATGCATAGGTAGAGTAGACAGGGAGTATCTTTTTTCTCCCAGGGTAGAAATATCTAATACCAGAGGGCATGCATTGAAGGTGGGTCGGGGTAGGTTCAAAGGGGAACCGAGAGGTAAGTTTTTTTTTACTTTGGAAGTGGTAGATGCCTGGAATGTGCTGCCTCTATGGTAATAGAGGCTTTTAAAGAGACGTTTAGATAAGCACATGGACGTGGATATGAGGAAGATGGAGGTAGGAGGGATTCGTTTTTAATTTATTTTTCAGCTGCCTCGATACAACATTGTGGGCCGAAGGGCCTGTTCCTGTGCTGTACTGTTCTATGTTCTGTAAATTTACAGTAACATAAATTATACACAAGTTACGAAATAAGGAAAGTAGACATAACTACACAAGTAAGTTGTGCAAGTTAAATCGAGGTCGTGTTAGGGTATTTCAGGTCGGTACAGGACCCCGAGACAGTGGGGAAGAAGCTGCTGAAGAGCTTTGAGATGTGAGTCTTCTGGCTCCTCTAGTTTCTGCCTCGTGGGAACGTTTATAATGGATGTTGCTTTCCTGGGGCACTGTCTCTTGCCGATGTCATTTATGGTGTGGAGAGTGACGAAACTGGGCGAGCGTACTACACTCTGCAGCCTCTTGAATTCCTGTGCATTGAGTTTCCACAGTTTCTGCAGAAGTTTGGCAGAGTATTCGATGACATTTTGAATCACCTTCAACTAAGAAAATAGGGATGCTGGTCTGGTGCGTGTTCTTCATTGTTGCATCCCGCAGTGGTCGAGTGTGTTGAGTCCTTGGATGTTACCGGTGCATGCTGGCAGTAGTTCGGTAGAGGCTCCTTCAAGCTAAACTGGTTGAAGTGCCCTTCGATACTGAGGAAGGCATTGGGGAGGCCAGTTAATCACGGAGCTCAATCCCTCCGGTGTTAATTTGACATCTGCCTGGGGTGGGAATATATACTTCAACCAGTGTAATATCAGAGAACTCCCGCGCTAGATAGTGACGAAAACCATACGAATGAGATAGAACCCCCTGTTCCGAGGACTCCAGCACTTAATCAGGAAGTAGATGTCCTCGCTTCTGAGGTTTTATTGCCGATTCATTCCTGTTGATTAACACGCCCACTTTCGGAAGTGACGAACCGTCACCTTTACCCTGGGACACTTTAGTTTCGGGTGAATTTGCCGCGCAGCTGCAAGCTGAGCTGGAGACTAACCCGCAGAGAGAGCAGGCATCGGAATCGCCGTCCGATCCGGAGACGAAAGAAACGCCGAAGTGTCTTCTGTAAAGAACCCAGACACCAGACCATCTTCATAGCGAGCACAGTCGCCACCAGAAGGACGTGTCCCGGGCGCTCTGCACTGACCACCCTGCGATATGGCACCACAGCAGTTGGATGTAACAGAGAAGATCAGCGCTGAAAGATGCAGTGTTACGGTAACCTTGATAAAATGCAGCCCCGACGGATGCACCGACACAGTCACGTCCTCACCCCACCACGTCCCTTGCCAAACTCGACCCACCCTCCACAACACCTTGGACCCCCCGAACTGAACGATCGCACCAAGAGCCTGAGCGCTGCTGCTCTCTCCGGTGGCGGATTTTCCCGTCGCTGCAGCTGGACTCTCCCGCTTTCAGATTCCTTACTTCAGAGCGGAGACCGCTCTCTCCCGACGCGTTCCCAAATATCCCGCAGTCATTTCACTTTTCGAATGTCACCCGTTTTCGGATTTTAAGATATAAAATCCGGCAGCATGGCAGAGAGAGAGCTCACAACACGATCCCCAGACACGGGTCTCTACAGCACCGGCGTTCGCTCCCGGATCACAAGCCGTGGCATTTCCATATCGAGAATTCCATTCGGCGAACAAGACCCGTTTTCGGAGCTGATTCTGGTCTCAGATCGGTGCTTTATTCAGTGTTGGGTGGAGATGGCATTGGGCCGTGTTTGGAGAGTTTGCAGTGTGTGGCTGTTGTTGACCGTGACCCTGACCCTGGGCTGTGAGAGGTTACAGTTACTGCGAGTTCTCAACACAGAGACTCTGGGCGAACTGAAAGAAATGGTGAGTTGAACCCGCTCCCAGAGACCGGTCCTGACAGTCCCCGGGCTGTTTGCTGTTACCGATCAGGTGATTTCAAAGAGTCTGTTCTCCGGTGTTTCTGTGTGTGGAGATTGTCAGTAACGTTGATATCTTCTGTCTCAGGGTGGCCGCCTCCCTCGACAGTGTGTGACTGAGAGGCTGTCGTTGAAAACGAAGCCCTTGGAGCTGGTGAAACTTTCGGCGGAGGTTCATGTGAGTAAACACTGCATTTTACTTTAATGTCATTAATTCGAGACACTATGTTACGTAATGCGAAGGATCGGATCCGAACTTTATCCAAATAATTTGACTATATCAGAATATGAATTCTTTCTCTCCATGTCACTCTCATTTTCTGACTCTGTCACTCTGAGTTTCAGGACCCCATTCACACGGAATAGATCTCATTTCAATTATCACACTGCTCCCCCCTCTCTCTCTGTCCCACTCACGGGTAATTCACTCTCTGTACCCAATTCCCTCTCATCATTTCACATGCATCTGTCACAAATAAACGCGTCCACCTTTATCACCTTCTGCTACTTTTTCCTCTCCCTCCCTGTGTGTTCCTCTCTCTACCCCACCCCCCAGTAACATTGCGAGTTCTGTTGATCACAGGAAATACTTGCATCCTCTCAGATCATCACACTACCCGCGTGCTTCATTGGTGATAGAACCACCTACTTCACTTTAAATGACTTGCGCTGAAGAATTGTGAGGTTTCTCGTTAAATTATTTTACATTATAGCTGGCCCATCGGTATCAAGGAGATAAAAGCTGAGAGGAGACCGGACAGTGATGTGCCATATCACGTGGTTCTATGATTGTAGACATCAATAAACTTTCCACATGGAAGAGACTTTTATGACCAATGTTATAGATTGAATGCAAAACTTTGGAGTACAGTATAGCAGGAAAAAATCCACAATTCATAGATGGAATTTGGAACAAACATCTTAAGACAGAAACTCTCGCAATATCTGTTCGAAGTTCAAGTAAAGTTATTATCAAAATAGATATATTTCACGATTTACAATCCTGAGATTTGTTTACCAGCTGGCATAGTCAGTAAATACTCAGAAAGAGGTGGCATAGGGTCAGAAGGAGTTGCATCATTGTGGATAGAGCTGTGGATCTGCAAGGGTAAAAAGTCCCTGATGGGAGTTGTATACAGACCCCCAAACAGCAGTAAGGTTCTGGCCTACAAATTACAATGGAGGATAGAAAATGCATGCCAAAAGGGCAATGTTACAACAGTCATGGGGGTCTTCAATATACAGGTGGTTTGGGAAAATCAGGCTGGTGTTAGATTACAGGAGGTAGAATTTCTCGAGTGCCTGGCCCTACGAGATGGCTTTTCAGAGCAGCTCGTGGTTGGGCTGACTAGTATCAGCTATTCTGGATAGGGTGATTTGCAAAGGACCAGAATTGATTAGAGAGCTCGAGGTAAAAGAACCTATCAGGGAAAATGATCATAATATGATAAAATTCACCCTGAAATTTGAAAAGGAGAAGCTTCGGATGTATCAACATTACAGTGGTGTATAGGGAATTACAGCGGCATGAGAGAGGAGTTGGCCAAAATCAATTGGAAAAGAGCTGGCAGGGATGACAGCAGAGCAGCAATGGTTGGAATTTCTGGAAGCAATCTGGAAGGCCCAGGATATTTACATCCCAAAGAGGAAGTAGTATTCTAAAGGAAAGATGACACAACTGTGGCAAAAAAGAGAAATCAAAGCCAACATAAAAGCTAAAAAGAGGTATATAATTGAACAAAGATTGGTGGGAAGTTAGAGGATTGGGAAGCTTTTAAAAAACTAACAGAAGGCAACTAAAAAAGTCATTAAGAAGGTAAAGATGGAATAAGAAATAAGCTAGCCAATAATATTAAAGAAGAGATCAAAAGTTTCTCCAGATATATAAAGTGCAATAAAGAGATACAGGAGAGTGGATGAAGGGAAGGCAGTGGATGTTGTCTACATGGACTTCAGTAAGGCCTTTGACAAGGTCCCACATGGGAGGTTAGTTAGGAAGATTCAGTCGCTAGGTATACATGGTGAGGTAGTAAATTGGATTGGATGTTGGCTCAATGGGAGAAGTCAGAGAGTGGTTGTGGAGGACTGTTACTCTGAGTGGAGGCCTGTCACTAGTGGTGTGCCACAGGGATCAGTGCTGGGTCCATTGTTATTTGTCATCTATATCATTGATCTTGATGATAATGTGGTAAATTGGATCAGCAAATTTGCTGATGATACAAAGTTTGGAGGTGTATTGGACAGTGAGGAAGGTTTTCAAAGCTTGCAGAGGGATTTTGACCAGCTGAAAAAATGGGCTGAAAAATGGCAGATGGAGTTTAATGTGAGGTATTGCACTTTGGAAGGACAAACCAAGATAGAACATACAAGGTAAATGGTAGGACACTGCGGAGTGCAGTAGAACAGAGGAATCTGGGAATACAGATACATAATTCCCTTAAAGTGGCATCACAGATAGATAGGTTTGTAAAGAGATCTTTTGGTACATTGGCCTTTATAAGTCAAAGTATTGAGTATAAGAGTTAGAATGTTATGGTGAGGTTGCAAAAGACATTGGTGAGGCCAAATTTGGAGTATTGTGAGCAGTTTTGGTTACTTAATTACAGGAGTGATGTTAATAAGGTTGAAAGAGTGCAGAGAATGTTTACAAGGATGCTGCTGGGACTTGAGAAACTGAATTACAGAGGAAGGTTGAATAGGTCAGGACTTTATTCCCTGGAGCATAGAACAATGAGGGGAGATTTGATAGAGGTATATAAAATTATGATGGGCATAGACAGAATGAATGCAAGCAGGCTTTTTCCACTGAGGCCAGGGGAGAAAAAAACCAGAGGACGTGGGTTAAGGGTGAAGGGGGAAAAGTGTACAGGGAACATTGGGGGGGGGGAGCTTCTTCACACAGAGAGTGATGGGAATGTGGAATGAGCTGCCAGATGAAGTGGTAAATGCGGGCTCATTTAAGAAAAACTTGGACAGGTACATAGATGAGAGGTGTACGGAGGGATATGGTCCAGGTGCAGGTTAGTGGGACTAGGCAGAAAAAAGGTTCAGCACAGCCAAGAAGGGCTGAAGGGCCTGTTTCTGTGCTGTAATGTTCTATGGTTCTATGGTTCTATATTGGACCACCGGATAACGATGCTGGAGGGATAGTAATGTGGGACAGGGAAATGGTGGATGAACTGAGTAAGTATTTTGCATCAGTCTTCACTGTGGAAGACACCAGCAGTATGGTAAAAGTTCCAGGTGTCAGGGATCATGAAGATTGTGTGATGTTACCATGACTAGAGAGAAGGTTCTTGGGAAACTGAAAGGTCTGAAGGTAGATAAGTAACCTGGGATAGATGATATACACCCCAGAGTTCTGAAAGAGGTGGCTGAAGAGATTGTGGTGGCATTTATAATGATCTTTCAAGAATTACAAGATGCTGGAATGGTTCTGGAAGACTAAAAATTTGCAAATGCCACTCCACTCTTCAAGAAGGGAGAGAGGCAGAAGAAAAGAAACTATAGGCCAGTTAGACTGACCTCAGTGCCTGGGAAGATGTTGGAGCGAATTATAGAAGATGAGTTCTTAGCATACTTGCCATAATCAGCATGGTTTCCTCAAGAGAAAATATTGCCTGATAAATCTGTTATAATTTTTTGAAGTAACAAGCAGGATGGACAAAGGAGAGTTGGTTGATGTGGTGTACTTGGATTTTCAGAAGGCCTTTGGCAAAGTGCCACACATCAGGCTGCTTAACCAGCTATGAGTCCATGGTATTACCGGAAAAATTCTAGCATGGATAAAGCAATGGGTGATTGGCAGGAGGCAAAGACTGGGAATAAAGGGATCCTTTTCTGGTTGGCTGCCGGTGACTAGTGGTGTTCCACAAAGGTCTGTGTTGGGGACCGATTCTTTTTACGTTATATATCAATGATTTAGATGATGGAATTGATGGCTTTGTTGCAAAGTTTGCAGGCAATTTGAAGGTGGAGGGGTAGGAGGTTTTGAGGAAATAGGGAGGCTGCAGAAAGACTTTGACAGATTAGGAGAATGGGCAAAGAAATGGCAGATGGAATACAGTGTCAGAAAGTATAGCTCATGCACTTTGGTAGAAGAAATGAAAGGGTTGACTCTTTGCTATTGACTAACTGCCTCTCCTGCCTCGCAGTTTCTCTCCAGGCTGCATCTCCCTTCTACAACCACTGCCCCAATCACTCTGAATGAGATTTCTTTAGGTGGCTGCTTGATGGGTGGTATGGACTGAGAGGACCCCAGCAACCTTTTTTTCTGTGACTTTTATTTGCCTCTACTCAAGTTCTGAAGTGTAGAAGATGCCTATGATCTGCTTATCTTAAAAATGTGTGATGGCCATTGGGCATCAGGTACCACAGGGTGCAGACATAGGACACCTCAGCTCACATTACAAGACACCCCTAAAAAGTTCCCATTCCCATAGTCACCTGTCATCTATTCCCCTAACCACTTCACCTAAAATGTGTGGCTACTGGGAGATCCTGCTTTCTCTGGTGGACAGAGCATAGGTGTGTAGGTGCAGAGTAAGCAGCATCTCCCAGTGGCCACACATTTTAATTCCATGTCCCATTCCCATTCTGATACGTCTATCCATGGCCTCCTCTACTGTCAAAATGAAGCCACACTCAGGTTGGAGGAACAACACCTTATATACCGGCTGGGTAGCCTCCAACCTGATGGCATGAACATTGATTTCTCTACCTTCCGTTAATGCCCCTCCTCCCTTTCTTACCCACTCTTTGTTTCTCTCTCTGCCCATCACTCTTTGCCTGTTCTCCATCTCCCTCTGGTGTTCCCCTCCCCCTTTCTTTCTCCCTGGGCCTCCCGTCCCATGATCCTTTCCCTTCTCCAGCTCTGTATCCCTTTTGCCAATCACCTTTCCAGTTCTTAACCACCCCACCCCCTCCGGTCTTCTCCTATCATTTTGGATCTCCCTCTCCCCCTCCCACTTTCAAATCTCTTACTATCTTTCCTTTCAGTTAGTCCTGACAAAGGGTCTCGGCCCGAAACGTCGACAGTGCTTCTCCCTATAGGTGCTGCCTGGCCTGCTGTGTTCCGCCAGCATTTTGTGTGTGTTGCTTGAATTTCCAGCATCTGCAGCTTTCCTAGTGTTTGCAAAGTTAACATGCAACTATTTATGCCACTGTCTTTATAAGTTACTGTTGAATCTTTTTAACAACCCATTCAGATGACTGTCTGTTTCACCTCCTTGATTCCCCCCTTTATGAGATTGTTGATTTCTATAAACTCTCCCCCTCACTATTTCTGGTGAAAGGAGAGCAGACTCTAGTCTCTGTGTAAGTAGCATCCTGTGGCATTGATGCCATTCCCTCATTCAGTCAAGCGTCTTCTTCTTCTTCATCCGTGTGGTTCATTGCTCATTCCCTGTTGAAATCTCTAGCTGTAGACGGAAACTGCCAATGACGTGGCCTTCAATTCACAGTTGTTAGTAGCCCTCCATTTGCGGTCTGTATATTTTAAGTTGATGTTTGATTTTGTCTTGTACTAAGACTCATAAACATTCTGTTCTAATTCTAAATGTTTGTGAGACCACGACCCTAATAATGTCCCCATGTGTGTTTTGCACAGGCCCAGGACCGGATCTGGATTGTCCATCAGACCCTGCATCACCTCCGCAGGATCTACAGTATGAACCTGAGCTCAGTCAGCTGGGTCCAGAGCTCAGTGGAACTCCTCCAGCTTCTCTTGGATCGGCAGCTCAGAGTGCTGGATGTCTGTGTCCGGAAACCAGGCTCAGAGTCCAGGCCAAGGAAGAATGCCACAATTCTTAAATACTTTCAGAAATTGAGAGAGTTTCTGAAACAGAAGGTATATTGATATTAAAACATGTGCCTGCCAATACACTTATTTATCTACTTTATACTTGTTCATTATCTAATTTTTCACTATTGAGTACATTTGCCTTTTTGTCCTCCCTTTTAGGGATTCAGCAACTGTGCCTGGGAGACAACCCGCACTGAGACCATGACGCATTTGAAACAGCTCCTTCTCATTATGGCAAAAATCAGCAGAGATCACTGAAGATTTTCCAGAGTCAATTTCATAAGGGGCCAAGATTTATGACTATTTATTTAAAATAACTTTCAAGGAAAAGTATATCTGAACAGACTGATGTTACATTGAAAAATAAATTAAACTAAAAGCTAGAAATGTTAATGGAAAACCCAACTGGTGCAAATAATCAGTGCATGTGCAGAAGAAACCTGAGTGAATTCCTCGAGTCAATGCTCATAAACTTGAAACACTAACTGTTGTTCACTCCACTCAGCAGTTGTCTGAGCTGTGCATGTTTACAGTATTTTCTGTTTTTACTATTTATTATATAACTATATTAATCACACATTTTCATTTGGCAAGTGATGTGGAAGGAATAATGTCTGGGTCTTTCTCCATATCCAGTGTTGAATTAATTTATTGTATTATTAATTTATTAATTTATTTTTTGTAGTATTACTCAGTGATGACATGTGAATTTGCTGAATGATCCTATTCTTGTCCATTCATATCAAGACAGGCAGCTACTGTAATGCAATGATCCATTCCTGGAAAAGGTGCACAGTGGACAGCTTCTTACTCTATCTGCCATTCTGCATCTTATCTCTGTTATGGTTGACATCATTTTAGTTCCCTACCTAAAATTAATCCTGGGTGGAATTTTGTTTCTCATAACTTCATGCACATGAAAGTTTGCGATGTCTTCTGTCCAGCATCCTCTAGTGTTATCAGTTTAATCTGAGAGTTGTAGTTTTCAGCCCCTTTTCAAAGGTAAATTATTTAAAGTTCCGTTTGTTTTCCCAAAAGTTATTCCTCTAATTGTCATTTTTGCAATGGGAATATGCATTGGGAATGTTCTGACCTACACTCAGTGCACAGGTTGTGGTTTGCAAAACCATTCCTCTTGATTTCATCACTGACCTTCAGTGAGCATAATGTGATTGTTCTTCCAATGGTTAGAAGATAAAGTTAACTTAATTTATTTATACTGTATTTATTGTAATCATTTTTAAAAGTATGTACATGTAGCTGAAAAGTTTTAATTTATTATTATTGTGAGAATTGCAATGGATAATATATTTCTACATTTAATAAAAAAAATCAGTGAAGATGTTACTACATGTTAATTATTCTGAATGTTTCACATTTTTGGAATACAAATTTTGTGCACGCTGATCCTCCTCACAGAATATAACATTTCTTCTTCTCACATCTTGTTTATGGTACTTCCCCCGCTTTATTCTTTCCCCTGCAATGTCACACTCAGCATATGAGTACACTTCACAGTGATTCGACTTGATTTTTATCTTCCCTGTATGATACTTGGATTTAAGTTCTTGGTTTTCATCTTCATATTCTCCCTTTGAATGAGGAAGTGTTGAATCTGAAGTGAGCGTGTAACACAGGCCCATTTTTTAAAAGCGAAGCCACATGCAGTAGCTCTGTCAGGGAGGATAACGTACGGCTCTTCTTGCTTATATCGGGCTCACTGTGGCAGTGGAGGAGGCTGCAGTTAGGTCAGAATGGGACTGGGATTGAGAACTGACGTGCTTTTAGAATCCAGGATCATAAATTCTAAATTAAAGTTTATTGTCAGAAGCATCAGTGCCCAGGTTATAAATGCCATGAAAATTAGCTTTTTTTTTGCAAGAACAGCACAGCATATTATAAACATTACAAACAGAAGTTAGCAAACATACTTTACAAAAAAAAGTCCTGTGCAGTGAGTAGATAGAGTTAGGAAAGAGGCTGAGGAGAAGGACCTCCAAGGTAGTGCAGGCAGGAATGGGACACAGGTCGATAATGTGGTTAAGAAGGCTTATGGGATACAGTACTTGTTTTTATTAGTCGTGGCATTGAGCTCAAAGGTCAAGAGGTTATGTTGCAACTTTATAGACTCTTGTTAGGCAACCTCTGGTGTTTTGCATCCAGTTCTGGTCACCCCACAATAGGAAGGATGTTGAAGCTTTCGAGAGGGTGCAGAAGAGGTTTACCAGGATGTTGCCTGGTTTAGAGGGCATGTGCTATCATGAGAGGCTGAACAAACTTGGGTTGTTTACTTTGGAGCAGCATAGGCTGGGAGGGAGAGCTGATAGGGGTTTATATTCTTTACTCAGAGAGTGGTAGCTGTGTGAAATGAGCTTCCAGTAGAAGTGGTAGAGGCAGGTTCGGTATTGCCATTTAAAGTAAAATTGGATAGGTATATGGACAGGAAAGGAATGGAGATTTATGGGCTGAGTACAGGCCAGTGGGACTGGGTGAGAGTAAGCGTTCGGCACAGACTAGAAGGGCCGAGGTGGCTTGTTTCCGTGCTGTAATTGTTATATGGTTATATGATGATGAGATGCATAGGTAGAGTAGACAGGGAGTATCTTTTTTCTCCCAGGGTAGAAATATCTAATACCAGAGGGCATGCATTGAAGGTGGGTCGGGGTAGGTTCAAAGGGGAATCGAGAGGTAAGTTTTTTTTTACTTTGGAAGTGGTAGATGCCTGGAATGTGCTGCCTGTATGGTAGTAGAGGCTTTTAAAGAGACGTTTAGATAAGCACGTGGACGTGGATATGAGGAAGATGGAGGTAGGACGGATTCGTTTTTAATTTATTTTTAAGCTGCCTCGATACAACATTGTGGGCCGAAGGGACTGTTCCTTTGCTGTACTGTTCTATGTTCTGTAAACTTACAGTAACATAAATTATACACAAGTTACGAAATAAGGAAAGTAGACATAACTACACAAGTAAGTTGTGCAAGTTAATCCAGGGTCGTGTTAGGGTATTTCAGGTCGGTACAGGACCCCGAGACAGTGGGGAAGAAGCTGCTGAAGAGCTTTGAGATGTGAGTCTTCTGGCTCCTCTAGTTTCTGCCTCGTGGGAACGTTTATAATGGATGTTGCTTTCCTGGGGCACTGTCTCTTGCCGATGTCATTTATGGTGTGGAGACTGACGAAACTGGACGAGCGTACTACACTCTGCAGCCTCTTGAATTCCTGTGCATTGAGATTCCACAGTTTCTGCAGAAGTTTGGCAGAGTATTCGATGACATTTTGAATCACCTTCAACTAAGAAAATAGGGATGCTGGTCTGGAGCGTGTTCTTCATTGTTGCATCCCGCAGTGGTCGAGTGTGTTGAGTCCTTGGATGTTACCGGTGCATGCTGGCAGTAGTTCGGTAGAGGCTCCTTCAAGCTAAACTGGTTGAAGTGCCCTTCGATACTGAGGAAGGCATTGGGGAGGCCAGTTAATCACGGAGCTCAAACCCTCCGGTGTTAATTTGACATTTGCCTGGGGTGGGAATATATACTTCAACCAGTGTAATATCAGAGAACTCCCGCGCTAGATAGTGACGAAAACCATACGAATGAGATAGAACCCCCTGCTCCGATGACTCCAGCACTTAATCAGGAAGTAGATGTCCTCGCTTCTGAGGTTTTATTGCCGATCCATTCCTGTTGATTAACACGCCCACTTTCGGAAGTGACGAACCGTCACCTTTACCCTGGGGCACTTTAGTTTCGGGTGAATTTGCCGCGCAGCTGCAAGCTGAGCTGGAGACTAACCCGCAGAGAGAGCAGGCATCGGAATCGCCTTCCGATCCGGAGACGAAAGAAACGCCGAAGTGTCTTCTGTAAAGAACCCAGACACCAGACCATCTTCATAGCGAGCACAGTCGCCACCAGAAGGACGTGTCCCGGGCGCTCTGCACTGACCACCCTGCGATATGGCACCACTGCAGTTGGATGTAACAGAGAAGATCAGCGCTGAAAGATGCAGTGTTACGGTAACCCTGATAAAATGCAGCCCCGACGGATGCACCGACACAGTCACGTCCTCACCCCACCACGTCCCTTGCCAAACTCGACCCACCCTCCACAACACCTTGGACCCCCCCGAATTGAACGATCGCACCAAGAGCCTGAGCGCTGCTGCTCTCTCCGGTGGCGGATTTTCCCGTCGCTGCAGCTGGACTCTCTCGCTTTCAGATTCCTTACTTCAGAGCGGAGACCGCTCTCTCCCGACGCGTTCCCAAATATCCCGCAGTCATTTCACTTTTCGAATGTCACCCATTTTCGGATTTTAAGATATAAAATCCGGCAGCATGGCAGAGAGAGAGCTCACAACACGATCCCCAGACACGGGTCTCGGCAGCACCGGCGTCCGCTCCCGGATCACAAGCCGTGGCATTTCCATATCGAGAGTTCCATTCGGCGAACAAGACCCGTTTTCGGAGCTGATTCTGGTCTCAGATCGGTGCTTTATTCAGTGTTGGGTGGAGATGGCATTGGGCCGTGTTTGGAGAGTTTGCAGTGTGTGGCTGTTGTTGACCGTGACCCTGACCCTGGGCTGTGAGAGGTTACAGTTACTGCGAGTTCTCAACACAGAGACTCTGGGCGAACTGAAAGAAATGGTGAGTTGAACCCGCTCCCAGAGACCGGTCCTGACAGTCCCCGGGCTGTTTGCTGTTACCAATCAGGTGATTTCAAAGAGTCTGTTCTCCGGTGTTTCTGTGTGTGGGGATTGTCAGTAACGTTGATATCTTCTGTCTCAGGGTGGCCGCCTCCCTCGACAGTGTGTGACTGAGAGGCTGTCGTTGAAAACCAAGCCCTTGGAGCTGGTGAAACTTTCAGCGGAGGTTCATGTGAGTAAACACTGCATTTTACTTTAATGTAATTAATTCGAGACACTATGTTACGTAATGCGAAGGATCGGATCCGAACTTTATCCAAATAATTTGACTATATCAGAATATGGATTCTTTCTCTCCATGTCACTCTCATTTTCTGACTCTGTCACTCTGAGTTTCAGGACCCCATTCACACGGAATAGATCTCATTTCAATTATCACACTGCTCCCCCCTCTCTCTCTGTCCCACTCACGGGTAATTCACTCTCTGTACCCAATTCCCTCTCATCATTTCACATGCTCTGTCACCAATAAATGCGTCACCCTTTATCACCTTCTGCTACTTTTTCCTCTCCCTCCCTGTGTGTTCCTCTCTCTACCCCACCCCCCAGTAACATTGTGAGTTCTGCTGATCACAGGAAATACTTGCATCCTCTCAGATCATCACACTACCCGCGTGCTTCATTGGTGATGGAACCACCTACTTCACTTTAAATTACTTGCGCTGAAGAATTGTGAGGTTTCTCGTTAAATTATTTTACATTATAGCTGGCCCATCGGTATCAAGGAGATAAAAGCTGAGAGGAGACCGGACAGTGATGTGCCATATCACGTGGTTCTATGATTGTAGACATCCATAAACTTTCCACATGGAAGAGATTTTTTATGACCAATGTTATAGATTGAATGCAAAACTTTGGAGTACAGGATAGCAGGAAAAAATCCACAATTCATAGATGGAATTTGGAACAAACATCTTAAGACAGAAACTCTCGCAATATCTGTTCGAAGTTCAAGTAAAGTTATTATCAAAATAGATATATTTCACGATTTACAGTCCTGAGATTTGTTTACCTGCTGGCATAGTCAGTAAATACTCAGAAAGAGGTGGCATAGGGTCAGAAGGTGTTGCATCATTGTGGATAGAGCTGTGGATCTGCAAGGGTAAAAAGTCCCTGATGGGAGTTGTATACAGACCCCCCAAACAGCAGTACGGTTCTAGCCTACAAATTACAATGGAGGATGGAAAATGCATGCCAAAATGGCAATGTTACAACAGTCATGGGGGTCTTCAATATACAGGTGGTTTGGGAAAATCAGGCTGGTGTTAGATTACAGGAGGTAGAATTTCTCGAGTGCCTGGCCCTACGAGATGGCTTTTCAGAGCAGCTCGTGGTTGGGCTGACTGGTATCAGCTATTCTGGATAGGGTGATTTGCAAAGGACCAGAATTGATTAGAGAGCTCGAGGTAAAAGAACCTATCTGGGAAAATGATCATAATATGATAAAATTCACCCTGAAATTTGAAAAGGAGAAGCTTCGGATGTATCAGCATTACAGTGGCATGAGAGAGGAGTTGGCCAAAATCGATTGGAAAAGAACTGGCAGGGATGACAGCAGAGCAGCAATGGTTGGAATTTCTGGAAGCAATCTGGAAGGCCCAAGATATATACATCCCAAAGAGGAAGTAGTATTCTAAAGGAAAGATGACACAACTGTGGCGAAAAAGAGAAATCAATGCCAACATAAAAGCCAAAAAGAGGGCATATAATTGAACAAGGATTGGTGGGAAGTTAGAGGATTGGGAAGCTTTTAAAAAACTAACAGAAGGAAACTAAAAAAGTCATTAAGAAGGTAAAGATGGAATAAGAAATAAGCTAGCCCATAATATTAAAGAAGAGATCAAAAGTTTCTCCAGATATATAAAGTGCAATAAAGAGAGACAGGAGAGTGGATGAAGGGAAGGCAGTGGATGTTGTCTACATGGACTTCAGTAAGGCCTTTGACAAGGTCCCGCAAGGGAGGTTAGTTAGGAAGATTCAGTCGCTAGGTATACATGGTGAGGTAGTAAATTGGATTGGACGTTGGCTCAATGGGAGAAGTCAGAGAGTGGTAGTAGAGGATTGCTACTCTACTAGTGGAGGCCTGTCACTAGTGGTGTGCCACAGGGATCAGTGCTGGGTCCATTGTTATTTGTCATCTATATCATTGATCTGGATGATAATGTGGTAAATTGGATCAGCAAATTTGCTGATGATACAAAGATTGGAGGTGTATTGGACAGTGAGGAAGGTTTTCAAAGCTTGCAGAGGGATTTTGACCAGCTGAAAAAATGGGCTGAAAAATGGCAGATGGAGTTTACTGTGAGGTATTGCACTTTGGAAGGACAAACCAAGATAGAACATACAAGGTAAATGGTAGGACACTGCGGAGTGCAGTAGAACAGAGGGATCTGGGAATACAGATACATAATTCCCTTAAAGTGGCATCACCGGTAGATAGGGTCGTAAAGAGAGCTTTTGGTACATTGGTCTTTATAAGTCAAAGTATTGAGTATAAGAGTTGGAATGTTATGGTGTGGTTGCAAAAGACATTGGTGAGGCCAAATTTGGAGTATTGTGAGCAGTTTTGGTTACTTAATAACAGGAGTGATGTTAATAAGGTTGAAAGAGTGCAGAGAAGGTTTACAAGGATGCTGCTGGGACTTGAGAAACTGAATTACAGAGGAAGGTTGAATAGGTCAGGACTTTATTCCCTGGAGCATAGAAGAATGAGGGGAGATTTGATAGAGGTATATAAAATTATGATGGGCATAGATAGAATGAATGCAAGCAGGCTTTTTCCACTGAGGGCAGGGGAGAAAAAAACCAGAGGACTTGTGTTAAGTGTGAAGGGGGAAAAGTGTACAGGGAACATTGGGGGGGGGGGGGAGCTTCTTCACACAGAGAGTGATGGGAGTGTGGAATGAGCTGCCAGATGAAGTGGTAAATGCGGGCTCATTTAAGAAAAACTTGGACAGGTACATAGATGAGAGGTGTACGGAGGGATATGGTCTAGGTGCAGGTTAGTGGGACTAGGCAGAAAAAAGGTTCAGCACAGCCAAGAAGGGCTGAAGGGCCTGTTTCTGTGCTGTAATGTTCTATGGTTCTATGGTTCTATATTGGACCACCGGAAAACGATGCTGGAGGGATAGTAATGTGGGACAGGGAAATGGCGGATGAACTGAGTAAGTATTTTGCATCAGTCTTCACTGTGGAAGACACCAGCAGTATGGTAAAAGTTCCAGGTGTCAGGGATCATGAAGATTGTGTGATGTTACCATGACTAGAGAGAAGGTTCTTGGGAAACTGAAAGGTCTGAAGGTAGATAAGTAACCTGGGATAGATGATATACACCCCAGAGTTCTGAAAGAGGTGGCTGAAGAGATTGTGGTGGCATTTGTAATGATCTTTCAAGAATCACAAGATGCTGGAATGGTTCTGGAAGACTAAAAATTTGCAAATGCCACTCCACTCTTCAAGAAGGGAGAGAGGCAGAAGAAAAGAAACTATAGGCCAGTCAGACTGCCCTCAGTGCCTGGGAAGATGTTGGAGCGAATTATAGAAGATGAGGTCTTAGCGTACTTGCCATAATCAGCATGGTTTCCTCAAGAGAAAATATTGCCTGATAAATCTGTTATAATTTTTTGAAGTAACAAGCAGGATGGACAAAGGAGAGTTGGTTGATGTGGTGTACTTGGATTTTCAGAAGGCCTTTGGCAAAGTGCCACACATGAGGCTGCTTAACCAGCTATGAGCCCATGGTATTACAGGAAAAATTCTAGCATGGATAAAGCAATGGGTGATTGGCAGGAGGCAAAGACTGGGAATAAAGGGATCCTTTTCTGGTTGGCTGCCGGTGACTAGTGGTGTTCCACAAAGGTCTGTGTTGGGGACCGATTCTTTTTACGTTATATATCAATGATTTAGATGATGGAATTGATGGCTTTGTTGCAGAGTTTGCAGGCAATTTGAAGGTGGAGGGGTAGGAAGTTTTGAGGAAATAGGGAGGCTGCAGAAAGACTTTGACAGATTAGGAGAATGGGCAAAGGAATGGTAGATGGAATACAGTCTCAGAGAGTATAGTTCATGCACTTTGGTAGAAGAAATGAAAGGGTTGACTCTTTGCTATTGACTAACTGCCTCTCCTGCCTCGCAGTTTCTCTCCAGGCTGCATCTCCCTTCTACAACCACTGCCCCAATCACTCTGAATGAGATTTCTTTAGGTGGCTGCTTGATGGGTGGTATGGACTGAGAGGACCCCAGCACCTTTTTTTCTGTGACTTTTATTTGCCTCTACTCAAGTTCTGAAGTGTAGAAGATGCCTATGATCTGCTTATCTTAAAAATGTGTGATGGCCATTGGGCATCAGGTACCACAGGGTGCAGACATAGGACACCTCAGCTCACATTACAAGACACCCCTAAAAAGTTCCCATTCCCATAGTCACCTGTCATCTATTCCCCTAACCACTTCACCTAAAATGTGTGGCTACTGGGAGATCCTGCTTTCTCTGGTGGACAGAGCATAGGTGTGTAGGTGCAGAGTAAGCAGCGTCTCCCAGTGGCCACACATTTTAATTCCATGTCCCATTCCCATTCTGATACGTCTATCCATGGCCTCCGCTACTGTCAAAATGAAGCCACACTCAGGTTGGAGGAACAACACCTTATATACCAGCTGGGTAGCCTCCAACCTGATGGCATGAACATTGATTTCTCTACCTTCCGTTAATACCCCTCCTCCCTTTCTTACCCACTCTTTGTTTCTCTCTCTGCCCATCACTCTTTGCCTGTTCTCCATCTCCCTCTTGTATTCCCCTCCCCCTTTCTTTCTCCCTAGGCCTCCCGCCCGATGATCCTTTCCCTTCTCCAGCTCTGTATCCCTTTTGCCAATCACCTTTCCAGCTCTTAGCTTCACCCCACCCCCTCCGGTCTTCTCCTATCATTTTGGATCTACCCCTCCCCCTCCCACTTTGAAATCTCTTACTATCTTTCCTTTGAGTTAGTCCTGATGAAGGGTCTCGGCCCGAAACGTCGACAGTGCTTCTCCCTATAGATACTGCCTGGCCTGCTGTGTTCCACCAGCATTTTGTGTGTGTTGCTTGAATTTCCAGCATCTGCAGCTTTCCTAGTGTTTGCAAAGTTAACATGCAACTGTTTATGCCACTGTCTTTATAAGTTACTGTTTAATCTTTTTAACAACCCATTCAGACGACTGTCTGTTTCACCTCCTTGATTCCCCCCTTTATGAGATTGTTGATTTCTATAAACTCTCCCCCTCACTATTTCTGGTGAAAGGAGAGCAGACTCTAGTCTCTGTGTAAGTAGCATCCTGTGGCATTGATGCCATTCCCTCATTCAGTCAAGCGTCTTCTTCTTCATCCGTGTGGTTCATTGCTCTTTCCCTGTTGAAATCTCTAGCTGTAGACGGAAACTGCCAATGATGTGGCCTTCAATTCACAGTTGTTAGTAGCCCTCCATTTGCGGTCTGTATATTTTAAGTTGATGTTTGATTTTGTCTTGTACTAAAACTCATAAACATTCTGTTCTAATTCTAAACGTTTGTGAGACCACGGCCCTACTTATGTCCCCATGTGTGTTTTGCACAGGCCCAGGACCGGATCTGGATTGTCCATCAGACCCTGCATCACCTCCGCAGGATCTACAGTATGAATCTGAGCTCAGTCAGCTGGGTCCAGAGCTCAGTGGAACTCCTCCAGCTTCTCTTGGATCGGCAGCTCAGAGTGCTGGATGTCTGTGTCCGGAAACCAGGCTCAGAGTCCAGGCCAAGGAAGAATTCCGCAATTCTTAAATACTTCCAGAAATTGAGAGAGTTTCTGAAACAGAAGGTATATTGATATTAAAACATGTGCCTGCCAATACACTTATTTATCTACTTTATACTTGTTCATTATCTAATTTTTCACTATTGAGTACATTTGCCTTTTTGTCCTCCCTTTTAGGGATTCAGCAACTGTGCCTGGGAGACAACCCGCACTGAGACCATGACGAATTTGAAACAGCTCCTTCTCATTATGGCAAAAATCAGCAGAGATCACTGAAGATTTTCCAGAGTCAATTTCATAAGGGACCAAGATTTATGACTATTTATTTAAAATAACTTTCAAGGAAAAGTATATCTGAACAGACTGATGTTACATTGAAAAATAAATTAAACTAAATGCTTGAAATGTTAATGGAAAACCCAGCTGGTGCAAATAATCAGTGCATGTGCAGAAGAAACCTGAGTGAATTCCTCGAGTCAATGCTCATAAACTTGAAACACTAACTGTTGTTCACTCCACTCAGCAGTTGTCTGAGCTGTGCATGTTTACAGTATTTTCTGTTTTTACTATTTATTATATAACTATATTAATCACACATTTTCATTTGGCAAGTGATGTGGAAGGAATAATGTCTGGGTCTTTCTCCATATCCAGTGTTGAATTAATTTATTGTATTATTAATTTATTAATTTATTTTTTGTAGTATTACTCAGTGATGACATGTGAATTTGCTGAATGATCCTATTCTTGTCCATTCATATCAAGACAGGCAGCTACTGTAATGCAATGATCCATTCCTGGAAAAGGTGCACAGTGGACAGCTTCTTACTCTATCTGCCATTCTGCATCTTATCTCTGTTATGGTTTACATCATTTTAGTTCCCTACCTAAAATTAATCCTGGGTGGAATTTTGTTTCTCATAACTTCATGCACATGAAAGTTTGCGATGTCTTCTGTCCAGCATCCTCTACTGTTATGAGTTTAATCTGAGAGTTGTAGGTTTCAGCCCCTTTTCAAAGGTAAATTGTTTAAAGTTCCGTTCGTTTTCCCAAAAATTATTCCTCTGATTGTCATTTTTGCAATGGGAATATGCATTGGGAATGTTCTGACCTTCACTCAGTGCACAGGTTGTGGTTTGCAAAACCATTCCTCTTGATTTCATCACTGACCTTCAGTGAGCATAATGTGATTGTTCTTCCAATAGTTAGAAGATAAAGTTAACTTAATTTATTTATACTGTATTTATTGTGATCATTTTTAAAAGTATGTACATGTAGCTCAAAAGTTTTAATTTATTATTATTGTGAGAATTGCAATGGATAATATATTTCTACATTTAATAAAAAAAATCAGTGAAGATGTTACTACATGTTAATTATTCTGAATATTTCAGATTTTTGGAATACAAATTTTGTGCACGCTGATCCTCCTCACAGAATATAACATTTCTTCTTCTCACACCTTGTTATAGGTACTTCCCCCGCTTTATTCTTTCCCCTGCAATGTCACACTCAGCATATGAGTACACTTCACAGTGATTCGACTTGATTTTTATCTTCCCTGTATGATTCTTGGATTTAAGTTCTTGGTTTTCATTTTCATATTCTCCCTTTGAATGAGGAAGTGTTGAGTCCGAAGTGAGCGTGTAACACAGGCCCATTTTTTAAAAGCAGAAGCCACATGCAGTAGCACTGTCAGGGAGGATAACGCACGGCTCTTCTTGCTTATATCGGGCTCACTGTGGCAGTGGAGGAGGCTGCAGTTAGGTCAGAATGGGACTGGGATTGAGAACTGACGTGCTTTTAGAATCCAGGATCATAAATTCTAAATTAAAGTTTATTGTCAGAAGCATCAGTGCCCAGGTTATAAATGCCATGAAAATTAGCTTTTGTTTTTGCAAGAACAGCACAGCATATTATAAACATTACAAACAGAAGTTAGCAAGCATAATTTACAAAAAAAATGAAGTCCTTTGTAGTCAGTATATAGAGTTAGGAAAGAGGCTGAGGAGAAGGACCTCCAAGGTAGTGCAGGCAGGAATGGGACACAGGTCGATAATGTGATTAAGAAGGCTTATGGGAATAAATATGTGAGGAAGTTTCTTTGGGAAGGTAAGATGTCAAGAATATCATTGGAAAAATTGACATGGAAATTTGAGCTCAGAGGGTTACAACTTCCAAATTTTAAGAATTATTATAAAGCAAATCAACTTAGATTTATTGCATCTATTTTTGAGAAAGATAAACCGGCATGGATCAGAATAGAACTAGATAAAATAGGAGAAAACATACCAGAAGACTTTATATATAACTGGGAATCTAAATGGATACGGGAAAAGAAAGAATCTCCTATATTAAAACATTTGATTGATTTATGGAATAAGATAGATGTTGACGAAGAGACAAAGAAATCCTTATTAGCAAAGTGATCTTTAATTCAAAATAGACTTATTCCTTTTACAATGGATAATCAACTTTTATATAATTGGTTTCAAAAAGGGATTAGATATATAGGAGACTGTTTTGAAGGAGGTATATTAATGTCATTCGATCAATTAAAGAATAAATATAAAGTATCAAACAACACTCTTTTTTGTTACTTTCAACTAAGGGCTTATTTAAGAGAAAAGTTAGGTCAAACAATGTTATTACCGAAACCCAATGAAATAGAAACTTTAATTCAAAAAGGAAAGACTAAAAAATTTATCTCTTGTATGTATAATTTGATTCAAAAACAGGCAATTAAACAAGGAGTCCATAAGTCAAGACAAAAATGGGAAAGTGATTTGAATATTAAAATTGAAGAAAAAAATTGGTCAAGAATATGTCTTGAGAGTATGACAAATACAATAAATGTCCGATTAAGATTAGTGCAATACAATTTTTTACATCAACTATATATTACACCACAAAAAAGAAATAAATTAAACCCAAATTTATCTGATCAGTGTTTCCGATGTAACCAAGAAATTGGTACTTTTTTACATTCTACTTGGTCTTGTTCTAAAATTCAACCTTTTTGGACAAATTTAAGAGTTTTACTGGAACAAATTATTGGAATACAACTTCCACATAATCCAATACTACTTTTACTAGGTGATACTGAAGGGATAAAACTGATATCCAAATTGAATAAATATCAGAAAGAATTTATAAAAATTGCATTGGCAGTAGCCAAAAAAGCTATTGCAGTTACTTGGAAATCGGATACATATTTAAGTATAGATCGTTGGAAGAAAGAAATTTATGGCTGTAGTCCACCTGAAAAAATTACTTATAATTTAAGAGATAAATATGAAACATTTTTGAAAATGTGGCGCCCTTATTTACAAAAGACAGGATTAAATATATAGGCGCTCCGAAGATGAAATAATTGGTTACTTGGGGAAATAAATAAATATATATACTAAAGTTATTACGAACTCCGTGGAGCATGTGGAGATCTTCTAATATCCAGGCATTCCTTTTTTCTCTCTCTTTCTTTCTTTATTCTTTCAGTGGGGATGTTAGGGGGGAGGGGTTAAGGGGAGGGCGGATGGGTAACACATATTTTCTTTTTCGCATACTTTTATTCTGTAACTATTTGAAAACACAATAAAAAAGTTAAAAAAAGAAGGCTTATGGGATACAGTACTTGTTTTTATTATTCGTGGCATTGAGTTCAAAGGTCAAGAGGTTATGTTGCAACTTTATAGACTCTTGTTAGACACTGGAATTAAGGAGATTGAGAGGGGATCTGATTGAAACATATAAGATTGTTAAGGGATTGGACAAGATAGAGGCAGGAAATATGTTCCAGATGCTGGGAGAGTCCAGTACCAGAGGGCATGGATTGAGAATAAGGGGTAGGTCATTTAGGACAGAGTTAAGGAAAAACTTCTTCTCCCAGAGAGTGTATTGCATACAGTTCTGGTCACCCCACAATAGGAAGGATGTTGAAGCTTTCGAGAGGGTGCAGAAGAGGTTTATCAGGATGTTGCCTGGTTTAGAGGGCATGTGCTATCATGAGAGGCTGAACAAACTTGGGTTGTTTACTTTGGAGCAGCATAGGCTGGGAGGGAGAGCTGATAGGGGTTTATATTCTTTACTCAGAGAGTGGTAGCTGTGTGAAATGAGCTTCCAGTAGAAGTGGTAGAGGCAGGTTCGGTATTGTCATTTAAAGTAAAATTGGATAGGTATATGGACAGGAAAGGAATGGAGATTTATGGGCTGAGTACAGGCCAGTGGGACTGGGTGTAGAGTAAGCGTTCGGCACAGACTAGAAGGGCCGAGGTGGCTTGTTTCCAAGCTGTAATTGTTATATGGTTATATGATGATGAGATGCATAGGTAGAGTAGACAGGGAGAATCTTTTTTCTCCCAAGGTAGAAATATCTAATACCAGAGGGCATGCATTGAAGGTGGGTCGGGGTAGGTTCAAAGGGGAATCGAGAGGTAAGTTTTTTTTTTACTTTGGAAGTGGTAGATGCCTGGAATGTGCTGCCTGTATGGTAGTAGAGGCTTTTAAAGAGACGTTTAGATAAGCACATGGACGTGGATATGAGGAAGATGGAAGTAGGAGGGATTCGTTTTTAATTTATTTTTCAGCTGCCTCGATACAACATTGTGGGCCGAAGGGCCTGTTCCTGTGCTGTACTGTTCTATGTTCTGTAAATTTACAGTAAAATAAATTATACACAAGTTACGAAATAAGGAAAGTAGACATAACTACACAAGTAAGTTGTGCAAGTTAATCCAGGGTCGTGTTAGGGTATTTCAGGTCGGTACAGGACCCCGAGACAGTGGGGAAGAAGCTGCTGAAGAGCTTTGAGATGTGAGTCTTCTGGCTCCTCTAGTTTCTGCCTCGTGGGAACGTTTATAATGGATGTTGCTTTCCTGGGGCACTGTCTCTTGCCGATGTCATTTATGGTGTGGAGAGTGACGAAACTGGACGAGCGTACTACACTCTGCAGCCTCTTGAATTCCTGTGCATTGAGTTTCCAGTTTCTGCAGAAGTTTGGCAGAGTATTCGATGACATTTTGAATCACCTTCAACTAAGAAAATAGGGATGCTGGTCTGGTGCGTGTTCTTCATTGTTGCATCCCGCAGTGGTCGAGTGTGTTGAGTCCTTGGATGTTACCGGTGCATGCTGGCAGTAGTTCGGTAGAGGCTCCTTCAAGCTAAACTGGTTGAAGTGCCCTTCGATACTGAGGAAGGCATTGGGGAGGCCAGTTAATCACGGAGCTCAATCCCTCCGGTGTTAATTTGACATCTGCCTGGGGTGGGAATATATACTTCAACCAGTGTAATATCAGAGAACTCCCGCGCTAGATAGTGACGAAAACCATACGAATGAGATAGAACCCCCTGTTCCGAGGACTCCAGCACTTAATCAGGAAGTAGATGTCCTCGCTTCTGAGGTTTTATTGCCGATCCATTCCTGTTGATTAACACGCCCACTTTCGGAAGTGACGAACCGTCACCTTTACTCTGGGACACTTTAGTTTCGGGTGAATTTGCCGCGCAGCTGCAAGCTGAGCTGGAGACTAACCTGCAGAGAGAGCAGGCATCGGAATCGCTTTCCGATCCGGAGACGAAAGAAACGCCGAAGTGTTTTCTGTAAAGAACCCAGACACCAGACCATCTTCATAGCGAGCACAGTCGCCACCAGAAGGACGTGTCCCGGGCGCTCTGCACTGACCACCCTGCGATATGGCACCACTGCAGTTGGATGTAACAGAGAAGATCAGCGCTGAAAGATGCAGTGTTACGGTAACCCTGATAAAATGCAGCCCCGACGGATGCACCGACACAGTCACGTCCTCACCCCACCACGTCCCTTGCCAAACTCGACCCACCCTCCACAACACCTTGGACCCCCCCGAACTGAACGATCGCACCAAGAGCCTGAGCGCTGCTGCTCTCTCCGGTGGCGGATTTTCCCGTCGCTGCAGCTGGACTCTCCCTCTTTCAGATTCCTTACTTCAGAGCGGAGACCGCTCTCTCCCGACGCGTTCCCAAATATCCCGCAGTCATTTCACTTTTCGAATGTCACCCGTTTTCGGATTTTAAGATATAAAATCCGGCAGCATGGCAGAGAGAGCTCACAACACGATCCCCAGACACGGGTCTCTACAGCACCGGCGTTCGCTCCCGGATCACAAGCCGTGGCATTTCCATATCGAGAGTTCCATTCGGCGAACAAGACCCGTTTTCGGAGCTGATTCTGGTCTCAGATCGGTGCTTTATTCAGTGTTGGGTGGAGATGGCATTGGGCCGTGTTTGGAGAGTTTGCAGTGTGTGGCTGTTGTTGACCGTGACCCTGACCCTGGGCTGTGAGAGGTTACAGTTACTGCGAGTTCTCAACACAGAGACTCTGGACGAACTGAAAGAAATGGTGAGTTGAACCCGCTCCCAGAGACCGGTCCTGACAGTCCCGGGCTGTTTGCTGTTACCAATCAGGTTATTTCAAAGAGTCTGTTCTCGGTGTTTCTGTGTGTGGGGATTGTCAGTAACGTTGATATCTTCTGTCTCAGGGTGGCCGCCTCCCTCGACAGTGTGTGACTGAGAGGCTGTCGTTGAAAACCAAGCCCTTGGAGCTGGTGAAACTTTCGGCGGAGGTTCATGTGAGTAAACACTGCATTTTACTTTAATGTCATTAATTCGAGACACTATGTTACGTAATGCGAAGGATCGGATCCGAACTTTATCCAAATAATTTGACTATATCACAATATGAATTCTTTCTCTCCATGTCACTCTCATTTTCTGACTCTGTCACTCTGAGTTTCAGGACCCCATTCACACGGAATAGATCTCATTTCAATTATCACACTGCTCCCCCCTCTCTCTCTGTCCCACTCACGGGTAATTCACTCTCTGTACCCAATTCCCTCTCATCATTTCACATGCTCTCTCACCAATAAATGCGTCACCCTTTATCATCTTCTGCTATTTTTCCTCTCCCTCCCTGTGTGTTCCTCTCTCTCCCCCACCCCCCAGTAACATTGCGAGTTCTGTTGATCACAGGAAATACTTGCATCCTCTCAGATCATCACACTACCCGCGTGCTTCATTGGTGATGGAACCACCTACTTCACTTTAAATGACTTGCGCTGAAGAATTGTGAGGTTTCTCGTTAAATTATTTTACATTATAGCTGGCCCATCGGTATCAAGGAGATAAAAGCTGAGAGGAGACCGGACAGTGATGTGCCATATCACGTGGTTCTATGATTGTAGACATCCATAAACTTTCCACATGGAAGAGATTTTTATGACCAATGTTATAGATTGAATGCAAAACTTTGGAGTACTGGATAGTAGGAAAAAATCCACAGTTCATAGATGGAATTTGGAACAAACATTTTAAGACAGAAACTCTCGCAATATCTGTTCGAAGTTCAAGTAAAGTTATTATCAAAATAGATATATTTCACGATTTACAGTCCTGAGATTTGTTTACTTGCTGGCATAGTCAGTAAATACTCAGAAAGAGGTGGCATAGGGTCAGAAGGTGTTGCATCATTGTGGATAGAGCTGTGGATCTGCAAGGGTAAAAAGTCCCTGATGGGAGTTGTATACAGACCCCCAAACAGCAGTAAGGTCCTGGCCTACAAATTACAATGGAGGATAGAAAATGCATGCCAAAAGGGCAATGTTACAACAGTCATGGGGGTCTTCAATATACAGGTGGTTTGGGAAAATCAGGTTGGTGTTAGATTACAGGAGGTAGAATTTCTCGAGTGCCTGGCCCTACGAGATGGCTTTTCAGAGCAGCTCGTGGTTGGGCTGACTAGTATCAGCTATTCTGGATAGGGTGATTTGCAAAGGACCAGAATTGATTAGAGAGCTCGAGGTAAAAGAACCTATCAGGGAAAATGATCATAATATGATAAAATTCACCCTGAAATTTGAAAAGGAGAAGCTTCAGATGTATCAGCATTACAGTGGTGTATAGGGAATTACAGCGGCATGAGAGAGGAATTGGCCAAAATCAATTGGAAAAGAGCTGGCAGGGATGAGAGCAGAGCAGCAATGGTTGGAATTTCTGGAAGCAATCTGGAAGGCCCAGGATATTTACATCCCAAAGAGGAAGTAGTATTCTAAAGGAAAGATGACACAACTGTGGCAAAAAAGAGAAATCAAAGCCAACATAAAAGCTAAAAAGAGGTATATAATTGAACAAAGATTGGTGGGAAGTTAGAGGATTGGGAAGCTTTTAAAAAACTAACAGAAGGCAACTAAAAAAGTCATTAAGAAGGTAAAGATGGAATAAGAAATAAGCTAGCCAATAATATTAAAGAAGAGATCAAAAGTTTCTCCAGATATATAAAGTGCAATAAAGAGATACAGGAGAGTGGATGAAGGGAAGGCAGTGGATGTTGTCTACATGGACTTCAGTAAGGCCTTTGACAAGGTCCCACATGGGAGGTTAATTAGGAAGATTCAGTCGCTAGGTATACATGGTGAGGTAGTAAATTGGATTGGATGTTGGCTCAATGGGAGAAGTCAGAGAGTGGTAGTGGAGGACTGCTACTCTGAGTGGAGGCCTGTCACTAGTGGTGTGCCACAGGGATCAGTGCTGGGTCCATTGTTATTTGTCATCTATATCATTGATCTTGATGATAATGTGGTAAATTGGATCAGCAAATTTGCTGATGATACAAAGTTTGGAGGTGTATTGGACAGTGAGGAAGGTTTTCAAAGCTTGCAGAGGGATTTTGACCAGCTGAAAAAATGGGCTGAAAAATGGCAGATGGAGTTTAATGTGAGGTATTGCACTTTGGAAGGACAAACCAAGATAGAACATACAAGGTAAATGGTAGGACACTGCGGAGTGCAGTAGAACAGAGGGATCTGGGAATACAGATACATAATTCCCTTAAAGTGGCATCACCGGTAGATAGGGTCGTAAAGAGAGCTTTTGGTACATTGGTCTTTATAAGTCAAAGTATTGAGTATAAGAGTTGGAATGTTATGGTGAGGTTGCAAAAGACATTGGTGAAGCCAAATTTGGAGTATTGTGAGCAGTTTTGGTTTCTTAATTACAGGAGTGATGTTAATAAGGTTGAAAGAGTGCAGAGAAGGTTTACAAGGATGCTGCTGGGACTTGAGAAGCTGAATTACAGAGGAAGGTTGAATAGGTCAGGACTTTATTCCCTGGAGCATAGAAGAATGAGGGGAGATTTGATAGAGGTATATAAAATTATGATGGGCATAGATAGAATGAATGCAAGCAGGCTTTTTCCACTGAGGGCAGGGAGAAAAAAACCAGAGGACTTGTGTTAAGGGTGAAGGGGGAAAAGTGTACAGGGAACATTGGGGGGGGGGGGGGAGCTTCTTCACACAGAGAGTGATGGGAGTGTGGAATGAGCTGCCAGATGAAGTGGTAAATGCCATCTCATTTAAGAAAAACTTGGACAGGTACATAGATGAGAGGTGTACGGAGGGATATGGTCAGGGTGCAGTTTAGTGGGACTAGGCAGAAAAAAGGTTCAGCACAGCCAAGAAGGGCTGAAGGGCCTGTTTCTGTGCTGTAATGTTCTATGGTTCTATGGTTCTATATTGGACCACCGGAAAACGATGCTGGAGGGATAGTAATGTTGGACAGGGAAATGGCGGATGAACTGAGTAAGTATTTTGCATCAGTCTTCACTGTGGAAGACACCAGCAGTATGGTAAAAGTTCCAGGTGTCAGGGATCATGAAGATTGTGTGATGTTACCATGACTAGAGAGAAGGTTCTTGGGAAACTGAAAGGTCTGAAGGTAGATAAGTAACCTGGGATAGATGATATACACCCCAGAGTTCTGAAAGAGGTGGCTGAAGAGATTGTGGTGGCATTTATAATGATCTTTCAAGAATTACAAGATGCTGGAATGGTTCTGGAAGACTAAAAATTTGCAAATGCCACTCCACTCTTCAAGAAGGGAGAGAGGCAGAAGAAAAGAAACTATAGGCCAGTTAGACTGACCTCAGTGCCTGGGAAGATGTTGGAGCGAATTATAGAAGATGAGGTCTTAGCGTACTTGCCATAATCAGCATGGTTTCCTCAAGAGAAAATATTGCCTGATAAGTCTGTTATAATTTTTTGAAGTAACAAGCAGGATGGACAAAGGAGAGTTGGTTGATGTGGTGTACTTGGATTTTCAGAAGGCCTTTGGCAAAGTGCCACACATGAGGCTGCTTAACCAGCTATGAGCCCATGGTATTACAGGAAAAATTCTAGCATGGATAAAGCAATGGGTGATTGGCAGGAGGCAAAGACTGGGAATAAAGGGATCCTTTTCTGGTTGGCTGCCGGTGACTAGTGTTGTTTCACAAAGGTCTGTGATGGGGACCGATTCTTTTTACGTTTTATATCAATGATTTAGATGATGGAATTGATGGCTTTGTTGCAAAGTTTGCAGGCAATTTGAAGGTGGAGGGGTAGGAAGTTTAATTCCATGTCCCATTCCCATTCTGATACGTCAATCCATGGCCTCCTCTACTGTCAAAATGAAGCCACACTCAGGTTGGAGGAACAACACCTTATATACCGGCTGGGTAGCCTCCAACCTGATGGCATGAACATTGATTTCTCTACCTTCCGTTAATGCCCCTCCTCCCTTTCTTACCCACTCTTTGTTTCTCTCTCTGCCCATCACTCTTTGCCTGTTCTCCATCTCCCTCTGGTGTTCCCCTCCCCCTTTCTTTCTCCCTGGGCCTCCCGTCCCATGATCCTTTCCCTTCTCCAGCTCTGTATCCCTTTTGCCAATCACTTTTCCAGCTCTTAGCTTCACCCCACCCCCTCCGGTCTTCTCCTATCATTTTGGATCTCCCTCTCCCCCTCCCACTTTCAAATCTCTTACTATCTTTCCTTTCAGTTAGTCCTGACAAAGGGTCTCGGCCCGAAACATCGACAGTGCTTCTCCCTATAGATGCTGCCTGGCCTGCTGTGTTCCACCAGCATTTTGTGTGTGTTGCTTGAATTTCCAGCATCTGCAGCTTTCCTGGTGTTTGCAAAGTTAACATGCAACTGTTTATGCCACTGTCTTTATAAGTTACTGTTGAATCTTTTTAACAACCCATTCAGACGACTGTCTGTTTCACCTCCTTGATTCCCCCCTTTATGAGATTGTTGATTTCTATAAACTCTCCCCCTCACTATTTCTGGTGAAAGGAGAGCAGACTCTAGTCTCTGTGTAAGTAGCATCCTGTGGCATTGATGCCATTCCCTCATTCAGTCAAGCGTCTTCTTCTTCATCCGTGTGGTTCATTGCTCATTCCCTGTTGAAATCTCTAGCTGTAGACGGAAACTGCCAATGATGTGGCCTTCAATTCACAGTTGTTAGTAGCCCTCCATTTGCGGTCTGTATATTTTAAGTTGATGTTTGATTTTGTCTTGTACTAAGACTCATAAACATTCTGTTCTAATTCTAAACGTTTGTGAGACCACGGCCCTACTAATGTTCCCATGTATGTTTTGCACAGGCCCAGGACCGGATCTGGATTGTCCATCAGACCCTGCATCACCTCCGCAGGATTTACAGTATGAACCTGAGCTCAGTCAGCTGGGTCCAGAGCTCAGTGGAACTCCTCCAGCTTCTCTTGGATCGGCAGCTCAGAGTGCTGGATGTCTGTGTCCGGAAACCAGGCTCAGAGTCCAGGCCAAGGAAGAATGCCGCAATTCTTAAATACTTTCAGAAATTGAGAGAGTTTCTGAAACAGAAGGTATATTGATATTAAAGCATGTGCCTGCCAATACACTTATTTATCTACTTTATACTTGTTCATTATCTAATTTTTCACTATTGAGTACATTTGCCTTTTTGTCCTCCCTTTTAGGGATTCAGCAACTGTGCCTGGGAGACAACCCGCACTGAGACCATGACGCATTTGAAACAGCTCCTTCTCATTATGGCAAAAATCAGCAGAGATCACTGAAGATTTTCCAGAGTCAATTTCATAAGGGACCAAGATTTATGACTATTTATTTAAAATAACTTTCAAGGAAAAGTATATCTGAACAGACTGATGTTACATTGAAAAATAAATTAAACTAAAAGCTAGAAATGTTAATGGAAAACCCAACTGGTGCAAATAATCAGTGCATGTGCAGAAGAAACCTGAGTGAATTCCTCGAGTCAATGCTCATAAAGTTGAAACACTAACTGTTGTTCACTCCACTCAGCAGTTGTCTGAGCTGTGCATGTTTACAGTATTTTCTGTTTTTACTATTTATTATATAACTATATTAATCACACATTTTCATTTGGCAAGTGATGTGGAAGGAATAATGTCTGGGTCTTTCTCCATATCCAGTGTTGAATTAATTTATTGTATTATTAATTTATTAATTTATTTTTTGTAGTATTACTCAGTGATGACATGTGAATTTGCTGAATGATCCTATTCTTGTCCATTCATATCAAGACAGGCAGCTACTGTAATGCAATGATCCATTCCTGGAAAAGGTGCACAGTGGACAGCTTCTTACTCTATCTGCCATTCTGCATCTTATCTCTGTTATGGTTGACATCATTTTAGTTCCCTACCTAAAATTAATCCTGGGTGGAATTTTGTTTCTCATAACTTCATGCACATGAAAGTTTGCGATGTCTTCTGTCCAGCATCCTCTAGTGTTATCAGTTTAATCTGAGAGTTGTAGTTTTCAGCCCCTTTTCAAAGGTAAATTATTTAAAGTTCCGTTTGTTTTCCCAAAAGTTATTCCTCTAATTGTCATTTTTGCAATGGGAATATGCATTGGGAATGTTCTGACCTACACTCAGTGCACAGGTTGTGGTTTGCAAAACCATTCCTCTTGATTTCATCACTGACCTTCAGTGAGCATAATGTGATTGTTCTTCCAATGGTTAGAAGATAAAGTTAACTTAATTTATTTATACTGTATTTATTGTAATCATTTTTAAAAGTATGTACATGTAGCTGAAAAGTTTTAATTTATTATTATTGTGAGAATTGCAATGGATAATATATTTCTACATTTAATAAAAAAAATCAGTGAAGATGTTACTACATGTTAATTATTCTGAATATTTCACATTTTTGGAATACAAATTTTGTGCACGCTGATCCTCCTCACAGAATATAACATTTCTTCTTCTCACACCTTGTTATAGGTACTTCCCCCGGTTTATTCTTTCCCCTGCAATGTCACACTCAGCATATGAGTACACTTCACAGTGATTTGACTTGATTTTTATCTTCCCTGTATGATACTTGGATTTAAGTTCTTGGTTTTCATCTTCATATTCTCCCTTTGAATGAGGAAGTGTTGAATCTGAAGTGAAAGTGTAACACAGGCCCATTTGTTAAAAGCAGAAGCCACATGCAGTAGCACTGTCAGGGAGGATAACGTACGGCTCTTCTTGCTTATATCGGGCTCACTGTGGCAGTGGAGGAGGCTGCAGTTAGGTCAGAATGGGACTGGGATTGAGAACTGACGTGCTTTTAGAATCCAGGATCATAAATTCTAAATTAAAGTTTATTGTCTGAAGCATCAGTGCCCAGGTTATAAATGCCAAGAATAATAGCTTTTTTTTTGCAAGAACAGCACAGCATCTTATAAACATTACAAACAGAAGTTAGCAAACATAATTTACAAAAAAAAGTAGTCCTGTACAGTGAGTATATAGAGTTAGGAAAGAGGCTGAGGAGAAGGACCTCCAAGGTAGTGCAGGCAGGAATGGGACACAGGTCGATAAGGTGGTTAAGAAGGCTTATGGGAATAAATATGTGAGGATGTTTCTTTGGAAAGGTAAGATGTCAAGAATATCATTGGAAAAATTGACATGGAAATTTGAGCTCAGAGGGTTACAACTTCCAAATTTTAAGAATTATTATAAAGCAAATCAACTTAGATTTATTGCATCTTCTTTTGAGAAAGATAAACTGGCATGGATCAGAATAGAACGAGATAAAGTAGGAGAAAACATACCAGAAGACTTTATATATAACTGGGAATCTAAATGGATACGGGAAAAGAAAGAATCTCCTATATTAAAACATTTGATTGATTTATGGAATAAGATAAATGTTGACGATGAGACAAAGAATCCTTATTAGCAAAGAGATCTTTAATTCAAAATAGACTTATTCCTTTTACAATGGATAATCAACTTTTATATAATTGGTTTCAACAAGGGATTAGATATATAGGAGACTGTTTTGAAGGAGGTATATTAATGTCATTCGATCAATTAAAGAATAAATATAAAGTATCAAACAACACTCTTTTTTGTTACTTTCAACTAAGGGCTTATTTAAGAGAAAAGTTAGGTCAAACAATGTTATTACCGAAACCCAATGAAATAGAAACTTTAATTCAAAAAGGAAAGACTAAAAAAATTATCTCTTGTATGTATAATTTGATTCAAAAACAGGCAATTAAACAAGGAGTCCATAAGTCAAGACAAAAATGGGAAAGTGATTTGAATATTAAAATTGAAGAAAAAAATTGGTCAAGAATATGTCTTGAGAGTATGACAAATACAATAAATGTCCGATTAAGATTAGTGCAATACAATTTTTTACATCAACTATATATTACACCACAAAAAAGAAATAAATTAAACCCAAATTTATCTGATCAGTGTTTCCGATGTAACCAAGAAATTGGTACTTTTTTACATTCTACTTGGTCTTGTTCTAAAATTCAACCTTTTTGGACAAATTTAAGAGCTTTACTGGAACAAATTATTGGAATACAACTTCCACATAATCCAATACTACTTTTACTAGGTGATACTGAAGGGATAAAACCGATATCCAAATTGAATAAATATCAGAAAGAATTTATAAAAATTGCATTGGCAGTAGCCAAAAAAGCTATTGCAGTTACTTGGAAATCGGATACATATTTAAGTATAGATCGTTGGAAGAAAGAAATTTATGGCTGTATTCCACTTGAAAAAATTACTTATAATTTAAGAGATAAATATGAAACATTTTTGAAAATGTGGCGCCCTTATTTACAAAAGACAGGATTAAATATGTAGGCGCTCCGAAGATGAAATAATTGGTTACTTGGGGAAAGAAATAAATATATATACTAAAGTTATTACGAACTCCGTGGAGCATGTGGAGATCTTCTAATATCCAGGCATTCCTTTTTCTTTCTTTCTTTCTTTTTTCTTTCAGTGGGGATGTTAGGGGGGAGGGGTTAAGGAGAGGGGGGATGGGTAACACATATTTTCTTTTTCGCATACTTTTATTCTGTAACTATTTGATAACACAATAAAAAAGTTAAAAAAAGAAGGCTTATGGGATACAGTACTTGTTTTTATTATTCGTGGCATTGAGTTCAAAGGTCAAGAGGTTATGTTGCAACTTTATAGACTCTTGTTAGACACTGGAATTAAGGAGATTGAGAGGGGATCTGATTGAAACATATAAGATTATTAAGGGATTGGACAAGATAGAGGCAGGAAATATGTTCCAGATGCTGGGAGAGTCCAGTACCAGAGGGCATGGTTTGAGAATAAGGGGTAGGTCATTTAGGACAGAGTTAAGGAAAAACTTCTTCTCCCAGAGAGTGTATTGCATACAGTTCTGGTCACCCCACAATAGGAAGGATGTTGAAGCTTTCGAGAGGGTGCAGAAGAGGTTTACCAGGATGTTGCCTGGTTCAGAGGGCATGTGCTATCAAGAGAGGCTGAACAAACTTGGGTTGTTTACTTTGGAGCAGCATAGGCTGGGAGGGAGAGCTGATAGGGGTTTATATTCTTTACTCAGAGAGTGGTAGCTGTGTGGAATGAGCTTCCAGTAGAAGTGGTAGAGGCAGGTTCGGTATTGTCATTTAAAGTAAAATTGGTTAGGTATATGAACAGGAAAGGAATGGAGATTTATGGGCTGAGTACAGGCCAGTGGGACTGGGTGAGAGTAAGCGTTCGGCACAGACTAGAAGGGCCGAGGTGGCTTGTTTCCGTGCTGTAATTGTTATATGGTTATATGATGATGAGATGCATAGGTAGAGTAGACAGGGAGTATCTTTTTACTCCCAGGGTAGAAATATCTAATACCAGAGGGTATGCATTGAAGGGGGGTCGGGGTAGGTTCAAAGGGGAATCGAGAGGAAAGTTTTTTTTTACTTTGGAAGTGGTAGATGCCTGGAATGTGCTGCCTGTATGGTAGTAGAGGCTTTTAAAGAGACGTTTAGATAAGCACATGGACGTGGATATGAGGAAGATGGAGGTAGGAGGGATTCGTTTTTAATTTATTTTTCAGCTGCCTAGATACAACATTGTGGGCCGAAGGGCCTGTTCCTGTGCTGTACTGTTCTATGTTCTGTAAACTTACAGTAACATAAATTATACACAAGTTACGAAATAAGGAAAGTAGACATAACTACACAAGTAAGTTGTGCAAGTTAATCCAGGGTCGTGTTAGGGTATTTCAGGTCGGTACAGGACCCCGAGACAGTGGGGAAGAAGCTGCTGAAGAGCTTTGAGATGTGAGTCTTCTGGCTCCTCTAGTTTCTGCCTCGTGGGAACGTTTATAATGGATGTTGCTTTCCTGGGGCACTGTCTCTTGCCGATGTCATTTATGGTGTGGAGACTGACGAAACTGGACGAGCGTACTACACTCTGCAGCCTCTTGAATTCCTGTGCATTGAGTTTCCACAGTTTCTGCAGAAGTTTGGCAGAGTATTCGATGACATTTTGAATCACCTTCAACTAAGAAAATAGGGATGCTGGTCTGGTGCGTGTTCTTCATTGTTGCATCCCGCAGTGGTCGAGTGTGTTGAGTCCTTGGATGTTACCGGTGCATGCTGGCAGTAGTTCGGTAGAGGCTCCTTCAAGCTAAACTGGTTGAAGTGCCCTTCGATACTGAGGAAGGCATTGGGGAGGCCAGTTAATCACGGAGCTCAATCCCTCCGGTGTTAATTTGACATCTGCCTGGGGTGGGAATATATACTTCAACCAGTGTAATATCAGAGAACTCCCGCGCTAGATACTGACGAAAACCATACGAATGAGATAGAACCCCCTGCTCCGAGGACTCCAGCACTTAATCAGGAAGTAGATGTCCTCGCTTCTGAGGTTTTATTGCCGATCCATTCCTGTTGATTAACACGCCCACTTTCGGAAGTGACGAACCGTCACCTTTACCCTGGGACACTTTAGTTTCGGGTGAATTTGCCGCGCAGCTGCAAGCTGAGCTGGAGACTAACCTGCAGAGAGAGCAGGCATCGGAATCGCCTTCCGATCCGGAGACGAAAGAAACGCCGAAGTGTCTTCTGTAAAGAACCCAGACACCAGACCATCTTCATAGCGAGCACAGTCGCCACCAGAAGGACGTGTCCCGGGCGCTCTGCACTGACCACCCTGCGATATGGCACCACTGCAGTTGGATGTAACAGAGAAGATCAGCGCTGAAAGATGCAGTGTTACGGTAACCCTGATAAAATGCAGCCCCGACGGATGCACCGACACAGTCACGTCCTCACCCCACCACGTCCCTTGCCAAACTCGACCCACCCTCCACAACACCTTGGACCCCCCGAACTGAACGATCGCACCAAGAGCCTGAGCGCTGCTGCTCTCTCCGGTGGCGGATTTTCCCGTCGCTGCAGCTGGACTCTCCCGCTTTCAGATTCCTTACTTCAGAGCGGAGACCGCTCTCTCCCGACGCGTTCCCAAATATCCCGCAGTCATTTCACTTTTCGAATGTCACCCGTTTTCGGATTTTAAGATATAAAATCCGGCAGCATGGCAGAGAGAGCTCACAACACGATCCCCAGACACGGGTCTCTACAGCACCGGCGTTCGCTCCCGGATCACAAGCCGTGGCATTTCCATATCGAGAGTTCCATTCGGCGAACAAGACCCGTTTTCGGAGCTGATTCTGGTCTCAGATCGGTGCTTTATTCCGTGTTGGGTGGAGATGGCATTGGGCCGTGTTTGGAGAGTTTGCAGTGTGTGGCTGTTGTTGACCGTGACCCTGACCCTGGGCTGTGAGAGGTTACAGTTACTGCGAGTTCTCAACACAGAGACTCTGGGCGAACTGAAAGAAATGGTGAGTTGAACCCGCTCCCAGAGACCGGTCCTGACAGTCCCCGGGCTGTTTGCTGTTACCAATCAGGTTATTTCAAAGAGTCTGTTCTCGGTGTTTCTGTGTGTGGGGATTGTCAGTAACGTTGATATCTTCTGTCTCAGGGTGGCCGCCTCCCTCGACAGTGTGTGACTGAGAGGCTGTCGTTGAAAACGAAGCCCTTGGAGCTGGTGAAACTTTCGGCGGAGGTTCATGTGAGTAAACACTGCATTTTACTTTAATGTCATTAATTCGAGACACTATGTTACGTAATGCGAAGGATCGGATCCGAACTTTATCCAAATAATTTGACTATATCAGAATATGAATTCTTTCTCTCCATGTCACTCTCATTTTCTGACTCTGTCACCCTGAGTTTCAGGACCCCATTCACACGGAATAGATCTCATTTTAATTATCACACTGCTCCCCCCTCTCTCTCTGTCCCACTCACGGGTAATTCACTCTCTGTACCCAATTCCCTCTCATCATTTCACATGCTCTGTCACCAATAAACGCGTCCACCTTTATCACCTTCTGCTATTTTTTCCTCTCCCTCCCTGTGTGTTCCTCTCTCTACCCCACCCCCCAATAACATTGCGAGTTCTGTTGAACACAGGAAATACTTGCATCCTCTCAGATCATCACACTACCCGAGTGCTTCGTTGGTGATGGAACCACGTACTTCACTTTAAATGACTTGCGCTGAAGAATTGTGAGGTTTCTCGTTAAATTATTTTACATTATAGCTGGCCCATCGGTATCAAGGAGATAAACGCTGAGAGGAGACCGGACAGTGATGTGCCATATCACGTGGTTCTATGATTGTAGACATCCATAAACTTTCCACATGGAAGAGATTTTTATGACCAATGTTATAGATTGAATGCAAAACTTTGGAGTACAGGATAGCAGGAAAAAATCCACAATTCATAGATGGAATTTGGAACAAACTTCTTAAGACAGAAACTCTTGCAATATCTGTTCGAAGTTCAAGTAAAGTTATTATCAAAATAGATATATTTCACGATTTACAATCCTGAGATTTGTTTACCTGCTGGCATAGTCAGTAAATACTCAGAAAGAGGTGGCATAGGGTCAGAAGGAGTTGCATCATTGTGGATAGAGCTGTGGATCTGCAAGGGTAAAAAGTCCCTGATGGGAGTTGTATACAGACCCCCAAACAGCAGTACGGTTCTGGCCTACAAATTACAATGGAGGATAGAAAATGCATGCCAAAAGGGCAATGTTACAACAGTCATGGGGGTCTTCAATATACAGGGAGTTTGGGAAAATCAGGTTGGTGTTAGATTACAGGAGGTAGAATTTCTCGAGTGCCTGGCCCTACGAGATGGCTTTTCAGAGCAGCTCGTGGTTGGGCTGACTAGTATCAGCTATTCTGGATAGGGTGATTTGCAAAGGACCAGAATTGATTAGAGAGCTCGAGGTAAAAGAACCTATCAGGGAAAATGATCATAATATGATAAAATTCACCCTGAAATTTGAAAAAGAGAAGCTTCGGATGTATCAGCATTACAGTGGTGTATAGGGAATTACAGCGGCATGAGAGAGCATTTGGCCAAAATCGATTGGAAAAGAGCTGCAGGGATGAGAGCAGAGCAGCAATGGTTGGAATTTCTGGAAGCAATCTGGGAGGCCCAGGATATATACATCCCAAAGAGGAAGTAGTATTCTAAAGGAAAGATGACACAACTGTGGCGAAAAAGAGAAATCAAAGCCAACATAAAAGCCAAAAAGAGGGCATATAATTGCACAAAGATTGGTGGGAAGTTAGAGGATTGGGAAGCTTTTAAAAAACTAACAGAAGGAAACTAAAAAAGTCATTAAGAAGGTAAAGATGGAATAAGAAATAAGCTAGCCAATAATATTAAAGAAGAGATCAAAAGTTTCTCCAGATATATAAAGTGCAATAAAGAGAGACAGGAGAGTGGATGAAGGGAAGGCTGTGGATGTTGGCTACATGGACTTCAGTAAGGCCTTTGACAAGGTCCCGCAAGGGAGGTTAGTTAGGAAGATTCAGTCGCTAGGTATACATGGTGCGGTAGTAAATTGGATTGGACGTTGGCTCAATGGGAGAAGTCAGAGAGTGGTAGTAGAGGATTGCTACTCTGAGTGGAGGCCTGTCACTAGTGGTGTGCCACAGGGATCAGTGCTGGGTCCATTGTTATTTGTCATCTATATCATTGATCTGGATGATAATGTGGTAAATTGGATCAGCAAATTTGCTGATGATACAAAGATTGGAGGTGTATTAGACAGTGAGGAAGGTTTTCAAAGCTTGCAGAGGGATTTTGACCAGCTGAAAAAATGGGCTGAAAAATGGCAGATGGAGTTTACTGTGAGGTATTGCACTTTGGAAGGACAAACCAAGATAGAACATACAAGGTAAATGGTAGGACACTGCGGAGTGCAGTAGAACAGAGGGATCTGGGAATACAGATACATAATTCCCTTAAAGTGGCATCACCGGTAGATAGGGTCGTAAAGAGAGCTTTTGGTACATTGGTCTTTATAAGTCAAAGTATTGAGTATAAGAGTTGGAATGTTATGGTGAGGTTGCAAAAGACATTGGTGAGGCCAAATTTGTAGTATTGTGAGCAGTTTTGGTTACTTAATTACAGGAGTGATGTTAATAAGGTTGAAAGAGTGCAGAGAAGCTTTACAAGGATGCTGCTGGGACTTGAGAAGCTGAATTACAGAGGAAGGTTGAATAGGTCAGGACTTTATTCCCTGGAGCATAGAAGAATGAGGGGAGATTTGATAGAGGTATATAAAATTATGATGGGCATAGATAGAATGAATGCAAGCAGGCTTTTTCCACTGAGGGCAGGGGAGAAAAAAACCAGAGGACTTGTGTTAAGGGTGAAGGGGGAAAAGTGTACAGGGAACATTGGGGGTGGGTGGGGAGCTTCTTCACACAGAGAGTGATGGGAGTGTGGAATGAGCTGCCAGATGAAGTGGTAAATGCCGTCTCATTTAAGAAAAACTTGGACAGGTACATAGATGAGAGGTGTACGGAGGGATATGGTCAGGGTGCAGTTTAGTGGGACTAGGCAGAAAAAAGGTTCAGCACAGCCAAGAAGGGCTGAAGGGCCTGTTTCTGTGCTGTAATGTTCTATGGTTCTATGGTTCTATATTGGACCACCGGAAAACGATGCTGGAGGGATAGTAATGTTGGACAGGGAAATGGCGGATGAACTGAGTAAGTATTTTGCATCAGTCTTCACTGTGGAAGACACCAGCAGTATGGTAAAAGTTCCAGGTGTCAGGGATCATGAAGATTGTGTGATGTTACCAGGACTAGAGAGAAGGTTCTTCGGAAACTGAAAGGTCTGAAGGTAGATAAGTAACCTGGGCTAGATGATATACACCCCAGAGTTCTGAAAGAGGTGGCTGAAGAGATTCTGGTGGCATTTATAATGATCTTTCAAGAATCACAAGATGCTGCAATGGTTCTGGAAGACTAAAAATTTGCAAATGCCACTCCACTCTTCAAGAAGGGAGAGAGGCAGAAGAAAAGAAACTATAGGCCAGTTAGACTGACCTCAGTGCCTGGGAAGATGTTGGAGCGAATTATAGAAGACGAGGTCTTAGCGTACTTGCCATAATCAGCATGGTTTCCTCAAGAGAAAATATTGCCTGATAAATCTGTTATAATTTTTTGAAGTAACAAGCAGGATGGACAAAGGAGAGTTGGTTGATGTGGTGTACTTGGATTTTCAGAAGGCCTTTGGCAAAGTGCCACACATGAGGCTGCTTAACCAGCTATGAGCCCATGGTATTACAGGAAAAATTCTAGCATGGATAAAGCAATGGGTGATTGGCAGGAGGCAAAGACTGGGAATAAAGGGATCCTTTTCTGTTTGGCTGCCGGTGACTAGTGGTGTTCCAGAAAGGTCTGTGTTGGGGACCGATTCTTTTTACGTTATATATCAATGATTTAGATGATGGAATTGATGGCTTTGTTGCAAAGTTTGCAGGCAATTTGAAGGTGGAGGGGTAGGAAGTTTTGAGGAAATAGGGAGGCTGCAGAAAGACTGACAGATTAGGAGAATGGGCAAAGAAATGGCAGATGGAATACAGTGTCAGAAAGTATAGTTCATGCACTTTGGTAGAAGAAATGAAAGGGTTGACTCTTTGCTATTGACTAACTGCCTCTCCTGCCTCGCAGTTTCTCTCCAGGCTGCATCTCCCTTCTACAACCACTGCCCCAATCACTCTGAATGAGATTTCTTTAGGTGGCTGCTTGATGGGTGGTATGGACTGAGAGGACCCCAGCACCTTTTTTTCTGTGACTTTTATTTGCCTCTACTCAAGTTCTGAAGTGTAGAAGATGCCTATGATCTGCTTATCTTAAAAATGTGTGATGGCCATTGGGCATCAGGTACCACAGGGTGCAGACATAGGACACCTCAGCTCACATTACAAGACACCCCTAAAAAGTTCCCATTCCCATAGTCACCTGTCATCTATTCCCCTAACCACTTCACCTAAAATGTGTGGCTACTGGGAGATCCTGCTTTCTCTGGTGGACAGAGCATAGGTGTGTAGGTGCAGAGTAAGCAGCATCTCCCAGTGGCCACACATTTTAATTCCATGTCCCATTCCCATTCTGATACGTCTATCCATGGCCTCCTCTACTGTCAAAATGAAGCCACACTCAGGTTGGAGGAACAACACCTTATATACCGGCTGGGTAGCCTCCAACCTGATGGCATGAACATTGATTTCTCTACCTTCCGTTAATGCCCCTCCTCCCTTTCTTACCCACTCTTTGTTTCTCTCTCTGCCCATCACTCTTTGCCTGTTCTCCATCTCCCTCTGGTGTTCCCCTCCCCCTTTCTTTCTCCCTAGGCCTCCCGTCCCATGATCCTTTCCCTTCTCCAGCTCTGTATCCCTTTTGCCAATCACCTTTCCAGCTCTTAGCTTCACCCCACCCCCTCCGGTCTTCTCCTATCATTTTGGATCTCCCTCTCCCCCTCCCACTTTCAAATCTCTTACTATCTTTCCTTTCAGTTAGTCCTGACAAAGGGTCTCGGCCCGAAACGTCGACACTGCTTCTCGCTATAGATGCTGCCTGGCCTGCTGTGTTCCACCAGCATTTTGTGTGTGTTGCTTGGAATTCCAGCATCTGCAGCTTTCCTAGTGTTTGCAAAGTTAACATGCAAATGTTTATGCCACTGTCTTTATAAGTTACTGTTTAATCTTTTTAACAACCCATTCAGACGACTGTCTGTTTCACCTCCTTGATTCCCCCCTTTATGAGATTGTTGATTTCTATAAACTCTCCCCCTCACTATTTCTGGTGAAAGGAGAGCAGACTCTAGTCTCTGTGTAAGTAGCATCCTGTGGCATTGATGCCATTCCCTCATTCAGTCAAGCGTCTTCTTCTTCTTCATCCGTGTGGTTCATTGCTCATTCCCTGTTGAAATCTCTAGCTGTAGACGGAAACTGCCAATGATGTGGCCTTCAATTCACAGTTGTTAGTAGCCCTCCATTTGCGGTCTGTATATTTTAAGTTGATGTTTGATTTTGTCTTGTACTAAGACTCATAAACATTCTGTTCTAATTCTAAACGTTTGTGAGACCACGGCCCTACTAATGTTCCCATGTATGTTTTGCACAGGCCCAGGACCGGATCTGGATTGTCCATCAGACCCTGCATCACCTCCGCAGGATTTACAGTATGAACCTGAGCTCAGTCAGCTGGGTCCAGAGCTCAGTGGAACTCCTCCAGCTTCTCTTGGATCGGCAGCTCAGAGTGCTGGATGTCTGTGTCCGGAAACCAGGCTCAGAGTCCAGGCCAAGGAAGAATGCCGCAATTCTTAAATACTTTCAGAAATTGAGAGAGTTTCTGAAACAGAAGGTATATTGATATTAAAACATGTGCCTGCCAATACACTTATTTATCTACTTTATACTTGTTCATTATCTAATTTTTCACTATTGAGTACATTTGCCTTTTTGTCCTCCCTTTTAGGGATTCAGCAACTGTGCCTGGGAGACAACCCGCACTGAGACCATGACGCATTTGAAACAGCTCCTTCTCATTATGGCAAAAATCAGCAGAGATCACTGAAGATTTTCCAGAGTCAATTTCATAAGGGACCAAGATTTATGACTATTTATTTAAAATAACTTTCAAGGAAAAGTATATCTGAACAGACTGATGTTACATTGAAAAATAAATTAAACTAAATGCTAAAAATGTTAATGGAAAACCCAACTGGTGCAAATAATCAGTGCATGTGCAGAAGAAACCTGAGTGAATTCCTCGAGTCAATGCTCATAAACTTGAAACACTAACTGTTGTTCACTCCACTCAGCAGTTGTCTGAGCTGTGCATGTTTACAGTATTTTCTGTTTTTACTATTTATTATATAACTATATTAATCACACATTTTCATTTGGCAAGTGATGTGGAAGGAATAATGTCTGGGTCTTTCTCCATATCCAGTGTTGAATTAATTTATTGTATTATTAATTTATTAATTTATTTTTTGTAGTATTACTCAGTGATGACATGTGAATTTGCTGAATGATCCTATTCTTGTCCATTCATATCAAGACAGGCAGCTACTGTAATGCAATGATCCATTCCTGGAAAAGGTGCACAGTGGACAGCTTCTTACTCTATCTGCCATTCTGCATCTTATCTCTGTTATGGTTGACATCATTTTAGTTCCCTACCTAAAATTAATCCTGGGTGGAATTTTGTTTCTCATAACTTCATGCACATGAAATTTTGCAATGTCTTCTGTCCAGCATCCTCTAGTGTTATCAGTTTAATCTGAGAGTTGTAGGTTTCAGCCCCTTTTCAAAGGTAAATTATTTAAAGTTCCGTTTGTTTTCCCAAAAATTATTCCTCTAATTGTCATTTTTGCAATGGGAATATGCATTGGGAATGTTCTGACCTACACTCAGTGCACAGGTTGTGGTTTGCAAAACCATTCCTCTTGATTTCATCACTGACCTTCAGTGAGCATAATGTGATTGTTCTTCCAATGGTTAGAAGATAAAATTAACTTAATTTATTTATACTGTATTTATTGTGATCATTTTTAAAAGTATGTACATGTAGCTGAAAAGTTTTAATTTATTATTATTGTGAGAATTGCAATGGATAAAATATTTCTACATTTAATAAAAAAATCAGTGAAGATGTTACTACATGTTAATTATTCTGAATATTTCACATTTTTGGAATACAAATTTTGTGCACGCTGATCCTCCTCACAGAATATAACATTTTTTCTTCTCACACCTTGTTATAGGTACTTCCCCCTCTTTATTCTTTCCCCTGCAATGTCACACTCAGCATATGAGTACACTTCACAGTGATTCGACTTGTTTTTTATCTTCCCTGTATGATACTTGGATTTAAGTTCTTGGTTTTCATCTTCATATTCTCCCTTTGAATGAGGAAGTGTTGAGTCCGAAGTGAGCGTGTAACACAGGCCCATTTTTTAAAAGCAGAAGCCACATGCAGTAGCACTGTCAGGGAGGATAACGCACGGCTCTTCTTGCTTATATCAGGCTCACTGTGGCAGTGGAGGAGGCTGCAGTTAGGTCAGAATGGGACTGGGATTGAGAACTGACGTGCTTTTAGAATTCAGGATCATAAATTCTAAATTAAAGTTTATTGTCAGAAGCATCAGTGCCCAGGTTATAAATGCCATGAAAATTAGCTTTTTTTTTGCAAGAACAGCCCAGCATATTATAAACATTACAAACAGAAGTTAGCAAACATAATTTACAAAAAAAAGAAGTCCTGTGCAGTGAGTATATAGAGTTAGGAAAGAGGCTGAGGAGAAGGACCTCCAAGGTAGTGCAGGCAGGAATGGGACACAGGTCGATAAGGTGGTTAAGAAGGCTTATGGGAATAAATATGTGAGGATGTTTCTTTGGAAAGATAAGATGTCAAGAATATCATTGGAAAAATTGACATGGAAATTTGAGCTCAGAGGGTTACAACTTCCAAATTTTAAGAATTATTATAAAGCAAATCAACTTAGATTTATTGCATCTTTTTTTGAGAAAGATAAACTGGCATGGATCAGAATAGAACCAGATAAAGTAGGAGAAAACATACCAGAAGACTTTATATATAACTGGGAATCTAAATGGATACGGGAAAAGAAAGAATCTCCTATATTAAAACATTTGATTGATTTATGGAATAAGATAAATGTTGACGATGAGACAAAGAAATCCTTATTAGCAAAGAGATCTTTAATTCAAAATAGACTTATTCCTTTTACAATGGATAATCAACTTTTATATAATTGGTTTCAAAAAGGGATTAGATATATAGGAGACTGTTTTGAAGGAGGTATATTAATGTCATTCGATCAATTAAAGAATAAATATAAAGTATCAAACAACACTCTTTTTTGTTACTTTCAACTAAGGGCTTATTTAAGAGAAAAGTTAGGTCAAACAATGTTATTACCGAAACCCAATGAAATAGAAACTTTAATTCAAAAAGGAAAGACTAAAAAATTTATCTCTTGTATGTATAATTTGATTCAAAAACAGGCAATTAAACAAGGAGTCCATAAGTCAAGACAAAAATGGGAAAGTGATTTGAATATTAAAATTGAAGAAAAAAATTGGTCAAGAATATGTCTTGAGAGTATGACAAATACAATAAATGTCCGATTAAGATTAGTGCAATACAATTTTTTACATCAACTATATATTACACCAGAAAAAATAAATAAATTAAACCCAAATTTATCTGATCAGTGTTTCCGATGTAACCAAGAAATTGGTACTTTTTTACATTCTACTTGGTCTTGTTCTAAAATTCAAGCTTTTTGGACAAATTTAAGAGATTTACTGGAACAAATTATTGGAATACAACTTCCACATAATCCAATACTACTTTTACTAGGTGATACTGAAGGGATAAAACCGATATCCAAATTGAATAAATATCAGAAAGAATTTATAAAAATTGCATTGGCAGTAGCCAAAAAAGCTGTAGCAGTTACTTGGAAATCGGATACATATTTAAGTATAGATCGTTGGAAGAAAGAAATTTATGGCTGTATTCCAGTTGAAAAAATTACTTATAATTTAAGAGATAAATATGAAACATTTTTGAAAATGTGGCGCCCTTATTTACAAAAGACAGGATTAAATATATAGGCGCTCCGAAGATGAAATAATTGGTTACTTGGGGAAAGAAATAAATATATACACTAAAGTTATTACGAACTCCGTGGAGCATGTGGAGATCTTCTAATATCCAGGCATTCCTTTTTTTTTCTCTCTTTCTTTCTTTTTTCTTTCAGTGGGGATGTTAGGGGGGAGGGGTTAAGGGGAGGGGGGATAGGTAACACATATTTTCTTTTTCGCATACTTTTATTCTGTAACTATTTGAAAACACAATAAAAAAGTTAAAAAAAGAAGGCTTATGGGATACAGTACTTGTTTTTATTATTCGTGGCATTGAGTTCAAAGGTCAAGAGGTTATGTTGCAACTTAATAGACTCTTGTTAGACACTGGAATTAAGGAGATTGAGAGGGGATCTGATTGAAACATATAAGATTATTCAGGGATTGGACAAGATAGAGGCAGGAAATATGTTCCAGATGCTGGGAGAGTCCAGTATCAGAGGGCATGGTTTGAGAATAAGGGGTAGGTCATTTAGGACAGAGTTAAGGAAAAACTTCTTCTCCCAGAGAGTGTATTGCATACAGTTCTGGTCACCCCACAATAGGAAGGATGTTGAAGCTTTCGAGAGTGTGCAGAAGAGGTTTACCAGGATGTTGCCTGGTTTAGAGGGCATGTGCTATTATGAGAGGCTGAACAAACTTGGGTTGTTTACTTTGGAGCAGCATAGGCTGGGAGGGAGAGCTGATAGGGGTTTATATTCTTTACTCAGAGAGTGGTAGCTGTGTGGAATGAGCTTCCAGTAGAAGTGGTAGAGGCAGGTTCGGTATTGTCATTTAAAGTAAAATTGGATAGGTATATGGACAGGAAAGGAATGGAGATTTATGGGCTGAGTACAGGCCAGTGGGACTGGGTGAGAGTAAGCGTTCGGCACAGACTAGAAGGGCCAAGGTGGTCTGTTTCCGTGCTGTAATTGTTATATGGTTATATGATGATGAGATGCATAGGTAGAGTAGACAGGGAGTATCTTTTTTCTCCCAGGGTAGAAATATCTAATACCAGAGGGCATGCATTGAAGGTGGGTCGGGGTAGGTTCAAAGGGGAATCAAGAGCTAAGTTTTTTTTTACTTTGGAAGTGGTAGATGCCTGGAAAGTGCTGCCTGTATGGTTGTAGAGGCTTTTAAAGAGACGTTTAGATAAGCACATGGACGTGGATATGAGGAAGATGGAGGTAGGAGGGATTCGTTTTTAATTTATTTTTCAGCTGCCTCGATACAACATTGTGGGCCGAAGGGCCTGTTCCTGTGCTGTACTGTTCTATGTTCTGTAAACTTACAGTAACATAAATTATACACAAGTTACGAAATAAGGAAAGTAGACATAACTACACAAGTAAGTTGTGCAAGTTAAATAGGGGTCGTGTTAGGGTATTTCAGGTCGGTACAGGACCCCGAGACAGTGGGCAAGAAGCTGCTGAAGAGCTTTGAGATGTGAGTCTTCTGGCTCCTCTAGTTTCTGCCTCGTGGGAATGTTTATAATGGATGTTGCTTTCCTGGGGCACTGTCTCTTGCCGATGTCATTTATGGTGTGGAGAGTGACGAAACTGGACGAGCGTACTACACTCTGCAGACTCTTGAATTCCTGTGCATTGAGTTTCCACAGTTTCTGCAGAAGTTTGGCAGAGTATTCGATGACATTTTGAATCACCTTCAACTAAGAAAATAGGGATGCTGGTCTGGAGCGTGTTCTTCATTGTTGCATCCCGCAGTGGTCGAGTGTGTTGAGTCCTTGGATGTTACCGGTGCATGCTGGCAGTAGTTCGGTAGAGGCTCCTTCAAGCTAAACTGGTTGAAGTGCCCTTCGATACTGAGGAAGGCATTGGGGAGGCCAGTTAATCACGGAGCTCAATCCCTCCGGTGTTAATTTGACATCTGCCTGGGGTGGGAATATATACTTCAACCAGTGTAATATCAGAGAACTCCCGCGCTAGATAGTGACGAAAACCATACGAATGAGTTAGAACCCCCTGCTCCGAGGACTCCAGCACTTAATCAGGAAGTAGATGTCCTCGCTTCTGAGGTTTTATTGCCGATCCATTCCTGTTGATTAACACGCCCACTTTCGGAAGTGACGAACCGTCACCTTTACCCTGGGACACTTTAGTTTCGGGTGAATTTGCCGCGCAGCTGCAAGCTGAGCTGGAGACTAACCCGCAGAGAGAGCAGACATCGGAATCGCCTTCCGATCCGGAGACGAAAGAAACGCCGAAGTGTCTTCTGTAAAGAACCCAGACACCAGACCATCTTCATAGCGAGCACAGTCGCCACCGTCCCGGGCGCTCTGCACTGACCACCCTGCGATATGGCACCACTGCAGTTGGATGTAACAGAGAAGATCAGCGCTGAAAGATGCAGTGTTACGGTAACCCTGATAAAATGCAGCCCCGACGGATGCACCGACACAGTCACGTCCTCACCCCACCACGTCCCTTGCCAAACTCGACCCACCCTCCACAACAGCTTGGACCCCCCGAACTGAACGATCGCACCAAGAGCCTGAGCGCTGCTGCTCTCTCCGGTGGCGGATTTTCCCGTCGCTGCAGGTGGACTCTCCCACTTTCAGATTCCTTACTTCAGAGCGGAGACCGCTCTCTCCCGACGCGTTCCCAAGTATCCCGCAGTCATTTCACTTTTCGAATGTCACCTATTTTCGGATTTTAACATATAAAATCCGGCAGCATGGCAGAGAGAGCTCACAACACGATCCCCAGACACGGGTCTCGGCAGCACCGGCGTCCGCTCCCGGATCACAAGCAGTGGCATTTCCATATCGAGAGTTCCATTCGGCGAACAAGACCCGTTTTCGGAGCTGATTCTGGTCTCAGATCGGTGCTTTATTCAGTGTTGGGTGGAGATGGCATTGGGCCGTGTTTGGAGAGTTTGCAGTGTGTGGCTGTTGTTGACCGTGACCCTGACCCTGGGCTGTGAGAGGTTACAGTTACTGCGAGTTCTCAACACAGAGACTCTGGGCGAACTGAAAGAAATGGTGAGTTGAACCCGCTCCCAGAGACCGGTCCTGACAGACCCGGGCTGTTTGCTGTTACCAATCAGGTGATTTCAAAAGGCTGTTCTCCGGTGTTTCTGTGTGTGGGGATTGTCAGTAACGTTGATATCTTCTGTCTCAGGGTGGCCGCCTCCCTCGACAGTGTGTGACTGAGAGGCTGTCGTTGAAAACCAAGCCCTTGGAGCTGGTGAAACTTTCAGCAGAGGTTCCTGTGAGTAAACTCTGCATTTTACTTTAGTGTAATTAATTCGAGACATTATGTTACGTAATGCGAAGGATCGGATCCGAACTTTATCCAAATAATTTGACTGTATCAGAATATGAATTCTTTCTCTCCATGTCACTCTCATTTTCTGACTCTGTCACTCTGAGTTTCAGGACCCCATTCACACGGAATAGATCTCATTTCAATTATCACACTGCTCCCCCCTCTCTCTCTGTCCCACTCACGGGTAATTCACTCTCTGTACCCAATTCCCTCTCATCATTTCACATGCTCTGTCACCAATAAATGCGTCACCCTTTATCACCTTCTGCTATTTTTTCCTCTCCCTCCCTGTGTGTTCCTCTCTCTCCCCCACCCCCCAGTAACATTGCGAGTTCTGCTGATCACAGGAAATACTTGCATCCTCTCAGATCATCACACTACCCGCGTGCTTCATTGGTGATGGAACCACCTACTTCACTTTAAATGACTTGCGCTGAAGAATTGTGAGGTTTCTCGTTAAATTATTTTACATTATAGCTGGCCCATCGGTATCAAGGAGATAAAAGCTGAGAGGAGACCGGACAGTGATGTGCCATATCACGTGGTTCTATGATTGTAGACATCCATAAACTTTCCACATGGAAGAGACTTTTATGACCAATGTTATAGATTGAATGCAAAACTTTGGAGTACAGGATAGCAGGAAAAAATCCACAATTCATAGATGGAATTTGGAACAAACATCTTAAGACAGAAACTCTCGCAATATCTGTTCGAAGTTCAAGTAAAGTTATTATCAAAATAGATATATTTCACGATTTACAGTCCTGAGATTTGTTTACCTGCTGGCATAGTCAGTAAATACTCAGAAAGAGGTGGCATAGGGTCAGAAGGAGTTGCATCATTGTGGATAGAGCTGTGGATCTGCAAGGGTAAAAAGTCCCTGATGGGAGTTGTATACAGACCCCAAACAGCAGTAAGGTTCTAGCCTACAAATTACAATGGAGGATAGAAAATGCATGCCAAAAGGGCAATGTTACAACAGTCATGGGGGTCTTCAATATACAGGGAGTTTGGGAAAATCAGGCTGGTGTTAGATTACAGGAGGTAGAATTTCTCGAGTGCCTGGCCCTACGAGATGGCTTTTCAGAGCAGCTCGTGGTTGGGCTGACTAGTATCAGCTATTCTGGATAGGGTGATTTGCAAAGGACCAGAATTGATTAGAGAGCTCGAGGTAAAAGAACCTATCAGGGAAAATGATCATAATATGATAAAATTCACCCTGAAATTTGAAAAGGAGAAGCTTCGGATGTATCAGCATTACAGTGGTGTATAGGGAATTACAGCGGCATGAGAGAGGAGTTGGCCAAAATCGATTGGAAAAGAGCTAGCAGGGATGACAGCAGAGCAGGAATGGTTGGAATTTCTGGAAGCAATCTGGAAGGCCCAGGATATATACATCCCAAAGAGGAAGTATTCTAAAGTATTCTAAAGGAAAGATGACACAACTGTGGCAAAAAAGAGAAATCAAAGCCAACATAAAAGCCAAAAAGAGGGCATATAATTGAACAAAGATTGGTCGGAAGTTAGAGGATTGGGAAGCTTTTAAAAAACTAACAGAAGGAAACTAAAAAAGTCATTAAGAAGGTAAAGATGGAATAAGAAATAAGCGAGCCAATAATATTAAAGAAGTGATCAACAGTTTCTCCAGATATATAAAGTGCAAAAAAGAGAGACAGGAGAGTGGATGAAGGGAAGGCAGTGGATGTTGTCTACATGGACTTCAGTAAGGCCTTTGACAAGGTCCCACATGGGAGGTTAGTTAGGAAGATTCAGTCGCTAGGTATACATGGTGAGGTAGTAAATTGGATTGGACGTTGGCTCAATGGGAGAAGTCAGAGAGTGGTAGTGGAGGATTGCTACTCTACTAGTGGAGGCCTGTCACTAGTGGTGTGCCACAGGGATCAGTGCTGGGTCCATTGTTATTTGTCATCTATATCATTGATCTGGATGATAATGTGGTAAATTGGATCAGCAAATTTGCTGATGATACAAAGATTGGAGGTGTATTGGACAGTGAGGAAGGTTTTCAAAGGTTGCAGAGGGATTTTGACCAGCTGAAAAAATGGGCTGAAAAATGGCAGATGGAGTTTACTGTGAGGTATTGCACTTTGGAAGGACAAACCAAGATAGAACATACAAGGTAAATGGTAGGACACTGCGGAGTGCAGTAGAACAGAGGGATCTGGGAATACAGATACATAATTCGCTTAAAGTGGCATCACCGGTAGATAGGGTCGTAAAGAGAGCTTTTGGTACATTGGTCTTTATAAGTCAAAGTATTGAGTATAAGAGTTGGAATGTTATGGTGTGGTTGCAAAAGACATTGGTGAGGCCAAATTTGGAGTATTGTGAGCAGTTTTGGCTACTTAATTACAGGAGTGATGTTAATAAGGTTGAAAGAGTGCAGAGAATGTTTACAAGGATGCTGCTGGGACTTGAGAAACTGAATTACAGAGGAAGGTTGAATAGGTCAGGACTTTATTCCCTGGAGCATAGAAGAATGAGGGGAGATTTGATAGAGGTATATAAAATTATGATGGGCATAGATTGAATGAATGCAAGCAGGCTTTTTCCACTGAGGGCAGGGGAGAAAAAAACCAGAGGACTTGTGTTAAAGGTGAAGGGGGAAAAGTGTACAGGGAACATTGGGGGGGGGGGGAGCTTCTTCACACAGAGAGTGATGGGAGTGTGGAATGAGCTGCCAGATGAAGTGGTAAATGCCGTCTCATTTAAGAAAAACTTGGACAGGTACATAGATGAGAGGTGCACGGAGGGATATGGTCCAGTTGCAGGTTAGTGGGACTAGGCAGAAAAAAGGTTCAGCACAGCCAAGAAGGGCTGAAGGTCCTGTTTCTGTGCTGTAATGTTCTATGGTTCTATATTGGACCACCGGAAAACGATGCTGGAGGGATAGTAATGTTGGACAGGGAAATGGCGGATGAACTGAGTAAGTATTTTGCATCAGTCTTCACTGTGGAAGACACCAGCAGTATGGTAAAAGTTCCAGGTGTCAGGGATCATGAAGATTGTGTGATGTTACCATGACTAGAGAGAAGGTTCTTGGGAAACTGAAAGGTCTGAAGGTAGATAAGTAACCTGGGCTAGATGATATACACCCCAGAGTTCTGAAAGAGGTGGCTGAAGAGATTGTGGTGGCATTTATAATGATCTTTCAAGAATCACAATTTGCTGGAATGGTTCTGGAAGACTAAAAATTTGCAAATGCCACTCCACTCTTCAAGAACAGAGAGAGGCAGAAGAAAAGAAACTATAGGCCAGTTAGAATAACCTCAGTGCCTGGGAAGATGTTGGAGCGAATTATAGAAGATGAGGTCTTAGCGTACTTGCCATAATCAGCATGGTTTCCTCAAGAGAAAATATTGCCTGATAAATCTGTTATAATTTTTTGAAGTAACAAGCAGGATAGAGAAAGGAGAGTTGGTTGATGTGGTGTACTTGGATTTTCAGAAGGCCTTTGGCAAAGTGCCACACATGAGGCAGCTTAACAAGCTATGAGCCCATGGTATTACAGGAAAAATTCTAGCATGGATAAAGCAATGGGTGATTGGCAGGAGGCAAAGACTGGGAATAAAGGTATCCTTTTCTGGTTGGCTGCCGGTGACTAGTGGTGTTCCACAAAGGTCTGTGTTGGGGACCGATTCTTTTTACGTTATATATCAATGATTTAGATGATGAAATTGATGGCTTTGTTGCAAAGTTTGCAGCCAATTTGAAGGTGGAGGGGTAGGAAGTTTTGAGGAAATAGGGAGGCTGCAGAAAGACTTTGACAGATTAGGAGAATGGGCAAAGAAATGGTAGATGGAATACAGTGTCAGAAAGTATAGTTCATGCACTTTGGTAGAAGAAATGAAAGGGTTGACTCTTTGCTATTGACTAACTGCCTCTCCTGCCTCGCAGTTTCTCTCCAGGCTGCATCTCCCTTCTACAACCACTGCCCCAATCACTCTGAATGAGATTTCTTTAGCTGGCTGCTTGATGGGTGGTATGGACCGAGAGGACCCCAGCACCTTTTTTTCTGTGACTTTTATTTGCCTCTACTCAAGTTCTGAAGTGTAGAATATGCTTATGATCTGCTTATCTTAAAAATGTGTGATGGCCATTGGGCATCAGGTACCACAGGGTGCAGACATAGGACACCTCAGCTCACATTACAAGACACCCCTAAAAAGTTCCCATTCCCATAGTCACCTGTCATCTATTCCCCTAACCACTTGACCTAAAATGTGTGGCTACTGGGAGATCCTGCTTTCTCTGGTGGACAGAGCATAGGTGTGTAGGTGCAGAGTAAGCAGCATCTCCCAGTGGCCACACATTTTAATTCCATGTCCCATTCCCATTCTGATACGTCTATCCATGGCCTCCACTACTGTCAAAATGAAGCCACACTCAGGTTGGAGGAACAACACCTTATATACCGGCTGGGTAGCCTCCAACCTGATGGCATGAACATTGATTTCTCTACCTTCCGTTAATATCCCTCCTCCCTTTCTTACCCACTCTTTGTTTCTCTCTCTGCCCATCACTCTTTGCCTGTTCTCCATCTCCCTCTGGTGTTCCCCTCCCCCTTTCTTTCTCCCTAGGCCTCCTGTCCCATGATCCTTTCCCTTCTCCAGCTCTGTATCCCTTTTGCCAATCACCTTTCCAGCTCTTAGCTTCACCCCACCCCCTCCGGTCTTCTCCTATCATTTTGGATCTACCCCTCCCCCTCCCACTTTGAAATCTCTTACTATCTTTCCTTTGAGTTAGTCCTGACGAAGGGTCTCGGCCCGAAACGTCGACAGTGCTTCTCCCTATAGATGCTGCCTGGCCTGCTGTGTTCCACCAGCATTTTGTGTGTGTTGCTTGAATTTCCAGCATCTGCAGCTTTCCTAGTGTTTGCAAAGTTAACATGCAACTGTTTATGCCACTGTCTTTATAAGTTACTGTTTAATCTTTTTAACAACCCATTCAGACGACTGTCTGTTTCACCTCCTTGATTCCCCCCTTTATGAGATTGTCGATTTCTATAAACTCTCCCCCTCACTATTTCTGGTGAAAGGAGAGCAGACTCTAGTCTCTGTGTAAGTAGCATCCTGTGGCATTGATGCCATTCCCTCATTCAGTCAAGCGTCTTCTTCTTCTTCATCCGTGTGGTTCATTGCTCATTCCCTGTTGAAATCTCTAGCTGTAGACGGAAACTGCCAATGACGTGGCCTTCAATTCACAGTTGTTAGTAGCCCTCCATTTGCGGTCTGTATATTTTAAGTTGATGTTTGATTTTGTCTTGTACTAAGACTCATAAACATTCTGTTCTAATTCTAAACGTTTGTGAGACCACGGCCCTACTAATGTCCCCATGTATGTTTTGCACAGGCCCAGGACCGGATCTGGATTGTCCATCAGACCCTGCATCACCTCCGCAGGATCTACAGTATGAACCTGAGCTCAGTCAGCTGGGTCCAGAGCTCAGTGGAACTCCTCCAGCTTCTCTTGGATCGGCAGCTCAGAGTGCTGGATGTCTGTGTCCGGAAACCAGGCTCAGAGTCCAGGCCAAGGAAGAATGCCGCAATTCTTAAATACTTTCAGAAATTGAGAGAGTTTCTGAAACAGAAGGTATATTGATATTAAAACATGTGCCTGCCAATACACTTATTTATCTACTTTATACTTGTTCATTATCTAATTTTTCACTATTGAGTACATTTGCCTTTTTGTCCTCCCTTTTAGGGATTCAGCAACTGTGCCTGGGAGATAACCCGCACTGAGACCATGACGCATTTGAAACAGCTCCTTCTCATTATGGCAAAAATCAGCAGAGATCACTGAAGATTTTCCCGTGTCAATTTCATTAGGGACCAAGATTTATGACTATTTATTTAAAATAATTTTCAAGGAAAAGTATATCTGAACAGACTGAATTTACATTGAAAAATAAATTAAACTAAATGCTAGAAATGTTAATGGAAAACCCAACTGGTGCAAATAATCAGTGCATGTGCAGAAGAAACCTGAGTGAATTCCTCGAGTCAATGCTCATAAACTTGAAACACTAACTGTTGTTCACTCCACTCAGCAGTTGTCTGAGCTGTGCATGTTTACAGTATTTTCTGTTTTTACTATTTATTATATAACTATATTAATCACACATTTTCATTTGGCAAGTGATGTGGAAGGAATAATGTCTCTGTCTTTCTCCATATCCAGTGTTGAATTAATTTATTGTATTATTAATTTATTAATTTATTTTTTGTAGTATTACTCAAGGATGACATGTGAATTTGCTGAATGATCCTATTCTTGTCCATTCATATCAAGACAGGCAGCTACTGTAATGCAATGATCCATTCCTGGAAAAGGTGCACAGTGGACAGCTTCTTACTCTATCTGCCATTCTGCATCTTATCTCTGTTATGGTTGACATCATTTTAGTTCCCTACCTAAAATTAATCCTGGGTGGAATTTTGTTTCTCATAACTTCATGCACATGAAAGTTTGCGATGTCTTCTGTCCAGCATCCTCTAGTGTTATCAGTTTAATCTGAGAGTTGTAGGTTTCAGCCCCTTTTCAAAGGTAAATTGTTTAAAGTTCCATTCGTTTTCCCAAAAATTATTCCTCTAATTGTCATCTTTGCAATGGGAATATGCATTGGGAATGTTCTGACCTACACTCAGTGCACAGGTTGTGGTTTGCAAACCCATTCCTCTTGATTTCATCACTGACCTTCAGTGAGCATAATGTGATTGTTCTTCCAATGGTTAGAAGATAAAGTTAACTTAATTTATTTATACTGTATTTATTGTGATCATTTTTAAAAGTATGTACATGTAGCTGAAAAGTTTTAATTTATTATTATTGTGAGAATTGCAATGGATAATATATTTCTACATTTAATAAAAAAATCAGTGAAGATGTTACTACATGTTAATTATTCTGAATATTTCACATTTTTGGAATACAAATTTTGTGCACGCTGATCCTCCTCACAGAATATAACATTTCTTCTTCTCACACCTTGTTATAGGTAATTCCCCCGCTTTATTCTTTCCCCTGCAATGTCACACTCAGCATATGAGTACACTTCACAGTGATTCGACTTGATTTTTATCTTCCCTGTATGATACTTGGATTTAAGTTCTTGGTTTTCATCTTCATATTCTCCCTTTGAATGAGGAAGTGTTGAATGCGAAGTGAGCGTGTAACACAGGCCCATTTTTTAAAAGCAGAAGCCACATGCAGTAGCACTGTCAGGGAGGATAATGTACGGCTCTTCTTGCTTATATCGGGCTCACTGTGGCAGTGGAGGAGGCTGCAGTTAGGTCAGAATGGGACTGGGATTGAGAACTGACGTGCTTTTAGAATCCAGGATCATAAATTCTAAATTAAAGTTTATTGTCAGAAGCATCAGTGCCCAGGTTATAAATGCCATGAAATTTAGCTTTTTTTTTTGCAAGAACAGCATAGCATATTATAAATATTACAAACAGAAATTAGCAAACATAATTTACAAAAAAAAGAAGTCCTGTGCAGTGAGTAGATAGAGTTATGAAAGAGGCTGAGGAGAAGGACCTCCAAGGTAGTGCAGGCAGGAATGGGACACAGGTCGATAATGTGGTTAAGAAGGCTTATGGGATACAGTACTTGTTTTTATTGGTCGTGACATTGAGTTCAAAGGTCAAGAGGTTATGTTGCAACTTTATAGATTCTTGTTAGGCCACCTCTGGTGTTTTGTTCTGGCCTACAAATTACAATGGAGGATAGAAAATGCATGCCAAAAGGGCAATGTTACAACAGTCATGGGGGTCTTCAATATACAGGGAGTTTGGGAAAATCAGGCTGGTGTTAGATTACAGGAGGTAGAATTTCTCGAGTTCCTGGCCCTACGAGATGGCTTTTCAGAGCAGCTCGTGGTTGGGCTGACTAGTATCAGCTATTCTGGATAGGGTGTTTTGCAAAGGACCAGAATTGATTAGAGAGCTCGAGGTAAAAGAACCTATCAGGGAAAATGATCATAATATGATAAAATTCACCCTGAAATTTGAAAAGGAGAAGCTTCGGATGTATCAGCATTACAGTGGTGTATAGGGAATTACAGCGGCATGAGAGAGGAGTTGGCCAAAATCGATTGGAAAAGAGCTGGCAGGGATGACAGCAGAGCAGCAATGGTTGGAATTTCTGGAAGCAATCTGGAAGGCCCAGGATATTTACATCCCAAAGAGGAAGTAGTATTCTAAAGGAAAGTTGACACAACTGTGGCGAAAAAGAGAAATGAAAGCCAACATAAAAGCCAAAAAGAGGGCATATAATTGAACAAAGATTGGTGGGAAGTTAGAGGATTGGGAAGCTTTAAAAAACTAACAGAAGGGAACTGAAAATGTCATTAAGAAGGTAAAGATGGAATAAGAAATAAGCTAGCCAATAATATTAAAGAAGAGATCAAAAGTTTCTCCAGATATATAAAGTGCAATAAAGAGATACAGGAGAGTGGATGAAGGGAAGGCAGTGGATGTTGTCTACATGGACTTCAGTAAGGCCTTTGACAAGGTCCCGCATGGGAGGTTAGTTAGGAAGATTCAGTCGCTAGGTATACATGGTGAGGTAGTAAATTGGATTAGACATTGACTCACTGGGAGAAGTCAGAGAGTGGTAGTAGAGGATTGCTACTCTGAGTGGAGGCCTGTCACTAGTGGTGTGCCACAGGGATCAGTGCTGGGTCCATTGTTATTTGTCATCTATATCATTGATCTGGATGATAATGTGGTAAATTGGATCAGCACATTTGCTGATGATACAAAGATTGGAGGTGTATTGGACAGTGAGGAAGGTTTTCAAAGGTTGCAGAGGGATTTTGACCAGCTGAAAAAATGGGCTGAAAAATGGCAGATGGAGTTTACTGTGAGGTATTGCACTTTGGAAGGACAAACCAAGATAGAACATACAAGGTAAATGGTAGGGCACTGCGCAGTGCAGTAGTACGGAGGGATCTGGGAATACAGATACATAATTCCCTTAAAGTGGCATCACTGGTAGATAGCGTCGTAAAGAGAGCTTTTGGTACATCAGCCTTTATAAGTCAAAGTATTGAGTATAAGAGTTGGAATGTTATGGTGAGATTGCAAAAGACATTGGTGAGGCCAAATTTGGAGTATTGTGAGCAGTTTTGGTTACTTAATTACAGGAGTGATGTTAATAAGGTTGAAAGAGTGCAGAGAACGTTTACAAGGATGCTGCTGGGACTTGATAAACTGAATTACAGAGGAAGGTTGAATAGGTTAGGACTTTATTCCCTGGAGCATAGAAGAATGAGGGGAGATTTGATAGAGGTATATAAAATTATGATGGGCATAGATAGAATGAATGTAAGCAGGCTTTTCCCACTGAGGCCAGGGGAGAAAAAAACCAGAGGACATAGGTTAAGGGTGAAGGGGGATAAGTGTACAGGGAACATTAGGTGGGGCTTCTTCACACAGAGAGTGATGGGAGTGTGGAATGAGCTGCCAGATGAAGTGGTAAATGCGGGCTCATTTAAGAAAAACTTGGACAGGTACATAGATGAGAAGTGTACGGAGGGATATGGTCCAGGTGCAGGTTAGTGGGACTAGGCAGAAAAGAGGTTCAGCACAGCCAAGAAGGGCTGAAGGGCCTGTTTCTGTGCTGTAACGTTCTATGGTTCTATATTGGACCACCAGAAAACGATGCTGGAGGGATAGTAATGTGGGACAGGGAAATGGCGGATGAACTGAGTAAGTATTTTGCATCAGTCTTCACTGTGGAAGACGCCAGCAGTATGGTAAAAGTTCCAGGTGTCAGGGATCATGAAGATTGTGTGATGTTACCATGACTAGAGAGAAGGTTCTTGGGAAACTGAAAGGTCTGAAGGTAGATAAGTAACGTGGGCTAGATGATATACACCCCAGAGTTCTGAAAGAGGTGGCTGAAGAGATTGTGGTGGCATTTATAATGATCTTTCAAGAATCACAAGATGCTGGAATGGTTCTGGAAGACTAAAAATTTGCAAATGCCACTCCACTCTTCAAGAAGGGAGAGCGGCAGAAGAAAAGAAACTATAGGCCAGTCAGACTGCCCTCAGTGCCTGGGAAGATGTTGGAGCGAATTATAGAAGATGAGGTCTTAGCGTACTTGCCATAATCAGCATGGTTTCCTCAAGAGAAAATATTGCCTGATAAATCTGTTATAATTTTTTGAAGTAACAAGCAGGATAGAGAAAGGAGAGTTGGTTGATGTGGTGTACTTGGATTTTCAGAAGGCCTTTGGCAAAGTGCCACACATGAGGCTGCTTAACAAGCTATGAGCCCATGGTATTACAGGAAAAATTCTAGCATGGATAAAGCAATGGGTGATTGGCAGGAGGCAAAGACTGGGAATAAAGGTATCCTTTTCTGGTTGGCTGCCGGTGACTAGTGGTGTTCCACAAAGGTCTGTGTTGGGGACCGATTCTTTTTACGTTATATATCAATGATTTAGATGATGAAATTGATGGCTTTGTTGCAAAGTTTGCAGGCAATTTGAAGGTGGAGGGGCAGGAAGTTTTGAGGAAATAGGGAGGCTGCAGAAAGACTTTGACAGATTAGAAGAATGGGCAAAGAAATGGTAGATGGAATACAGTGTCAGAAAGTATAGTTCATGCACTTTGGTAGAAGAAATGAAAGGGTTGACTCTTTGCTGAATATAGCCATATAACAATTATAGCATGGAAACAGGCCATCTCAGCCCTTCTAGTCTGTGCCAAATGCTTACTTTCACCTTGTCCCACCGACCTGCACTCAGCCCATAACCCTCCATTCCTTACAAAAGCTGGATGCACTCAGCTGCTCGGGCAGCATCCATTGAAATGAGCAGTGAACGTTTTGGGCTGAAACCCTTTGAAGGGTCTTGGCCCAAAACATTGACTGCTCATTTCAACGGATGCTGCCCGACCTGCTGAGTTCATCCAGCTTTTGTACGTTTTGATTTGACCACAGCATCTGCAGTGTACTTTGTGTTTACTCTCCATTCTTTTCCTGTCCATAACCTATCCGATTGTTTTTAAATGACAATATCGAACCTGCCTCTACCACTTCTACTGGAAGCTCATTCCACACAGCTACCACTCTCTGAATAAAGAAGTTCCCCCTTGTGTTACCCTTAAACTTTTGCCCCTTAGCACTCAACTCATGTCCTCTTGTTTGAATCTCCCCTACTCTCAATGGAAAAAGCCTATCCACATCAACTCTATCTATCTCCCTCATAACTTTAAATACCTCTATCAAGTCCCCCCTCAACCTTCCTTCTACTCTCCAAAGAATAAAGGCCTAACTTGTTCAACCTTTCTCTGTAACTCTGGTGCTGAAACCCAGGTAACATTCTAGTTAATCTCCTCTGTACTTTTTTTATTTTGTTGACATCTTTCCTATAATTCAGTGACCAGAACTGTACACAATACTCCAAATTTGGCCTTACCAATGCCTTGTACAATTTTAACATTACATCCCAACTCCTATACTCAATGCTCTGATTTATAAAGGCCAGCATACCAAAAGCTTTCTTCACCACCCTATCCACATGAAATTCCACCTTCAGGGAACTATGCACCATTATTCCTAGATCACTCTGTTCTACTGCATTCTTCAATGCCCTACCATTTACCATGTATGTCCTATTTTGATTAGTCCTACCAAAATGTAGTACCTAAATACAAAAAACTGAGACGTAAAGAGACTTCGGAGTCCATGTGCAGGATTCCCTAACTGTTAATTTGCAGGTTCAGTCAAATGTAATGTCAGCATTCATTTCAACTGGACTTGAATATAAAAGCAAGGATGTAATGTTGAAACATTATAAAGTACTGGTAAGGCCTCATTTGGAATATTGTGAGTAGTTTTGGGCCCTTTATCTGAGAAAGAATGTGCTGGAACTGGAGAGGATTGAAAGGAGGTTCACGAAAATGATTTCAGGATTGAATGGCTTGACATATGAAGAGCGCCTGATGGCTCTGGGCCTGTATTCACTAGAATTCAGAAGAATGAGGGGTGACCTGATTGAAACCTATCAGATGGTGAAAGGCCTTGATAGAGTGGATGTGAAGAGGATGTTTCTTACAGTGGGAGAGTCCAAGACCAGAGGACACAGCGTCAGAATAGAGGGGCATCCTTTTCGAACAGGGATGAGGAATGCCTTTAGCCAGAGAGTTGCGATTCTGTGGAATACAGTGCCGGGAGCAGCTGGGTAGGCCATGGCTTTATGTATATTTAAGACAACATTGATGCATTCTTGATTGGTTATGTCATGAGGGAATATGGGGCTGAGTGGAAAAATGGATCAGCCATGATGAAATGACAGAGCAGACTCGATGGGCCAAATGCTGTAATTCTGCCTGTGCATCTTATAGTCCTATGGTCTAAATCCAAGAAACATATTAGAATCAATGAAAGACTGCACCCAGCAGGGCAAATAAACAATTGATGTGCAGAAGGTAACGAACTGTGCTAATGCAAAAGGGAGAAAAAAATAATAAATAACCATTAAATATCGAGAGCATGAGATGAATATTCCTTGTAGTGAGTGCATTGGTTCTGGAAATAGTTCGGTGATGGAGCAAGTGAAGTTGAATGAAGTTACCCCCACTGGTTCAAGGACACAATGGTTAAGGGGTATCTAGATGAGCACTCGAATTGCCAAAACATAAAATGTTGCCTACTGGGTCAGTCTTGGTAAATGGCATTGGTTACGTTGTTCGCTGGGGATAGGGGAGGTTGGGGGAAGCTAAGGGAATTGCTTCTGTAACACTTTCATTTGTCTCCACTCAAAGTCTGAAGGTTGTAATTGCTGATGCACTACACTTTAAAAAATATGCCATAGTCAGTGTACATCAAGCTCTGTACATTGCAAACCTTTTGTCATATGGCAAAGCTCCCCTTCTTATTTCCTCCTTTCCTGTTCTTCCTTCATCTGTTTTTCACATCTCTAAGAATTTCAATCTCTTCATGAGATTGGACATGTCTCGAAAATCTCCCCCTCACTCTGTGTCTTGAGCAGATAAGCCCAAATTTCTCTAGCCTCACTCTGTAACTGAAAGTCCCTGCAGCATTAATGCCATTCGTGCAAATCAGTTCTGCAATCCTGAGGCACCTGAGGCCTTACTAATAGTAAATTCTCCTTTCGCAGTTTAAACTTTTAACTGTAGACTACAGTTGACATGGCTCTGCACTTTGATGAATTCACTGAAGTTAGCAGTCCCTTAGTTAAGGTCTGTTTGTTTGAAGGTAATGACTGATTTTGTCTTGTCCTGTTCTATTGAGTCATAAACATTCTGTTCCAAATCTCAACTTTACTGGAACCATGGCCCTTCTAATGTCCCCATGTGTGTTTTGCACAGGCCCAGGACCGGATCTGGATTGTCCATCAGACCCTGCATCACCTCTGCAGGATCTACAGTATGAACCTGAGCTCAGTCAGCTGGGTCCAGAGCTCAGTGGAACTCCTCCAGCTTCTCTTGGATCGGCAGCTCAGAGTGCTGGATGTCTGTGTCCGGAAACCAAGCTCAGAGTCCAGGCCAAGGAAGAATGCCACAATTCTTAAATACTTTCATGTACTGACAGTTTCTGAAACAGAAGGTGAATTAACATGAAACCTTGTGATCACCAAAACATTTATTCAAACACTTTATATTGGGTTATTATATAATGTATTTCATTTTCTCTCTTTCAGGGATTCACTGCCTGTGCCTGGGAAGTAACCTGTGCTGAGACCAGGGCACATCTACAACAGCTCCTTCACATTATGGCAAAAATCAGCAGAGGTCACTGAAGAATTACCAAAGATAATTTTTATAAAGGACTAAAATTGGTTACTATTTATTTAATAATAACCTTCACTGATCAAAAAGAATATGTGAATTGACTATTATTACATTTCAAAACAAAAGCAAATGCTGGAGATTTGAATGAGTACCTCCTCGGGTGGAAACACTCCATACATGTTGAGAGGAAAACTGAGTTATTTCCTTGGACCCCAAAAAAACAACTACCAACATTATCAATGATTATCAGCCTGAAGCATTAACTATATTTCTCCTCCTCCCACCCGCCTCACTGCTGTCTAAACAATGGAGCATTTTCAGTATTTTCTGTCTTTATGATGCATTATGTTGTTAAATTGCAAAGATTTTCCGTTGATGAATAATGGAGAACAGATAGTGCCTGGAACTTTATTTTTTAGTGTTGAACTAATTTATTGATATTTATTTTTGTATTACTACTATGTGATGAAATGTGAATTTGGTGATTGTTCCTGTATCTGTCCCTCATTTAAAAGACTGGAAGCTACTGCAATGCAAAGTTTCATTTCTGGAGAAGGTACTCTGTTGCCAGCTTTTCATGTGTACGTGTGGCTAAAAAAGCCTTTAATTTATTGTTATTGAGAGATATCTAATAGATAATATTTTTCTAAGTAAAACATTTCAGTGAAGCTGTATTATTATTTATTCTCAATATTACACAATTTTATAATAAAAACTTTTGTGTTTGCTGATTTTCTCAGGAGTATAAGATTCTGCCTTCACTTTCCCTGTCATAGACATTCCCCTCCATTCTACACTTCCCCTCAGCAGGCGAAGCATATGCATACATCCTGAAATTAATTGTCTTAATTTTCTGTTTTCTGGATGATACACTGACTTAAACTAATAGTTTCCTTCTTCATATTCTCCTGTTGAATGAGAAACGTTTGAGCCTGAAATGCAGATATAACACTGGCTGAACAGCAGAAACCATATGCAGTAGTGCCCCGAGGGATGATAACCTGTTGTTTTTCTTGCTTATATTGAGCTCACTGTGGCAGTGGAGGAGGCTGCAATTTGGTCAGAATGGAATTAGGATTGAGAACTAAAGTGGTTTCAGATGCCAGCATCACAAATTTAAATTCAAGTTTTTAATAATAATAATTATGAATACTTTATTGATCCCAAGTGGGAAATTCTTTCATTACAGCAGCAATATTTTAAAACACACTTAACAGTGTGCAGATTTCCCCCAAGCCATTAGACTCCTCAATTCCCAGAGTCTAGTCTGACACCAGCTTACACACACACACACACACACACACACACACACACACACACACACACACACACACACACACACACACACACACACACACACACACACACACACACACACACACACACACACACACACACCTCCCTCTTTCTCAATTCCTGCTTAAACATTGTTTACATTTACATTTAAATTTATATTTACATTTACATCATTTATTATTATATTGTAATTTGCACTTTATTGTGCCTATTGTCTTGTTTATTAATCATTGTACTGTCTTGCACTGTTTTGTGCACTTTATATAGTCCCATGTAGGTCTGAAGACTAATGTAGTTTTGTGTTGTTTCAGGTAGTCTAGTGTAGCTTTGTGTTGTTTCATGCAGCACCAGGGTCCTGGAGGAATGTTGTCTCATTTTTACTAGGCACTGTACCAGCAGTTATGGCTGAAATGACAATAAAAGTGACTTGACTTGACTTGAAATAATAAAACAGAGACTATTGAATTATGATGTGTATTATTGTTAGAGGCATCAATACCCAGGGTATAAATGCCATGAACATTTTAGCAGCAGCAGTTCAGTACATTAGAAATCTGATAAACATAAATTAAATAAACTTAAATTGATTTAATTATATTACAAATTAAACATCAAAAAGTGAAAGTTGAGAGAGAAAGAAGAAATACAATTCAATGCTGAGTTAAGATTTTCAGTTCAAGAACATGATTTAAGTGGGGGAGAATTTACAATCGAATGTTGAAGTGTGAGTCTTCAGGCTCCCTTAACTCCTTGCAGCATTAAAGCAAGGGCATACCCTGGATCATGGGGGTCCTTAGTGATGGATTTGCTTTTCTGAGACATCGCTAATGTAGATGTCACTGATGGTGGGGAAAGCTGGACTCATCTGCTTTCAGATTCTTTATTTCAGAGCGGAAGCTACTCCCTCTGGACACTCACCCAAATACTTCTCTGGAATGAATTGTCTAGCAATTTATTTTCCATAATTTCATGGAAATAAAATAGTACAGCTTTTGTCCAGATTGATTTTGTGGTAACTTTTCAAGCTGAGAGTTCAATTGCCATTCAATTTCCTGATCATTGATGTTGCAATGAGAATGACCCAATTTACACTGAGCCCACTCAGATGGTGGCTTCACAGAACCATTGGGCTTGACTTCATTTCTCACCACGGTGATGATTATGCATTTGTCCTCCTTGGATTAATTTCTGTATATTTATTGAGATTTTTAAACACATGCAAAGATAGTGCAAAATCTTTGTTAAATTATTGCTATTGAGAAATAAAGCAAAGGATAATTTTTTTTAAATAATTAAGAAACATTTTCAGTGATGATATCTGCATAAATTATTTTTGACATTACGTTTGGAGTAATATCTATCTATCCAAACTTTGCTTAAATGTGGAAATCGAGCTTGCATGCACCATTTGCACTGGCAGCTCATTCCACACCCTCACAACCCTCTGAGTGAAGAAGGTTCCTCTCATGTTCCTCTTAAACTTTTCACCTTTCACTCTTAACCCATGACTTCACCTACCTCAGTAGAAAAAGCCTGCTTGCATTTGCCCTATCTCTACCCCTCAACATTTTGTATACCTCCATCAAATCTCCTCCGAACCTTCTACGTTCTAAGGAATAAAGTCCTAACCTATTCAATCTTTCCCTATCACTCTGGCCCTCCAGAACCAGCAACATCATTGTAAACTTCCTCTGCACTCTTTCAGTGTTACTTACATCTTTCCTGTAGGTTGGTGACCAAAACTGCACACGATTTCTAGAGATCAGCCCCCTTCTAATGTCACTATGTGTGTTTTACACAAGCCCGGGAAAGGTCAGGTGAGTAACAAAGGAGGGACAAGGAAGAAAATATAAATGCACATTTATAGTCGGAATCAGAATCAGGCTTATTATCATTGGCAAGTGTCACAAAATTTGTTAACATAGCAGCAGCAGTATAATGCAATACATGACAATATAAAAAGAAAAAAAAGCAAATCAATGACAGTAAGTATATAAATGAATATTAAATAGTTAGATTCAAATAGTGCAAAATAGAAATATTTTTTTTTACCACAAACAATTCGTACCTCCCCACCGATCTCCCTCCTGGCACTTAACTTTGCAAGCAGAACAAGTGCCACACCTGTCCCTACACCTCCTCCCTCACTACTATCCAGGGCCCTAAACAGTTCTTCCAGGTGAGGCGACACTTCACCTGTGAGTCTGTTGGGGTTATATACTGTGTCCGGTGCTCCCACTGTGGCCTCTTGTATATCGGTGAGACCCGACGTAGATTGGGAGACCGCTTCACCGAGCATCTGCACTCCATCCACCAGAACAAGCAGGATCTCCCAGTGGCCACCCATTTTAATTCCACTTCCCATTCCCATTCTGATATGTCCATCTGTGGTCTCCTCCAATGTCGGGATGAGGCCATGCTTAGGTTGGAGGAACAACACCTTATATTCCATCTGGGTAGCCTCCAATCTGACGGCAAGAACATTGATTTTTCAAACTTCTGGCAATGCTCCCCAATCCTCCCCCCTCCTTTTCCATTTTCCATCCCTTTTTCCCTCTCTCACCTCATCTCACCAATCAATGTCCTAGCTCTTTACTTCATCCCTCCCCCTCCAGGTTTCACCTATCACCTTGTGCTTCTCTTTCCCCTCCCCCCACCTTTTAAATCTACTCCTCAGCTTTTTTTCTCCAGTTCAATCCGAAACGTCGACTGTACTTTTTTCCATAGATGTTGCCTGGCCTGCTGAGTTTCTCCAGCATTTTGTGTGTGTTGCTATAATATTTTTTTTAAAAAAAGTGAGGCAGTGTTTATTGGTTTAAGATCCACTCAGAAATCAGATGCCAGATGGGAAGAAGCTGTTTCTGAATCGCTGAGTGCGTGTCATCAGTGCTGTAGCTCATGGTGATATACTGTTCAGAAACGTGAGGAAATGAAGGAGAGAACAAAGTACCATCTTTCATTTCCAGTTGGAGACAGTTTGATGTCAAAGGACTGAAGGTTGTGGGAAAAAAACATTATAAAGTTGAGATTGGGAGTCCAGGTAACAGACTCCAAGCAGAGGCTCCAAAATATCCAGAGATGTGAATATTAAAAAATGACAACTATAAATGAAAAATAAACACCAGTTTGTTAAAACATGATTTTCCAAAAAATTTATTTACAGTAAAATGTTCTCCTTCAATATAAGACATTACAGTGTAAACAAGAACTTAATTTGTTAATATAATACTACACTGCAAAAATGATTTATGCATTTAGTTTGAGTGGTACAAAACAACAACAATTCACTAGTCATAAATAGTCATAAATTTAGAAATAAAAATACACAATAAATGGATAAATAGGTAAAATTTAAATAAATAAATAAACAAACAAACAAACAGACGAACACATGAATTGCAGTGGTCTCGTGGGGATCTGAAACAGTTGTCACTGTGAATGTAGAATGATGAAAGTCAGGGTGGATCCTGATTAACTGGCCAGTAAACCCAATGCCCAAAGAGTTGGGAAAGATTCCCATATCCCAGATGAAAAGTGGACTCCTACATTCTCATCATGATCAAAATCAGAAGCTAGAATAAGCAGCTAAGAGAACAAAAGAGCCAAGATTTGAAATGTGGCTTGAACCAATAATTCATCGCAGGAAGCAACTCACAACAATCCATTGATGCTACATGAAGTGTCATATTCTGTAAAACCAGTTCCTTCCATAAAATGCCATTTTATGCAATTATACACACAGTGGCCATTTTATTAGGTACTTCCTGATAAAAGTACGAGTGGACGTGGTCTTCGGCTGCTGTAGACGTTCGATGTGTTGTGTTTTCAGAGATGCTGTTCTGCACACATTGTTGTTTGAGTTACTGTCACCTTCGGGTCAGCGTGAACCAGGCTGAGCATTCTCCTCTGACCACTCTCACTTACAAGGTGTTTTTGCTCACAGAACTGGCGCTCACTGGATGCTTTTTGTTGTTCGCACCATTCTCTGTAAACTCTAGAGACTGTTGTGCATGAAAATCCCAGGAAATCAGCTGTTCTTGAGATACTCAAACCACCCTGTCTGGAACTAACAATCATTCCACTGTCAAAGTCAATTAGATCACATTTCTTCCCCATTGTGATGTTTGGTCTGAACAACAACTGAACCTCTTGACCATGTCTGTAAGCTGTTAAACATTCAGTTGCTGCCACATGATTGGCTGAATAGATACTTGCATTAAAGAGCAGGTGTGCAGGTGTACCTAATAAAGTGGCAACTGAGTGTATGTTTGTGGTCATTAACTAGGTAGTAAATGTGGAAGTATGTAAAGACACATCTTCCATTCAAGTCACTTCCAGCTGAAGGTGTTATATATAAAATATTTCTCTTTCAAATGAAAGTCCATTCTTCTTTTCCAGTGCTGGACACGCCTTTAAAATTATTCAGTTTTTTCTGGTAGTTTTTGCTGTGATGAGGAGGATCTGCTGTAAACAGGCTCTCGTTTCAACACGGATAATTTCCCAGGCACATTCGGCAAACTTCTGGAAAGAGAAAATATTCAGGAGAGCAAATTATGGGTTGAGCCTACAGAAATTGGGTGAAATGCAATATCTCTAATTAATGACAGAGTACAACAGCTACCAGCTCACCTTATGTTTAAGAAAGCTTCGCAGTTTTCGAAAGTATTTTTCAATTATGATGGTTCCCTTTGGCCGAGACTTTGTGGCTGGATTCCATACACATTCCTCCAGCTCTCTGGCTTGCCGATGCAGGAGAACCCTGAAGTCTTCCACCTTTTTGAGGGGCCATGTGGCTGAACCCAAACTCATTCCGTAGATCTCGTTAGTTTGCTGTAGTGTTTGATGAACAATATGGATCTTCTCTTGGGTCTGTGCAAAGAACACAAGGTGACATTACAGCAGTCTTGCTAGCAATCTGGATCTGCAGCACTCTCCATTCCAGACACCTCAGTGAACTTCTCCGAACTCCCCTTAAGTCTTTGTGTCCTTCCTGTAGTGGTTCCTAAGGTTGTCATAGCCAGGAGGTAGGAGTGGGGGTGGGGATGTAATGGGGACAAGCTCCCACTACCTATTAAATGCTTCCAATGGCATGCATCACAAATTGCCTCTGAAAACCAGCTCCTGGCCTTCACGTGTAGCTTAGCTGCTAAGCTTGGCAGAACCTTTTCCACTGACAGGAGAAGGAGTCTTGGGCATCTGAAACCTGGTGGAGCCCATCCCTCTCCAGGCTTTTGGAGCCAGCTGGATTCGAACTCGGCAACCTTCGCTCTGAAGTCTGGCGCTGATGCCACTACGCCACCAGCCGGCTAAAAGGTGGGTTAGTAGTGCCTTAAAACCAATTACTCTGAGCATAGGGGTGGGTCAACCATGGTTAGCTGCTCATTTAGATGGAAAACTCTGATCTCAAATTTCCTCTGCCTTCCTGCTATTCCCCCTCATGGGGAAAGCTTCGGGAGTAAATCCCGGGAAGAGCCCAGACCTGGAGTCCCCAAGGCAGTTGAGTTCAACACTGACTGCTCTCCATATCGTACCGCCCTGGTTTGCGTAATGGCTGGGACGCAACATCCACGGCCTGACCCGACCAATGGAGGGCTACCAACTTCCTTTTGTCTGGTGACCAGAAATGTACATAATAGTCCAAATGTGCCCAAACTGAAGCTTTGTACAGCTGCAATATGACCTCCCATCTTTTATACTCAATTCCCCAGTGATAAAGACAAACAGGCAGGAAAGCTTCTTTACCATTATATACACTTATGTCAACACTTTCAGTGAGCTGTGGATTTGCACCCTAAGATCACTTTGTACACAAATGCTCCTAACGTCCATCTTTCCTCGTGTACCACATCATGGTTGACTGGATTAAACTTTTCATGCCATTTCTCTGCCCAAATTTCCAATTGATCTATATCCTGTTGCATTCTTTGACAGCTTTCCTCAATATCCATAACTCCATCAATAACTGTGTTATATGCAAATGTACAATCAGACTACTCACAGTTTCATTGACATCATTTACTGCAGTCAGACAGAATCATTATGCACACTAAGGAGACTCTATACTTCCAGACGTTCCAGTTTTGAACTACTCAATTTTTACTTTATAAACGCAGATTCACAGCAAGCTGCACAATCACACAGCTTCCCACATAATTCTCCAAACTACTTCCAACCTACCTGTCTTCACGCTGTCCTTACCCTTTGCAGATGCTTTGTGCCTTATTATCAGCAACAAACTTGGACATACAGTATATTGCACTTCTTACTTCCATCTAATTCATTAATGACCTTTTTAACATGGGCCAGCTACTCTGTTCACAGTACTGAACCCCTCATTATTAACAGCCCGGCTACATAGATGTTCATTTTTTTTAAAAATTCTATGTTCTTTGTCTTTTAGCCAGTCCTCATTCCTTACTAATATTTTAATCCAATATCGTTTTCTTCACCTTATCGAACAATCATTTCATCATGCACTTCTGAAATTCTGAACATCACCTACTGCCTGCTCTTTAGACCTCATCTGGACATCTTATCTTAGACAGGGAGTGCTGAAACTGGAGAGGGTTCAGAGGAGGCTGACGGAAATTATTCCAGGATTTAACAGCTTGTCACATGAAAAACGTTTGAAGGTCCTTGTCCGGTATTCACTAGAATTTAGAAGAATGAACAGTGACTTAATTGAATCGTGTGAAAGGTCTTGATGGAGAGGATGTTTCCTATGTGGGAGACTATCTTAGACTAGACCAGAGGACGCAGATTCGGAATAGAGGGGTTTCCTTTTAGAACGAGATGAGGATGAATTTCTTTAGCGAGAGAGTGGTGAGTCTGTGGAATTCATTGCCACAAGCAGCTGTGGAGGTCAAATCTTCATGTATATTTAAGGCAGAGGTCGATTGGTCAGGGCATGAAGGGATACGGGGAGAAGGCAGGAGGCTGGGGCTGAGAGGAAAATTGGATCAGCCATGATGAAATGGTAGAGCAGACTCGATGGGCCAAATGGCCTAATTCTGCTCTTATGTTTTATGGTTTTCTGGTTTTAAAGGCTGGACGGGCCAGTGTCAGGGGAAAGTTGTTTTCTCTGTCACTGATATCCGAGAAAGGAGTACTACACTCGTTTTCACCTCCACGTTTCGGCAACACGAAGTCACAATGATAGATAATGAAGCAACGAAACACAGCAATGCGCTCAGCAACAAAGTCCAACCACTCACCGTCAACCCCTTCGAAAGATTCGCCAACTTCAAGGGCTGGGTTTTTAGCGACAGCCTCTCACTTGCACACTGCCAGGGAAAGGGAGCGCCCTGGGAGAGAGAAAATAAACTTTGTAATCGACAATCCAACACCGAAATATTACAGTAACGCGGGGGAATCAGCACGTAGAACGACAAAGCTCTAGAACTATAGCGCCTTTTCTGAGATTTAAATCTAAGAGCCGGGGACTGTCAGGACCGGTCTCTGGGAGCGGGTTCAACTCACCATTTCATTCAGTTTGCGCAGAGACTTTCTGTTAACTTTTTGCAGTAACTGCAGCCTCTCACAGCCCAGGGTCAGGGTTACGGTCAACAACAGCCACACACTGCAAACTCTCCAAACACGGCCCAATGCCATCTCCACCCAACACTGAATAAAGCACCGATCTGAGACCAGAATCAGCTCCGAAAACGGGTCTTGTTCGCCGAATGGAACTCTCGATATGGAAATGCCACGGCTTGTGATCCGGGAGCGGGCGCCGGTGCTGCCGAGACCCGTGTCTGGGGATCGTGTTGTGAGCTCTCTCTGCCATGCTGCCGGATTTTATATGTGCTATTACATTCGAAAAGTGAAAACGTGCGTCAGGTGTTCCGAAAGAAAAACTGTCAGAGTGATCGTTTCCTCATTTCCGCTCTGAATGCAAAAACGGGAATTCCAGAAACAATAACAGTGAAAATTGCCGATCAGAGACAAAATCCAGCTCTCCGCGGGAATACAGTCCAGGTGGAGGGGGTGGCTGCGGAGCAGGGGGCGGTGGGAGAGATGCCTTGTGTCTGCGGATATAAGCTACAGTGTACTATCGGGGTTGGGGTGACAGCGACCGTGGAAGTTCCGCCGCTACCGCTTTTACTGTGACGGAGAGAAACCTTTTGGAAACTGCTCCACGCCGATCGCCACTCCCGCTCCGGACCAACAGCAGCTCTCCACACCTCAGTGCAGAGAGCACCGGGCTCAACCGGCTGGTGATGACCGTCTTCGTTCGACTTCCGCAGACTGCTCTGTCGGCGAAAGTTAGCCGTGTCCGAGTTGTCCGTGATACTCGTGTCTGGGTTTTGTTTCCTTGCAATCCAACATCCAGCCCCCGGGACCCGGTCTCTGTGTATAAGTGTTGGAGTCAAGGTGCAAGGCAACAGCTGGGGGGCGGGTTGAGTATTCTTTTCCGACCTCCGCCGGTTCCACTCTTAACCAAAGATTCGTCTCGTTCCTGGCTCCATGAAACTTTCTCAGCTCTACGCTCCCCGTTCTCTGGCGTGTCTCCGGCGCTCCCCGCCCCTTTTGCTCTTCCGCTGCGGCCGACCCAACCGCTGACTCCACCCCACATCCCACCCGCAGGCTACGCTTTGCTCTCCCGCTGTCCTCTCAGCTCCGTTCACCCTCCTCTGTCAGCTCTCTCAAGCCCTCTCTATACCATTAGCCCCTCCAGACCCCACCCAGTTGCAACCATCCCTCTCCCCAGTCTGTGCTGTGCCCCATCTTCGTATTCGTGCACACGCACCTCAATAAGTCCTGAAACCTACATAATGTGGAGACCTGCTTCCTTTCCCCTCACCTCCACATTTCTTTAGCAAGGAATCAGCACTTTAACCCCACCCCTCCATCTCAGTGATGACCCTTTCTCTTGTCTGCAACGCTTCCCTTCTACCTCCTTTTCAGTCTATCATTTCCAGGCGCCAAAGTGACATTAATTGCTTTGACTTCTCCATTCCTCCACCCACTCCATCCCCTCTGAACCCAGGCTCTCTGCTCACTCCACACCGATCACAATCTTGTTACCACATCTGGAGACAAAGGCAGGGCCACTGTGATCTGGTGGATTGACCTCCACATTACAGAGGCCAAAACAGAAGCTCTCAGACACCTTCTTGCACTCCCCCCCCCACCCTCTGATCATTACTCCACCAAAGAACATCAGGCAATGGTCTGATCTCCCCGATCATTACAAATTTCATCACATCAGGAGCCGATCCTTCCATGTCCTCGACTTGATTATGCTCCAGCTTTGCACTTCCTGCTGCTATCTCCTCATACTTAGGCTCTATCCTGTCTGCACATGTCCATTCGGTTCTCATCCACTTCCAGAAAACTTCTCATGCTTTCCACCATTTTGAAAGCTTCCAATTCCTTGGTCCGAATTGCCTCATCTTCATCATCAATGTCTGGTCTTTATACACCTTCATCCCCCCAAAAGGTCTCCAGACCCTGTACTTCTTTCTGGAACAAAGATCCAGCCAATTTCTCTTCACCAACACTCTCATCTGCCATATTCTTACCCTCAGCAAAGTTTATTTTGATATTTTCCAACTTTACTATGAATCAAAGGTGGACACTCACATGAGCCCCAGCATCCCCTGTCTTTTTGTTGCCAAAGTGGAACAAGCCTCCTTTCAAACAAGGTCTGGCATTGACCCTCTAATGTTTCTCCACAACACTAATGAGCTCATTGGTGCTGCTTGCTTTCCTCTTCCTTCTCATCAACTTTATCACCTTTGTTACTAACTTCCACTTTGCCATCAAATTCTCTTAGAGTATTCTGACATGTCTCTCCCTTTTCTGGATCTCCTTGTCTCCATCTCAGGATGGATCATATTCTGCATGGAGGTCGGTGACCAGTGGTGTACTTCAGGGATCTTTTCTGGGACCCCTTCTCTTTGTGATTTTTATAAATGACCTGGATGAGGAAGTGGAGGGATTGGTTAGTGAATTTGGTGATGACACAAAGGTTGGAGGTGTTGTGGATGGTGTGGAGGGCTGTCAGAGGTTACAGCGGGACATTGATAGGATGCAAAACTGGGCTGAGAAGTGGCAGATGGAATTCAACCCAGATAAATGTGAGGTGGTTCATTTTGGTAGCTCAAATATGATGGCAGAATATAGTATTAATGTGGGAATTATAGTCTGACATCGGTGGTGGGAAAAATGCTAGTTGGTTATCAAAGATGAGATAACAGCAATTTGGAAAGAGGTGAAATCATTGGACAAAGCATGGATTTGTGAAAGGAAAATCATGTCTGATGAATCTTATAGAAATTTTTGAGGATGTAACTAGTAGAGTGGATAGGGGAGAGCCAGTGGATGTGGTATATTTGGATTTTCAAAAGGCTTTTGACAAGGTTCCACACAGGAGATTAGTGTGCAAACTTAAAGCACACAGTATTGGGGGTATGGTATTGATGTGGATAGAGAATTGCTTGGCAGACAGGAAGCAAAGAGTGGGAGTAAACGGGACCTTTTCAGAATGGCAGGCAGTGACTAGTGGGGTACCGCAAGGCTCAGTGCTGGGACCCCAGTTGTTTACAATATATATTAATGATTTAGACGAGGGAATTAAATGCAGCATCTCCAAGTTTGTGGATGACACAAAGCCGGGCAGCGGTGTTAACTGTGAGGAGGATGCTAAGAGGATGCAGGGTGACTTGGATAGGTTAGGTGAGTGGGCAAATTCATGGCGGATGCAATTTAATGTGGATAAATGTGAGGTTATCCACTTTGGTTGCAAGAACAGGAAAACAGATTATTACCTGAATGGTGGCCAATTAGGAAAAAGGAAGGTGCAACGAGACCTGGGTGTCATTGTACACCAGTCATTGAAGGTGGGCATGCAGGTACAGCAGGCGGTGAAAAAGGCAAATGGTATGTTGGCATTCATAGCAAGAGGATTTGAGTACAGGAGCAGGGAGGTTCTACTGCAGTTGTACAAGGCCTTGGTGAGACCACAGCTGGAGTATTGTGTGCAGTTTTGGTCCCCTAATCTGAGGAAAGACATCCTTGCCATGGAGGGAGTACAGAGAAGGATCACCAGATTGATTCCTGGGATGGCAGTACTTTCATATGAAGAAAGACTGGATCGACTAGGCTTATACTCTCTGGAATTTAGAAGATTTAGGGGGGATCTTATTGAAACGTATAAAATTCTAAAGGGATTGGACAGGCTAAATGCAGGAAGATTGTTTCCGATGTTGGGGTGTCCAGATTGAGGGGTCACAGTTTAAGGATAAAGGGGAAGCCTTTTAGGACCGAGATGAGGAAAAACTTCTTAACACAGAGAGTGGTGAATCTGTGGAATTCTCTGCCACAGTAAACAGTTGAGGCCAGTTCATTGACTATATTTAAGAGGGAGTTAGATATGGCCCTTGTGGCTAAAGGGATCTGGGGGTATGGAGAGAAAGCAGGTACAGGGTTCTGAGTTGAATGATCAGCCATGATCATACTGAATGGCGGTGCAGGCTCAAAGGGCCGAATGGCCTACTCCTGCACCTATTTTCTATGTTTCTATGTAAGACTCTTGGCAGTGTGGAGGATCAGAGGGATCTTGGGGTCCGAGTCCATAGGACACTCAAAGCTGTTGCGCAGGTTGACCCTGTGGTTAAGAAAGCATATGGTACGTTGCCTTCATCAATTGTGGGATTGAGTTTAGGAGCCGAGAGGTAATGTTGCAGCTATATAGGACCCTAGTCAGACTCCACTTGGAGTACTGTGCTCAGTTCTGGTCGCCTCACTACAGGAAGGATGTGGAAACTATAGAAAGGGTACAGAGGAGATTTACAAGGATGTTGCCTGGATTGGGGAGCATGCCTTATGAGAATAGGTTGAGTGAACTCGGCCTTTTCTCCTTGGAGCGACAGAGAACGAGAGGTGACCTGATAGAGGTATATAAGATTATGACAGGTATTGATCATGTGTATAGTCAGAAGCTTGTTCCCAGGGCTGAAATGGCTAGCATGAGAGGGCACAGTTTTAAGGTGCTTAGAAGTAGGTACTGAGGAGATGTCAGGGGTAAGTTTTTTACTCAGAGAGTGGTGAGTGCATGGAATGGGCTGCCGGTGATGGTGGTGGAGGCAGATACGATAGGGTCTTTTAAGAGACTCCTGGACAGGTACATGGAGCTCAGACAAATAGAGGGCCATGGGTAACCCTAGGTAATTTCTAAGGTAAGGACATGTTTGGCACAGCTTTGTGGGCCGAAGGGCCTGTATTATGTTGTAGGTTTTCTATGACCCAAGCTATCCATCAATACCTAATATAAACCACTAACTCCCACGGCTAATTTGACTATGCCTCCTCCCACTCTGTCTTCTGCAAGATACCATTCCTTTCCCTCACTTCTCTGTGTCCATTGCATCTGCTCTCAAGATGAGAGTTCCCATTCCAGAACACCTGAAACATCCTCCTTTCTCAGGAAGTGTGGCTTCCCCTCTACCGCAGCTGATAAAGCCCTCGCAGCCCTGGAGCAGGGTCTGAACCCGAAATGTCCACCATCCCTCTCCCTTCACAGACGCTGGTCGACTCGCTGAGTTCTTCCAGAAGTTTGTTTTGTTTTGTTCCAAACTCAAGCATCTACAGTCTGTTAGGTCTCGAAACATTTCTGCTTTAACATTTGCAGTGCACATCACAGACTCTGAATAGAGAACTCAGCGTAAAACTGAAATTTAAAGCAATTTTCAATTATTATAGAGGACTGATGCAAACAATATTGAACAAATAAGGCAAAAAGAAGTGTTCCAAGTACTTTAGTGGAAATATTAAAAACACCAACCTCAAAATAAAAGGTCCAGTTGAAAAATAAGAAAGTGATGTAGAAATGAATGTAACTATTCGAACAACTGAGTGTTTTAAATAATGAGGAGTTTATAGATAGTAGTTTCAGGGAGGTAGTTATGCCAAAGGAGCAGGGCACAGGAAATTGGGTTACCGTCAGGCGAGGGAAGGGGAAAGGGCAGGTAGAGCAGGGTTCCCCTGTGGCCATTCCCCTCAACAACAAGTTTTGGATACTGTTGGGGGGATGACTTAACTGGGACAACTTGCGGCAGCCGGATCTCTGGCACTGAGTCTAGTTCTGCAGTGCAGAAGGGAGGGGGGAAGAAGAGGAGAGCGGTAGTGATAGGGGACTCGATAGTTAGAGGTACAGACAGGAGATTCTGTGGTCGTGACAGAGACTCCCAGATGGTTTGTTGCCTCCTGGGTGCCAGGGTCAGGGATGTCTCTGACCATGTGCACAGCATTCTGAAGCGGGAGGGTGAGCAGCCAGATGTCATGGCTCATATCGATACCACTGACGTAGAAAGAATGAGTGAGGGGGTCCTGAGGAATGAGTATAGAGAGCTTGGTAGGAAGTCAAAAAGCAGGACCTCGAGGGTGGTAATCTCAGGGTTGCTACCTGTGCCACGTGCCAGTGAGGGTAAGAATAGGATGCTGTGGAGGATGAACACGTGGCTGAGGAACTGGTGTAGGGTGTCAGATTTTTGGATCATTGGGACCTCTTCTGGGGCAGGTGGGACCTGTACAAGAGAGACAGGTTACACCTGAACTACAGGGGGACCAATATCCTTGCAGGGAGGTTTGCCAGTGCTATTGGGGAGGGTTTAAATTATATTTGCGGGGGGGATGGGAACCAGAGTGCCAGAACAGATAGTGGAGTGGGGGAAAATGAATGATGTTAAACTTTCATGCAAAGTCACAAATAGAGGGGTTGTGTGTGGTGGTAATAATCTTCTGAGGCGTGTCTATTTCAATGTGAAGAGTATTGTGGGGAAGACTAATGAGCTGAGGGCATGGATTGACACATGGAATTATGACATTGTAGCCATTAGTGAAACTTGACTACAGGAGGGGTAGGACTGGCAGCTTAATGTTTCTCTCTTTCAATCTTTTTATACTGGCAGCTTAATGTTTCAGGGTTCTGAGGTTTCAGACGTGATAGAGGCAGAAGGATGAAGGGTGGGGTGCGGGTGGCGCTGCTAGTCAGGGAAAATGTTACAGCAGTGCTCAGGCAGGACAGATTACAGGGATTGTCTACCAAGGCCATATGGGTGGAGCTGAGAAGCAGGAAAGGTATGACCACATTAATGGGGTTGTATTATAGACCACCCAATAGTCAGCGAGAATCGGAGGAGCAAATCTGCAGAGAGTTAGCAGACAACTGCAGAAAACATAAAGTTGTGATAGTAGGTGATTTTAATTTTCCACATATTGATTAGGACTCCCTGTCAGGGTCCGGTCCGGTCCGGAATCCGCGTTCTGGGTCTCGATCCGGTCCGAGGGCTCCGGACTCCGGGTCCTGCAGTTGTCCCTCCCGTCACTCGTAAACTAGTTAGGACCCTCCTGGCTCAAGGAGGCACACCTGTGACTCATTGAGCTGCAGGTGTTTATAAGGGGCCTTGGGACTGGGACCAGGCGGGTGGTCGTTTTGTTCTGTTTCCCTGCCGGCTCTGAACTCTTCTCTGCATTCTGTTATCCTGCCTGGGCTCAGATCGACTCCTCATCATGCTTCTCTGCCCCATCCCAGTACTGCCAGGTTGGTCCTCTCCCCCACCTTTCTTCCCATGCGCTGGTCCCGCTTCTCCGCTCGTTTGTGTTGTTCGCGCGGTCGCGCTGTCTGCCGGCCTTTCCCGATTTTCCTGTTATCATGGCTGTTGTGTTGGTCACCCTGGACCTATGCCCGTTCCTACCCCTTGCCTCCATCGGGCAGGTCCGGCTGACCTGCCGCTGCCTGGCGGTGGTTCTGCCTGTTCCTATCCCTTGCCTCTGTCGGGAAGGCCCGGCCGGTCTGCCGCTGCCCGGTGAGGGTTCTGCCCCGTCCTCCTCTTCTGCCCAAACCCTAGGATTGTGCCCCGCACCCACCTAGGGGTCAGTGTCGTGCCCAGGCCTCCGGTATTTCCGCCTGGAAGGCGACCCTACCCGGGACATATGCAGCCCGCCCAGTGAGAGCTCTCCTCTGCCCCGTCTAGCCACCTAGACCTGCCTGCCTGCCTGCCTGCCTGAACCCCGGGGACCTGACTGCCTGCCTGCCTGGACTCCGGGAGCGTGTCTACCTGAACTCAAACTCTTGGAGCCCGCTCCGCTCTGCCTGCCTGGACTCCGGGAGCCCGCTCCGCTCTGCCTGCCTGACACTCTATCGACCTGAACCCCAGCTCTACCCTTAAGTGCCATGGCATCCCCATTCTGTCCTCCCCCTAGTACTTCAGTGTCTGCGTCCTGGCGTTTGGGTCCATCCGGCCGCGTTCCTGACACTCCCATACTGTTAAAGGTCTAAATGGGTTAGAGTTTGTAAAATATGTTTTCTAAATCAATATATAGAGGTACCAACTAGAGAGGATGCAATACTAGATCTCCTATTAGGAAACAAGTTAGGACAAGTGACAGAAGTGTGTGTAGGGGAACACTTTGGGTCTAGTGATCATAACGCCATTAGTTTCAACTCGGTCATAGATAAAGATAGATCAGGTCCTCAGGTTGAGGTTCTAAACTGGAAAAAGGCCAGATTTGAAAAATGAGAAAGGATCTAAAAAGCGTGGATTGGGACAGGTTGTTCTCCGGCAAGGATGTGATTGGTAAGTGGGAGGCCTTCAAAGGAGAAATTTTGAGAGTGCAGAGTTTGTATGTTCTGTCAGGATTAAAGGCAAAGTGAATAAGAAAAAGGAGCCTTGATTTTCGAGGGATATTGGAAATCTGATAAAGAAGAAGAGAGAGATGACAGGTATAGGGAACAAGGAGCAAATAAAGTCATTGAGGAGTATAAAAAGTGCAAGAAAATACTTAAGAAAGAAATCAGGAGGGCTAAAAGAAGACATGAGGTTGCTTTGGCAGTCAAGGTGAAGGATAATCCTAAGAGTTTCTACAGGAATATTAAGAGCAAAAGGATAGAAAGGGATAAAATCGGTCCTCTTGAAGATCAGAGTGGTCGGCTATGTATGGAACCAAAAGAAATGGGGGAGATCTTAAATGGGCTTTTTGCATTTTTATGTACTAAGGAAACTAGCAAGGAGTCTATGGAAATAAGGCAAACAACTAGTGAGGTCAGGGAACAGATTAAAGAGGAGGAGGTGCTTGCTGTCTTGAGGCAAACCAGAGTAGATAAATCCCCAGGACCTGACAGAGTATTCTCTTGGACCTTGAAGAAGACTAGTGTTGAAATTGCAGGGGCCCTGGCAGATATATTTAAAATGTCGGTATCCATGGGTGAGGTGCTGGAGGATTGGAGAATAGCTCATGTTGTTCCGTTGTTTAAAAAAGGCTCTAAAAGTAATCCGGGAAATTATAGGCCGGTGAGTTTGACGTAGTAGGTAAATTATTGGAAGGAGTACTAAGAGATAGGATCTACAAGTATTTGGATAGACAGGGACTTATTAGCGAGAGTCAACATGGCTTTGTGTGTGGTAGGTCATGTTTAGCCAATCTATTAGAGTTTTTCAAGGAGGTTACCAGGAAAGTGGATGAAGGGAAGGCAGTGGATGTTGTCTACATGGACTTCAGTAAGGCCTTTGACAAGGTCCCACATGGGAGGTTAGTTAGGAAGATTCAGTTGCTAGGTATACATGGTGAGGTAGTAAATTGGATTAGACATTGGCTCAATGGGAGAAGCCAGAGAGTGGTAGTGGAGGATTGCTTCTCTGAGTGGAGGCCTGTGACTAGTGGTGTGCCACAGGGATCAGGGCTGGGTCCATTGTTATTTGTCATCTATATCAATGATCTGGATGATGTGGTAAATTGGATCAGCAAATTTTTTTTTATTTTTGCTTAACGTTGTTGAATATCGTCCACATCAAAACCGGCGATCTATCTATGCATGGGGTCCATTCAATGTAAAATACTGATTTATGTACAGAAGAGTACACTAATATGGCTGAAAATAGGGTTCAATTAGATAATGAAAACATTTATGGTCAGATTGTCCATGAGTAATTCAACTGCAAATGCCTGTAAATGTATTTCAATATATACAGTATATAGTTGCATGTTATAGTGGACTACAATTGTTTGTTTCCTGGAAATTCAGAAACAGCATATTTAAAATGAGCCTGATAGTGATCTTGCATGCCACATTCATGAACACAGCTTAAAGGAGTTTGTCAGGTGAAACTAAATAGAGCCAGTGTCTCAAGTGTGCCTGTGAGCGATGCCCATTCTAGACAGTTACAACTTCAAAGACTTCTTCAGTTTCTCAAGTATATGAAATTCTCAAATCATCAATAATCATTGCAAACATCGGCATGTATTGTGGTATTTTTTTATCAAGTCCAGGACACAATGAAAATTCAACATGCACTGGACACAAAATGCACTTTATGTTCTGAGTTTTGCATTGGAGTCGCCAGATTTGGATAAATTGCCAGGGAATAAAACTGCAGAATCAGTCAAAAATCCCTACTTGCATTGCGTCTGCTTTGGTCCCTACCAACATATACATCGGGATTATCTGTGTTAAACTTGCAGTATAAGAGTGGGTCACAGATATTCAAAACAATTGAATGAATTGAATTTATGAATGATCTGTGGGGTGTTTTTTTAATCTTTTAATCGTTCACAGGACACAAGTGCCACTGACAATGCTAGCATTCATCTCCATTAATCCACGCCACATAAACTGGCTTCTCAGGGCATTTCCAGGATCGATTAAGAGGCAGCCATATTAATGTATCTAGTGTCACATGTGAAAGGCTCGCAGATTTCTTTAACCTGAAGTAGTTCTTTTACTTTAGTTTCGTGGGTACCTTTACTCACACCGGATTTTCATTCCTGTGTGCATTTCTTGAATTTGAAGTTCCTAGCAGCTGGAGTAGGATTTGAATTCCAATATCTGGATCAATAACCTAGGTTTTTAAATATTAGCCTAAGAATGGAAACACTATGGTTGTGAACGCCAAAATGGCAGGCCATGCAAAGGAAATAAAAATGATGAGCACAGTGAAGTAGCAGGTTCATTCTCAAATGGATATTCCCCTGAATGTTTCTCTAACGACTGTGATTTTCCATACAGCAACAGATAAAGTGACCAATCTTAGACAATCATAAGCCCTCAGGGTTTACAAAACCCATAATGGATGGTTTCAAAGCCCTGGATGGACATATCAAACTGAATATTAAATAATAAAAAAAGTTGGAGTTGGAACAGACCACCTCAGATTTGAGCTCTCAACCATCTAAACATATAATCTCAAAGTGGCCCTCTAGTCCTTAATACAACTTTTAGAATATAAAGCAGTACAGCATTAGACAAGCCATTCAGCCCATGATGCTGTATCAACCGTGATGCCAATTTATACTAAATGTTCTCCTCTGTATCATCCATATACCTCAATTCCCTTCATAACCATGCGTTTAAATTCTTATCATTTTCTTCCTTACAAGGTAATATCAAATGACCATGGAAAACCGTATAGAATATATTTTTATGAACAAAAGGAAAGTCACTAAAGGGCAGTGAGTATTGCAATTGAATGACTACACAATGTAGATGAGTTGGAGTCAAATTGAAGGAACAATAAACAGCACCCACCTTGCCAATGAAAATTTGACCATTGGAGGATGTAAAATTGAACCAACAAAATAAAAATATGAAAACAAGTATGAAATGATTTGTAAATTATTGCTGCAGCAAACAAATAAAATACTTAGATCTGGAACATACAATGTCGAGCTTAATGAAGAAACAGTTAGCAAGGAAAACAGCAAACAGTAATTTTCAACAAACTTGGAAGTTATTCTGGTAACAAAAGTTTAAAGTTTCGAAAGAGATAGAGAGTGAAAGCAACAGAGGGCAGGATGGGAATTCAAAGACGTTCATCAGAAGAATGAAAAGTGGCCTGACACAAATGGGTAATAAATATAATTTCGGTGTAATGCTTAAAACAATTTATTTGTACTAAAATATTTTCTTCCAGGATAAACTTTTCTGTTTTTTAGAAATATTGTTCTTCAATTTATAAACATCAGTTACATGTAAGAATTAGTATTTCACATTGCATAAAACTAATATTTCCTTGAAGTAATCACAATAAAGAAATAAATATAAACAGGAGCATCCTAAAGTGTAAAGCCAAAATGTAAAGGTCAATATTTCTCTGGGTTTGTTGTCAATCAAACTCACTTTAAAGGGCTTGAAAACGTTATCCAATCTTGAGGCAGTACTCAGCTAACCTCATCATCCTCAAAGCGAATATGGAGCAAAGGTAAATGTGAAACATGTCTTATCTCTAGCTGCTTAACTCCATATCACTTGCTTTTGGAATGACAGCACAGAGTTCAACTCACAAGATAATATCAATATTAAATTTACATTACATATTGTAAACATGTTATTTTCAATAATTCTTCATGGAATGCAATGGTTTGATGTTCATGCTTAATGTGCATTTTGCCATGACTTATTTTGCAAAAGAGTAACATGAAGTTATAATGATTTAATAGAATTGAGAATTGAGGCAGCTCTTCAGTCATTTCATTCAGCTAGAACATGAGAAATGACAAAGGCAATAATGCAAATAGTGTTCTACAAATTGAAATTGCCGTTTATAATACAGTATGTCAGTTCATTATGGAAGAAATAATGACAGCTTTTTTCATAGATCTTTCCCAGTGAATCCTTAGCATTCCACCAAACACATACTGAAATAATCATTAATGTAATTATAATAAATAAATGGTTATCATTATTATGTTGTGTAGAAAATGCCTTTGAAAATTATTCAGTTGTTCCTGCTGATTTTTGCTTGTATGAAAAGAAGCTGCTGTAAATGGCTTCTGGTCTCAGCTTTGGTTATTTCCCAGGCACATGTATTAAATTGCTAAAAATGTCAAAGCAAAATATAAAAATACATTGGAGAATAGGATCAGAAGATGCTGCAGAAGGTTGTAAACTCAGCCAGCTCCAAGCCTGTCCGGCATCCAGGACATCTTCAAGGAGCGATGCCTCAAAAAAAAGGTGGCATCCATTGTTAAGGACCCCCATCACCCAGGACATGCCCTCTCCTTTTTTGCTACTATCAAGGAGGTGGTGCAAGAGCCAGAAAACACATGCTCGACATTTAAGGAACAGTGTCTTACCCTCTGTCAGCACATTTGTGAAAGTTCCAGGAACCCATGAACACTATCTCACTATTTTGCTATCTTTTTGCACTACATATTTATTTTTATATCTCTTGTTTTAACTTATAGTATTTTTATGTATTATTTTGTACTGCTGCCTCAAAGCAGTAATTTTCAAGACATATGTCAGTAACAATAAACCTGATTTGGATTCTACATCGGAATAATACAGTATACTTGCTCTCTTACCTTCTGTTTGAGAAACTTTCTCAGCTTCTTGAAGTATTTCCTAATTTTGTCCTTTCGTTTTGACCTGGATTTTGAGCTTGGTTTTCTTATACATGCTTCCAGCTCTCTGAGTTGCCGATCCAGAAGAAGTCTGAAGTGTTCCACTTCTTTCCTAGACCAAGCGACTGAATCCAGGTTCATGCTGTAGACTTTGGTGATTTGTTGCAATGTTTGATGGACAATATTGATTCCCTCTTGGATCTGTGCAAAACACATGCAGTGGTGTTACAGATCTTCCCAGCTATTACCCCTTTAGTATTTATCAACATGAACAAGAAATTAACAAACAGGAAAACATGAAACTGGAAATCGTTTGTTTTTAACAAGTAGAATTTGAATCTGATGCACGTGGTTTGGGATTGCAAGCCACTAAGGCTACGTCCATACTAGACCGGATAATTTTGAAAATGCCAGCTTCGCGTAAAAACGATAGGCATCCACACCAAGCGATTTTTGAAAATACCTCCGTCCACATTAAAATGGGTATTTGGGCGAATCTCCTCCTACTGGGCATGCTCAGGACACATCTACAGAAAACAAACGACATGTTTGGTGTCGAATCTCGCTGTGAAAGTGCGCGTTTGTGCAGTTACAGACTAGAAAAACTTAAAAGGAAATTGCCAATTGACAGACAGCTGTTGGCTCTCATGCAGGAGGACTTAAAACTAAATAAAACAAATACTGGAGCATATGGAGGCAACTGACAGGGAGCTCACGGACTGTATGACCCGGCTGACGATGAACATTGAAAAACTGACTAACTCTGTTGCAGTAATAAAGCATTTTGTTAATGTATAAAACATGTCTGCATCAGTGTTATCTTGTATTTCCATACAATGTTACATCAGGCTGTTACACATCTATTGTCAGAGAAGTACTTGCATAAATAGGTAAACTATCTTCATACAAGCAAGGACAGAAAACAGGGCAAAGTGAGTGTACTTATTTATTCAGTAAGTTATGGGTCAAAGTATTTGGTGAGTACATTTCTAACTCTTCTGGCTTCAGTCTCATTGCCGTCTGTTCTGAACTTGTTAGGTTGTGTTCAAGAAAACAATGAAATGCCGCGCTACTGCCACCATCTGTTCCGGCACGTCATGACAACATTTCTAGAAATCTCAGGTTACCCCGTCAACACTACTCTGCACAATCGGCGTTTCAAATTTACACACTCTGGAGGGAGTTTTTGAAAAGTTCTGTTTTTGGGAGAGGAAAACGCTGTTTCAGTGTGGATGGAGGGTCAAAACGAAGAGAAAAAACTTTGGTTACGGATTTATCTGGTCTAGTGTGGACGTAGCATAAGTTAACAGCAAATAAAAACAGAGTGCAAAGGGGACTCATAGACAAAGCTTCCTAGGTGCCTATAGATTAGCATTAAAATGAAACAGAAACAGTAAAGCAGTTTTATGATTGCAAATGAGAGGAGTACAGAGGATGGCTATACTGGATTGACTATTCATGAATCACAAAATGTTAGTAGGAAAATGCAACATGTAGTTAGGAAGGCACTGGCACGTTGACCCTTATTCAAATAACTTTGAAGTTTAGAAATACTTTGACATCTATACAGAATATTGGTGACACCAGATCTGAAATATTGTGCACAGTTTTGGTCCTCTTATTTAAGGAAGGAAATTCACTTTTAAATTGGCATCAATATGGTTGGCAGGATGGAAATATATCTCTACCAAATGAGATGTAAGGTGCTCCTTCTTTCTTCTAGCCTGCAGGTCAGCCTTGGGCAAGGTGCAGCACCTGCTTAGCCCCCCCACCCCACCTGATCAAGGTCACGTAAAGCCATAGCGACAGGTGGTGGATGGTCATATGAGCAACTGGTGCATATCATGAGTCCTGGTTATGTGACCACTGACTTCAGACAGACCATCTCTGAAGAGTATTGATAATGGTTGGGGTCAGCCCTGTTGTAAAGGCACCGCCCAGAAGAAGGCAATGGCAAACCTCTTCTGTAGAAAAATTTGCCAGGAACAATCATGGTCGTGATCACCCATGTCATAAGACATGGCACATAATGATGGTGATGATGACGGGCACAGATATTGTGAACAGAAGTGTTTGTTTCTGTGCTGTAATGTTGTATGTTCCACATGAGCAGCCCAAAGTAGATCCATGAGACTAATTCTTGAGATGAGACAGTTAGTCTATCATGAGCAGTTTAATTTGAATCTCTATTTTTGGAGCTTAGAAAAATGAGGTCTTATTGGATTGAAACTTTTAATTTCCATAGGGGGCATGCTAGGGTAAATCTTAAGATGTTTCCACTAGTTGGAAAATTTTGAGTAGAGGGATGTAGTTACAAGCTAATGTAATTACAAGGGCAGTGATTTAAAACTGAGAAACTTAGGCATTTCTGCTCATGTAGGGTGGTGAATTTCTGGAACTCTTTAGCTTTGAGACTTGCAGATGAGAGGTTATTAAAAGTAGTTAAAGGGAAAGCAGACACATTTTTGCAAAGTAGGAGAATTTCTAGGATAAGTGGAAGTGGCATTGATGGAGAATTGAGGCTCGGGCAGATAAGCCATGACCACATTGAAGATTGTGACAGGCTTCAGCTGCTCAGTACCCTACTCCCGTTCCTATTTTCATGTGTGTTTTTGTGTGATTAACATCAAGTTGACAAATCAGCAGGGAATCAAGCTAAATATAAACATGCAGCGTTGAACTATTAAAATAAGTAAGGCTGACAGAGTCCATAAGAAAATTAATTGTTTGTTTACACCTTTCAAAATGGTTTTCCAATATAATATAGTCAGCTTACACTTCATATTTTTGTAGTCACATTGTTTGTATGTATGACCCTGGTTGAGATTTAATTAAATCTCTTTCAATTTTATATAAAATTATATCATATTATAAGGAATCTTCTTTAATGTTGCTTTATCTATGCATCATGAATTAACCTTTTCTCCTTGCATGGTGTTTCGTTGTTGGATGGACTTCCTCAGCCTCAGTGGTGGCATATTCATTTATATTGTCTCTAGGCAGGGGTTCCCAACCTTTTCTACGCCATGGCTAATACCATTAAGCAAGGGACCCATGGACCCTTGCATGGTCCACCCCAGGTAATGAACCCTAGTAGATAGGGGGTGATGAGTATTGGTGACTCCCTACTACCAAGAAATTCTATGGTAGTGTAGTGTTTAGCACAGTGTTTTACAGTTCAGATGACCTGGATTCAATTCCCACTTTTGCCTGTAAGGAGTGTGTGTATTATTCCCATGTCTGGCTGAGCTTCCTCCGAGTGCTCCAGTTTCCTCCCACAGTCCAAAGACATACCGGTTGGTAGGCTAATTAGACTCAGATTAAATCAAAGGTTGCTGGGCAATGTGATTTGATGGCCTGGAAGGGTCTATCCCACATTGTTTCTCAATAAATAAATTTAAAAAGGAGCTGAAAATGATTGAAGGGAAATATTTGCTTTATTGCATAAAAGAGGAGCGAATTAAAATTCATTCAAAGGTAATTAAAGTTCACTCTACTGCCTGCATACTCTTGAGAGATAGAATGGCCTCCTTAACTGTTAGATCAAATTACCCTTTTACCATCAAAATTTCATCCTGAAAGTGATGCTGTCAACACAAACCTGCTGCAAACTGTTGCAGTGAGAATCACTGAGTGAAATTAGGCTAACAGAATGTTGCAGAGTGACAGAATGACAGGATGTGTGGTGGTAAATGAATTGAAATTTCAAGGAGTTTGAAATTAAAAAGGAGTCAAATATTTAAAGAGAGCAAGGCTGAATCAGATAAGAATATAGGAAGTAAGAGCTGGAATAGACCATAATTAGTCTGTCTTGCACCCAGTAAGGTGAAGGATGATGTCTAACCTCAAGTTGGTTTCCCAACCCATCCACATAACTTGAGATTCCTTTAGAGCCACTTCAGCATTGAAATTATAACTGAATAATCAAAGCCTCCTGGACATAGAGAAGTGACAGACTCTGAGTTTGAAATTTCTCCTCATCATAGTTCAGAATGGATGACCCCTTATCCTGAAACAATGATGCCTGTTTGCAGATTCACCAGACAAATGAACCTGCCTTTCTATATCTAACTTGACAATCTCTTTCAAAATGCCACATCTCAAAGGCATCAAATCTCTTTCTTTTAAATTTGTGAATATTCTCTAGGAAATATTACACTCCAGGAAATAAAGCTGATTAATGAATGCACACCAACTGAAAAGCAAGGTGCACCTTGTGTACAGAATTAGGTCAAAACTGCAAAGTGTACGTCAGATGTGAACCAAATAAAATGATGACAATTTGCAACTATACGTGTTTATACTTGCACTCCAAATTCCTGCTTTCCTGTCATTAGCTCTGCGGCCTCTGTGACTTGCCATAGAGCATAAGCTTCTTGGGTTCTTGAGTACCTTATTTACTAAGCATTATCTTAACTTGAGCTATTAAGTTCCTGAGAGCTTTCTGTCTAACATTGTCATGTTAATTGTGACTGGCATGGGTTTCCTGCATTCGATGATTGTTTAAAGAGTACTCTCATTTGTTGCCTAAGCAGTTAAGAATTAGAGGGTTAGGGTAAGCCTTGTGGGATAATGGGTGTAAGGGTAGACCTCTTTATAGAATACATAAAACTTAGGCTTATGGCATAAGGGGATAAAACAAGAAGGGAAGGAATTATTTTGATATGAATTAGAATTGGCCATACTATCATTAATTATTCCTTATATCCTGTTGGAAAACTTCAATCAGTTTTGTGTACGTCTGTCATCATTATGGAACAGTTGAGCGTATACTATTACAGGAGTAAAGATGTTATATCTGAATGCACACAGTATAAGGAATAAGGCAGGTGAACTTGCAGCACATTTGCAGATTAGCAGGTATGATGTTGTCGGCATAATGGAATCGTGACTGAAAGATTATAGCTGGGAGTTTAATTTCCAAGGATAGACATTGTATTGAAAGGATAGGCAGGAAGACAGAGGGGGTGGCATTGCTCTGTTGGTAAAAAATGACACCAACTCATTAGAAAGAGGTGACATAGGATCAGAAGATGTTGAATCATTGTGGATAGAGTGAAGGAACTGCACGGGTAAAAAGACCCTGATGGGAGCTGTACACAGGACACTAAACAGCAGTAAGGGTGTGGCCTGCAAATTACAATGGGAGATAGAAAATGCACGCCAAAAGTACAATGTTACAATCATTATGAGGGACTTCAATACACAGGTAGACTGGGAAAATCAGGTTGGTGCTGGATTTCAGGAGGGGGAATTTCTAAAGTGCCTACGAGTTGGCTTTTTAGAAAAATCTGTGGTTGACCCCACTAGAGTATCAGCATTCTGGGATGGGTGTTGTGCAATGATCCAGAATTGCTTAGAGAGCTTAAGGTAAAAGAACCCTTAGGGGTAAGTGATTATAATATGATCAAGTTCACCATGAAATTTGAGAAGGAGAAGCTAAAATCAGACGCATCAGTATTACAGTGGAGTAAAGGGAATTACAGAGAGGAGTGGGCCAGAGAAAGAACACTGGCAGGGATGATGGCAGAGCAGCAATGGCTGTATCTTCTGGAAGCAATTTGGAAGGCACAGGACATATACATCCCAAAGAGGAAGAAGTATTCTAAAGGAAAGATGGCACAACCATGGCTAACAAGAGAAGTCAAAGCCAACATAAAAGCCAAAGAGAGGGCATAATGTTGAGCAAAGATTAATGGGAAGTTAAAGGATTGGGAAGCTTTTAAAAATCACCAGAAGGCAACTAAAAAGTCATTAAGAAGGCAAAGATGGAATACAAAAGTGAGCTAGCCAATAATATTAAAGAGGATGCCAAAAGTTTCTTCAGATACATAAAGGGTAAAAGAGAGGTGAAGACGGATAGTCAACCATTGAAAAATGATGCTGGAGGGGCAGTAATGGGGGACAACAAAGCAGCAGATGAATTAATTAAGTATTCTGCATCAGTCTTCACTGTGGAAGGCACTAGCAGTATGGTGGAAATTCCAGGTTTCAGGGGTCATGAAGTGTGTGAAGTTACCATAACTAGAGAGAAGGATCATGGGAAACTGAAAGGTCTGAAGTTAAATAAGTCACATTGACCAGATGGTATGTAATCCAGAACTCTGAAAGAGGTGGCTGAAAAGATTGTGGAGCCATTAGTAACGATCTTCCAAGAATCGCTAGATTCTAAAATGGTTCCATAAGGCTGGACAATTACAAATGTCACTCCACTCTTCAAGAAGGGAGAGAGACAGAAGAAAGAACATTATAGGCCAGTTAGTCTGACCTCAGTGGTTGGGAAAATGTTGGAGTTGATTATTAAGGATGAGGTCTCAGGGTACTTGGAGGCATGTAACAAAATAGGCCACAGTCAGCATGGTTTCGTCAAGATAAAATCTTGCCTGACTAAGCTGGTGGAATTCTTCAAAGAAATAACAAGCAGGACAGACAAAGGAGAATTGGTTGATGTTGTGTACTTGGATTTTCTGAAAGCCTTTGACAAGGTGCCACACATGAGGCTGTTGAACAAGCTATGGTATTACAGGAAAGATTCTAGCATGGATAAAGCAGTGGCTGATTGGCAGGAGAATAAAGGGAGCCTTTTCTGACTGGCTGCCAGTGGCTGGAGATGTCCACAGGGATCTGTGTTGGTACTGATTCTTTGGAAGCTGAAATTAATGGCTCTTTAGCAATGTTTGTAGACAATATGAAGATAAGTGGAGGGGCAGGTAGTTTTGAGAAAGTAGACAGGCTACAGAAGGAGTTAGGGAGATTAGGAGAATTGGCAGAGAAATGACAGATGGAATACTGTGTTGGGAAGTGTATGGTTATGCACTTTGATAGAAGAAATGAAACAGTTGACTATTTTCTAAATGGAGAGAGAATACGAAACAACTGAGGCACAATGGGACTTGGGAATCCTTGTGCAAGATTCAGTAAATTTTAATTTGCAGGCTAAGTATATGGTGAGGAAGGGAAATGTGATGTTAGCATTCATTTCAAGAGGACTAGAATATAAAAACAAGAATGTAATGTTGAGACTTTATAAAGCACTGGTGAGGCCTCACTTGGCGTATTGTGAGCAGTTTTGGGGCCCTTGCCTTAGTAAAGATGTATTGAAACTGGAGAGGGTTCAAAGGAGGTTCAAGAAAATGATTCCAGGATTGAATGGCTTGTTATATGAAGAGCATCTGATGGCTCTAGGCCTGTATTCACTAGAATTCAGAAGCATGAGGGATGACCTAATTAAAACCTATTGAATGGTGAAAGCCCTTGATAGAGTGAATGTGGAGAGGGTGTTTCCTATAGTAAGAGAACCTAAGACCATAGGATACAGCCTCAGAATAGAGGGGTGTCCTTTTAGAACAGAGATAAGGAGGAATTTCTTTAGCAAGAGAGTGATGAATCTGTGGAATTCATTGTCACAGGCAGCTGTGGAAGCCAAGTCTATATATACTTAAGGCAGAAGTTGGTGGAGTTTTGTTTGGTCAGGATATGAAGGGATACAGGGAGAAGGCAGGAGATTGGGGCTGAAAGGAAAATTGGATCAGCCATGATAAAATGGTGGAGCAGACTCGATGGACCAAATGGCCTAATTCTGCTCCTATGTCTTCTGGACTTATGGTTTTATTACATTGCGAAGCATATACCCGGTAAGTTTGAAAGAAATCAAATGCAGTCTTTCCAATATTTGGGGGTTGATTGTTTTCTGTTAACAACTTTATTAATTTATGGGGAGTGACTTTAACTTAATTCATAGTATCTTCTTCCATTACTTGCAATTTATTGGGCTTTTTTTTGGGGGGGGGGTGCAATTTAGTTTTATTTGAAAGAGAAGTAGTAAAGTGTTTCCCCAATTCCCTGCATCACACTCTGGTTCAGTTGGAGGTGGTAATGCACCTTTAAGTTGGATTGTCAACTGTTATTAAAAGTGAGAAGTGCCTTAGTGGAGTCATTGAGATAGAGAGAATTAATTGTCTCGCGGTGTCGCTCCTCCGAGGCTTTGCTAGTATCTCTGTGTCTAACCTCCTGTTTCTGTCTCTTCATGGAGATTCTGGGTCTTTGGTCGAATCGTGAGTCTGCCGTCCGCACCTGGGCCCAGTCTTCTGAGAGCACGCCATGACATTTCTATCTGCTTGTTGTACCACTAAAGAAATACTATGCTCTATTGCAAACAAGCGTAGTAAGGTAGCACTCTAAGCCAAAATATTTACCAGTTCATCAGTGTTTCTCTTCTTACCAAAATGAATCTCCTTACGTTATTAAACTGCCATTCTCCATGTCCCATTTGTAACTGTCTTCCTTCTGCTTTACTGTGTTTCACTTTGAACTCACCTTGCTTCCTCTTCACGTCTTAATTGTTCTAGTTAGTCTGCTACCATAAAACAAATGTGGATATGCCACCATCTAATGTTTTCATCTATAAAAGATAAGGAATATAACTGGGATATCAATTATAGCCAACTAATCAGCATTGTTTATCCCCACTCTGTTTCTGACCTTTAATCACTAATCCATAAATGTTAATGCATACTCACAACACTGTGATCTTACTTCACATCGTAACTTTTATGATGTAGCATATAAATCACCTTTATGACAATTCAGGTATATTGCTCCCTCCGCGCTAAGCCTGATTCAAAACAAAACCTTCTGCTAGCCTTGATATTCTTAATGGAATGGAGATGTTCAAAGTTTATAGAATATAGAGGGTTAGATGAGATACTTTTAAGGAACTGAAAAAGAGAAATACTTCTGCCATTTTGACAGAGATGTGGGCAATGGACATTGTAATCAGTTGTAGTCCAGGGTTACAAGGTGGGAATAGAAAATAATATCCAGGTTACACTCACCTGTAAGTGCTTTGTAAATTTCATCAGCTTCAGGGGCTTGGATTTCAGAGAGAGCCTTTCTGTCACACAGTGCCGCGGAAATGGGCCACCCTGGGAGGAGAAGATAATCTCTGTTACAGAGATGAAATACTGGGGATGCCCGTTTTATTACTTATGCAAACTTGCAACGCCAACCAACTGTCAGTCCTACCGTAACATAGAAACATAGAAAACCTACAGCACAATACAGGTCCTCTGGCTCACAAAGCTGTGCTGAACATGTCCTTACCTTAGAACTACCTAAGCTTACCGCATAGCCCTCTATTTTTCTAAGCTCCATGTACCCATCTAGGAGTCTCTTAAGAGACCCTATTGTTTCCGCCTCCACCGCCGGAGGCAGCTCATTCCACACACTCATAACAAAATTCGTGTGTTTCAGACCCGTCTCTTGGGATTCAACTCACCATTTCACTCAGTTTGTGCAGAGTCTCTGTGTTGAGAACTCGCAGTAACTGTAACCTCTCACAGCCCAGGGTCAGGGTCACGGTCAGAAACAGCCACACACTGCAAACTCTCCAAACACGGCCCAATGCCATCTCCACCCAACACTGAATAAAGCACCGATCTGAGACCAGAATCAGCTTCGAAAACAGCTACCTCATCATCGCCCTTGCACTTTATTTGTCAGCCCACACCGCACTTTCTCTTTGTCTGCAACACTCTATCTATATGCTGTTTCCTTTTTCCTACCTCAAAGTAACTAGATGAGGAATGATTACTGACTGGCACGCAAACAAAAGTGTTTAACTGTATCAGGGTACATGTGACAATAATAACCTTAATGATATCAGTCCATTTCGAAGCACCATCGCTGATAGTAGCCCTCAAACCCCGCGCGAACTTCACTGCCACAAACATGAACTCTTCAAACTTGTATCTCAGGTCAGATTACGTAGTGGGTCAGTTTGTGGGCAGTGGGAAACCCATCCCTCCCGTGCTTAGTATTTTCACTACTGGAGATGTCCAGTCTCATTAGGAGATGCAATTTGATTGGCCCTGGACCTCATCGCCATAGTTTACCTCTGTTGCTCCAGATTCAAGTATCTGCAATCTCTTGTGACTTCATCAACTAGTTTTTTTTCTGAGTTCAAAGTAAATTTATTATCAAAGTATGTGTACATCTACAACTTTAAGTTTCATCTTCTTACAGGCATCCACAAAGCAAAACAACACATTAGAAGCCACGAAAAACCAGTCACAGCAAAGACTGACAAACAGCCAACGTGCAAAAGAGGGGTCTAAGCTTTCCCCTTGGCGTAGACTCGTCCATCGGGGTTTCTTTTTGACCTTTGTCCATGGTTTGCGATGGGTTTTCATTTATATTGGGGCGGGGGACATGGGGATTACAGAATAGGGTCCAAGCACTGTGGTGTGTTTGTTCACTTTGTAACCTGTCTCCCAGCTCACTATGGTCAGCCATTGAACCCGGTTACACATCCTTCAGACTGAAAGTTGCTCAGTAGCAGAAAGTGAATGGTAATGACACACTTTTTTAAAAGTTCTGGAAGGTCGATTACCTCAAAGCTCAGAGATTCCAATATAGAAGAGATTTTCTTATTGAAATACAAATGATAGGAAGATTGACGCCATGGATGAATATTAAGATATTAAAAAGATACTATTGTGCTAGTAAGGGGGCATAAAAGTACTTGCTTATTTGTAGAGGACTTTTCATACAAATGATGTAGTTCAAAGTGGGATAAAATGCTTACACAAAATTAAAAAGGCAAAAAGATGTTAGTTAAAAGCAAAGTTAAATAAATAGGTTTTGAACTAGCCTTTAAAAATGACAACTCAGTCAGCATCCTTTATAGTTTTAGGTACTGAGTTCCATGGTTTAGGAGTGTAGTTAAAAAAATAAGCTGACCTGCCAATTTTCTTTTGAGCGAGATTGTTTAAAGTTAAATTGTAAGTGACTGGTGGAAGAAGACCAGGGAGCCTGAGAAGGATTATAAAACGAAAGTGATTCTGTGATGTACTAAGGTTCCAGGCTATTGAGAGTAGTTAGGACTGGAGTGATGTACTCCCTCGTCCTGGTTTTAGTGAAAAGTGTAGCATAAGGTTCTGAATGAGTTGAAGTTTGTTAATACATTTATTTGGAAGACCAGTAAAAAGTGCATTGCTGTAATCTAGTCTATTCGATATAAAGGTGTGAATTTGTTTCTCAGCATCATTACTTAGCAGAAACAGACATAACTTGGCAACATTTCTAAAGTGTAGAAATGCTGCCCTGGTCAATTCTTTATGTGGGATTTAAAATTCAAATCTGGATAAAGGATAACATACAAGCTGGTTACTTCTGATTTTACAAGAGAGCCAAGTTCCCACATTTATCCAGAAGTTTATAAGACCACAAGACCATAAGATATAGGACAGAATTAAGCCATTTGGCCCACTGATTCTGCTCCGCCATTTCATCATGGCTGATCCATGTTTCCTCTCAGCCCTAATCTCCTACCTTCTCCATACCCTCACGCCCTGACCAATCAAGAATCTATCAACCTCTGCCTCTACAGCTGCCTGTGACAACGAATTCCACAGATTCACCACTCTCTGGCTAAAAAAATTCCTCCTCATCACCTTTCTAGAAGGATACCCCTCTATGCTGAGGCTGTGTCCTCTGGTCTTAGACGCTTCCACCACAGGAAGCATCCACACCACATCCACTCTGTCAAGGCCTTTCACCATTCGACAGGTTTCAATGAGGTCACCCCTCATTGTTTTGAATTGCAGTGAATACAGACCCAACACCATCAAGCATCCTTCATAAAACAAGCTGCTTAAACCTGGAATTGTTTTCGTGAACCTCCTTTGAGCCCTCTCCAGTTTCAGCACACCCATTCTAAGGGGCCCCAACTTGCTGACAATACTCCAAATGAAGCCTCGCTGGTGCTTTATAAAATCTCAACATTATATTCTTGTTTTTATATTCTAGTCCTCTTGAAATGAACGCTAACATTGCATTTGCATTCCTTAGCAGAGGTTCGACCTGCAAATTAACCTTTAGGGAATCCTGCACGAGGACTCCTAGGTCCCTTTGTGCCTCAGTATTTTTGTTGTATTTTCTCTCCATTTAGAAAACATAAGATCATAAGAACATAAGAATCAGGAGCAGGAGTCGGCCATCTGGCCAATCGAGCCTGCTCTGCCATTCAATAAGGATACAGCTGATCTGTTAACCCTTTCATTTCTTCTGCCAAAGTGCATGACCGTACACTTTCCAACACTATTCCATCTGCCATTTCTTTGTCATTCTCTTAATCTAAGCCCTCTGTAGCCTCTCTATTTCCTCAAAACTACCTGCTCATCCACCTATCTTCGTATCATTTGCAAACTTTGCATTGAAGTCATCAATTCCTTCATCCAAATCATTAACACATAACATAAAATTGGTCTGTCATGGTCCCGATCATTAATTCCCTATCTTGCTCCTAATTTCCTTTGATTGTGCCACGATTCCGACTGTTAATTTCCCAATTGCTTCTAATTCTCTTTGATGAAGGCACACCTGGTTTCCATCAACACCGGCAGCATAAGAACCCCGGCATTACAACCACTAGTCACCAGATCGTTGGTCTTGCCTGTGTGGTGATTAACGTTTTGCGGCCTCTTAGGACCGTGTGTTCTAAGTTCTGCTCTAGTTTCAAGGTTTACCTATGCAGGCTCCGTGTCAAGAGCCCCCCTCCCCCCGTTTGCTGTTCAACGTTCACATCCACGTAAGAATCCTAACTCAATCTCCATGCCTGTGTCCTGCACTTGGGTTCACTTCAATCGCTCATTGCAACACGGTCCCAACACAGACCCACGTAGAACACCACCAGCAACCAACCAGAAAAGGCTCTCTTTATCCCCACTCTTTACCTCTTTCCAATCAGCCACTGTTTTATCCATGCTAGAATCTTTCCTGTAATATCATGGGCTCCTAGTTTGTTAAGCAGCATCATGTTAAGCACCTTGTCTAAGGCCTTCTGAAAATCCAAGTACACAACATCAATTGATTCTCCTTTGTCAAAGAATTCCAACAGATTTGTCAGGCAAGATTTTCCCTTGAGGAACCCAGCTGTCTATGGCTTACTTTACTATGTGCCCCAAGTATCCCGAAACCACATCCTTAACAATCGACTCCAACATCAGCCCACCCACTGACTAACTGATCTATGATTTCCTTTCTTCTGTCTCTCTCCCTTCTTGAAGAGTGGAGTGACATTTGCAAATTCCCAGACTTCTGGGACCACTCTAGGATCTTGTGGTTCTTGAAAGATCATTACTAATGCCTCCATAATCTATCTCTTTTGTTTTTTTGGACCAACCAAAAGTACTTCAGTTTCATCTCCATTTAACTTTAGGAAGTTATTGCTCATCCATTTGTTTACTGCAGCCATACCAGAAGTCAGCGAAGTTGGGGTGTTAGCACCATCATGCTCAACTGAGATATGTGTCATCTGCATAACTGTGGAAATCAGGTTTACGTCTCCTGTGGGGGAGCATGTATAAAGAGAAGAGTAGGGGACCATGACATCTTCCCCGATCAACACCAAAAGGTACAACGTATCTCTTAGAAAATTGGAAATGGAATTTAATTCGGAACAACCATGCATTTGTGGAAGATAAACAAGGTAAAAGGAACGTTGAATGTGGAAACCATAGAAAGGGGGCAGAGGAGATTTACACGGATGTTGCCCGGATTGGGGAGCATGCCTTATGAGAATAGGTTGGGTGAACTCGGCCTTTTCTCCTTGGTGCGACAGAGGATGAGGGGTGACCTGATAGAGGTGTATAAAATGATGAGAGGCATTGATCGTGTGGATAGTCAGAGGCTTTTCCTAGGGCTGAAATGGCTAGCAGGAGAGGGCACAGTTTTAAGGTGCTGGGGAGTAGGTACAGAGAAGATGTCAGAGGTAAGTTTTTTACGCAGAGAGTGGTGAGTGCGTGGAATGGGCTGCCGGCGACGGTGGTGGAGGCGGATACGATAGGGTCTTTTAAGAGAAACCTGGATAGGTATGTGGAGCTCAGAAAAATAAAGGGGATGGGTTACTCTAGGTAATTTTTAAAGTAAGGACATGTTCGGCACAGCTTTGTGGGCCGAAGGTCCTGTAATGTGCTGTAGGTTTTCTATGAATACCCGCGTGAGAAGCACAGAAAGGCAGGGTGCTTTGCGTGTGTAGACAGTTTCGACCCGAAACGTCAACAGTTCCTTTCCACAACAGATACTGCTCGATTTGCTGAGCTCTTCCAGCAGATTACTTGCTGCTTTTGAGCGCATGTTCGCTGATGCCGGAAGAAGTAGTGGCGGGTAAACCAAATGCCAAGAAAGGCAGCCGGGAGACACGGGGTTAAATGTCGAGGCACTGCAAACTGTACTCTTTTGGGAGTTGTAAAATACTATTTCGGCCACATATGGACGAGTTGGTACAGTTATAATCAGCACATTAAAGGACAATTGGGATAAAATACGGGATTGCAAACTCCCGGTCTTTCTCTCGGACCTGTCTATGGGTGTGGATCCAGTTTTCCCTGCGTCTTTGTGTTGAAAACCCAAAGTAACTGCCGCCTCTCACAGCCCAAGGTCAAGATAACAAACAACAACAGGCACACTAGCTAAAGCCTTGTTTATTCGACCAAGAGCGTAGTACTGTACTGACCTACAGCCTCGAAAATGGTTCCTGAAGCTTCGGATCCGTCCGTAGTGGCCGGCGACTGCCGCCGGGTTTGTGGATTGTGCTGTGAACTCTCTCTGCCATGCTGCCTGATGCGTTGAAATGTGGAATTACATCGGAAAAGGTGAAAGCACCCTGCTGGAGTTTTGGAAACAAACCAGAGAGCGATAGTTTGTGCATTCCCAATTTGAGGTAAGGAATCCAAAAGCGGGAGTTTTCCAGTGCAGCGACTGTGTAAATTCCCGAGAGAAGTTCGCAACCGGCGCTCGGCTCCGCCTTGGAGATCCGCCTATTTTCATTCATATTTTCATGCGGGACTCCGGCATGATAGAAACTCAAAAAAAGCATGGCGAAGATTACTGCTGGATTCTCAGTGCCGGTCCCCCGTTCAGTGGCACTTCTATGCGCTTTCCTCGCCTTCCAATTTCCTGAGTGAAGAAGTTCTCACTCAGGTTCCCTTAAATCATTCACCTTTCACGCTTAACCTATGACCTCTAACTCCTTTTTTTAATGATTTGGCCTCGACTGTCTTCTGTGATAGAGAATTGGTGATGAGGTTTTGCCTCACTGAAGTCCTATTGGCATACACGCAGATTGTTACCCTTTGATTCCTGGATCTGTACTTTCACACAAAATCTACAACAGCGTTCCTACATTTAGACTGCCCAGTCTTGTCAGAACTTTCTACGTTTCAGTAAGGTTCCATCCTAAATCTGGTAAATATAAGTTCAGTCAGCCCGTTCTCTTTCATGCATCAGTCCTACCATCCAATGAATCAGAGAGTCAACCTCCACTGTGCTCCTTCTTATAGCAGGGACATTCTTATTCAGATGTGGACAGAAACTGAATTAATAGTCCAGGTGTGGTTTCACTAAGACCTCGTTCAATTTCAGTAAGATATTCTAGCTCCTCCACTCAGTTCCTCCCATTATGAAAGCCTTCTTAATATGCAGCCCATATGTGCCTACTTTCAGCCACTGATAAGCTCTTGTTGCATGGCGAGGATTCTGGTACCTGCCAATTTTCCTAACCTCACACAGTTCCGGCTTTCTGTTTTTGTTACCAAAGTAGATAGCTTGCCATATATCTTCTTTACACCTCTTCTGTGATATATTCACCTACTTGCTCAAGCTGTCTATTTCAGTCATTTTTCCATATTTTCTTATACCATTGAAGGAGGTTTTTTGGTTCATCAGGCCAATAACATCCCACTTAACTATTCTATTCCCTAACCAATTTGCCCTCGAACCTATTCCCTATATATTCTTATCAACTTCCCACCCCTTATCATGTAGCTATACTGTAGGGGCAGGTGGTCAATTAATCTACCAGCCTACAAGTTTCTGAGATGGTCACTTGAAGAATGTGCAAACTTTATTACGACTGAGCTTGAGGTCAGGAATGAACCTAGATCACTAGTGCTGCAAGGCAGTGGCTCTACTATTTGTGGCATTCTATATAATTCTCACAGCTCACACGGTCACCCAGTTTTACGTCATCTGCAAACTTGGAGATATACGGTATATTATGAATAGCCAGGGTCCCAACACTGATCCCTATGCAAGTTCACTCTGTCATTGCTTACATCTATTCCTAAGTCTAATTACTGTCCACCAACGAGTTCATGATCCATGGCAGTACTGTAACTCAATTAAAATTTCACACCAATTTCCCCTGTGAAACATTGTTGAAAGCCTGAAATATAGCATATCCACTCATTCCCCGCTCTAATTGACTAGTTATATCCACAAAAAATTGCAGGAAGTCATTGAACATGATTTGCCTTTTGTGAATCCAGCCTGACATTGGTAGATCCTTTTACTGCTTTACAAATGCTGTGTTTTTGCACCTTAAACAATGGATCCAGAAACTCCCTAGAAGCAAAGTCAAGCAAACAGAATTAGTATTTTCAGTTTTTCTTCCCTCCATCTTTCAAGTATGAGGTTACGTTAGTTAACCTCCGATTCATAGGAACTGGATCAAAGCCAAAATAATGTTGAACAATTGCCACCATTGCATCCACTTACTTACATAGCCTGGGGTACAGACTTTTAGGCCCTGGAGATTTATCCATCTTTAATCCTAACAATTTTGCCAACATGATTTCCCTACTAATATTATTTTCTTTCAGTTCCTCTTTCTCTCTCACTAGACACTGTCCCTGGACATTTCTGAGAGATTATCTATGCCCTCCTTTGTGAAGGTAGATTCAAAGGGTTTGTTCGATTCTTCTGCCATTTCTTTGCTTTGTCATTATAAATTCCCTCATTTCTGATAGTCATGTCTCCACTTAACTTTATCTATCTTTATTTTCATATATCTATAACAACTTTAACAATCAACATTTATGTTCCCTGCAAGTTTACTGTCACACTTTCTTCCCTCTCTAATTCTCTGCTGCATTCTAAATTGCTCTTAGTCCTGAGGCAATGGGTATGGGTCCATATTTCCTTGTAACCAAAGTTGAGTCACAATTGTTGTAGCTTATCCATACATTCCTTCACTGTTTGCTTTTGCTTATCATCCCTAGAACTAACACTCCCCAATTTATTACATCTAACATTTCTCTCATACTTATCCCAGATTCAGGATTCTAGCTTCTAAATCCATTACACTAGTCTTTTTAATGCAGTTTTTCATCATAATGATATCACTCCACCCATCGGTGATCTCCTATTAACTATTTTCCATTACACAATAGGACGACCTGTTCTCTAGCTGGTTCACGAATGCATTGGTTTACAACTATCCTATGTATGTATATGTCACTGTTTCCTGCACCACATTACTGTCACTGATCTGTGTGCAAATTAACATCACCATTCTTCCATTCTAAAGGGAGGATGAGGCAATTGTGGTTGACGAGGGAAGGCAAAGATAGCATAAAAGTGTAAGGGAAGGGCATACAATATAGTAACGATTAGTGGGAAGATAGAGGATTCGGAAGTGTTTGAAATACATTCAAAGCCAACTTTTAAAAAGCAATAAGGAGAGAAAAGATGAACTATGAAGGCAACCTAGCCAATAATATAAAAGAAGATACCAAAAGTTTTTTTTTTCAGGTATACAAAGAGTAACTGAGTGGCATGAGTGGACATTGGACGCTGTAAAATGACGCTGACAATTGAGTAAAGAGGAGCAAAGAAATGGCAGATGAGCTGAATAAGTATTTTGCATTAACCTTTACTGTGGAAGGTAGTAGCTGTATGCCAGAAATTCAAGCGTGCCGGGGGCAGCAGCGAGGGTAGTTGCTATTATTAAGGAGAAGGTGCACGGGAAGCTGAAAGGTTTGAAAGTTGGTATGTTACCTGGGCCAGATGGACTACACCCCAGGGCTCTGAAAGAGGTAGCTCGAGAGACTGCGTAGGCACTAGTACTAAACTTTCAATAACCACTAAATTCTGAAATAGTTCCAGAAGCTTACATTGGAGAAGGTCTAGAGGAAGATCACAGGAAAGGATCCAGGATTGAAAGGGTTAACGTACAGGGAACGTTTGATAGCTCTGGGCCTGTACTCGCTGCAGGTTAGAAGAATGGCGGGGGGTGGGGGAGGTAGGTGGTCTCATTGAAATCTATCAAATCTTGAAAGGCCGACAAAGAGTGAACGTGGAGTGGATGTTTCCTATAGTGTCGAGTCTAGGGCCAGAGGTCACAGCCTCAGAATATAAGGACGCCCTTTTAGAACAGAGATGAGCAGGAATTTCTTTTGCCTGAGGGTGGTAAATCAACCAGGATCGAAGTTCAGAGCATACTCTATGGGCCGAATGGCCTATTTCTTTTCCTATGTCTTATAACCATTATTGCATGCATCCCGTTTAGTGCCATCCCTGTATAAAACTCCCCCTAACTTTTTCTGCTCCTTGTTTTACTCTACCCCTATAGAATCTCTGTCTCCGAAGTGATATCCTTTCTCACTTTATCATTTATTCCCAATTCAACCGGCAATGCCACCATTCTCCCTTTCCCTTATGCTGTTCCTACTCAGTACTAAATACCCCTGCATATTCAATTCCCATCCTTGCTTCCTCCAGCCGAAGTCTTGTGTCTATTTGCACGATTAATTGTACACTATTTGCATGATTCATTTATTAAATTTATTGCAAATGCTCTGTAGATTTAGACTCCAAATCCCATTCTTCCAGATTAAAGTCTTTCCCAATGCCTTTTCAAATTCTCTCTTTCCCCTTAAAACCGATCCACCTTCACCGCTCCCTCTCAACCAATCCACTGTGCCTCTAACTTCGCTTTCTCTCTATGTCCTATTTTCCCTGACGCTAGGGTGAATATCATCTTTTCCGGCCTGTTATAATTTTGCTAATGGCAATATTAAGAAGGGACAAGAACAGTACCAGAAGCGAATATTCAGTTACAAATTATCACAATATTACAGAGAGTCCAGCGCAATTTTCCTTACGATGTTATAACTTCAAAATGTTTCTCCTGATCTGACTTTTAACAAGAGCCGGGAATGTTTGGGACATGTCACTCGTTCCGGTTCAACTCACCATTTCATCCGATTTGTGCAGAGTCTCTGTGTTGAGAACTCGCAGTAACTGTAACCTCTCACAGCCCAAGGTCAGGGTCACGGTCAACAACAGCCACACACTGCAAACTCTCCAAACACGGCCCAATGCCATCTCCACCCAAAACTGAATAAAGCACCGATCTGAGACCAGAATCAGCTCCGAAAACGGGTCTTGTTCGCCGACTGGAACTCTCGATATGGAAATACAGCGGCTTCTGATCCTGGAATAGTACGTCCAAGCCCTGTGGCTGTGGATTGTGTTGTGTGAGCGTTCTCTCTGACATGCTGCCTGCTTTATATATGGCATTATATTGGAACAGAGCGGGAAGATTTTCTGGAGCCTCAGCATAGCGCTCCTCCGTGCATTCCCTTTCCGAAGTAAGGAATCCGAAAGCGAGTGATGCACAAAGCAGCAACTGTGAAAGTCCCCGAGAAAAGATTGCAAACAACCCTTGGGAATCGCACAGAAACGTAAAAAATACGAACCGGAGTAGGGTTGGGTCCTTCTGGCTTGTTCTACCATTCAACAGGACGTGCATTCATTCACTCGAAAGGTGTTGGAGGAATTCAGTGGGTCAGGAAAGAAATGGAATGTGACTTTTCCAGTCCATACCCTTCATCTTTCCTAAAAGGAGTGAAGGGGTGGAGCAAGGCTGGGGGTGAGGTGCTGATAAGTGCATCCAGGTAGATCCAGGTGATAGGTGGATAGGTGGGGGGGGGGGGGTGGATGGGATGTGCCTTTCATCCCTCCACACCTGGATCCACTATTAACCTGCTAACTCTTGTTCCATCCCCTCCCTCCAGCACTTTGTACTGGCTATCTACCGTCAATCTTTTAGTCCAGATGAAAGGTCTCCATCCAAAATATCCACTCTCCATTTCTTTCCATAGCTGCTGGAATACCCAATGTTTATCGAGTCCTTTTCTGTGTTGCTTCAGATTCCAGCATCTGCAGTACACTGACTATCTGCTCCAGGATTAGGTTGTTGCCTTCCCCCTATATCCACTGATCTCTCCACTCTGGATATAGCTACTGCTTTCTTTAATACGTTTCGTGACTCAGTTCTCATGTTCTTTTGTGGAAGGGACCTCCGCAGATTTATCACCCACTGGATGAAGTGTCTTCTGATCTCGGTTCTACATGGTGCAAGGACGTGGCTGGGGATGAACCCAGGTGCAGGACACAGGCGCTGAGGCAGAGTCGTTAGGCGTTAGCCCCACTGCGATCGGAGAGCCGGTATCTCGGAGAGTCTTTATACAGAGACAAGGTTCAAGTGGAGAATCCAGGAGACGATGCACAACTTAGAACTGACAGTCCCAAATAACCATGAACCAAGGTTACTCATACAAGAGTTGACCAACGAACTGGCAGCTCCTTGTTGTGATCCCAGAGTTTTAGTCCTGCAGTTACTGATGGAAGGCAGGTGTGTGTGATTAGTGGAACTGGGAATGATTGGAAATTAGCCCAGAGGATTGAAGCCCAATTACTGAGGTAATAGCAAGGTGGGGAATTGCCAGACGGGACCATGACAGTACATGCCACACCCTGAATTCTGAGTAGTATCTTGGATAAGGATTGTTTACTTTCATTCCAGTCTTGTCAGACCTGAGGTGGTAATGAGGCCAAGATAGGAACTGCAGTCTCTCCTGCAGATGGAGCAGATGCCTGAAGGAGCAGAGGGATGGGTACTCTGTGAAATGTCTGACTTCTTTTGCCACTTGTGCTGGGCCTATACTATATCTGTTTCTGATGCATGGATTCAAGTTTCCAACGCCGTGCAGAATGCTTCTTTCCCACTTTGAGTAGTCATGCACTGGAGACTCACAGTGGAGATATTGCACTTCAAAAAGGCTTTGAATCTTTTCCTCTGTTCCCCCAGTAATTTCTGTGACACAGGTCTCGGTGATGGCCCAGGAGCAGAGGCGGAATGGGTAGTTCACTGAGCTTTCAAGAGAACTATATAGAACAAGAGGAAAATAGTAAACATTAGGCTAACAGGGACGCTAACTAAAATCTGAAACTACAAGTTAACGCCGACGCTGTGGCTTGGAAGCAGTAACTTATCACTAAACTAATACCGCTCCTTTGTTTCTTTGTTTTGTGGCAGCCTGTAAGGAGACTGGTGTGTATGGGGTGTCTAGGGAGGGGTAGCACCTCTGGTGGGGGGGGGGGGGCCTGCCGTGCCCTTTTCAGGACAGCTCGTCCCCCTTTGGTCCCCACCTGGCGCTCAGCTCTCACCTGTGGCTCCAAGTAGCTGTAACACGCGCAGCGGCCACCCCCCCCCCCCCCCGGTAAACCGTCTCGGCAGACGGGCCAAACCGGGTGAGGGTAGCCGACAGGTATTCGACCCTCGGTGAGGTAGAGGATCTGCCTATCCCAGTGTGTGAAGTCTGGCCATGGCGGATTGAGCGATTAATGGTCCAACGGTCAAGAAGGCAGGCCAGCAGGTGTTGGAGGAGCGCTGAGAGCACAACAAGGCACTTAGACGTCCTGGACATCCACTGAAAGAAGTGGTGATCTCGAACATGATTTCCCAGTATGTCAGAGCGGCGTGGAGGGAAATCGTCCGCCAACTGGAAATTCCAGATGCGACCTAACGACGAGGATGTAAGGAGACAGGTTGCAAGGTTGTATATAGTGTACATACTTAGATAAGAAATAGGTTTTGAACTTTGAACTTTAGTCTGAAAAACAAACATTTCCACTACTCTTTCCTTTACCAGTTCTGTATTGGTATGACCACACTGCTTTTAGTTCAACCAGCTTCAATTTTGTTAAATAATTTATTATCTGATAAATCATAACCTCATGAATATTATCTCATAGAGACTCCGCCTACTGTCTAATGGAGTGACACACAGATCTGTGTGGCTGCAATTAATTCTTCCTTTTCCCCAGTTTAAACTTTGAATTTTTAACTTTTATTTGTCGGATCTCAGAGGGGAATAGTTGTTACTATGTCACAATCTTTAAGAAGTGGAAAGCAGCTTCCTGAATCCAGCAATGGAAAAGGGAAAAAGTCTGAGGAAACGCCAGCCTGGGTCGAACGTTTAGAAAATTCGCTGATAGGTCTTGATAAGAAGATAGACAACAACACGGTAAAAACTTGATGCTACCTCTTCTGAGATGAAGTCGTTACGAGAAATGTGCAGGAAAACATTATTTCTCTGAATTCTGAATTTAAAGAGGCGGAGCGGCAAATTGCGGAAATATCAGCGCGTTTGGAGATTATCGAGATCTCGTCGGAATAATATTCGAATTGTCGGATTGAAGGAAGGATCTGAGACTGGAGATTTATTGGACTATTTTGCTAACTTGTTTCAATCTCTGTTTCCGGATATTTTATCTCAACCTCCCGACATCGAAAGAGCACATAGAATTTTTACTCGCCAAGATAGACCGAGGTCAGTTTCGGTCTCCTTTATTCATTTTAAAGTTCAAGACTGAATCATAAAATATGCAAGGAAACAAAATGTCTTTAAATTTAAAGGTTCCGAGCTTCGTTTTTATGAAGATTATCCACGGGAGGTTATGGATCTGCGGTCTAAATTCGTTCCAACCATGAAGATAGCTTATGATAAGGGATTATTCCCATCACTTCAATACCCAGCCCGATTATAATTATTTCCCAAAGATTCGACCCCACGTGTTTTTCTGGACCCCAAAGAGGCATTGGACTATGTTAACTCTATTCCGGTTGTAGCCGAGGTTTGAATGGTTTTAGGTCTGCTTTTTTTTCCCTTCTTTTTTCTTCGTTCTTTCGGAAAGAAGATTAGCTTTGAATATTTTTGATTTGCTTAAGATGTCCTTTGATTGATCGACCATTGAAAGAAGATGTGAACCTTTCGATGTGAATGATGAATGACTTTTCGAAATCTGTTTGGTCTACTGAGTGAATTAAGACACCGGATAGACTGTTTGATTATCTGTTTTATTATTTGGTTTATTCTTCTTTTTTCATTAATTAAGTGATAGTTTCCATAGTTCATAAGGTTTTATTTTCTTATATATATAGTTGGGAGTGCTTAGTCGATAGATAATTAGTTTTTTCTGAAGAAAAGTTTTTCATTGGTCGTGTCAGTTAAATGGAAAATGGTGCTGATTTTGCGTCACTAGAGGTTACATAAGTATTTCTATCTTTGTTTAATTTTATAGTTTTGGCGTCCTTGGAGATTGTTCTGGATTCCTCAGCGTGTTTTTAAGGATTAAGTATAAACATTTTTTCTCTGAACTTTTATGTGGATATGGGGAGCTAGATGTTGTAGAGAAAAACGGATCAGTGCTGGCCGTTTGGCCCGTATTGTTCTGCTTACCTTTCAATCTACTTCATGATTAATTTAATGCTTCCGTCCTGTAGAGAATTCTATTTCTCTTTCACTATGAGCCTATTTAGGAGCTTCTTGAATGTCCTTGTTGTGTCTGCTTCTATGACTACCCATGGTAGATCCTTCCATGTACCCACTGGTCTAGGAAAAAACCATCTCTGAGATCCTTATACTTTCTTCTGATCACCGTAAAATTGTGACCTATTGTATTAACCATTTCAGCTGGGAATCTGTTCCATGTTTTAATGATTACCCAGTCTTACCAGTGTCCATTGTTTCAGTACAATAATAGGCTGTAAAGTAATGGAAGGCATCAAAACAAATTGATATTTAAATTGCATATATATCAGTTAGAAGTAAGGCCTGTAAGTGGGCAGAAGAACCAGTTAACATGACTTGATATGGTGGTGTGTTGCTTTGTAGCGTTAGGCTTTTTATATTTAGCAAAATATTTTTTCCTTTGCAGGGCTTTTCTATTTTAGGGCAGTATTTTGTCTTCTTTTTGTAATTGGGGGAGGAATTAAGGAAAGCTTTTTAAAACCACTATTATAAAATGGGTAGCTCGTGGAATCTCTCTCTTTTTTTACTCTATGGGGAGGCATTTAGGCTTTTTTGTCGAATTTCGGGCTTTTTGGGGTGGTGGGAGGATTGGGGTTAGTTTTGACACAGGATTAGTTGTAAGATTAATTTTAGTTTTCTTTTTGGTATTTTTTTCCCATTACGGAGTTCCAGAGCATGCATATTTGACGTATGGTTGTACTTATCACCGCTAGTTTTGATTAGCCTGTGCTGGTATGCGTCTATTTATGTGTTAAATAAAATAATTTTTATGGCAATTAAACAGATAAATGTTATAAGTTGGAATGTACATGGTTGGAATCATCCTATTAAGCGAAAGAAGACTTTTAAAATCGTTAATCTATTCAACCCAATATAATTTTTGTTCAAGAAACATATATCAAAACGGGCGATCAAAATAGATTTTTTAAAATGTGGAAAGGCCTTCAATTTCACGCTACTTGTCAAAATAAAACAGAGGGAGTATCTATTTTTATTAAATCTAATATTTTATTTATCCAAGAAGATATTGTGTCAGATATTAACGGTAGATTTTTAATTGTTAAAGGAACAATTTGCAATAGAAAAATTGTTCTGGTTAACTTATGTGGACTTAATGTAGATATCCTTCTTTTTTTAAAAATGTATTTGCTTCATTGCTGGACTTAAATGAATATATGTTGTTGATGGGTGGTGCTTTTAACTGCTGTTTAAACCCTTTGACAAGAGTTCAACTGATCAGCAGCTTCTGAGTTGTTCTGCATCACTTATTAACTTTTTTCTATTTGATTTTGGTCTGGTTAAAATTTGGAGACATTTACATCCTAATGATAGAGATTATTCTTTTTTTCACATGTTCACAAAAATATTCAAGAATCGATTACTTTATAGTTGATCCCCGATTTTTGTCCAAAGCCCAGAATGTGAATATGATGCTATAGTTCTTTCGGATCATACACCTTTAAGCTTAGCTTTTGAATTGAATGATGTCGCTATTGCAAATTTGCCTTGGCATTTTCTAGAAAATTTATTACAAAGTCTAGACTTTGTCAAATTTATTGAGACTCAGATAAAAGATTTTTTTCTTTTTCACAAAAAGAAATTCAGAAAGCAATTTTTTTCAATGCAATCTGGTAAAGCTCCTGGACTGGATGGTTATTCTGTAGGATTTAATAAAACATTTGAAAAATTGCTCTCTTCATATATGTTAGAAACACTTAAAGATTCTTTTTTGATAGGAGAGTTACCTCTCACATTTTATGAAGCTTCTATTTCTTTAATTCTTAAGAAAGATAAAGATTCTACTGACTGTGCTTCATATAGACCTATTTCATTATTAAATGTGGATGCTAAAATTCTCTCAAAAATAATGGCCAATCGGCTATTTCTCAAGATCAAACAGGTTTTGTAAAGGGCCGTTATTCCTTTTCTAATGTTTGGAGACTGTTAAATGTTATATATTCATCCTTTTCTAAGGCTCCCCAATGTGTCGTCTCTCTTGATGCTGAAAAGGCATTTGACAGAGTTGAATGGAAATACTTATTTAATGTTTTAGAGAAATTTGGCTTTGGTATTAATTTTAATAAGTGGATTAGAGTGATATATAAAAGCCCTATTGCTACTGTTATTACTAACAATTGCAGATCTCCTTTTTTTCGGCTTTCACGGGGTATGAGATAAGGATGTCCATTAAGTCCTTTGCTATTTAATTTGGTGCTGGAACCCTTGGCTATTGCACTTCGTGAAGCTAAAGATATTCATGGAATTTTTATAAATGGGACTGTTCATAAGATCTCTCTTTATGCTGACGATCTTTTAGTTTATATTTCGAATCCTGAAGAATCCATTCCTAGTTTATTGAAACTATTAAATGGTTTTGGAAAGTTTTCGGGATATAAACTAAACCTTCATAAAAGTGAATTATTTCCCCTAAATGATTTTGCTTCTATATATGATGATATTCCTTTTAGAGTTACGGACTCATTTAAATATTCAGGTATTATTATCAGTAAAAATCATAAAGATCTTTATAAAGCTAATTTGGTTCCTTTAGTGGATTTTATGAAGCAATTATTTTGTAGATGGAATCCACTTACACCTTCATTAGTCGGCCAAATTCATGCAGTTAAAATGATGATTTTACCAAAATTTTTATATGTATTTCAAAATATCCCTATCTTTCAACTAAGAATTTCTTTGATCAGGTTGACTCCATTATTTCATCTTTTGTTTGGAATAATAAAAGACCAAGAATTGCTAAATATCATTTACAAAAATTAAAAAAAGATGGAGGTCTTGCTTTGCCTATTTAAGAATGTATTATTGGGCTGTAAATATACGTTATATGTGTTTTTGGTTATATTGGGCTGATAGAGATGAACGACTACCTTGGGCTGATTTGGAATTGAATGCTGTGAAACAGTTTCACCTAACCTCATTATTAGGAGTTTCTCTGCCTGTACAACTGGCCAAAATTACTAATTTAAATTTATATCCTGTGATTAAGCAGTCATTACAAATTTGGTTCCAGTTTCGTAATTTTTTTAATCTTAAAAAATTTAAACTTTTTAGTTTATTTTATCAAAATTATTTATTTAAACCTTCATTAAGTGATCTTACTTCTCTTCTTTGGAGGAATAAAGGGGTTTATTCCTTCATGGATTTGTTCCAGGATGGCCGACTGATGTCTTTTGAGAAATTAGTAACTAAATACTCTCTCTCATATTCACATTTCCTGCAATATCTTCAGGTCAGACACTTCTTACAAAAATACTTAAGTAATTTTCCATATATACAAGATTCTGACCTGTTAGATATTATTTTAAAATTGAATCCTTTAGTGAAGGGTTTTATTGGGAAAATTTATAATTTATTGTTACAGCAGTACAATTACCCTTCAATTAACATTAAGCAAGATTGGGAGAGAGAGCTTAACATGACTTTGGTAACAGAAGATTGGTTGCGGATTTTGAAGTTGGTCAATTCTTCTTCGATTTGTGCCAATCACTCTTTAATTCAATTTAAAATTGTACATCGTTACTATTTGACAAAGGGGAGACTGTCTAAAATGTTTCCTAATGTTAATAGTCAGTGTGACAGATGTAAAACCGAGACAGCCACATTGATACATATGTTTTGGTCGTGTTCTGTATTGAAACATTTTTGGAAGTCTATTTTCTCTACAATTTCTAAAGCTTTAAAATTAATTTATAACCTAACAAATTGACAGTTTTATTTGGTATAATCCCTCAATATATTCATGGTATTTTTTCATCAGACCAACATGTAATTGCATTCGTTACATTATTGGCCAGAAGGACAATTTTGTTGAAATGGAAAGATGCTTCTGCTCCTACTTTGATACAATGGTTTTCTCAGGTGATGTTACGTCTTAGTTTGGAGAAAATCAGAAGTCGAACTTTTGATTCTCGATTCGATTTTGAGAAAAGGTGGGGTTCATTCGCCTGCTACTATCATCTGATTTGAGTGAATTGATATTGTTTCCTTCCGATTTTTCTTTAAGTGGATTTGAGTTGGCAGATTGATGTTTTTTTAATGGAAGCTTGTATGATGTATAGCTCCGGGGTTGTGCTCCCAATGGATTTATTTGCTTTTTAAAATTTAGTAGGGTTTTTTTTTAGTTAGTGGGGTTCTTTTTTTCCTTCTTTTTCTTTCAATTTTTTTTAACACTTTACTTCTTTATTATTATTGATATATTAGCTTTGTTAATCAGTTATTTGCTAATTTAATTCTTTATTGCACATAATGACATATTGACTTAATGTATCTTTTTTGTCAATCTTCAATAATAATTAATAAAAAGATTTTAAAATGAATATTGTCTCATAAATCTATTTTTGGAAGTTCCTATACACTTGAAGGACACAGGGCTGATAACCTCACTCTGTTATTCAATAATTGTCTTCAATAAATTTGACAGGCAAAAATTGTTGAAAATAATCAATATTGCATCTCATTCCAAATGACAAATAATTTTGCTTCAAATTATAAGCTCTAAAGGTTTTCTCGCCACCAAAACTGTGTTGCTCATATAATGTCTCTGAAATATACAGACACCTTTTACAGACAAATTTTACAACACCTGTCTATCACGGAATTTCTGAGTTTAATACTTTCAGGACGGTTCTGATGATAGACCTGGTACAACTGTGGATAGAGTACAGTTAGCAGTTTAAATAAATGTTAAATATTACCTGGACAAATTACTAATTGGATAGATTGTATGTACTTTATTTGAAGTTTGAACTGCTGTTCTTTGCAGAATGGCTGAAAATGCCTGTGGTAAAATTATAATCTAAGCACAACATATTTTGTACTGGATATTGCAATAGATTTCCATATTCACATTATTTGATGCTTTCCAAATTAGCTAATCAGTTTAAAGTTTTAGATGTGAGTGGACACCTTCACCCAGTTTGGTGAACTGTTTAAACATGTCTGTGTCCTTTTTGCTTTCATTTCCATAACTATTTGATAATTTGTAAACTTCAAAATCAAACACTGTCTCCATAGATTTTGGATACAACGGTTAATTGTTATATTGCAATGTGCTATTTAATTTTATTTACTCGTGGATCTCCCGATGTCAGTTGTTAACTCGTTTGTTTTGTCAGAACCTTAAGAATTCAAGTTCTATTGCAGGATAGAAAAGGGTGAACTCTGGAAATTCAATACATTAGTGAGGGTATACTGTGACCATGATGAAGAGTTACAGTTCTTACTCCTGTTGAAACTATCTGCATAATTTGATGTGATCAAATCAACATTTTATTTCAGATACGCCAGGTAATCATCTATTGATTCTACCATATATCATTTTCATATGTATAGAAATTACAAAGGGATGCATGGAAGTACTTACGATATAAAGAACAGAAACAGAAAATACAGTCTAACTAGTATAGACAATTGTTTGTGTTCTGTTCAAGTCCGCTTCTATCTATCCTTTTCTAAATCTGTTAGCCTAACCCTCTGCTCTACACGCCTCGATTTGCTTGTCTAATTTGTCTTCAAATGAACCAATACTATTCAATTCAACCATTTCCTGTCGCACTTTTCTTCTGGCATCTAGAGTTCGCTTTGTATGAACAACATTTCCTATATGTAAGCCGTTGTTTGTATAATTTCCTGTGCGAGTTAGTTCTGATTCGAATTGAAGCACACGGTGATAAGACATTCATCTGCGTCCACTCGTTAGTTGCCCTTGAAACAGCAATATATTTTCACAAGTTATGGATCTCATTAAAAACCCCGAAGAAAACTTCCATCTCGGGTGAGCTTTGAGAATTTGTTTAACTCGCTGCATAGCAGTGTAGAGACACACTACCAAGGTAGAAGAGTGAAAAGAGAATTCATCTTCAGAGACATCGCCTATGGACCGCAGGCGTATCTGGATGCTGTAGAATTTAATGTCGGCTTTTGACCCGAGCTATGTCGATCGCTGAGACACGGAAGTCGGGTCAGGAAGTGGCTCATCGGTTCTGTCCTTGTGAAACTGGAGTGAACCTGTAATCGGCATAGTTTCAGCAAAGCTCGCGTCAGAGCTGAAGCTGCAAGAATGAGAGCAACGTAAGCTAACCGCGAAGTTGAGATGCAAATGCTGAGAGCACGTGTAGAGGCTGTATTCTGTATGCTCAAGGAGTGCTCTGAAGCCGAGGCAAAGATGTATGAAGCAGCAGCTGACTTAGACAGTAGTGAGGCTATAGTGGAATCATTCATGCGTTGTCATCACAGCAGATACTTCAACTTACTAAAGAATACATCTGAATGCATTTTGGCGATGACAAAGAGCGTGTTCCAGCTCTTTAAGGAGAAGCCGTCCACACCATCCGGCCAACATACCTTTCACATAGTCCAAGCATTGACAGTCAAGGTCTGAGCAATAAAGACTCACAACACCACCCCTGTCTATAATTTCATCCCAACAAAGTCATCAGTCAAGTGTGGCTACTGATGCCAATCCCATCTGCACAGACATGGACAGTTTGAACCTCCATCCATCCCAGGACACACATTTGGCAAACCAGTCTCCACAATGTTCTCATTCAGGAACTGTATAGAAACATATAAAACCTACAGCACAAAGCTGTCCTGAACAGCTTAGAAATTACCTAGGGTTACCCGTTGTCCTCCATTTTTCTGAGCTCTATGTACCTGTCCAGGAGTCTCTTAAAAGTCACTATCGTATCTACCTCCACCACCATCGCCGGCAGCCCATTCCACGCACTCACTACTCTCTGCGTAAAAAAAAAAACTCACTCCTGACATCACCTCTGTACCTACTTCCCAGCACCTTAAAACTGTGCCCTCTCATGCTCGCCATTCCTGCTCTGGGGAAAAGCCTCTGACTATCCACACGATCAATGTATGTGGGCTTGGCATCTGGCTCATTGAGACCTAGTCACAGCAGTCTGCCAGTAACCTGTCCTGGAAGTCAAGCTTTCGCAATGCCATGGAAGGACTAAGTTTTAAACCTAGCGATGAGCTAGACCTTCTCTGTAAGTGGTTTGGTGGGAAGTTACTGCAACATGTAAGAAGGGTTAGAGCAGTTGACACTAATAATCCGGCTATGGGCTGGCAAATGCTGTGGCCGCAGAAATGCTGTGACTCTCCAAAGGCAAATCACAGAATCTCTCTTCAGCTGATTGATAATTTTCCAAAGATCTCACACAAAGAACTGCAGAGGCTACTGGGGTTTGCACATCCGTTGTCGGAACTGCAAGCCACAAAATTGAGTGTTACCTTCTAGGACTGAGGTTCATGGAAACAGCAAGAGGAATAAACCCTATAGTGGAGAAACTACCAAACAACATGCTAAAGGTCTGAGTATAAATGAAGTGTCATGCCCCCAATCCACCATTTCCATTCTTTGTGGAATTTTTCTGCTGTCATGCAAAAATATGAAATGACCCTAGTTCTGTGCTCTCAAACTTCAGAAACACATCATTCAAAGAAAGGAGAATGCAAGCAGGCTTTTTCCACTGAGGCCAGCGGAGAAACAAACCAGAGGACATGGGTTAAGGGTGAAGGGGGAGAAGTTTAAACAGAACATTAGGGGGGGCTTCTTCTGGGAGTGTGGAATGAGCTGTCAGATGAAGTGGTGAATGCGGGCTCACTTTTAACATTTAAGAAAAACTTGGACAGGTACATAGATGAGAGGTGTATGGAGGGATATGGGCCAGGTGCAGGTCAGTGGGACTAGGCAGAAAAATGGTTTGGCATGGCCAAGAAGGGCCAAAAGGCCTGTTTCTGTGCTGTAATGTTCTATGGTTCTTCAGCTAAAGCACGGGAAACCAAAACTCTTTTCATGGCCAGAAAATCTGAAGTAAAAAAATCTTTCTTATGAACCTTCAATAGACAATGCCTTATCCGTAAGAAACCTCATCCCTTAAGGAAAGGCAGAGGATTCAGGAAAAAAAAACTCGCTCGCAGACTGAAGACGCTTTTTAAAGCACTCAATAGGTTTCAAATATTGTGTTTCAACAGCACACCAGGCAAAGCATTAAAACATAGAAACTTAGAAAAGCTACAGCACAATACAGACCCTTCGGCCCACCACCTTGAGCCTAACATGTCCTTACTTTAGAAATTACCTAGGGTTACCCATAGTCCTCTATTTTTCTTCAAAAAAACTTACCCCTGACATCTCCTCTGTACCTACTTCCAAGCCCTTTAAAACTGTGCCCTCTCATTTAGCCATTTCAGCCCTGGGAAAAAGCCTCTGACTATCCACACATTCAATGCCTCTCATCATCTTGTACACTGTAAAAGGCTGATCAGCTATCATCCACTGCACTGTGTGCAACTGTGACCAGCACCTATCAGCACTTCATTCAGGGCCAGCACCTGCGGCTACTTTTGGTTCTAGCACCTTTGCAGCAGAAGCCGATGAGAAGCCACCTGAGTATCATCAGATGTAGCTACTTCCTCGTGCACAGATGGATGTAGGAAAGGTGTCAGAGAAACTAATTCATTCAGTCAGCAACATACTAAATCATTCACATAAATACTCCAGAATGGACTTCGAGACATTCAGAGCTTATTGAGACACGATATCGTGTTGGGGGCCTGATCCTCTGGGATTCCGGCCTCTGAAGAACAAGGAGGTCTCTATTTATACAGAAAGTTGAGGCACATTACACGTGAACAGTTCTACAAGCAGGTTTGATGGTTTGATGTTGAAACTTAATAAGGCACTGGTGAGGCCTCACTTGGGAGTATTGTGAGCAGGTTTGGGTCCCATATCTTAGAATGGATATGCTGAATCTGAAGAGGCTTCAAAGGAGGTTCACAAAATTGGCATGTCGCAAAGGTAATGATACAGTTGTCATGGGGGATTTCAACATGCTGGTAGACTGGGAGAATCAGAATGGTACTGGACTCCAAGAAAGGGAGTTTGTGGAGTGCCTCCGAGATGGATTCTTAGAACAGCTTGTACTGGAGCCTACCAGGGAGAAGGCAATTCTAGATCTGGTGTTGTGCAATGAACCGGATTTGATCAGGGACCTGGAGGTAAAGGAACCATTAGGAGGTAGTGACCATAATATGATATGTTTTAACCTACAATTTGAGAAGGAGAAGGGAAAATCGGATGTGTCAGTATTACAGTTGAACAAAGGGAACTATGGAGCTATGAGGGAAGAGCTGGCCAAAGTTCAATGGAACGATACCCTAGCAGGGAAGACAGTGGAACAACAATGGCAGGTATTTCTGGAAATAATGCAGAAGGTGCAGGATCGGTTCATTCCAAAGAGGAAGAAAGATCCTAAGGGGAGTAAAGGGTGGCCGTGACTGACGAGGGAAGTAAAGGGAAGTATAAAAATAAAAGAGAAGAAGTATAACATAGCAAAGATGAGCAGGAAACCAGAGGACTGGAAAGCTTTTAAAGAGCAACAGAAGATAACAAAAAAGGCAATACGCCAAGAAAAAATTAGGTACAAAGGTAAACTAGCCAAGAATATAAAGGAGGATAGTAAAAGCTTCTTCAGGTATGTGAATAGCAAAAAAAATTTAAGACCAAAATTGGGCCATTGATGACAGAAACGGGTGAATTTATTATGGGGAACAAGGAAATGGCAGATGAGTTGAACAGGTACTTTGGATCTGTCTTCACTAGGGAAGACACAAACAATCTCCCAGATGTAATAGTGGCCAAGGGAACTAGGGTAAAGGATGAACTGAAGGAAATTTATATTAGGCAAGAAACAGTGTTGGATAGGCTGTTGAGTCTGAAGGCTGATAAGTCCCCGGGACCTGATGGTCTGCATCCCAGGGTACTTAAAGAGGTGGCTCTAGAAATCATGGATGCATTGGTAATCATTTTCCAATGTTCTATAGATTCAGGAACAGTTCCTGCTGACTGGAGGGTGGGTAATGTTGTCCCACTTTTCAAGAAAGGAGGGAGAGAGAAAACAGGGAATTATAGACCGGTTAGCCTGACGTCAGTGGTGGGAAAGATGCTGGAGTCAATTATAAAAGATGAAATTACGACACATTTGGATAGCAGTAGAAGGATCAGTCCGAGTCAGCATGGATTTATGAAGGGAAAATCATGCTTGACTAATCTTCTGGAGTTTTTTGAGGATGTAACTATGAAAATGGACAAGGGAGAGCCAGTGGATGTAGTGTACCTGGACTTCCAGAAAGCTTTTGATAAAGTCCCACATAGGAGATTAGTGGGCAAAATTAGGGCACATGGTATTGGGGGCAGAGTACTGACATGGATTGAAAATTGCCTGTCTGACAGCAAAACAAAGAGTAGCGATTAACGGGTCCCTTTCAGAATGGCAGGCTGTGACTAGTGGGGTACTGCTAGGTTCGGTGCTGGGACCGCAGCTGTTTACAATATACATTAATGATTTAGATGAAGGGATTAAAAGTAACATTAGCAAATTTGCTGATGACACAAAGCTGGGTGGCAGTGTGAAATGTCAGGAATATGTTATGAGAATGCAGGGTGACTTGGACAGGTTGGGTAAGTGGGCAAATGTATGGCAGATGCAGTTTAATGTGGATAAATGTGAGGTATTGGAGAAGTTTTTTCCCTACTGCGGTCACTTTGCTGAACAGTTAACTGCCGGTTAACTGTCAGCTAACTATTACTTGGATTGCACTACCTGTATGTATAATCTATATTTTCATTTATATTTATCATTATTATTGTTATGAGCAGAGAGACAACATCTACCGGAAGTAAATTCCTTGTATGTGCATAGGTACTTGGCGATTAAAGTCTGATTCTGATTCTGATTCTGAGGTTATCCACTTTGGTGGCAAGAACAGGAAGGCAGATTACTATCTAAGTGGAGTCAAGTTAGGAAAAGGGGAAATACAACGAGATCTAGGTGTTCTTGTACATCAGTCAATGAAAGCAAGCATGCAGGTACAGCAGGCAGTGAAGAAAGCTAATGGCATGTTGGCCTTTATAACAAGAGGAATTGAGTATAGGAGTAAAGAGGTCCTTTTGCAGCTGTACAGGGCCCTGGTGAGACCCCACCTGGAGTATTGTGTGCAGTTTTGGTCTCCTAATTTGAGGAAGGACATTCTTGCTATTGAGGGAGTGCAGTGTAGGTTCACAAGGTTAATTCCCAGAATGGCAGGACTGTCATATGTTGAAAGATTGGAGCGACTGAGCTTGTATACACTGCAGTTTAGAAGGATGAGAGGGGATCTGATTGAAACATATAAGATTATTAAAGGATTGGACACGCTGGAGGCAGGAAGCATGTTCCCGCTGATGAGTGAGTCCAGAACTAGAGGCCACAGTTTAAGAATAAGAGGTAGGCCATTTAGAACAGAGATGCGGAAAAACTTTTTCACCCAGAGAGTGGTGGATATGTGGAATGGTCTGCCCCAGAAGGCAGTGGAGGCCAAGTCTCTGGATACATTCAAGAGAGAGTTAGATTGAGCTCTTATAGATAGCGGGGTCAAGGGATATGGGGAGAGGGCAGGAACGGGGTACTGATTGTATATGATCAGCCATGATCACAGTGAAAGGCAGTGCTGGCTAGAAGGACCAAATGGCCTACTCCTGCACCTACTGTCTATTGTCTATTGAGGTTCATGAAAATGATTCCGGGATTAAATAGCTTGTCATATGAAGAGTATTTGTTGGCTCTGGGCCTGTATTCGCTGGAATTCAGAAAAATGAGGAGTGACCTCATTAAAACCTATCGAGTGGTGAAAGGCTTTGATAGAGTGGATATCGAGAGGATGTCTCCTATGATGGGAGAGTCTAGGATCAGAGGACACAGCCTCTGAATAGAGGAGCGTCCTTTTAGAAAGATGAGAAGGAATTTCTTTAGTCAAGGAGTGGTGAATCTGTGGAATTCTTTGCCACAGGCAGCTGCGGAGGCCAAATCTTTATGTATATTCAAGGCAGAGGGTGATAGATTCCTGATTGGTCAGGGTATGAAGGGATAAGGGGAGAAGGTAGGAGGTTGGGGCTAAGAGGAAATTTGGATCAGCCATGATGAAATGGTGGAGCAGACTTGATGGGTCAAACAGCCTGATTCTGCTCCTATATCTTAAGGTCTTTTTTTTTGTAATGTATTTTTTTTATTGAAGTTCATCAAACAAACATTTCCATAAGATGTATTTCAGACATTGTACATATATATCATATAATCATATATATCACAAATCTCCACAAAGTATTTATCTGAGGTATACACTTATAGAAAAGAGTGGAAAGAAAAAAACAAGCAAAAAGAAAGAACTATGTACAAGTAGGGAGTGATCTTTTTTTTTACAACAGATTCATTGATTTGTGAGAATAAAATCAGGCCTATGAGGCATTATGTAGTTAAACCATTTTTCCCAGTATGAATCAAAGTGTTCCAGCTTATGATTAACAGATGCTGTTATCTTCTCCATTTTGTAAATGTCCATTGTAATTTCCATCCATGTATTTAAAGTTGGGCTCTCCTGTGATAACCATTTCCTAGTAAGAGTCTTTTTACCAGCCACCAACAGTATATTCATTAAATATTTATCTCTTTTCAACCATTCTTGAGGTATATATCCAAAATATATGGTCTTACTCTCCAAGGGTATTTCACATTTAAAGATGTCTTGTAGGGCATTGTGTATCTCCCTCCAATAGTTTTTGATAACAGGGCAGTCCCAAAAAATATGATAATGATTTTGATTTCCACAATTTCTCCAGCAAACAGGGTTAATATCATAATGGGATTTCTGAGAGGGTGTAATAAAATATCTTATCAAGTTTTTCCATCCAAACTCCCTCCATTTCTGTGAATTGGTACACTTCCATTGATAACTCCATATTGTTGTCCATTCTTCCTCAGATATAATTATCCCTCCTTCCTTCTCCCATTTTGTTTTAATGTATGAAGTCGAATGTGTTTTAAGATTTGACAACCCCCTATACATGCTTGAAATGATTCTACTACCATTATCTGAATTATACGCTTTTCTAAAGAGCTCTATCAAGCATGTATTTGCTTTGGTTACATTTTTAATCATCTTATTAACATATTGTCGCATCTGTAAATATCAATAAAAATCTTGTTTTTCTAATAAGTGTTTCTCTTTAAGCATTTCAAAACTGAACAGTGTTCCTTCTTTCATTATGTTACACAGAACTGTTATTCCTTTAGCTGTCTAGTCCTTAAATCTAGCACCCAATTTATCTGGTGTAAAATCCAAGTCATATGCACACCATTTAAGAATTGCAATATCTCCCTCTAGATTATATTCTTTTATAGTAGTTTTCCATATTTTAAGAGTCAATTTCACCCATGTGTTGTCAATAGTATTTAAGTACCTTTGCAGGTTGTTATCAGCCAAAATTGCTTGTATGGGGATAGGAAGTACCCGCTCCTCAATGTTTTTCCATTGAGCATCATATGATGGGTTGCACCAACATATCACAGCTCTCAACTGTGCTGCAAAATAATAATCTCTAAGAGAAGGTAGGCCCCATCCCCCTTTTTCCTTTGTTAATTGCAAAGTTTTGAGACAAACTCTAGGCCTTTTACCCTGCCAAATATACCTTGATAACATCTTGTTCCATTCATTGAATTGATTTTGATTAATCTCTATTGGTAGGGTCTGAAAGAGATATAACAGTCTGGGCAGTATATTCATTTTAATAGACCCAATCCTTGAACTGAGACTGAAAAAATGAATCAGGTTCCATCTTGCCACATCTTCCTTAATTTTTTAATATAAAGGCTGATAATTAGATTCTGATAATTTTGCCAAATCTTTTGGCATAATGATGCCCAAATATTTGAAAGACTCTGGGTGCCATGCCCAGGCGTATCCACTTTCAATTTCTCTTGGTGGGCTATAGTAATATGAAAGTAATTGGGTTTTATCTATGTTGATCTTGTATCCTGATAATTGACCATATTGTTCAAAGGATTGCATCAATTTAGGTAAAGAGTATGTTGGTTGCCCTAGATAGATCAAAATGTCATCCGCATAACAAGCCAACTTATGCTCTGTCCCTTTAATAGTAATTCCCCTGATATCTTCATTTTGTCTGATGTATTGAGCTAATGGTTCCAGATATAGTGCGGAGTAGCGGTGACCATGTACAAACCTGTCTTGTGCCCCTTTCTAGGGTAAGACTATTTGATAAATATCCATTGATTTTAATCCTAGCAGTAGGATTGTCATATAGGGTCTGCATAGTTTTAATAATTGTGTCTTGGAAACCAAATCTATGTAAAACTCTGTAAAGAAAATTCCAATTAACTGAATCAAATGTTTTTTCAGCGTCCACGCTTATCACTATTGCTTCGATTTTATTTTTTTGTATATGATCCATAATGTGAAGTGCCCTTCGTATATTGTCTTGTGTCTGGCGTTGTCGTATAAAACCTGTCTGATTGTTACGTATCAGTATGGGTAGAAACTCCTCTAATTGTTTGGCCATGATGGAGGTAAATAATCTATAATCTACATTAAGAACGGATATTGGTCTAAATGACCCGCATTCCATTTTATCATTGCCTTCTTTCGGTATAGCTGAGATTATCACTTCCTTCCAACTGGGTGGCATTTGTGCCCTTTTTAGAGCCCAGTTCAGTGTGGGGAGTAAAACAGGAATTAACTCATTTTTAAATTCTTTGTACCACTCTGCCGTATACCCATCTGATCCTGGTGACTTGCTTAATTTAAGCCTACTAATCGCAGCTTTTAATTCAACTTCAGTTATGTCAGCAGTCATCGTTCTATTTTGTTCTTTGCTTAAAGTGGGTAACTCTAGAGAATTCAAGAAGGTGTCAATTTGGACTATGCTTCCCCCTGGAACTTTGGAATATAGAGTTTTGTAAAACACTTCAAAAGCTTCTTGAATTTCACTTAGCTTATTTTTTATCATTTTCATTCTTGGATCCCTAATTCTAATAATTGTATTTTCTGCTATTTTTTTTCAGTTTCCACACCAGTATTTTCATAGATTTCGATCCACTTTCATAATGTCTCTGTTTCAGAAACATTAAGTTTTTCCTGATTTCTTGCATAGCCAAACTATTTATTTGATTCCAAATTCTTTTAATTTCCCCTAATGTATCCTGTGCCAAATTCAATTTGTGTTTTTTCTCTAGTTCCTTCAGCCTATTTTGTAATTCCTCTAATGTTTTATTCCTTATTTTTTCTTATATGGAGATATCGCTATAATTTTCCCTCTTAAGACCGTCTTCAGAGTATCCCATTAAATGGGAGGTGAAACCTCTCCATTATCATTAAATTCTAAGTAGAGACCAATTTCTTTTTAAATTTGTTCCTTAAAGTACAGATCATTGAGTAGACTTGAATTTAGTTTCCAAATAGTATTCTTTAGTTGTAGGTCAAAATCAACAGATAAGTATATAGGTGCATGGTCACTTACATCTATTGACCCAATTCCACAGGTGTTTATTTTGTCTTTGTCTTTTCCAAATGTTATGAAATGGACTATTCTTGTATATACAGAATGGGGAGCAGAATAATGAGTGTAATCCCTTCTGTCAGGGAAAAGGTCCCTCCATATATCAATTAAACCAACATCCTCAAAAAGTGTATTAACTTTCTTATGTAAAGATTTTGTTTCATAGGTTTTTCTATTGAAAGAGTCTAAGTTTGGTTGTAATTGTAAATTTAAGTCTCCCCCACATATCAGGAGACCTTCTGTTTCCATTACCATAATATCAGTAATTTTCTGAAAGAAACCAATATCATTTCCCAGGGGTGCGTATATATTCAATAGAGTAACTGAATTTCCATCTATATTCCCCCTTACCAGAATATATCTGCCCTCTTTATCTCCCATTTCGAATACTCTTTCAAAATTTAGCTTACTTGAGATAAGAATAGCAACTCCTCTTCTATGTCCTAATGTATAAATTCTAAGTTTAAGGAAGTTGTCATAATGTAAGTGTCACCTCCCTCTAGTACATTATTCATAAAGTTGTGTGTGCTTCATCACCAGCTCTTTCTTGGTGCCCAGGGAAACAATTCTGCAGAACGCTGGAAACACATGGTACAACAGGCACACTTCAGAGTGAGGTCAAGATACTAACATCTACTAGTTGTGTGTTTTTTTTGGTCAAATTTGGAGTTCTTCCAGTATGTTTTGGCAGAATTTTGACTATTGAGAGCTATGTTAAAAACTGTACAGGAATTTCATAGATCTCAGTTTTTACAATCTACAAACGTAATTAAGACAGAATTTCAGACAACTGAACAAATCTGGAAGCCTGTGTACAGCTCCCTCTACTGGAGGATGGAGATCTTGCAATCCAGGATCGTCAGAAACAGATTCCAGACAGAGGGAGGCTAGTCTGACATTTCCTGCCATTGACACTAAAGTTGGAAGTGTAGTGGATAGTGAGGTGGATTGTCTAAGGCTGCTATAGGAGATAGTTCAGAAAGTTGGCAGGAGCATTGGCCAATGGAATTTAATATCAATAGGTGCAAAACGATGAGCCAAATTGTCATGAGCAGTAAATGGTAGGGTGTAAGGAACTTTGATGAACAAAGGGATCTTGGTGCTAAAGTCCACTGATGATTGAAAATGGCAACACAAGTAGATAGGCTGGCGAAGAAAGCACATGACATACTTGTCTTCATAGATCACTGTGTAGAATATAAAAGTTGAGAGGTTATGTTGCAACTTCACAAAACAGCAGTTTGACCTCACTTGGAGTATTGTCTGCATTCTGGCCACCGCATGTGCAAAGGATATGGTTGGGCTGCAAAGTGCAGAGGAGATTCACTAAGATGTTACTTGGATTAGAGGACCTTAGTTATGGGGAGAAGTTTCACAGGAAGGTTTCTTTTCCCTGGAGTGAAGGGGACTCTAAGGCAACGTGATAGCAGTATAAAAATTACAGGGAGTATAGAAAGAATAGATAGAATCATTTTCCCATGGTAGAGTATAAATCCAAGAGGCCACAGGTTTAAAGTGAGACGAAAGGGTTTTAAAGGGGATTTGAGGGGAAAGGTTCTTATTACACAGGGGTTGATGCAATGCTGCTTCAAAGTAAAATGTATTATCAGATTATATATGCACCACATACAACCCTAAGATTCTTTTCCTGTGACATACTCAGCAAATCAACACTTCACTCAAAACTTCTAAACCTCACCCATGAACGAGTCTAAAAGTATTTAAAATATTGTAACTGTACCTACCTCTATCACATCCACTGGCAGCTCATTCCTTAATATAGCACCCTCCATATACTTCACCTACAAATCCTCCTTAATGCTTCATTACACCACCTCCCCAACTTAAACTAATGGCCACTAGTTTTTGTCTCCCCTACCCTGTGAAAAAGACTGATTATCTATCATGTCTGTGTCATTCATGATTTAATAAACCTCTGAAATATCTCCTCTCAGTCACCTTTGATCCAGGGAAAAGTCCCAGCCTATCCAGTTTCTCCTCATAACTTAAGCCCTCAAGTCCCAGATTCTTTTCTGCACCCTCTCTGGCTTAACAATATCCTTCTTGTAGCTCAGCAACGAGAAATATTCACTGCAGGTGTGGTCTTCCAGTTTTAACATGATGTTTCAACTCTTGTATTCAATGCCCCGTCCAATGAAGGCAAGCATCCATATGATTTCTTCACCTTCAGGATATCCCTAGGTCTGTCTGTATTATAATAGTTCCCAAGGCCTTGTTATTTACTCTGTTTATCCCTTCCTTGTTCAACTTCTCAAAAATACACCACTCTGCATTTATCTGAATTAATTTCCATCTGCCATTCCTTTGAACACTTCCCATATTCTCTTGTAACAGTTGTCTTCATCCCTTTATATGGGAGAGGTCACTAATGGGATATTATTAGTTATTATGACTGAGTCAATATTTTTGCAAGCTCTTCTACAGTTTTAACAAAGCTGTTGAGGGACCCAGGTGCTTCAGTCCATGAATCATATAAAAGCTTGCAGCAAGTCCAATAGCAGTGAAAAAGGCAAATGGCATTTTGACCTTCATTGCAAAGTGGTTGGAGTTTAAAAATAGACAGGGGTTGCAATGTGTTGGTGAGGCCTCACCTGCAATGTTAGTCCCTTACCTTAAAATATAGTAACACTGGATGCAGTCCAAAAGAGGCTAATTTCTGGGATGAGAGTTATCCTGCCAGACTAATTCCTGGGATAGGAAAGTTATCGTACCAACAAGGACTAAGTATTTTGGCATGTACTCTTGTAGTTTGCTTGCTTTTCCCTCATGTTCCTTTAAAACTTTCCCAACAATGAATCTATCCAAATGTCCTTTAAACATTCTAATTGTAGCCACCACTGCCACTTCCTTGGGGAGCTCATTCCATTTATCCACCACCCTTTGTATGGAATATGTGACCCTCAAATTCTCCTTAAAATCCACCCCTTCACCTTAAACCTATGCTCATTAATTTTAGACTCCCCTATTCTTTTGGGAAGGATTGTCTAAAACTAGTGAGACACTATTCACAACACCATGCTATTGTACAAGGCTGTGTATTATCTTACAGTTAGTATTTTTATATTTCATATTAATTTGTCTTTTATTTTTTTGAAGCTGAAACCATAAGAAATGCTATCCACAAATGATATATAATGACATTTCAGCGGGTGGAGTAATATCATAATAACAATTTCAATACTGGCATATAAAGGACAATTTTATTTACATTAGGAAATCATTAATTAACAAGTAGCAAAACAATTTCTATCCTAAAAAAAATTCTTCACCTATTTGATTCTTTGAAAGATGTTTCTTGTGAAGTGAGGAAATGTTAAGTTTTCAAATAGCACTCTTATGGAGCCCTGCTTTCAGAAAGTGAACTAAAATAAAATAAACTTCTAGTTAAACAAAGTACCACAGTATTAAAAAAGCACTTTAATATCGCTTCCCTGTGAGAGAAATATAAAATAAAACCATTTATATTTGTCCTCTGTTACTCTGTTTGCTGTCTTGTCAGCTTGGGTTTTTACTTGGAGTCAAACCCTGAAAAAGACTACAGTACATGGACTAATGTATTGCTCCTTCAGTGGAATTCAATCGATAGTACATTTCTGAAGCAAGTTTTATGCTTGCCGCCACCACCAGGACATGATTACTTGGTCATCAATCACTTATTGTGTGTGGGTATTTTGTTCACATTGTGTATCATGTTGATTCGTGTAATTGCCATTCAACCAGCAATAACATTGCCTGTAAGTCAGTCTGTTGTGGGAGGTGGCAAAGCTAACTGACCCAATCCACAGGTGTATATCTGTGATCAAAAGAGCACTCTCCCAGCTAAAAAGCAGACCATGCAATTATTCCATTTTTCATAATTAATGTTGCAAACATATAAAATGTAAAATGTTCCCTACTCTTTTTGTTCATGAATGGAATTGGACTTTATTTTACACACACATGAACAAAGGATGGCTTTTGAATATTTGTCAATATGCATGTCCCACTAAAACTGAGGGATTTTTTTTTCACTCTGGATTCTGAGATTTTAAGTAAACTGTATTTTACATTTACATCAAAATTCCACTATCTCAGAATCTGAGAGTTTCAGGAATTTTAGGGATTAAGTTTGATATTCTAAGATACCCATACACAAATACTATGCATTCATCTGGTCAAAGACAGTGTTTTTTCTTTTATTTATTTGATACAGCATGGAAAAAGGCTCTTCTGGCCCAACGAGACCATGCCACTGATGGGACCTATCAACGTTCTAACCCATATGTCTTTCAAACGTGTGAAGAAAATGAAGGAAACCTACATGGTTAGGGGAGAACGTACAGACTCGTGGCATATTTGAATCCAGATCACTGACGCTGTAATCGCATTACACTAACCACTATGCCATCGTGCCTGAATATCATGATTTCAGCATTCAGTCAACATTGATCATGTCGAGCAAAACACAAAATGCTGGAGGAACTCAGCAGGCCAGGCAGCGCCTATGGAAAAAAGTACAGTCAACGTATTGGGCCGAAACCCTTCAGCAGGTACTTTTTTTCCATAGATACTGCCAGGCCTGCTGAGTTCCTTCAGCAATGTGTGTGTGTTGCTTGGATTTCCAGCATCTGCAGAACTTCTGTTTGTGATTCATCAATTTGACTGTTGCCTTGAGACATATTCACTATGCCTAATTTTGTGTACAGTTAACACCAGATTAAGGTATTGCAGATTGAAGCAATGATCATATGTTCCAAAGGAGTAGTTTTCACAGTCTGTGGCTGCTAATGATAGTGACAGTAAAGGTTTGAGAAGGTTGTAGCAATTTATGCTCGGCCCAATTGCAGCCTTTACAGTTTACGTAAAAGTTATTAGAAACCGAGCAGTCTAAGAGGCTCCAAGTACAGGGGCACAAATTGGCTACCCTCTTGCCAGCACTCTTGTCATTACACAAGAGTCAGTGAGCCTTATTTGTTGTACTGTGAAGAAGCATAGTTCAAAGCCATATCATTCAAGAACTTCTTTGCTGCAGATATATTAATGCCAAGGAATTTAAAGGGACTGACCCTCTCTACCTCATTTCCCATCATGGATCTCCTTTTGTAGTCTATAATCAGCTCTTTGGTTTGCTTAATAATTCTATTAATTATTACTAACTTCTATATTAATAGACTGGTTAAGTAATGAAGAGCTCTCTTGCCAATTTGGTAGAAGAATATGAATGATAACCTTTAAGCATTTAGTGGGAGTAAAAGTTACCTTCTGCACTGTTGCACCATCATAGGCTCTATCACCTTTCTTTGTTCCATTGATATGATGTTTATGCTTTCTATTATTGATGGCTTTTTTTGCATAAGACTGCTCGTACAATATATGTAAGGCATGCTGTGCTTATTAAAAGCATAACCCCTTATGAGTTCCTTCTGATGGATCTCATTTTTTCCTACTCTCTCTCTTCACTGCAACAAGTTATATTTAGATACACTCAGTGGCCACTTTTTAGGTACACCTGCTCGTTAATGCAAATATCTAATCAGTGAATCATGTGGCAGCAACTCAACGCATACGAGCATGTATAGAGAGGCTCAGCCGATGTTCAGACCAAACATCAGAATGGGGAAGAAATGTGATGTAAGTGATGTTGATCATGGAAAGAAAAAAAATTCCTGAACATAGTTGTAAATTCAAACATATAATAGCCATCATTCCTGAACAAGTCAAAGATTGTGAAAGAAAGGTCCACATAATGTGAAAAAATCTTGTCTAGGTACAGAAATAGAACACCTAATCTTCTTTAAATTTAAACATGACATATCATCAATCAACCAATGGGCACGAGTAGGCAGAGTGGCATCTTTCCATTTAAGTAACAAAATAATTTGGCTTTTTTGACACTGATTAACAGAAAAGACTCTTTAATATCAAAGTGAAAACAGATTTCTACAAAGTTATCTAAATTAATTGCAAATATAAAACACAGAATAATTGATTACATAAGTATTCACCCCACCCCCTGTAATATAACACACCAAATCATCACTGGTGCAGACAATTGGTTTTAGAATTCATGGTAGTTAAATGGAGACCCGTGTGCAGTCAAGGTGTTTCAATTGATTGTAGTAAAAATACACCGGTATCTGGAAGGTCCAACTGCTGATGATTCAGTATCTTAGCAAAAACTACACCATGAAGACAAAGGAACACTCCAAGCAGCTCTGTGAAAATGTTATTGAAAAGCACAAGTCAGGAGATACTTGTAGATACAGGAAAATTTCCAAGTCACTGAATATCCATTAGAGTACAGTTAAGTCAATCATCAAGAAATAGAAAGAATATGGCACAACACAGCTGTAAATCTGTCTAGAACAGGCTGTCCTCAAAAACTGAGTGACCGTGCAAGAAGGGGACTAGTGAGGCCTATGACAACTCTGGAGGAATTACAGGCTTCAGTGGCTGAGATGGGAGAGACTGCACAAACAACTGATGCCCAGGTGCTTCACCAGTCACAGCTTTATGGGAGAGTGGCAAAGAGAATGCCACTGTGGGAAAAAAAAACTTGCATGAAATCTCAGCTAGAGTTTGCCAGAAGACTCGTAGGAGAATCTGAAGTCAGCTGGAAGAAGGTCCTATGGCCTGATGAAACTAAATTTGAGCTTCTTGGCCATCAGACTAAACGTTATATTTGGTGCAAGCCAAACACTGCACATCATCCAAAACACACCATCCCTACCATGAAGCATAGTGGTGGCTGCATCACGCTGGATGACTTCAGCATACATGTGGAATCCAGTTTCCAATGTTATAGCTCATTCATTTGGAATTTTTTCACTGCTTCCCTTGGTTTTATGCAACACCTATTTCACCACCATCTGTATGACACAGATCATAATCTCTGCTTTACAATTCTGCTTGACTAAACATTTCCCCACCTCTGCTCATGTGTAACTGATAAACATTTCAGCTATTTTTGGATTTTGAATTGCTTTTGGGTGTAAGAATGATGTGGTAGATCACACATTCTTGAATAATTGTTTGATTTTTATTTCCAATGAAATGAATGGAAATGAAAATCAGGGAGTTTCTTCCAGAAGCAACTGATCTGTAAATGTGAAGCAAGGAAAAGTAGAAAGAAACACACGTGCCTCCATACTCCAGATTTATCATTCCTCAAAATAACACTAATCACATTTGGAATAATCTCGCTTCTTACTCTTGCTTGGTATTTGATTCTTGTATTGTATGCACCTTATTGTACAATTAGAAGCCCTTGAATACATTTCAATGGTATAATAATCCCAGGTAGTAGGACTAAATTTAAATTTATTACATCAGCTTTCAGTTGATTTACAGTCAGATAATTTACCTCGCATTAGTTCAGCTATCTATTTCTTCCTCATCTACGGATTGTTTGAAGTTTGTCCCGTGACCAATTGATTTATTGCGAACTGACTTGACGGCCGGTACAAGTCTTGCAGCCAAGGTGACTTTTGTTGCTCAATATCATCAATCAGTGGGCTTGTCTGATAATAAATGTGAATATGTTAATCAAGCAATTGCTGTAAAGTTATAAAAGCACTGTTGCATGATTTAAAAATAGCAAACAGAAGAAAAAAAATCAATGTCTGCTGTTACCTGTTCTGCATCGTTTGATTTTTTACCAGTTACTTGCTCTGTAAATTTCTTCAGAAGGCTGTGTGCAAAAAAAATGCACAGACTGTTGACATTTCTATGAGCATCTTTTACACTCAAATACATGGGTCGTGAATGCTAAACTGGAGCATTACATTTCATAATTTAGTGAAAAGGGAATGTTTACCTCTTAGATTGACTTTTACAAGCAGCATCTCCTGTAGCATAAGGTGTCTTTGGCTCTGAGCTTTGAGAACAAATCTATTATCAAAAACAAAAATGTCAAAACGGTAGTAGAGTTTCCAAAAGGTTAATGACTGTTCTTAGTAGTTGAGAACAAAACTAAACATGAAAACTATATAGTACAAGTTGAAGTAAAATAATATATACAGTATCTAAAAGAATAATTACTTGACTAATCAAAAATGAACAATCTACTTTTACATTTCCATCATTTGCAGGATGACTAAATAATTATCCATACTCAAAATTCGATTAAATTGGCCTGGTAATGCAACAGGCAAAATATCTTCTGTAAGCAATATTCCAAAATATGTTGCTGCCATGAAATGCTCAGCGATGATAGTGCCCAAAGATCAAATGTATCTAAATGTATTTGCCTACATTTCAATATGTGAATCACTTCTTTTGTATTATGTGCTCTCTTAATTTTTAGTCTGATTTATTATATATTACATTTTTGAACCTTATCTAACAATCACTCACATGCTCATAGTGTTTAAATTAGTTTAATGGCATTTTATTAGACACAAGATAAATGATTATCCAAATGCCAAATGTTTGATGGCTTTTTCAAATCTAATACCAAATCCTGTTCTGAAGTAGTCCTGATGAAGGGTCTTGGCCTGAAATGTTGACTGTTTACTCTTTACCATAGATGTTGCCTGGCCTGCTGAGTTCCTCCAACATTTTGTGTGTGTTGCCTGTTCTGACTTAGCTGATTCTGTCACTTGCTGGTTTTGTCTATTGATTCTCCTTTCCCTGACCAGTACTCAGCCTCTTGATCTGTCTCCAATGTTTAGTCCTTTGTTTTTAATTTCAGAGTGGCACTACGGTTGTCAATACTGGTTGGATTAATTTCAGAACATTTTTTTTACATGACATTGTGCTTCCTATTTCCCATGGCAATCCCCTTACTTCCTTAGGAGTTTATGAAGATTTGGCATGACATCTAAAATTCTGACAAACTTCTATAGATACGTAATGGAATATATATATATTGCCTGGCTACATCACAGTCTGGTGTGAACACACCAACGGCCTTGAATGGAAAATCCTACAAAATATAGTGGATACAGCCCAGTCCATCACGGATAAAATCCTCCCCAGCAATGGGCACATCTGCATGAAACACCATCAGAAGAAAGCAGCATCCAGCATTCAGGAACCCAGGACATGCTCTTTTCTCACTGCTGCCACCAGGAAGAAGGTACAGGACCCTCAGGACTCACATCACCAGGTTCAGGAACCATTACTACTCCTCAACCAACAGACTCTTGAACAAAAGGGGATAACTTCACTTGCCCTGTCATTAAAATGCTCCCACAACCAATGGGCTCAGTTTCAAGCACTCCTCATCTTAAGTTCTCGATATTTATTGTTTATTTATTATTATTTCTCCTTTTTGTATTTGCACATTTGTTGTCTTCTGTGCTCTGTTTGAATGCCCTAGTTGGGCAGCCTTTCCTTGATTCTGCTATGATTATTATTCTATAGATTTATTGAGCATGACCACAAGAAAATGAACCTCAGAGCTGTATATGGTGACATGTATGTACTTCCATAATAAATATACTTTGAACTTTGAAATACTTGGGAAAAATGAAGCATGACTTCTAATAGTGCACCACCTTCCTGTGCCAATAAAAAATAGACACAATTTAATGACCCTGGCCTGAAAATGGCAGCATTTCACCAAATCTATATATTTACAATTAAGGAATTAACATGTTAAAAGAAAAGATTTATTATTGCTCCTATGATTTATTCCTGGGGTCAATAACTGGGTGATTTTACAGACCACCCAACAGTAACAGGGACATTGAGGGGCAGATAGGGAGACAAGATTCTAGGAAGTTGTAATAATAACAGGGATGTCATGGTGGGAGATTTTAATTTCCCAAATATTGATTGGTATCTCCCTAAAACAAGGGGTTTAGATGGGGTGGAGTTTGTTAGGTGTGTTCAAGAAGGTTTCTTGACACAATACAGTATGTAGATAAGCCTACAGGTGAAGAGGCTGAACTTGATCTGATATTGGGAAGTGAACCTGGTCAGGTGTCATATCTTTCACTGGGAAAGCACTTTGGAGATAGTGATCACAATTCTATCTCCTTTACCATAGCACTGGAGAGGGATAGGAACAGACAAGTTAGGAAAGCATTTAATTGGAGTAAGGGGTAATATGAGGCTATCAGGCAGGAACTTGGAAGCATAAATTGGGAACAGATGTTCTCAGGGAAATGTGCAGAAGAAATGTGGCAAATGTTCAGGGGATATTTACGTGAAGTTCTGCATAGGTATGTTCCAAAGAGACAGGGAAAGGATGGTAGGGTACAGGAACCATGTTGTAAGTCTAGTCAAGAAGAAAAGAAGAGCTTATGAAAGGTTCAAAAAAGAGATCTAGAAGATTATAAGGCTAGCAGGAAGGAGCTTAAGAAAGAAATTAGGAGAGCCAGAAGGGGCCATGAGAAGGCCTTGGCAGACAGGATTAAGGAAAACCCCAAGGCATTCTACAAGTATGTGAAGAGTAAGACGTGAGAGAATAGGGCCAATCAAGTATGACATTGGAAAAGTGTGCATGGAACCGGAGGATATAGCAGAGATACTTAATGATACTTTGCTTCAGTATTCAATATGGAAAAGGATCTTGGCGATTGTAAAGATGTCTTACAGTGGATTGAAAAACTTGAGCATATAGACATTAAGAAAGAGGATGTGCTGGAGCTTTTGGAAAGCATCAAGTTAGATAAGTCACCAGGACCAGACGAGATGCACCCGAGGCTACTGTGGGAGGCGAGGGAGGAGATTACTGAGCCTCTGGCAATGATCAGTGTATCATTAATGGGGACGGGAGAGGTTCCGGATGATTCAAGGGTTGCGGATGTTGTTCCATTATTCAAGAAAGGGAGTAAAGATAGCCCAGGAAATTATAGACCAGTGAGTCTTACTTCAGTGGTGGGTAAGTTGTTGGAGAAGATCCTGAGAGGCATGATTTATGAACATTTGGAGAGGCATAATATGATTAGGAATAGTCAACAAGGCTTTGTCAAAGGCAGGTCATGCCTTACGAGCCTGACTGAATTTTTTGAGGATGTGACTAAACACATTGATGAAGGTAGAGTAGTAGATGTAGTGTGTATGGATTTCAGCAAGGCATTTGATACAGTACCCTATGCAAGGCTTATTGAGAAAGTAAAGAGGCATGGGATCCAAGGGGACATTGCTTTGTGGATCCAGAACTGGCTTGCCCACAGAAGGCAAAGAGTGGTTGTAGACGGGTCATATTCTGTACGGAGGTCAGTGACCAGTGGTGTGCCTCAGGTTGAATCTGTGGTTAAGAAAGCATACGATGCATTGGCCTTCATCAATCGTGGGATTGAGTTTAGGAGCCGAGAGGTAATGCTGCAGCTATATAGGACCCTAGTCAGACCCCACTTGGAGTACTGTGCTCAGTACTGGTCACCTCAGTACAGGAAGGATGTGGAAACCATAGAAAGTGTGCAGAGGAGAGTTACAAGGATGTTGCCTGGATTGGGGAGCATGCGTTTTGAGAATACATTGACTGAACTCAGCCTTTTCTCCTTGAGCGACAGAGGATGAGAGGTGACCTGACAGAGGTGTATAAGATGATGAGAGGCATTGATCGTGTGGCTCATCAGAGGCTTTTTCCCAGGGCTGAAATGGCTAGTGTGAGAGGGCACAGTTTTAAGGTGCTTGGAAGTATGTACAGAGGAGATGTCAGGGGTAAGTTTTTTTTAATGCAAAGAGTGGTGAGTGCGTAGAATGGGCTGCCAGTGACGGTAGTGGAGGCGGATAGGATAGGGTCTTTTAAGAGACTCCTGGACAGGTACAATGATGCTCAGAAAAATAGAGGGCTATGTGCAACCCTAGGTAATTTCTAAGGTAAGGACATGTTTGGCATAGCTTTGGGGGCTGAAGGGCCTGTATTGTGCTGTAGGTTTTATATATTTTCTATGTTTGTTTTTAATGCTCACAGAAGGTTCCCAGATAAGACACAAAAGACTACAAATGCTGGAATCTGAAGCAATAGAAACAAATTGCCGTAGAAGCTTAACAAGTCAGGTAGCAACAGCAGAGGGAAATGGGACATTAGATGTTTTGAGTTGAGACTCTTTATCTAGCCATCTGTTACATGTTCTGACCTCCAAAGGGAATTCTTGAGATCCTTGTGCTTATGCTAGTCTTTTCTCCTCTCTCCACTGGCCCTGTGTTTAACTTCTAGCTACTTTAAGAACGCTGTCTGTAATTCACTGTTGTTTACGTCTTACATCTGCTGGTGTGTTGTAGATGATAGTTCTGCTTCAGTGTTATTTTGGAAACTCCTTCACTCCCCAGATTGACCAATCTAACCCAAGCTTCCCAAATGCTAACGTTTCACAGACATCTCCATTATCTGTTTTACTGATTCTTTTGCCTACTCTTAGCAAGTCATCATTGAAGGTCACGTCATTGTGACTCAAACTGCAGCTCTTAAACAAAAAAGGATGAGAATCTGGATGAAAAGGGCATTCAACAGACAAAATGGAGGAATCATTGTCACAAGGAAATTGAATTTTTAGAGCAATATATCAGGACAGTAAAGTGCCACCTTTGTCTTGATGAAATTGTATGATTCCAGAGAAAGGTGTATTGGTATACTGCAGTAAAAGATCCCAGGGGCAGTGTGATACACACTTAAGAATGAGGTGAGAACATTGTGAAACTGAAACTCAGGAGATCATTCATGGTTGTCAGTGAAAATGATAATCACAAAGGACAATTAATCCTGAAGGAGAAATACAAGATGGGCACTTTATGAACATCCTCACTGAACCAGGGTTCAGTAATGATGCCTATTGCAATCAATGCTTTCTCCCTAGCATGAGTCGACCCAAAGAAAAACGAAGACTTCCCTGGCAGAGTGCACACCATTTATCTGCTTACCAATGCTGCCAGCTAAACATATGGTATGTGTCTCATCTGTGCTCTTCAAATTTTAAACTGCTATGCATCTGTCTCAAATTGATGTAATCACTATTTCTCTTTAGAATAAAGAGGCAACACATATGCATTCACATAATAAGGATGAGAAGAGAGAGTTTGAAATGGGGAAAGAAAGCACTTTTGACTTTATTGTTGAGCTAAAATCTCTGTTTTAGAGTTTAAGCCTAGGATATATCTCAACATGTTCTAATATTACTAAACTGAACTGGACTGCTAATTCATTTGAATAATAAAATAATGGAACTTTGCAGCACGAATAGTTACCTCCATGTCTTGTATTCATATTGGCCAAAATAGAAATTGTTTAATTTAATTTCACCTCAGTTCAGAGTCCATAGCATTTTACACTCTTGTGTTCCAATACTTTTTAATTGTGGCAGAGGCCGGCTTTGTGGCTTGACAGGGTAGTGTAAAGTTAGACAATGCAGTAGTTATACGGTACTTGATAGTTAGGGGGACAGAAAGGAGATTCTGTGGTTGTAAAAGAGACACTAGGATGGTGTGTGGCTTCCTGGGTGCTAGAGTTCATGATGTATCGGAGTGGCTGTGGGATATTCTCAAGGGAGAAGGGGAACAGCCAGAAGCTGCGATGCATATTAGCACTAATGACGTTGGCAGGAAAGGGGAAGAGGACCAATGCAGTGAGTATATAGAGTTAGGAAAGAGGCTGAAGAGAAGGACCTCCAAGGTTGTAATCTCCGGATTACTCCCCGTGCTATGGCCTAGTGCAGGTAGGAATGGGGTGATAGTATGGATAAATGAGTGGCTGAGGAGGTGGTGCAGGGGACAGAGTTTCAAGTTCTTGGATCATTGGAACCTTTTCTGGGGAAGGGATGAGCTGTACAAGTGGGATGGGTTGCACCTGAACTTGAGGGGAACCAATATCCTGGCCAGAACGTTTGCTGATGATATTTGGGAGAGTTTAAATTAGTTTTGCAGGGGGCTGGGAATGGGAGTATTAGGTCAGTAAGGGGAGGATCAGACTGGAAGGTAAATGTCAGGGAGAGTGTTGAAAGAAATAATCAAAATAAAAGGTATGATGGGTCAGATAGTTTGAAGTGTGCATATTTTAATGCTAGGAGTATTATAGGTATGATGATCTTCGAGCATGGAACTACAATGTTGTGGACATCACTGAATCTTGGTTGAGAGGGGCAGGAATGGGTGATTAATGTACCAGATTTTCAAAGTTTTATAAAAGATAGAGGAGGAGGTAAAAAAGAGGAGGCGAAGTTGCACTGCTAATCAGGGACAATATCACAGCTGCACTTAGACATAATGGAGAGGTCAGAGGTCAGAGTCTATTTGTGTAGAACTCGGGGATAGGAAGGGTGCAATCACACTGTGGGATTGTACTTCAGACCCCCTGATAGCCACTGGGATATTGAGAAGCAGATACATAATCAGGTTGAGGAAATGTGTTAAAGTAATAGGGTAGTTATCATGGAGGATTTCAACTTCCCTAATATAAACTGGGACCTTCTTAGTGCAAGGGGTTTAGATAGTGCTGAATTTGTTAAGTGTCTCCAGGAAATTTTTCTTAAATCAATATGTGGACAGTCCAACAAAAGGAGGGGCCGTACTGGACCGGGTGTTGGGTCATGAGCCTGGCCAGGTGACTGACCTTTCAGTGGATGAATCGATAGGGGACAGTGACCACAAAACCTTATCTTTCAGGATAGCTATAGATATGGTCCTTGTGGGAGAGTTTCAAATTGGAGGAGGGCCAATTATGAGGGCATTAGACAGGAACAAAGAAGCATTAATTTGGAACACCTTTTATCTGGCAAGTCCACATCAGAGGGTGTGGGGTGTGTTTAAACATCAATTGCACAGAGTATGAGAAAGGTATGTTCCTGGTGGAAGGAAGGACAGGCATGGAAAGATAAGAACCTTTAGTTTCTAGAGAAGTGATGAACTTATTCAAGAAGAGAAAGGAAAACTATGTAAAGCTTCGGAAATCAGGATTAAACAAAGCACAAGGAGTATAAAGAAGCCAGAAATGAACTAAGGAAGGGAATAAGGAAAGCCAGGAGGGGCCATGGAAGTCCCTGGCAGGTAGAATTAAGGTGAATCGCAAGGTATTTTATACATACAACAAGAGTAAGAGGATAACTACGGAGAGGGTGGGACCCCTCAAGGATAAAGGGGTTAACATTTGCTTGGATGCAGAGAATGTGGGTAAGGTACTTAATGAGTACTTTGCTTCAGGGGGAGGAAGTGTTGCCTCCTAATGAGTATTAAGGTGGATGTCCCCAGGGTCTGATGGAATTTACCCCAGGTTACTGAAGGAGGAAAGAGACAAGATTGTTGGGCCCTTTCTTTGTGTCCTCTCTAGCCACAGGTGAGGTCCCGGAGGACTGGTGAGTAGCTAATGTTTTACCTGTATTTAAGAAGGGAACAAGGGAAAATCCTGGTAACTATAGACTGGTGAGTCTCATGTCAGTTGAGGGAAATTGCTGCAGAAAATTCTTAATGATAGATGAGCATTTGGAAACCCATGGCCTAATTAGGGGGAGCCAGCATGGTTTTGTGTGTAGCAAGCTGTGCCTTACCAACTTGATTGAGGTTTTTGACAAGGTGATGCGAGAGATTGATGACGGTAGAGAGTGGATGTTGTCTACATGGATTTTAGTAAAGTGTTTGACAAAGTTCCCCATGGGAGGCTAATCCAGAAGATTAAGATGCATGGATCCATAGCAAATTGGCTGTTTGGATTCAGAACTGGCCTGCACGTAGAAGACGGGGTAGTGGTTGAAGGGACTAGTCTGAGCTGGAGGTCTGTAATTAGTGGAGTTTTGCAGCGACCTGTGCTGGGGCACCTGCTGTTTGTAATGTGATCCAGATGAGAACGTAGATGGGTGGGCTGGTAAATTTGCGGATGATACCAAGATATGTGGAGCTGCGGATGGTGTAGAAGACTATCAAAGAATACAGCACGATAAAGTCCAGTTGCAGATATGGGCTGAGAAATGGCAGATGGAGTTTAACCCAGATAAGTATAAAGTGTAGGGCAAATGCAAGGAGACAAAGAAGTTCATAGCTCCATGAAAGTGGCAACATAGGTGGTTAAGAAGGCTTATGGATGACTTGCTATTATTAATTGAGGCACTGAGTTTAAAAGTCAGGAGGTTACGCTGCAAATTTATAAAACTCTGGTTAGGCCATGTCCGGAGTATTGCATACTGTTCTAGTCACCCAACTATGGGAAGGATGTTGAGGCTTTGGAGAGGCTGCAGAAGATGCTGCCTGGTTTAGACGGCATGTGCTATCATGAGAGACTGGATAAACTTGGGTTGTTTTCTCTGGAGTGTCGGAGGCTGAGGGAGATCTGACCGAGGTTTACAAGGTTATGAGAGGCATAGATAGAGTGGACAGGGAATATCTGTTTTCCAGGGCCGAAATATCTAATACCAAAGGGCATGTATTGAAGGTGAGAGGGGTTAGATTCAAAGGGGATGTGAGGGGTTAGATTTTTACTCAGAGAATCACGGATACCTGGAATGTGCTGCCTGGTATGATAGTAGAAGCAAATAAATTGGAGACTTTTAAGAGAAGTTTGGATAGGTATATGGATATGACAATGAAGGGATGTGGACCCGTTGTAGATAGGAAGGATTGGGATTTGGGTGTTTCTGATTTGCTTTTCAGCTGGTTTAGCACAACATTGTGTGCCGAATGGCCTGTTCCTGTGCTGTCTTCTTCTATATGTTCTATTGGATGGAGGTTTCTTCAGCCACAACCCATTCAGTGTTTCTTTACAACATTGGCTGAACCTTGGGGACATAGACACAAGATTCAGGGGAATAGACTTAGAACTGAGATGAGGAGAAACTGCTTTTCCCAGCAAGGAGTGAATCTGTGAGGAGTGGAATTCTCTGCCCAGGGAAGCAGTCGAGACTACCTCATTAAATAATACAGTGGATTCTGGTTAATTGGACCATTGGTTAATCAGTGCAGCTGTGTATTTGGGCCAACTATTAAAGAACAAAAACTAATTGAGAAAATAGCTGGGATTCCCTTCATTTACTTGGGACATAATGCCACTTAATTTGGACAGAAGACTGTTGCCGAAGAGTTTCTAACTAGCATCAATCACAAACACTTATGTAATGTGAGACATTACATTGTGCTTAGAGAAAACAGTTTTTAAATAATGTCAGTTGCGCCTGCTTGTGTTTAAAAAGTAGTGATTTTTATCACTGATAGTTGGTGAGAAATAACTAGTCAGGCAATTCATAACTGTTTTGTTCACTGCGGTTTCAAACATTCAGGGTTAGAATTGTCAGAATCTTCCTGGAGTGAAAATGAAATGATTTCACTACTAATGTTAGGAACTATGAAGAATTTGAAGGTATCCACCATCATCTTGAATGTTACAATGAAAATGAAAATTTGGAGAATACAATTGTTAAAAGCATTGGATAAAGGCAGTCCATTAAATGCACTGATTTTTTCATATACAGTCCCACCAAAAGAACATGGCAGCGTACACTGGGTGAATTCCTCTGTCGATAACGATTAGGAACTAATACACAGTTTTATAGTACTGTTGTAGCATTGATAGTGTTCTAATTTCTTCTGAATTTTTCATTAAAATCCATCATTTGTTCCTCAGTTAAATGGTAGTTTGTCTTTTTTATACCTTTCTTTAACCATGAGACTTCAGCTAATTTGGGCAGCCACTTAATTGAGCCAAAATGTACTGGTCTTGATGTGTCCCAATTAACCGGAATCCATCGTATATTTAAGACACAGTTAGATAGTTTTGCATAGCAGGGAAATTAAGGGTTATGGGGAAAAGGTAGGTAGCTGGATCTGAGACTATGCCGAGAACAGCCATGATCTTATTGAATGGTGGAGCAGGCTCAGCAGGCCAGATGGCTGACTCCTGCTGCTATTTCTCATATTTTTATGTTCATCTTTAAGGTGAAAATACTTTTCTCAGATTTCTCCCTAATTCCTTTGTTAAATAACTTAATTCTATGTTCCCTATATGTATAGATAAAGGTATACAGTATAGTATATAAATGATTTTCCTGAGTTTTGTAAATTTGAGGTGAAGTGATGAAAAAATGGAACAATTGTTAGAATTTTTATGCATGTTAAATTTTTGGCCAGAAAAGGAATAAGAATTTGAACATTGTTTAAATTTAGATGATTTGGAGCTTGATCAGCTACAGGGATTATTACTACTCTTGACTGATTTTTGTGATCTTTATATTGGGGTTATCATTAATTTCATAGATTGTGATATCATTTTGAGGATAATGAGGGATGTCCTATGTATAGCCTAAAAATTGAAATACAAAGTTATCAGTCACCTATTCCCCCAATCAAAACTCAAATGGGCACATTTTGAAATTAAACAGAATTACAATTTCTCTAATAAAACAAACTCACAATGCTAAGATATATCACAATACCATCAGTTAAATCACTATATGAAGTTAACTAGGGAGTCCAATGTCTCAGATTGCATATGCCTATATGATATTTTTAAGCCGATATGTAAATTATACATTTAATTAAACATTCTGTAAATTACAACCATCTAAGCATAAGTAGGAATAAGAATCTGACCAATAAAAGGTAAATATTGTGAAATTCCAGTCTTCACACAGAATTTTAGTTCAGGCATACAAGTCAGTGCCCCCAATTCACATTGCTACTGAATTTTTATGATTAATTTAAATAACCAAAAAGCATTGGAAGCACTGTTAATGCTGTTCATCACCTTTACAGGTTTTCCCGATACAGATGTGAAGATGATAAAATGTTAAGCTTAGAAACCTACCTCTATTACACAAATCACTATAATAATCAACATCACTGTGACAGTAACTGCAACAGCCAGCAGAAGTTTGTGTCCATACCCCACTGTAGATGAAGTTGCCATCTTCTACAAAAGAACAGAATTTATTATGTCATAAATGAGAGAGTTTAGTTTATAAGTAAAATATGAGATTAAGGACAAGGATATGAGTATCCATTAGCAGACTATGGTCCATTGAAAGTAGAAGTCAAAGTATTTCTTGATGATACCTTTTCTTTTGTTAAACCTTCATTGTTTCTTCTCAATATTAGAACATTCTAATAAAATAGTTTTGCTTTCTTACCATTGAAAATTCCTCCAGCAACCATAGTAATACAGATTGGTAGCCACTTTCTTGCATGGATGATCTCAAAGAGCTCAGAAATAGGATGCTCTTTATCAACTACAGCTCAGCATTCAATACTATCATCACTTCATAACTAATCAATAAGCTTCAAAACCTTGGCCTCAATACATCTTTGTGCAATTGGATCCTCGATTTCCTCACTTGCAACCCTAATCAGTTCAGATTGGCAAAAACATCTCCTCCATGATCTCTATCAGTACAGAAACACCACAAAGCTGTGTGCTTAGCCTCTTGCTCTACTCGCTTTACGTTTATGACTGTGAGGCTAAGCACAGCTCCAATGCCATGTTCAAGATTGCTGACAACACCATTGTCATAAGTTGAATCACAGGTGGTGACAAATCAGCATATAGGAGGGAAATTGAAAATCTGGCTGAGTGGTGCCACAACAACAACCTTTTACTCAATGTCAGCAAGACCCAAGAGCTGATTATTGACTTCAGGAGAAGGAAAATGTAGGTCTATAGCCAGTCCTTATCAGAGGATCAGAGGTGGAGAGGATTAGCAACTTTAAATTTCTCCGTGTTATCATTTCAGAGGACCTCTCTTGGGCCCAGCCCATGAGTGCAATTATGAGGAAGGCACTGCAGCACATCTACTTAGGAGTCTGTGAAGATTCAGCATGACATCTAACACTTTGACAAACGTCCATAGATGGGTGGGGGAGAGTATATTGACTGGTTGCATCACAGCCTGGTATGGAAATGCCAGCATCCTTGAATGGAAAATCCTAAAAAAGTAGTGAATACAGCCCAGTCCATCATGGGTAAAGCACCCCCAACCATTGAACATGTCATAGGAAAGTAGCATCAATCATCAGGGACCTCCACTAGTCTGGACATGCTCCCTTCTCTCTGCTGCCATCAGGAAGAAGGTACAGGAGCCTCAGGACCCAAACCACCAGGTTTAAGATCAGTTATTACCCCTCAACCATCAGGCTCTTGAACCAAGGGGGATAACTTCACTCAACTTCACTTGGCCAATCATTGAAATGTTCCCACAGCAATATTTCTTGCTTCTTTAAAAAAATTTTTTCTTTCTTTTTTGCATTTTGCACAGTTTGTAGTGTTTTGCACACTAGTTGAACAACCAGTTGGTGCGGTCTTTCATTGATTCTATTATGGTCATTATTCTATTATGGATTTATTGAGTATGCTCACAAGGAAATGAATTTCAGGGTTGTATGTGGTGACATATATGTACTTTGATAATAAATTTACTTTGAATATTGCATTTTAGAAACTCACCAATTTTCATCAAACATTAATAAAATAAATGGTCTTATCAAAGGTAATTTCTTAACTTTTGTTTGAAAGATTTAATGATACAAGAATAAAAACAATGTTTCAAGTCAGAAAAGTTAACTGTTGACATGCTCATTTTTTTTAACTGCTTTACTTTTTCTACATTAACAACTTTACATGGTTATTAATGGTACAGATAACCAAAAAAAGCAAACTTCTTTCTACTCTCTCTAAACTTAATTGTTTTGATCAGAATGGAGAACAAGTATATCACTCTTTCTTGGGAAGGATAATTATTACTTTCAACTAATAGAAAAATTGTGAAGCTGGACTTGTAAGCAGCGAGCCAGACTACAGAAATATAAATTGCTGAGTTTTTATTAGTTGTACAAATTGATTTACTTACATAAGAATAGCAGTTATACATCAAAACTATCTATTTGGTATTCAAAAATGTTAAGCTGTTCAGAATATATGATAGGTCCAAACAAATGTAAGTTCTTATTTCTTTCATTAGAGTGTGTAGAATATGCTAAAAAATTCTCCCCGCTTGCCTGCATTTCTGATGGATAAAATTTATGTCAATTTGGCTCAGTTCTAAATACTCTGGAGGCTTAATTATGACATCATAACTTGTGAGTATGGTAAGAACAGAGAATACTGAAGAGTGGTGCAGTATTGGCTGTTTATTGCATAAGATATTGTTCCACACTGTGGGATAAACATTCCATAACTTTCTTCTAGCATCCTGTTGCATGATGCTCCTTAAACTAGTATTATTGGCCAGGCTGACAGACCAATGGTAATCATTTAACAGACAGATGGATGTAAAATTACATACAAATTGAATGGTTGTTACATAAATGGAAGTTCTTACATCCATTTTAATTGTTTAATTATGTAAAGTGCTGGAAATCTATCTAATGTATCAATAGATTCTGTATTAAAATACTATTTGTCTAAAAATCATTACATGAAATTTTAGAATTATTGAATTGTTCACCACCATTGGTGTTTCACAAATAACATTTCACAGCTATCATAGGAATTAAAAATTGTATTTGATAACTTTTACCCATACTTGTCAGAAAAATTATAATGCAATTCTTTGTCTTGTTATTTAAACCTATTTTGAACCAAGTCAACCTTCAAAGACAAGAAAGCAAAGATGGCAGAAATTTGAAATTAATGTAGCATGTGTTAAAAACAGTCAATAGTATATCTGGTAAAAAGTCACTGCCTTAAAATATTCAGTTTGTATTTCTCTCCCCAAAAATACAGTTTCACTCTTTGACTATTTTTGGCACCTCCTATTTTATCTCTGAAGTTAGAGGAATTCTATAATTTGTGTGAATCAGATTCGTTTCTAAGGCTTTGGTAATCTAGTTCCTTTAATTTCAGATCTGAGCTGCTGCTGCTGCAGAACATTCTTAAATAAAGCTTCAGAAAATTTACAGATGAAAAATGTTATCCCAGATTGAAACTGAAGGCTGTCAATCTGGTTTAATTTTAATTATACAGTATTCCTGCTAAGTAAACAGAGTTTATAAGTAGAACTATTATGGTAAAATAAGTCATTAATTATGAAGTACCATGGCATGATGTAGAAATTTCAAAACTTTAATTAACTGAGTTGATATCCTGAATACCCTTAAAGGGATATATTAAAACAGCAAATTAGAGATAGGTAGGAAATGAAACATGCATTGAAGTATCACTTAATGGTCATTATGATGAATGATGTATCATATCAAAAGAATCAAACATAAAGAAAACATCAGTTAATATAGTATATATAAATTGTGAGGGATCAATAAAACTGTGAGAGCATCATCAAGGATTCTCCAGTTCATGCTCTCTTCTCACTGCTGCCATCAGGTAGAAGGTACAGAAGTTGCAGGAGCCACACCTCCAGGTTCAGGAACAGTTATTACCACTCAGCCATCAGGTTCTTGAACCAGAGGGGATAATTTCACTCACCACAAGACTGAGCTTATTTCATAACCTATGAATTTACTTTTAAGGGCTCTAAAACTCATGTTCTCAATATTATTTATTTATCTATTATTATTTTGTTTTTCTTTTTGTATTTGCAAAATTCATCATCTTTTGCACTTTGTTGTTTGTCCATCAGTTTGTGTGTAGTTTTTAATTGATTCTATTGTGTTTTTTGTAGTTACTGTGAATGCCCACAAAAATGAATCTCAGGGTAGTATATTGTGACATATATGTACTTTGATAATAAATGAACTTTTGAAATCTAAGTCCCTGTGTTAAAATGATCTATCTTCTACATCAAATTGCAAACGGAATAGTGTACAATTGACCATGTTCCTTTTGAGATCAGAGATTACATTTACTAAACTTTTCTTCAAAGTGTTATAAAGATGGAGAAAAAAGCCTAAAAATGTGTGATCTGTTTTTGAAGGGATCAGTTTCTTGCATCAAATAGCTTTCTTATATAAACTTTGTTAATATGAAGAAATTGTCAACTGATTGCTCTACCCAGTTGCAATGACGTCAAGTTTGGCTAAACTAATTAGGCAGGGAGATGGGAACTGGAACGATTGGGCTGATGACGAGGTAGTTGGCTTACAAACAAAGGCAGTGGGTAGTGAGACTTCTAGTAAGGAAAAGCAGATGATAGGACAAAATTGCAATCAATGGGATGAGTTGAAATGTAAAATCAAAAAGGGTGATGCATACAGGAGTGTAAGTGTTATATTTAATGCACACAGTATATGGAATAAGGTAGATGAACTTATAGAACAGTTAAAGATTATGTTGTAATGTTGTGAGTATCGCTGAATCATAGCTGAAAGATGCACATTGTATCAAAAGGACAGGCAGTTAGGCAAAGGGGGTGGCATGACTCTTGGTAAAAAATGAAATCAATTATTAGTAGGAGGTGACATTGGATTGGAAGATGTCGAATCCTTGTGGGTAGAGTTAAGAAACAGCAAGGGTAAAAAGACCCTCATAGGAATTATTTACAGATGTCCAAACAGTAGCCAGAATGTGGGCTGCAAATTACAATGGGAGAACTGAATTGAATTGACTTTATTTCTTACATTCTTCACATATATGAGGAGTAAAAATCTTTACATTGCATCTCTGTCCAAATGTGCAATCATAGTAATTTATAATAAATAGAACAGTCAATGTAACATAGAAATACACTCATTTCAGTGTGAGTTGATCAGACCGATGGCCTGGTGGAAGAAGCTGTCCCGGAGCCTGTTGGTCCTCGCTCTTATGCTGTGGTACCGTTTCCCGGATGGTAGCAGCTGGAACAGATTGTGGTTGGGGTGACTCGGGCCCTTTTATCACAGCTGTCTTTGTAATTGTCCTGGATCGTGGAAAGTTCACAACTACAGTTGCATTGGGCTATCTGCACCACTCTCTGCAGAATCCTGCAATTAAAGGAGGTACAGTTCCCATACCAGGCAGTGCTGCAGCCAGTCAGGTTGCTCTCAATTGTGCCCCTTTAGAAAGTTCTTAGGATTGGGGGCCCATACCAAACTTCCTCAACTGTCTGAGGTGAAAGAGACACTGTTGTGCCTTTTTCACCATACACCTGGTGTGTACTGACCATGAGGTCCTCAGTGATGTGGATGCTGAGGAAATTAAAGCTGTTTTCCTTCTCAACCCCAGATCTGATCTTCCAGTTTTCCTTAAGTGGATGACCTAGCATTTACCAATATTGTACTACATCTGCCAGACCCTTGCCCACTCACTTATCTATATCTCTCTGCAGACTCTCCATATCCTCAACATAATTTGCTTTTCCACTCAATTTAGTATCATCAGCAAACTTAGAAACACTGCACATAGTCCCCTCTTCCAGATCGTTAATGTATATCATGAACAGTTGCTGGCCCAGCACTGACACCTGTGGCACACCGCTCACCACTGACTGCCAACCAGAGTTATACCCATGTATCCAAGTAAATAACGTCCATCTATTCCCCTCTATCCACTGCGCTTGTTATGTCCTCAAAGAATTCCAGTAAGTTTGTCAAACTGGACATGCTGCACCTGCCTAATGGATCCTTTTCTTTCCAGGTGCCTCACTATTTCTTCTTTAATGATAGCTTCAAACATTTTCCCAACCACAGTAACTGCCCTATAATTACCTGCCTTTTGCCTACAACCTTTTTTGAACAGTGGTGTGACATTCATGTTCTTCCAATCTGCTGGGACTTGCCCAGAGTCCAGAGAATTTTAAGTTGTCACCAAAGCCTCTACTATAACTTCTGCCACTTCTTTCAGTACCATCAGGACCAGGGGACTTACTATCCTTTGGTTAGCACTACTTCTTTTGTGATAGCTATTGTATTGAGGTCCTCACCTCTCTTTGCATGCATATCATCTCTCTTTGGCATGTTAGATGTGTCCTCCACTGTGCAGACTGACACAAAATAGTCATTCAAAGCCTCACCCATTTCCTCATTACCCATTATCAATTCCCCCTTCTCGTCCTCCAAGGGTCCACTATTCACTTTAGCCACCCTGTTCTGCTTTATATAATAATAAAAACTTGTACTATCTGTTTTTATATTTCGAGTTAGTTTATCTTCATAATTTATTTCCCCTTTCTTTATTGCTCACTTAAAGGTTCCTTCTTGCTTTTTAAAGTTTTCCCGATCTTCCGGTTTCCCATTACTCTTGGTGACTTTGTATGCATGAGCTTTTAGCTTGATGTCTTCCTTTATTTTTTTATTTAAAATTTTTTTTTTATTAGTTTTTCAAAACATTTTACAAAATTAAAAACCCCAAATCCCAATGAGGAGCATTAATACAGAGCAAGGTTAAGCATACAATAACAATATGCTACAGAGGAAGAGAATTTAACAAAAAAGCACCTAAATTAAAGACAAGTGAGCTTAGTGTCCTCCCCAAACCCCACAACACAAGAAAAAAAAAACAACAATTCCAGACCAACCACCACACAATATAGAGAGTATAGGTCCGGACAATCAAACTCCCAGACTGTGAATACACTTAGCAACAGAGGATAATAATGCCTACTACCAGAAAAAAAAGGGAGCTAGGAAGGTTATGAAAGTACTCGATAAAAGGCCCCCAGATCTTATGGAACTTTAAATCCGAATTGAGAACTGAATAATGAATTTTTTCGAGGTCCAAGCAGGCCATAATGTCATTAAGCCATTGCGCATGAGTGGGCGGGGCAACATCTCTCCATCTAAGGAGGATCAAGCGTCTCGCCAGGAGAGAGGCAAAGGATAGTATTCGGCATTTGGTCGGACCCAGACATAAATCTGTCTCGTCCCAAAAACCGAACAGAGCAATTAAGGGGTTAGGTTCTAGGTGCTGATTCAGAATACCCGATAGTGTAGTGAAGACATCTTTCCAGAATTTCTCCAAGCTAGGACAGAGCCAGTACATATGGATGAGAGAGGCCACGCCCCTCTTGCATTTATCACAGAGCGGACTAATGCCAGGGTAGAATCGCGATAGTTTAGATTTAGACATATGGGATCTATGAACAATCTTAAACTGTAAGAGACAATGGCGAGCACAAAGAGAGGTTGAGTTAACCGATTTGAGAACTGAGTCCCAGCTCTCCTCGGATAAGGAGATATTTAAATCCTGCTCCCAGGCCATTTTAATTTTATCCACAGGGGCCCGTCGTAAGGCTGCTAGTTTATCTTAGATAATTGAAATTAAACCTTTACCTAGTGGATTAATGGAGAGAAATAGGTCCATAGCATTTTTCGCAGGCATTTCAGGAAAGTTAGGAATTAAAGGAGCAGTAAAGTGTCGGATTTGGAGATATCTGAAAAAGTGAGCGTTAGGCAGGTTGAACTTAACAGAGAGCTGTTGAAAAGAAGCGAAGCGGTTATCAATGAAGAGATCTTCAAAATGTCTAATGCCCTTCCTGTACCAAACATGGAATGCTGAATCGAATGTGGTAGGTAAAAAAAGGTGATTATGTGCGACAGGGTTAGAAATGGAAAACCCCTGGAAACCATAGCATTTCCTGAAATGAGCCCATATACGCAAAGTGTGTCTAACCAGAGGATTAGCTATTGATCTGGGCTGACTGCTAGGGAGTGCAGAGCCAAGAAGTGCAGATATAGATACTTCTTTAGTGGAGCTCAACTCCATTACCACCCAGTTAGGGCACTCAGGTTGACCGTGGAAGAAAGACCAGAAGGCAGCACAACATATATTAGCTGCCCAGTAATATAAGCGAAAGTTAGGTAAAGCCATGCCACCCTCTTTTTTAGATTTTTGGAGGTGGATTTTATTAATTCTAGAGCGCTTATTCTGCCACAGATATGACAAAATAATAGAATCTAAGGAATCAAAAAAAGATTTAGGAATAAAAATTAGGATAGACTGAAATAAGTATAAGAATTTGGGGAGAACATACATTTTGACAACATTGATACGACCTACCAAGGACATAGATAGAGGTGACCATTGTACCAGACTCTGTTTTGTAGCATATGAAAGATTGACAAAGTTTTCACGAAAGAGATCTTTAAACTTCCTTGTGACTGTAATTCCAAGATAAGTAAATTGATTATGGACTACTTTAAAAGGGAGATCACGAAATATTAGTTCTTGTGCTTCTTTATTAATTGGGAAAAGTTCACTCTTATGTAAGTTGAGTTTATAGCCAGAGATCTGGCTAAACTGGTCAAGAAGTGAAAACATTAGAGGTAAGGATGTAGACGGATATGAGAGAAAGAGTAGTAGGTCATCAGCATAGAGAGAGACTTTATGCTCAACACCCCCTCTCCAAATCCCGGTCAGTTCAGGACATTTCCGAAATGCTATCGCCAGAGGTTCTATAGCCAAATCAAAGAGAAAGGGACTTAAGGGGCATCCCTGACGGGTGCCACGTTTGAGATTGAATACTTGGGATTTCTGAAAGTTAGTTAGAACAGAAGCAGTAGGACACAGGTACAGCAATTGGATCCAAGAGATGAAACTTCGGCCAAGGTCAAATTTTTCTAAGACTGCAAAAAGGTAGTTCCACTCTATACAATCAAATGCTTTCTCCGCATCAAGGGAGATAACACATTCAGGAGTCCCAGTTGGAACTGAGTATAAAATATTAAATAGACGTCGAATGTTAAAAAAAGGGAGACGGTTTTTAATAAAGCCTGTTTGGTCATCAGAGATAATGGAGGGAATAACGGTTTCTAATCTATGAGCCAACACTTTAGCTAAGATCTTTACATCAACACTGAGCAGAGAGATCGGCCTGTACGAGGAACACTCTGTTGGGTCTTTGCCCTTTTTAAAAAGAAGAATAATAGATGTCCTTTATTTCTCTAGTTATCCATGGCTGGTTCTCCCCACACTTACTGTCCTTGCTTTTAACTGGAATATACTTTTGTTGAGGACCATGTAAAATCCCTTTGAAAGTCTTCCTCAACCGTTTCACCACTTAGCCTACGTTCCCAGTATACACTTGCCAAGTCCTCCCTCATCCCATTCTAGTCTCCATTGTTTAGGCATAATACACTGGTTTTAAATTGAACTCTTGCACCCTCCATTTGTATGAGAAACTCAATCATACCATGATCACTCTTTCCAAGAGGATCCCTAGCTACAAGATCTCTAATTTTACCTGACTCATTGCACAGGACCAGATCCAAGATAGCAAGTTCCCTTGTAGGTTCAGTAACATGCTGTTCAAGAAAGCCATCATGGATGCATTCTATGAAATCCTCCTCAAGACTGCTTCGACCAACTTGATTCACCCAATCTATGTGCAAGTTAAAGTCCCACACAATAACTGCTGTTCCGTTCTTTTATGCCTCAGATATTGAGATACGTAGAAACATAGAAAACATACAGCACAATACAAAGCTGTGCTGAACATGTCCTTACCTGAGAAATCAGCTAGGGTTACTATTAGGGTCCTGACAAAGGGTCTCGCCCCAAAACATCGACAGCGCTTCTCCCTATAGTTGCTGCCTGGCCTGCTGCGTTCCACCAGCATTTTATGTGTGTTACTCATAGCCTTTATTTTTCTGAGCTCCATCTACCTGTCCAGGAGTCTCTTAAAAGACCCTATCGTATCCACCTACACCACCATCACCAGCAGCCCAATCCATGCTCTCACCACTCTCTGCATAAAAAAACTTACTCCTGACATCTCCTCTGTACCTACTTCCAAGCACTTAAAACTGTGTCCTCTCATGCTAGTCATTTCAGCCCTGGGGAAAAGCCTCAGATTTTCCACACGATCATTGTCTCTCATCATCTTAGAGGTCACCTTTCATCCTCCGTCACTCCAAGGAGAAAAGGCCGAATTCACTCAACCTATTCTCATAAGGCACGCTCCCCAATACCGGCAACATCCTTGTAAATCTCCTCTGCACCCTTTCTATAGTTTCCACGTCCTTCCTGCAGTGAGGCACCCAGAACTGAGCACAGTACTCCAACTGGGGACTGACCAGGGTCCTATATAGCTGCAACATTACCTCTTAGTACCTAACCTCAATCCCACGATTGATGAAGGCCAATGCACCATATGCCTCCTTAACCACAGAGTCAACCTGTGCAGCAGTTTTGAACATCCTATGGACTCAGACCCCAAGATCCCTCTGATCCTCCACACTGCCAAGAGTCTTACCATTAATACTATATTCTGCCATCATATTTGACCTACCAAAATGATCCACCTCACACTTATCTGGGCTGAGCTCCATCTGCCACTTCTCAACCCAGTTTTACATCCAATCAATGTCCTGCTATAACCACTGACAGCCCTCCACACAATCCACACCACCCCCAACCTTTGTGTCATCAGCAAATTAACTAACCCATCTCTCCACTTTCTCATCCAGGTCATTTATAAAAATCACAAAGAGTAGGGCTCCCAGAACAGATCCCTGAGGCACACCACTGGTCACCAACCTCCATACAGAATATGACCCATCTACAATCACTCTTTGCAAGCCAGTTCTGGATCCACAAAGCAATGTCCCCTTGGATCCCATGCCTCCTTACTTTCTCGATAATCCTTGCATGGGGTACCTTATCAAATGCCTTGCTGAAATCCATATACACTACATCCACAGCATACCTTCATCAAAGTGTTTAGTCACATCCTCAAAAAATTCAATCAGGCTCGTAAGGCACGACCTGCCTTTCACAAAGCCATGCTGACTATTCCTAATCATATTATGCCTCTCCAAATGTTCATAAATCCTGCCTCTCAGGATCTTCTCCATCAACTCACCAACCACTGAAGTAAGACTCACTGGACTATAATTTCCTGGGCTATCTCTACTCCCCTTGTTGAATAAGGGAACAACTTCCACAGCCCTCTGATCCTCCAGAACCTCTCCCATCCTCATTTATAATGCAAAAATCATCGCCAGAGGCTCAGCAATCTCCTCTGTCGCCTCCCGCAGTAGCCTCGGATATATCTTGTCTGGTCCCAGCGACTTATCCAACTTGATGCTTTCCAAAAGCTCTAGCACATCATCTTCATTAATAGCTACGTGCTCAAGCTTTTCAGTCTGCTGCAAGTCACCCCTACAATCGCCAAGATCCTTTTCCATTGTGAATACTGCAGCAAAGTATTCATTCAGTACTTCTGCTATGTCCTCTGGTTCCACTATCACTCTTGATTGATCCTATTCTCTCACGTCTTATCCTCTTGTTCTTCACATACTTGTAGAATAGAACATAGAACAATGCCTTGGGGTTTTCCTTAATCCTGTCTGCCAAGGCCTTCTCATGGCCCCTTCTGGCCATCCTAATTTCATTCTTAAATTCCTTCCTGCTAGCCTTATAATCTTCTAGATCTCTGTCATTAACTAGTTTTTTGAACCTTTCTATCCTTCTTGGTTTATTGCCTGTGCCACTGTAATGTTATTATCTGGAGGCCTACAGGCAACTCCCACCAGTGATTTTTTGTCCTTTTATTATTCCTAATCTGTACCAAGATGAATTCAGCTTTCTGCTCCTTAGATCTTAATTGTCTCTTACCACCACTCTGTTCTCATCTTTAACTACTCCACCTCCATTACCTTCCTGCCTATCCTTCCATATTACCTGATATCCTTGGATATTTAATTCCCCATCCTCTCCACCCTGCAACCATGTTTCTATAATGGCCACTAAATGCTTGCAAGAACATGACAAAGTTTCTACATTCAACACACAGAAGATGCTGGAAGAACTCAGCAGGCCAGGCAGCATCTATGGAAAAGAGTAAACAGTCAACACCTCACACTGAGACCCTTCCTGAGTCTTCTCCATAGATGCTGCCTGATCTGCTGAGTTCTTCCAGCATCTTCTGTGTGTTGAATGTAGAAACTATGACATTTTGTATGTGTTGCTTTGGGTTTCCAGCATCTGCAGACTTTCTCAATTTTGTAAAGTTTCTACACTGTCCACTTGATCTGCACTCTGGATTTTCTTCCCATTCCTATCATAGGAGTCTTGACTTTATCCTAATCTCTTGTGACCGTCACTATGTTCGGTCATGTATGCCACTTTTTATCTCCTCAATGACATGTTTAATTGTTTTATTATTTATTTTTCACTGCCAATTACGTCCTCCTGGCCTTTTGAGCCCCGCAGCCCAGCAACCTATGACAACACCAATTTAACAGTAGCCTAATCACGGGACAACTTACAATGACCAATTAACCTACCCACTACATCTTTGGACTGTAGGAGGAAACCGGAGCACCTGGAGAAAACATGCACGTTCCACCGGGACGACGTACTTACAGAAGACGTTGGAATTGAACTCCAATGCACCAAGCTGTAATAGCATCATGCTAACCACTATGCTACTGTGGCACCAAAAGAATAACAGTGGATTGTGGTGTCGACATTGTAACTGTTAGTTTATATTCTTCATTGCTTGGTCTGTTAATTGACTGACAAATAGTTTTAGTAACGTGAAGAAATATGGGAAGAGATGGAGCAAGTTAAAAGCAACAAGGAAGTGAGCTTCAGGAAAGGTGAAATGAAACTAAGGTAGAAAATTCAGCTGAACTAGTCTTCAGCTTGAGAAGTTGGACTTGTAGCCATATCTACAGAGTAGCTCGTTAATAAAAGCTGAATTAAAGCCAAGAAGAGTGGGACTGAGCAACAAGCACGTGCAGCCTTGCAAAAATGTGGGGGTTAAATTGGATGTGAGATGGTCATGGCAAGGTGGTAGAAGCAGCCAAATAAAATGGGAAGAATCAGGTTTAAATTACATTTTTGGTGGATAACTAAAGATTTTTGCTGGAAGCTAAAGAATACATGAGAAGATTGGGGATCTTCTCAGTACTACCAACTCAAAATTTTAGGAACAGCTTCTTCCCTCCTGCTATCAGATTTCTGAACAGTCCATGAACACTACCCAGCCTTTCACATTATTTATTTATTTAACATTTTCGTAAAAATTTGTTTTTAACTTATTGTAATATTTTATGTGCTGTACTGTACTGGTACCACAGAACGGAAAGCTTCACAACATATGTTAGTGATAATAAGCCTGATTCTAAGCTGTGACAATGCTTCCGTGCTGAAAAGCCTCTCGCTCAAGGGTTCCCAACCTGGGGTCCAAGTAGCTCAGACCAGCAAACAATCAGGAGGTCAGAAATTTGAGAGAGGGAATTTCACTCAGGTCCACTGACAGAGTATAAAAGGAAGCAACTCGCAGCATTTTGTTGGAGCTCTGACCAGCGACGAAGCGGCATTTGGGACTGATTAGAAAGAACAAATTAAAGTAAGGGCAGGGGCAAGTGCAGCAGCTATAATAGGAACGGACAGAGTTATTACAGTCGTGATTTTGAAGCAAAGAGAAGCCTCAGTCTGAGAAGGCAAAAAAGAAAAGCTCTAGGTAGAGTTTTTTCCCCTCCCTTCTTTCCATCAGTTAGGACAGGAGAGATGCCAGGCAGGAGAGTTGAATGATACTCTTTGGGATGTGGGAGGACAGGGAGACCTCCAGTGTCCCTGATGACTACAACTACGAGAAGTGCATCAAGCTATAACTTTGAACAATCCACATTCAGGAGTTGGAGCTGGAACTGGATGAACTCCGGATCATTCGGGAAGCTGAGGGGGTGATAGATAGGACATATAGAGAGGTAGTTACACTCAAGGCGCAGGACACAGGGAACTGGGTGACAGGCAGTAAGAGGAAAGGGGTTAAGGATCCAGTGCACAGATCCCTGTGGATATTCCCTCTCAACAACAGGTGTATGTATCACTTTGGATACTGTTCGGGTGTGGGGGGGGGGGGGGTGACCTAGCAGAGGAGAGTCACAGTGGTTGGGTGCCTGGCACTATCTGGCTCTGTAACTCAGAAGGGAAGGGGGTGGGGAAAGAAGAGGCACACTGTGGTGACAGGGGATTCGTTAGTTAGGGGATCGGACAGGAGCTTCTGTGGGCAAGAACAATATTCCCAGATGATATGTTGTCTCCTAGGTGCCGGGGTCCAGGCCATCTCGGATTGAGTCCTCAGCATTCTTATGTTGGAGGGCGAACAGCCAGAGGTCGTGGCCCATGTAGGTAATGATGACATGGATAGGATGAGTGACAAGGTTCTGCACAGGGAGTTCAGGGAGTTAGGTGCTAAGTTGCTAAGACAGGACCTCCAGGTTGTGATCTCAGGATTACTACATGTACCATGTGCTACTGAGGCCAGAACCAGGAAATTAATATACTGTAGTTCAATGCATGGCTAAGGAGTTAGTGCAGGAGGGAGGGCATAAGATTTTTGGACTATTGGGCTCTCTTCCAGGGAAGGTGGAACCTGTACAGAAGGGATGGTTTGCATCTGAACCAGAGGGTGACTAATATCATAGCAAACTAGAGTTGCAGGGCAATGAGAATCAGAATGCCAAAACAGTTAGTGGAGAAGTTGTGGTGGCAGATGTTGGTAAGACCTGAGACAAAAATCAGGAATCAAAAGGTTCAGCATGGTGCGACTGGCATCCTGAGCTGCATATATTTCAGAATCAGATTTATTATCATTAGTATGTGCTATGAAATTTGTTAACTTAGCAGCAGCAGTTCATTGTAATACATGATAATATAGAAAAAAGATAAGTCAATTACAACAAGTATATTCATATGTATATTAAATAGATTAAAACTAGTGCAAAAACAGAAACAATGCATATAAAAAAGTGAGGTAACGTTCTGAGTTCAGTGATCATTTAGGAATCATATGGCAAAGGGGAAGAAGCTGTTCCTGAATCGCTGAGTGCATGCCTTCAGGCTTCTGAACCTCCTTTCTGACGGTAACATGAGAAGAGGGCATGCCTTGGGTGATGGGGGTTCTTAATAATGGATGTTGCCTTTCTGAGGCACTAATACTTGAAGAGGTCTTGGGTACTAAGGAGGCTAGTACTCAAGATGGAGCTGACTAATTTTCAAGTTTCTCTAGCTTCTTTTGGTCCTGTGCAGTAGTGCCCCCACTCCCACAGCAGACAATGATGCAGCCTGCAGAGTGCATGGTACATCCAGAGAAGCTTTTGAGTGTTTTAGGTGACATACCAAATCTCTTCAAATTTCTAATAAAATATAGCTGATATCTTGCCATCTTTGTAGCTGCATCGATATGTTGTGACCAGGTTCGATCCTTAGTTATCTTGACACCTGGGAACTTGAAATAGCTCACTTTTTCCATTTCAATTTCAATTCTCTATTTCTTTTTCTTTTTAAATCTTTTTATTAATTTTAAGAAAAACATAAGTGAAATATGAATACAAAACATTTGAGAGTACATAATTAATAGTTTAAATCGACAATCAGATATATAATAATCAATATATAAGGCCTCCCAAACTCATAGTATTTATGTAAAAGAATCGAAAAAGAGGAAAAAAAACCCCAAAAAAGGAAAAAAAAGCTAAAAAAAAACTAAAAAAAAAATTAACCAACATGGGCCATTGCATAATGTTAAATACATACAGCAGTGCCGATAACTCCGAACCTCCATCCAAATAATTAAGGATAATAAAAGTAAGGTTTAGGATCAGACCATTTAACTCATATGAAAATGTTTTTTTAAAAAAAAATTTTTAATTAGTTTTTCAAAACATTTTACAAAATTAAAAACCCCAAATCCCAATGAGGAGTATTAATACAGTGCAAGATTAAGCATACAATAACAATATGCTACAAAGGAAGAGAATTTAACAAAAAAGCACCTAAATTAAAGACAAGTGAGCTTAATGTCCTCCCCAAGCCCCAAAACACAAGAAAAAAACAACAACAACTCCAGACCAACCACCACACAGTATAAAGAGTATAAGTCCGGACAGTCAAACTCCCAGACTGTGAATACACTTAGCAACAGCGGATAATAATGCCTACTACCAGAAAAAAAAGGGAGCTGAAAGCAAGGAACCAAAAAGAAGAGAAAAAAAAAGAAAAAAAAAGAAAAAAAACCCTAGTCAAGAGGAAGGTTATGAAAGTACTCGATAAAAGGTCCCCAGACCTTATGGAACTTTAGATCCGAATTAAGAACTGAATAATGAATTTTTTCGAGGTCCAAGCAGGCCATAATGTCGTTAAGCCATTGCGCATGAGTGGGTGGGGCAACATCTCTCCATCTAAGGAGGATCAAGCGACTCGCCAGGAGAGAGGCAAAGGATAGTATTCGGCATTTGGTTGGACCCAGACATAAATCTGTCTCGCCCCAAAAACCGAACAGAGCAATTAAGGGGTTAAGTTCTAGGTGCTGATTCAGAATACCTGATAATGTAGTGAAGAAACTCATATGAAAATGTTGAATAAATGGTCTCCAAGTTTCCTCAAATTTAACTGAAGAATCAAAAACCACGCTTCTAATTCTCTATTTCAATGCAAGTACTATCATAGGATAGGTGGTTGAGCTCAGGGCATGGATCAACACATAGAATTATGACATTGTAGCCATTTGTGAGACTTGGTTGCAGGAGGGGCAAGACTGGCAGCTCAATGTTGCAGAGTTTCATTGTTTTAGATGTGACAGAACGGGAGGGATTAAAGGAGGAGGGATGGTGTTACTAGTCAGAGAAAATGTCACAGCACTGCTCCATCAGAACAGATTGGAGAACTTATCTAGTGAGGCATCATGGGCAGAACTGAGAAAGAAGAAAGGTACTAACTTTGCACATATTGACTGGGAATCCTATATTGTAAAAGGACTAAATGGGATAGTGTTTGTCAAATGTGTTCAGGAAAGTTTCCTTCATCAGTACGTAGAAGTCCCAATGAGAGAGTGTATGATACTAGATCTGCTATTAGGGAATGAGAAAGGGCAGGTGACAGAAGTTTGTGTAGGAGAACACTTCGCATCTAGTGACCACAATGCCATTAGTTTCAAAGGAAATATGCAAAAACATAGGTCTGGTCAGCGGGTTGAGATTCTAAATCTTGTTGGCCAATCTTGTTGGTATGAGAAATGGAACCGGAGGAAATAGCGGAGGTACTTAATGAATGCTTTGCTTCAGTATTTACTACGGAAAAGGATCTTGGTGGTTGTAGGGATGACTTGCAGTGGACTGAAAAGCTTAAGAATGTAGGTATTAAGGAAGAGGATGTGCTGGAACTTTCGGAAAGCATCAAGTTAGATAAGTCACCAGGACCGGACGGGATATACCCCAGGCTACTATGGAAACAAGGGAGGAGATTGCTGAGCTTCTGGCAATGATCTTTGCATCATCAATGAGGATGGGAGAGGTTCCAGAGGATTGGAGGGTTGCAGATGTTTTTCTCTTACTCAAGAAAGTGAGTAGGGATAGCCCAGGGAATTATAGGCCAGTGAGTCTTAGTTCAGTGGTTGGTAAGTTGAAGGAGAAGATCCAGACAGGCAGGATTTATGAACATTTGGAGAGGCATAATATGATTAGGAATAGTCAGCATGCCTTTGTGAAAGGCAGGTAGTGCCTTATGACCCTGATTAAATTTTTTGAGGATGTGACTAAACACATTGATCAAGGTAAGCTGTAGATATAGTGTATATGGATTTTAACAAGGCATTTGATAAGGTACCCCATGCAAGGCTTATTGAGAAAGTAAGGAGGCATGGGATCTAAGGGGACATTGCTTTATGGATCCAGAACTCGCTTGCCCATAGAAGGCAAAGAGTGGTTGTAGACGGGTTATATTCTGCATGGAGGTCGGTGACCAGTGGTGTGCCTCAGGGATCTGTTCTGGGACCCCTTCTCTGTGATTTTTATAAATGACTTGGATGAGGAAGTGGAGGGATGGGTTCATAAATTTGCTGATGACACAAAGGTTGGAGGTGTTGTGGATAGTGTGGAGGGCTGTCAGAGGTTACAATGGGACATTGATAGGATGGAAAACTGGGTTGAGAAGTGGCAGATGGAGTTCAACCCAGATAAGTGTGAGGTGGTTCATTTTGGTAGTTCAAATATGATGGCAGAATATAGTATTAAATGGTAAAACTCTTAGCAGTGTAGAGGATCAGAAGGATCTTGGGGTCTGAGTCCATAGGACACTCAAAGCTGCTGCGCAGGTTGACTCTGTGGTTAAGAACGCATACGGTGCATTGGCCTTCATCAATTGTGGAATTGAATTTAGGAGTCAAGAGGTAATGTTGCAGCTATATAGGACCCTGGTCAGACCCCACTTGGAGTACTGTGCTCAGTTCCGGTTGCCTCACTACAGGAAGGACGTGGAAACCATAGAAAGGCTGCAGAGGAGATTTTCAGGCTATCTGGTAGGACAGTTGAGGAACAGCGGAATACTTTCAGAGAGATTTTTCACAGTGCTCAACAAAAGCATATTCCAGTCAAAAGTAAGGACAGTAAGTATGGGGAGAGCCAGCCTTCGATATCTAAGGAAATAAAAGATAGTATCAAATTAAAAGCTCATGTGTACACAGGTGCAAAGAGTAATGGGAGACTGGAGGATTGGGAAAACTTTAAAAAGCAACAGAGAACAAGTAAACAAGAAATAAGGAAAGGGAAGATAGAGTATGAAAGTAAATTAGCACAAAATATAAAAACAGATAGAAGTTTTTGTAAATATATAAAGCAGAAGAGGGCAGCTAAAGTCAACATAGGTCCCTTGGAACACGAGAAGGGGAAATTGATATTGGGTGATAAGGAAATGGCTGAGGCACTGAACGACGATTTTGTGTCGGTATTCACAGTGGAGGACACGTCTAATATGCCAAAGAAGGATGTTATGGATGAAATGGGAGGTGAGGACCTCGATAAAATCACTGTCACTAAAGAGATAGTGATGAGCAAACTTGAGGGCCTGAAGGTAGATAGTCTCCCCTGGTCCTGATGCGATGCATCCCAGGGTAGATCCATTGGTAATCATTTATCAAAACTCTCTAGGTTCTGAGCATGTCCCAGCAGATTGGAAGACAGCAAATGTCACGCCACTTTTTAAAAAAGGATGTAGGCAAAAGATGGGTAGCTATAGGCCAGTTAGCTTAACATTTGTAGTCAGGAAAATGCTTGAAGCTGTCATTAAGGAAGAAATAGCAAAACATTTAGAAAGGAGTGGTTCTATTAGACAGACGCAGCATGGATTCAGAAAGGGCAGGTCCTGTTTGATAAACTTACTGGAGATCTTTGAGGACATAATGAGTGCAGTGGATAGAGGGGAACAGGTGGATGTCGTATATTTGGATTTCCAGAAGGCGTCCGATAAGGTGCTGCACAAGAGACTTATAAATAAGATACAGATGCATCAAGTCGGAGGAAGTGCATTGGCATGGATAGTGGATTGGTTAACCAATAGAAGGCAGAGAGTTGGTATAAATGGGTGTTTCTCCGTTTGGCAGTCAGTGGTGAGTGGGGTGCCGCTGGGGTCGGTGCTGGGCCCGCAGCTGTTTGCCATTTACATTGATGATTTGGGAGAGGGGACTGAGTGTAGCATAGCAAAATTTGCTAATGACACTAAACTGAGCGGAAAAGCAAACTGTACAGAGGATGTGGAGAGACTGCAGAGGGATATAGATAGGTTAAGTGAGTGGGACAAAGTCTGGCAGATGGAATACAACATTGCTAAATGCAAGATCATGCACTTTGGAAGGAATAATAAAAGAGAAGATTATTAATTAAATGGTGAAAGATTGCAGCATCCTGTTGTGCAGAGGGGCTTGGGAGTGCTTGTGCATGAATCACAAAAAAGTTGGCTTGCAGGTACAACAGGTTATTAAGAAGGCAAATGGAATGTTGGCCTTCATGGCTAGAGGGATTGAATTCAAAAGCAGGGAGATCATGCTTCAACTATACAGGGTACTGGTGAAGCTGCACCTGCAGTACTGAGTGCAGTTCTAGTCTCCATACTTGAGGAAGGACATACTGGCTTTACAGGAAGTGCAGGTTCACTAGGTTGATTCCAGGGATGAAGGCGTTAACCTATCAGGAGAGTTTGAGTCACCTGGGACTATACTCTCTGGAGTTCAGAAGAATGAGAGGGTATCTTATAGAAACATACAAAATTTTGAAAGGGATAGATAAGATAGAAGTAGGAAAGTTGTTTCCATTGGTAGGTGAGCCTAGAACTAGAGGACATTGCCTCAAGATTCAGGGGAGAAGATTTAGAACAGAGATGAGGTGAAACTGTTTTTCCCAGAGAGTGGTGAATCTGTGGAATTCTCTGCCCAGGGAAGCAGTTGAGGTTTTTTCACTAAATATATTTAAGAAACAGTTAGATAGTTTTTTACATAGTAAGGGAATTAAGGGTTATGGAGAAAAGGCAGGTAGATGGAGCTGAGTTTACGGACAGATCAGCCATAATCTTATTGAATGGCAGGGCAGGCTCGATGGGTCAGATGGCCTATTCCTGCTCCTATTTCATATGTTCTTATGTACAAGGATGTTGCCTAGATTGGGGAGCATGCCTTATGAGAATAGGTTGAGTGAACTCGGCCCTTTCTCCTTGGAGCGACTGAGGATGAGAGGTGACCTGATAGACGTGTATAAGATGATGAGAGGCATTGATCATGTGGATAGTCAGGGGATTTTCCCCATGGCTGCAATGGCTAGCACAAGAGGGCATAGTTTTAAGGTGCTTGGAAGTAGGTACAGAGGCGATGTCAGGGGAAAGTTTTTTTACGTAGAGAATGGTGAGCGCGCGGAATGGGCTGCCGGTGGCGGCGGAAGTGATACGGTCTATTGAGAGACTCCTGGATGGCTACATGGAGCTTAGAAAAATATAGGGCTATGGTTAAAGCCTAGGTAGTTCTAAGGTAGGGACATGTCTGGTACAGCTTTGTGGGCTGAAGAGCCTGTGTTGTTCTGTAGGTTTTCTATGTTTCTATGATCTGGCAAGTGTGGATTAGGACTTGCTGTTTTCCAGCAAATGTGTACTTGGTAAGTGGGAGGCCTTCGAAAGCAAAATTTTGAGAGTATGAAGCTTGTATATGCCTGTCAGAATAAAAGGTGAAGTTAACAGGTGTAGGAAACCTTGGTTTTCAAGAGATATTGAGGCCCTGGTTAAGAGAAAAAAGTAGGTGCATTACAGGTATAGGCAAGTCGGAACAAATGAGGTGCTTATGAGATGCTTATGGAGCACAAGAAACGCAAGAGAACACTCAAGAAATAAATCAGAGGGCTAAAAGAAGGCATGAGGTTGTTCTAGCGGACAAGGTGAAGGAGAATCCAGAGGGATTCTACAGATATGTTAAGAGCAAAAGAATTTCAAGGGACAAAATTCATCCTCTAAAATACCAGAATGGTAATTCATGTGTGGAGCCAAAATAGATGGGAGAGATCTTAAATGAATTTATTGCATCTGTATTTACTCAGGAGACAGACACAGAGTCTATAGAAGTGAGGCAAAGTGGCATCAACTTCTTGGACTGTGTGCAGATTACAGAGGAGGAGGTGTTTGTTGTCCTGAGGTAAATCAGGGTGGATATATCTCCAGGGCCTTTCAAGGTGTTTCCTCCGACCCTGTGGGAGGCAAGTGCAGAAATTGCTGGGGCCCTAGCAGAGATATTTAAATCATCCTTAGCAACAGGAGAGGTATCAGAAGATTGGAGGATAGCGAATGTTGCTCTGCTGCTTAAGAAAAGCACTAAACATAAGCCAGGAAATTATAGGCCGGTGAGTTTGATATTACTAGTGGGAAAGTTATTGGAAGGTATTCAAGGGACTAGATATACAACTATTTGGATAGACATGGACTGATTAGGGATAGTCAGCATGGCTTTGTGTGTGGTAGAACATGTCTAACCAACCATGTATAGTTTTTTGAGAAGGATGAAGGCAAGGCAATGGATGTTGCTTACATGGACTTTAGAAAGGCTTTTGAGAAGGTTCCATATGGGAGCTTTTAACTTTTTTATTTATTAAGTGCAATCGTGAATAACAGCCAGATCAGAAATGCTGATCAAGTCAACTAGTTCCCAAAGAGAACTCTGATAGACCAGTCAGATGGTTCACTGCTGCTCAGTGATAGAACACAAAAAAATCATATATACAATTAAGAAACATTAAAAAAATAGTAGAAATACTGGAGTCATGATGATCATGATGAAGCCTGCTGGAGAGAGACATTTATACACATGATGTCCTCCATAATTCAAAGAGATTGAAGGATAAGGTGCAGGGTGACAAAACGTGGCAAGAGCACATGGAACTAAAAACTAATCTCTACCAGGAGAAAACAGCACCTGTTCTTTCCGCACTGCTCCCAGCAGTTTAAGGACTAAGTCCAGCCGGAACATAACACACAAATGCTCTTGAAAGTCAGGTATTAATCCTACCTACCAACAATCAAGCATTACCACCCTGGTCCCCTTCATGATAGCTTATGAAGAAGCACATGACCTCCCTCCCAGAGATGATAGGTGTTTGTGCACTGGACTCTTGAAGGCTTGGACCCCCATTGTTGCAGATGTTTCCAATCACTGCATCTGGAAGGCTGATTCAAATTCTGATAGCACAGTGAAGGAAGCTTCTATCCAGTGTGTAGGTTCTCGCATCAGGCATAGAAACAGCATGAGCAGGCCTAGAAAAACTTGATTGTGTGGTGCGCCGTCTCTCATAGGATGAAGGCAGCATGGCACTAAGGTCTGCAGGGCTGTGGCTGGTGTGCATTTTGTATAGCACAGTAGCTGCAGCAACCTGTCGTCTGTGGTGTAAGCTACTGATAGCTAGCTTCTCACGAGCTGTGGCTTCATCTACACCTATAATCTTGAGAGCTTTTCTTTGAATGGAATCAAGCTGGCTGAGGACACTCTATGAGGCATTCATCCGTGATAAGCAGGCATACTCCATAATACTTCGTACCTAGGCTTTGTAAACTGTAGCTCTGCCCTCTTTGTCTAGTTTGGATGCTACTTTCCGCAGAGCTCCAAGCCTTTGTCCAGCCTTGTTTGAAATAGTGGAAAGATGTTTATCCTACACCAACTTGCTTTCAATATTATCACCAAGGATTACTAGCTCCTTCTTTAAATCCAGCTTGCAGTTCCCAAAATACAGCTTGGTCAAGAAGGTTCAGTGGCTCGGGATTCAAGATGAGGTAGTAAATTGGATTAGACATTGGCTTTGTGGGAGAAGCCAGAGAGTGTTGTAGATAGTTGCCTCTCTGTCTGGAGGCCGGTGACTAGTGGGGTGTCGCAGGGATTGGTGCTGGGCCCTTTGTTGTTTGTCATCTATATCACTGATCTAGATGATAATGTGGTTAACTGGATCAGCCAATTTGCAGATGACACCAAGATTGGTGGTATAGTGGACAGTGAGGAAGACTATTATGGCTTGCAAAAGGTTCTGCATCAGCTGAAAAAATGGGCTGAAAATGGCAGATGGAATTTAATGCAGACAAGTGGGAGGTTTTGACCTTTGGTAGGACCAACCAGGGTAGGTTTTACACAATGAATGCTGGGACACTGAAGAGTGTGGTAGAACAAAGGGATCTAGGAATACAGTTCCATAGTTCATTGAAGATGGCATCACATGTAGATAGGGTTGTAAAGAAAGCTTTTAGCACATTGGTCTTCATAAATCAAAGTACTGAGTACAGGATATGTGATGTTATGTTGAAATTATATGAGATGTTGGTGAGGCCTAACTTGGAGTTTTGGTCATATACCTACAGCATAGATGTAAGCAAGGTTGAAAGAGTGCGGAGAAAATTTACAAGGATGTTGCCAGGTCTGGAGGACCTGAGTTACAAGGAAAGATTTTAATAGGCTAGGACTACATTCCTTGCAACATAGAAGATTGAGAGGAGATTTGATAGAAGGGTATAAAATTATGAGGGGTATAGATAGGGTAAAAGCAAGCAGGCTTTTTCCACCAAGATTGGGTGGGACTACAACCAGAAGTCATGGGTTAAGGGTGAAAGGTGAAAATTTGAAGGAGAACATGAGGGGAAAGTTCTTGTCTAAAAGGGCCGTAATATGTGGAATGAGCTGCCAGCACAAGTGGGCAATGCAAGCTCGATTTCAATGTTTAAGAGAAGTTTGAATAGGTACATCGACGGTAGGGGTATGGAGGGCTATGATCCCAGTGCAGGTCAATGGGAATAGGCAGTTTAAATGGCTCAGCACTGACTAGATGGGGCAAAGGGCCTGTTTCTGTACTGCACTTCTCTATGACTGTATTACCCTTTGCATAATGGTACTGGTCCATGGCATAAAAAAGGTTGAGAACCCCTGCTCGAGCAACACGATGACCGTTAAGAACCAACAGTAAAAGTTCCATTACAAAATACTGATATAGTTAGTTTCTGGTAGAAATGTTTACATAACATAATCAAAACCAATGACAACAGGTAATGAAATTAGTGGTCAAGAAGTACAGTATGCAGCATATTCAAAAATTTGGCTAATAATAGTTGGGTAGTAAAACATCTATTTCTTATATGTTCACAGGAATATGGGATTTGCTTATAAAGGTTACTGAAGTTAAGTAAAATACAGTAGTTACTTGAAATGGAGGTAAAATCTTACATAAAAATAATAATTTCAAAGGAAACAGCAAAAAGAAATGAAATTTGAATTAAACATTAAAGTTACAACTGCATAGCAGAAAACAGAGATCAGATTAAAGTATAAAGTATATAAATGCTCACTGATAATAGAAAATTTTGAAAGAATATAAAATTACCTTTGGTTGTTCTGTATGTACTTCAGAATAGTTTGGTACATAGGTTATTTTTGCTCCATCGCGTCCTTTGTGCTCTTTCTTCTTTTGTTCTGGTCGTGTTATAGGTGGAGGGAATATCTCTGGTTTTTTGCCATCTCCTTCTCTGTTTTCATCTGGAGGCAAAAGTGTAAGATTCCAATTCCCTTGTTCAGATAAATACTTTCTTCCTTCATACTCCTTCATTAGGTTTCCTATTTTGATAAGAAGGTTTGTACAAGCAGCTTCTAATTCAGGTTTCAGACAATCTATATTAATTATTCTTATCAGATGAGCAAAAAAACTTTGTATATCCTTGTTGGGTTCTACAGCTTGTACTGCTTCGTTAAATTTAGTCTCAAACATATCATCAACAACTGCTTTGATTTTAGAATTATTTGATGAAGAAGTCTTAACTGATTCTTTGACTGTTTTCTTGGAGTGCACTGGGGGAAATAAATCTTTATTACTTTCATGTATGTCTATGTATGGGTAGGTAGTTGTCTGTTGTTCAGACCTGGTGTCTTCATTTTGCTGTTGGGGGTAATTACCCTCTTTGTATTTCCTATATGCTTCTTCGAATAGTTTGAGAAGTTCAACTTGAGAACGTTTTTTGGTGGTCTCTGTTAAAGGAGTTGGACTGAAACTTATATCAACATTTTTCTGCACAGCATTATCCAGGAACTCACCTAGAGGCTTGTGCCAAGATTCACTTGAACTATTTACAATTTCATTGTCACCAGGATGAACTAGCTCAATCTGTTGAAGAGTTCTACTAAAATGTTCCAGATTGGGTGCTTGCCTTAGAAGAGATTTTTGTTCAGCTTTTCCAGAGCTTTTGGAAACATTACTTTGCACTTCAAAGATTTCTTCAGGCCGTAATTTTATTACTTTAGGAGAATTGGTTAATTCATATACAATAATATTCTCTTGTGAAACATTCACCGTATCTTTTGTTTCTGGCTCTGCAGGGGTTGAAATAACAAGTTCCACAACCGCTGGGTAAACTGATTCAAATTCATATATGATTTCGGGTTGTTCTGTAGCTGTTTCTGGGATTTCAACTGTACTTAATTTCACTTCCTTTCTGTTATTTGCTTGCTGTTCGGATGCAAGTTCCTTTTTAACTCTTTTTATCACTTTGTTTTCTTTTAAATTAAAATCTTTATCCTGGGTATTAAATTTAGAACTTGCTTCCACAGGAAGAGCATGGTTATAAGAATCACTTGGAGCAAAGTATAAGTGATGCAATGGCTTTTTTCCAGAAACAATATTACCCAGAGGAATATGACTTCTACGTATTCTTCCACCAATGTTCAATTGAAGATTGTCTGCTCTGCCATATTTTGGAATAAATCTTACATCGCTTTCAAAGGACGGTCTTTGTCTAATTCTACTTGAATGAGGCACACTCTTTGCTATTGTAGCAGCCTGATGAGGATCTAAATGATTTCCAACATAGATGTTCTTTTCACTGTCTTCAATTTGATGAAGCAAACCTAATTTGGAAGATCTTGCGAATGAATTTGTATGGGACAAATTTGCACTGGTATCAGTGTTTTGATTTAGGAATGATTCCAATATTCCTTGGTTCTTTAAGGATATCTGAGATCTTAGCACAGTCCCATTAATCATCAGAATAGTTTCACTTGCATCTGAAATAGAAATAAAAATGAATTCCGAATTAACAATTCTCATTATTTTCTGTTCTATTTTAAAAATATCGCTCCATTGTACTCACTTTATTTACAATTATTTCCCCCTTTCACATATCTTTTGATTTATTTTGCAACCCAAAATCTACTGATCGTGAATTCTCCCAACAACTGTGTATACAGAATCTTTTGGAGTAGTGCTGTTTAAATTTCCTGAACTCTGAAAAAACTAATTTCTCTTTATTCTAGTCTTAAATGGTTTGTCCCTTTATTCTAAAACAACACAATGTACTTCTTAAACTTTCTGGTAGGGCAAACAGCTTCTCAATATCTAATATGTCAAACCTTCAGTGAATTTCATACTTTATCTTTCAAACTTTGTCATACTTTATTCCAAACACTAAGGAAAATACTAATTAAAAACCATAAAATGCTGGCAGAACTCAGCATGCCGGACAGCATCTATGGGAGGAGGTTGTGACGACATTTCGGGCAGAAACCCTTCATCAGGAATCATGAAGAGTCACTCCTGATGAAGGGTTTCGGCCCGAAACGTCGTCACTACCTCCTCCCATAGATACTGTCTGGCCTGCTGAGTTCTGCCAGCATTTTGTATTTTTTATTTATTTCCAGCATCTGCAGATTCACTCGTGTTACCTTTGAAAATACTAATTATACACTTTCACCTTGGATGATAACTACAGAAATCACTGTATTTTGGCAAGAAGAAATAACTACACAATACACTCAGTGTGACAAACATGAGAAAATCTGCAGTGCTGGAAATCCAAAGCAATATGCACAAATTGCTGGAGAAACTCAGCAGGTTAGGAAGCATCTATGGAAAAGAGTAAACATTTGATGTTTCAAGCTGACACCCTTCTTTAAAACTGAAAAGGAGGGGGGAGAAGTCAGACTAAGAAGGTGAGAGGAGGGCAGGAAGATGTACAAGGCGGTAGGTGATAGATGAAACCATGGGGGGGTGAAGTAAAGAGCTGGGAAGTTGATTGGTGAAAGAGATAAAGGGCTGGAGAAGGGGAAATCTGATAGTAGAAGATCATGGAAGAACGGGAGGAGCACCAGAGGGAGGTGATGAGCAGTTAAGGTTCAAGAAATCTCAATCTTAACGCTCCTTTCTCCAATTCCAACCGCACTCCTTCTGAACGCGCTGCTCTCCACTCTCTCTACATTAATCCTCACCTCACCATCAGCTCCACAAGGGGGTGCTGTCATCATCTGGCAGACTGACTTCTACCTTGCTGAGGCCAGACGGCAACTCTCTAACATGAAATATACTTAACATACCAATCAGGTAGAGGGTGATAACCTTTTGCGAGTAGATTAAATTTCCTTATTCGCTGGTAGTAAAATATGTGCGCGTGCATACATGTACACACCTTAGAGGGTACATTGAAGGCCACACAGGAGAGTGATGTCTAAGGCATTTTTAGGTTAGGTGACAGAATAGGAAGAAAATATTATTATTACCCCATTGTAAAGAATAGGACGTGTCAAAGGGCAGTAATTCATCTCTAAACTAAATTTGCAACAGAAATAAATATGGATGACAATATGCTAATTTACAGGAAAACAGTTAAAGGATAGAAGTTGATGAATTGTGAATAAATGTCACATATAATTAGAAAACATAATAGGAAGGTAACAGTGACACACACAAAATACTAGAGCAACTCAGCAGGCCAGGGAGCATCTATGGAAAAGAATGCAGTCGACGTTTCGGGCCGAGACCCTTCATCAGGACCCTTCCTACTGAAGGGTCTCGACCTGAAATGTTGACTGTACTTTTTTCCATAGAAGCTGCCTGACCTGCTGAGTTCCTCCGGCATTTTGTGTGTGTTGCTTGGATTGCCAGCATTTGCAGGTTTTCTCTTGTTTGTGATAGGAAGGTAATCAAACCTTTTGGAATTTAATTACCGGTAATGAATGGAGCAATATATTGATTGCTGGTTTCATGGAATTTAAACAGTTTTTTTCTTTTTAAGAACCATCTCGATAAATAATCATTTTTGCTGAAACATATTTTTCTAGGTACAATTAAAAAGCCGGTATTTTGCATGAACAGCAATGGGGTTCTTTGTCAACTGAAAATTAGCAGGAAACAACTTCACTATCAATTTCAGATAGTTGGAGAATTTTATTTTAAAAGTACAGTAAAACTCTATTAATTTGCTTTTCTATTGTTCACAAATCCCACTGGTTTGAACATAGAAGATTACAGCAGAGTACAGGTTCTTCAGCTCATAATGCTGTCCCGATCTTTTAACCTTCTCCAAGATCAATCTAACCCTTCCCTTCAACATAACCCTCCATTTTTCTTTCATTCATATGCCTATCTTTCTTTTAATTAATTTTAATGAGTTTTTAGAATGCAACAAAACAAAAAAACAGCAAAAAGGTTTATACAGTGCAAAACAAACATTTCAGAAGTACAGTTCATAACAGTTAAGGAAAGCACCCATAGTAGAATCATATAAAGTTAGTTACCACCCAACCCTCCCACTACCCAACTCCAAGCCAAGCTTATGATATATAAAAAAGTTAACCAGAACTTTATCACCACAGAGCTGTATTTATATAAAAAGAAGGCATATTGCCTACCTCATCTATAATATGTTTACACATCAAAAAAAACCCATAAGTCTTAACCGTAAGAAGCTGGAAGTAAAGGATTTAAATGCAAAAGAAAAAAGGGAGGGATGCACCCTTAATCTAAATGGGAATTATGAAAATATTAAAGAAAAGGACCCCACATATTTTGGAACTTTATGCCTGAATTAAGAAGTGAATAATGAATCTTTTCAAGGTCTAAGCAGGACATAATATCTCTGAGCCATTGAGCATGAGTGGGTGGGACAGCATCTCGCCACCTAAGGACTGCATGTCTGGCCAAAAGAGAGGAGAAAGACAATGTATGTAGTATAGTTGGAGTCAAATGCATGTCAACTTCTCCCGAACTACCGAAAAGTGCAATCAGAGGGTTAGGCTCCAAATAGCAACTAAGTATATAAGATAAAGTTAAAAAAACTCTCTTCAGTATTTCTTGAAGCTAGGACAAGCCCAATACATATGAATAAGGGAAGCCTCGCCCCCTTTACACATCGCAACAGGGACTAATATCAGGATAGAACCGTGATAATTTAGTTTTAGACATATGAGCCCTATGTACCACCTTGAACTGCAAAAGGCAGTGGCGAGCACATAGAGAAGTTGAATTAACTGACTTGGGAATTGAATCCCAAACCTTGTTGGACAAAGAAAAATTTAAGTCATGCTCCCAGGCAGTTTTAATTTTGTCAAAGGGGGCTCGCCTCAACATTGTTAACATATCTCAAATAGTAGAAATTAAACCTTTACTCAATGGATTCATAAGAAGAAACAAATCCACAACATTTTTAATGGGTACCTCAGGAAAGTTTGGTATTGAAGGGTTAATAAAATGTCTAACTTGGAGATATCTAAAGAAATGAGCGTCAAGTAGGCCAAACTTTACAGACAATTGTTCAAAAGTTGCAAAGTGCTTATCTATGAAAAGATCTTCAAAGCACCTAATGCCCTTTTTGTGCCAGTCTAGAAATGTTAAATCCTACATAAAAGGCTGAAAAAGATGATTATGTAGAATAGGACTGGAGAGAGAAAAACTTTGAAGCCGATTATATTTTCTAAACTGAGCCCATACTCTCAGTGTGTCTGATAACCAGATTAACAAGTGATTTAGGCAAATGGCAAGGAAGTGAGCTGGAGAGTTTCTTATTAGAGTTCAACTCCATTGCCACCCATATTGGGCAGTCCGACTGATTATAAAAGTAAGACCAAAAGATAAGACAACGTATATTGGCTGCCCAGGAATATAAACGAAAATTGGGCAAGGCCATACCACCTACCCTTTTTGATTTTGAAGATGAGCTTTATGTTTGCCCTTCCATAGATAGGGTGAAATAATAGAATCTAACAAATCAAAAAAAGCTTTAGAAATAAAAATTGGTAAAGATTCAAATAAGTAAAAAATTTAGGATATACATTTTAACAACATTAATTCATATGCCTAAGAGATTTTTAAAAGTCCCTACTATATCTCCCTCTACCACAACCCGTGACAGCATGTTCCATGCATCCACCACTCTAAGTAAAAAGCTGCAGTACCTCTAACATCCCCTCTATACTCCTGTACAATCACCTTGTCCTCTTGTATTAGCTTTTGTCAACCTGGGAAAAGGTATTGGGTGTCCACTGTATCTATACTTCTGTGTCAAATGAACGCATTAGGTATGGCGTAGCCACGTAACCTTGACCACAGGGATCACTAATCTCTGTCCTCCATATCTACTTACCTGACTTCTGAGGATTCCTGGTCTTCAACCACAGAGCACTCCAACAAGGACACTGCCCCTGACCTCGACCTCACATTTATCTCTGTTCCTAAACCCTAACCTGATCCCTAACTCCCTGCACTGTCTCCTAAAACCATACTACAAACCTAAAAAACAACTAAGTCTAGGCCATGGCCTCAACAAACATCACAGCTTGGTGCTATCTTGACCCGAGTACTCCCTAACACCTGTTTATGAATACAATTGCATTTTCTCTATACAGGGAGACACAACTTACCACATGAGGTGTCACTAGCACATCGATTTGAACAATCTAACTTCACAGTCTTGAAGAGAATTTCAACAGTTCGGGCAACATAGCAAAGGCAGCACCTCACTCCATCCGGCAAATCACTATAAAAGTAATGAAATATCATAGGGTCATAATCAAATAATGGCAAAGAAATGTAAATTATGCACCCTTGCAGAGAATGGAAAAAGACTCACAGTTGTACAATGTTTGGGACTGCCATAAAAGCTGGGTACATCATTTGAACCGAGAGCTTGGTTCCACTTAAGTCACTGAAAATGAAGTTGTTTAAGAAGGTAAGATTACATGATTATTAAGTAAAAAATACATTAAAATATTTTTGCTATAACTATGATTTACTTTTCAAATACTACTCTATAACTTAATTAGCACAGGTCAGATGATCAAATAAATGCTTATACTCTGTGTGTTATTCCTCTATCCCATGCAAACACAGTAAAGATTGTGAATTCAAGCACAGGCATCCACCTAGTTCTATTGGACTAACATGACAGGATACCATCACACATTCAGGTACTTAGAATTGTCCTAGAATTAAGGATCACGCTTGAAATAAGCAGGGACCATTCAGGGTCAAGATGACAATAAACATCTTCATCCAGAGGAAACACTGCAAGTCACTACCCAAGAGAGCAGTAAAAGCTCAATTGTTGAGTATCTAAGAGAGAGATCAATATTTTAGACTTTAAGAGAATCAAGGAATAAGGGGTTAACACAGGATCAGCAAACCCACTGCCAGGATACATTATCTTAAATTTAAATCATTCTTCATATTCTCTTTGCACTGAGCCTCCATACATGTTGACCTATTTTAGATGTGTCAATTTTTGCTGGAGCTTTTCGGAATTCAAGGCTAATAATCATCCAACAGGTGCAATTCTGAGGCTGTGGTAGGCAGCCTCACGGTGCTAGGCCTTCAGGGCCATTTGCAGATTGCTGTGTCTCAGCATCAGCCTGGGCCACCTGATAACATGTAGGGCCAATAAAACAATGTCTGATTCCAGTAAGGGTGCAAGGGAACAGAGAAGGGCATTGAACCTGAGAAGGTTACTCATAGCCTCTCACTTTGCCTTGCATCTCCACAGAAGCAAAGCAGCTGTGCTCCAAAAATCACTCATAGAAGGAGAAATTTAGAGCAGTGGTTCTCTAAAAATCACTCATAGGAGGCATGAAACAGTGCACTCTAATGCCTTCATCATTGTTTTGGGGGATTTTAACCAGGCCAGTCTGAAAAAAATCAGTAAACAATTACCATCAACAGATCACTTGCAATACCAGAGGAAACAACAGACTGGATCACTCTTACAAGCCCATCAAGAATGCCTACCGTGCTTTGCCACGCCCTCACTTCAGGAAGTCTGATTACCTAGCTGTACTTCTACTCCCTGAGTATAGGCAGAGACTGCAGACTGCAGCACCAGCAGTGAGGACCAAGAAGGTTTGGACAAGGGAAGCACAGGAGTGCCTACAGGACTGCTTTGAATAGGTGGACTAGACTGTATTCAGGGATTCATCTTCAAACCTGGATGAGTATCCTGCAATTCTTACCATCTTCATTAAAACCTGCGTGAATGAGAGTGTGCATACAAAGACTTGCTGTACACTTCCACACTAAAAGCCGTGGATGAACCAGGAGGTACGTTCTCTGCTGAAGGCCAGATGTGTAGCACTCAAGTCTGGTGACCCAGGTCTGTACCAGAAAACCAGGTATGATTTGCAGAGGGCCAATTCAAGGGTAAAGAGACAATTTTGAACGAAGTTGGAGGCAACATCGGATGTACGACAACTCTGGCAGGGTTTGCAAGACATTACTTCCTACAAAGCAAAACCCAATAGCATGAATGGCAGCAATGTTTCACTACCAGATTAACTCAACACCTTCTATGCCCGCTTTGAAAGGAAAAATACAACTACAACTGTGAAGATCCCTGCTGCAACTGATGACCCTGTGATCTCTGCCCAGAGGCCAATGTTAGGCTGTCTTTAAAGGGGATGTACCCTCGCAAGGTGGAAGGTCCCAATAGAGTATCTGGTAAGACTCTGAATACCTGCGCCAACCAAGTGGTGGGAGTATTCAAGGATATTTTCAATCTCTCACTGCTATGGGCGGAAGTTCCCACTTGCTTCAAAAAGGCAACAATTATACCAGTGCCTAAGAAGAATAATGTGGGCTGCCTTAATGACTATCGCCCGGTAGCACTCACATCTGCAGTGAAGAAATGCTTTGAGAGGTTGGTCATGACTAGACTGAACTCCTGCCTCAGCAAGGACCTGGACCCACTGCAATTTGCCTATTGCCACAATAGGTCAACGGCAGATGGACAACACAAACACCTATGTCAGGATGCTGTTCACTCACTATAGCTCAGCATTTAGTACCATGCTTCCCACAATCCTGATTGAGAAGTTGCAGAGCCTGGGCCTCTGTACCTCCCTCTGTAATTGGATCCTCGACTTCCTAACCGCAAGACCACTATCTCTGCGGATTGGTGATAACATCTCCTCTTTGCTGACGATCAACACCGGTGCACCTCAGGGCTGTGTGCTTAGACCACTGCTCTACTCTCTATATACCCATGACTGTGTGGCTTGGCATAGCTCAAATGCCATCTATAAATTTGTTGATGATACAACCATTGTTGGTAGAATCTGAGATGGAGATGAGAGGGCGTGCAGGAGCGAGATATGCCAACAAGTGAAGTGGTGTCACAACAACAACCTTGCACTCAACATCAGTAAGGCAAAAGAGCTGGTTGTGGACTTCAAAAACATACCAATCCTCATAGAGAGATCAGAAGTGGAGCGAGTGAACAGTTTTAAGTTCCTGGGTGTCAAGATCTCTGAGGACCTAAACTGGTCCCAACATATCAATGCAGTTATAAAGAAGGCAAGACAGCAACTATACTTCATTAGGAATTTGAAGAGATTTGGTATGGCAACAAATACACTCAAAAACTTCTGTAGATATACTGAGGAGAGCATTCTGACAGGCTGGCATCACTGTCTGGTATGGAGAGGCGGGGGTGCTACAGCACAAGACCAAAAAATTTGGTCGGTTCTATCTTGGGTACTAGCCTACCAAGTACCCAGGACTGCTTCAAGGAGCAGTGTCTCAGAAAGGCAACGTCCATTATTAAGGACCTCCAGCGCCCAGGGCATGCTCTTTTCTCACTGTTACCATCAGGTAGGAGGTACAGAAGCCTGAAGACACACACTCAGCAATCCAGGAACAGCTTCTTCCCCTCTGCCTTCTGATTCTTAAATGGTCATTGAACCTTTGAACACCACCTCACTTTTTAAAATATATGTTATTTCTGTTTTTGCATGATTTTCAATCTATTCAATATACATATACTGTAATTGCTTTATTTATTATTTTTTTCTTCTTGTGACGAGATCTGAAGTTTTATTCAATATGGACTGTTCCTTTAAAAAGAGAGAGTGCATATGTGGGGGGGAGAGGGAGAGGAACAGCCCGTGAGTTGCCTTGGAAACTGAAGGGCAGAGCTATATGATGGACAGCTGGTGTTCAGCAGCTGTGGAATATCTACAAGGTCAACTGGCTTTGTAATCAGGCGCACAGAAGACACTGACGAAACGGACACTGGATGAAATTTGTGTGCCCATGACAAGGGTGGGTTTTTCTCAGTGTGGAAAAAGGGTGATCGGTGGACAGCTATCGATGTGTTTAACCCTTGCATGGGTTGATAGCTTTACCATGTGAAAACGGCACTCTCTTTTGTGTGCTCACAGTTGGTGACTTTAACAGGGAATTCGGAGGACAACGGGAAGATTTGACAGCATCAGTGCACTGGGAATACAAGTCACCTCTCTCTCTCTCTCCTCAATCTACTCAACTCAATATCACGAACTGATCTGACTTCATACCGATACTATCGTAAGACTATCATTTACCACCTGAGTTTGGAGAAGTTTGGGAACTTCATTTACTCGCTTATATATGCATAAACTCTGCTAACCTGTTTGTCTTATCTTGTGTTATATCACTTTATCACGTAATTACTAATAAAATAGTTTGATAACAGAAGACTCAGACTCCAGGTGTGTTCCATCACTGCTGGTCCTTTTAACCCATTATGGGGTACGTAACATTTTTCTTCTATATTATGTATTGCATTGAACTGCTGCTGCTAAGTTAACACATTTCATGACACATGCCGGTGATAATAAACCTGATTCTGAAATTGTGGAAACACTACAAACTGTAGCCACAATACCAATGATGGGCTCTCAGAGTTTTCACCTGGGGCTCCAATTCTAACTATTGAACTGACCAACTGCTCCATGGACAACTGTGAAATCTCATAACTGACACAAGCTAAAGCTAGAATACTTTCTGTGGAATTATGTACAAGCTCTTTGGCAAGCAGCTCAGAGCTAATAACAGGGAATATGTGTAAGTAGTCTTTGAATGACCACTGCAAATTCTGGTCTTCATTTAGCTTTTTGGACTATTCATTTGCTCATGATCCAATGCTTAGTGCTTCCCCAGTGCAGATGCTGCTAATCTCCCCACTAATGTATCAATAATGCTTGCATCTGAGTTGTTGCTTCCTAGAGTACAGTGGAATGATACAGTGCTATCCTTCTGTAAATTTCTCAACCTCTGTTGGCTCTGCTCTTTATTGCTCTGAAAAAGAATAGATGACAAAGACTCAGGTTTCAATGTGAAGAATTATCAGACACAGATGAGTTGCCATCTGGTTTGGAGCATGAAATTTTAAGGGGTAGAGTGAAAGAAAAACAAGTAACCACCTTTTCCAAGTCTAACCACTAATGATGCCCTCTTTGCGACCCACTTCACAGTACCCATACTTCGTTCCTAGATTAGGTTAAGTACTTCAATTAATGCATCATTTCTTCCTGTCCTTTATTTCTTTTACCACCCTTGTCCACATCCCAGTAAAGGAGTATGTCAGTGGATGGCTAGAAAGATAGTTTGTAGGTGATAATTGTGCTGATGCATGACAGTTCGCAGGGTTGTCAGGAGGTAAAGACAGTCATGGAGAACAGTAGGAAGTGCAGAATATGGCATTACAGTACTAATATGAGATGGAGTATAGCTTACTGCTGTTAATGGAGGAAAGAAGCAATTCTCAGAGAAAAACTTGCAATTTCACTTAGTGAAGTTTTAGGAAGACAGTTGTGTAAGATCAGATTCAGAAATTTTATCTTAGCAAATCTGCTTGTGTGTGTGGTCACTGATCTCAGTAATGACATTTGCCAGCGCATTAATAACCTTGCCCATTAACAACTTAAGCAAGAACAAGACTGGGCCACATAGCCTCTCAAACATGCTCTGCTATTCAATTAATTTATGGCTCATCTAATCGTGGGTTACGCATCACCATCCTGCTGTTTCCCATGACCAATAATACCCTTATAGAACAATAATTGGTGTTTCTCATCATGGAATACCTTCAATGATTCTGCCTATTCAGCAGTCCGATACAGAGAGCTCCTGAGCCACAAACAGCTGAGAGGAAATCCCTCTTTTGCATGTGAAATGGATGTCACTTTACTCTGAAACCATGCCCTATATCCTCAACAAACTTAACAATCCACTTCAGAACCTTATTTGCCTCAACAGGATCATCTCTCATTCTTCTAATCACCAATGAATATCAGGGCCAATCTGCTTAACCTTTCCTTTGAATCCTTGACCTGAAACATTAACTGGTTTCTCTTTTCACAGGTGTTGTTTGACTGCTGAACTCTTCCAGCATTTTCTATTCTTTCCGTTTCATTTAAATCAGCTTATACTTACTCTGTGGAAGGAGAAGTATCTTCACGAAATGCAATGAATCTCAGTGTCACGAGATGCAGACACAACAGAATATAAAATCCTCGCATTGGTTAGGCCATAAGACCCCTCCCTATTCCAGCACCCACTACCTGTCTGAGCCAATGCTATCTGCTTTAAATTGAGTTAATACTGCTTTGGATTGTTAAATCACACAATTACACTGTTCTATTGCACCTCATGCTATTTGTAGGGGAAATTTACAAATCTACTGTCACCCATTTCCTTGCAATTTCCTGGGATATACACTCAGTGGTCACTTTATTGGAACAGAATTGGAACCCAGTGTGGTCTGTTACTGTAGCCCATCCACTTTAAAGCTCAATGTGTTGTGTGGTCAGAGATGCTTTTCGACACACCACTGTTGTAACACATGGTTATTTGAATTACTGTTGACTTCCTGTCAGCCTGAACAAGTCTTATCTGATCTCTCTCACTTACGTGCATTCAAATACAACACTCTCAGTCCAATATTTGTTGCTTTCTGTTTTAACTGCACCATGCCTCTATTGCCTTGTAACTCATGCCACTGGCTGTGATTAAGCCTCATCTCCTGCCTGTTCTTTCTATAATCTCTGTTGCATGCTATCTTTGATTTATTTCTGTTTTCCCCTTCCTCAGCCTTATTACTCCGGTTCCTATCCCCCGCCAAATGAGTTTAAACCCTCCCTAACAGCTCTTTAAATGTGCCCGCTAGGGTACTGGACCCCTTTGGGTTCAGGTATAACCCGTCCTTTTTGTACAGGTCGTACCTCCCCCAAAGGGGCCCCAGTGATCCAGGAATCTGAATCCCTGCCCCCTACACCAGTCTCTCAGCCACACATTAATATGCCTGAACATGCTATTCTTGCACTCGCTAGCACTTGGCACAGGCAGCAATACTGAGATTACTACCCTAGAGGTCCTGCCTTTCAGCTTCCTACATAATTCCCTGAATTCTCTCTTCAGGACCTCCTCCCTTTTTTCTGCTTATGTCATTGGTACCAAAGTGTATCAAGACTTCTGACTGTCCACCCCCTCCCTTCAGAATACTCTGCACCCAATCCGAGACATCCAGTACCCTGGCACCTGGGAGGCAACACACCATGCGGGTATCTCTATCAGGCTGACAGAACCTCCTGTCTGTTCCCCTCACTATGGGATCCCCTATGACTACCGCATTCCTCATCTTCCTCTTTCCCTTCTGAACCACGGAACCAGACTCAGTGCCAGAGACCTGATTATTGAGGTCGTCCTCTGTCATATCCACCCCCACCATCAGCACCCAAAACACAATAACAATTACTAAGGGGGATGGCCACAGGGGTGCTCTCTACTATCTGAGCTCTTCCCTTCCCTTCCCTGACCGTCACCCACTTGTCTAACTCGTGCAGCCTCGGGGTGACTAACTCCCTGTAGCTCCTATCTATCACTCTCCCTAATAAGCTGTAGGTCATCGAGCCGCAGCTCCAAATCCCTAAGATGGTCTCTCAGGAGCTGCATCTCGGTGACCTGACGCAGATGTGGCCATCTGGGAGATGGGAAGATTCCCAGGATTCCCACATCTGACACTCAGAGCAAAGAACTAACCCTACCGACATGCTCACTATTCCTTAAAAAAAATGCAAAGAAAATCCAACAATGAAGTCCACTTACCCACTTTCCTCAGTAAAGCCCACTTCCACGAAGCCTGAATGAGCAAAAGCCTGTCACTTCTACTCTCATCACTGGCCTAGTCCTGACAATGTCACCAAGATTCTAGCTAATTTCTGAACGTGTACTACAGCGAGGATTCTGATTGCTTGCATCAAACCCTGATATGGAGGCTCCAATGCATAGCATCAAAAAGAGGTTGCAGAGGGTTGCTGAGTCAGCCAGCTCCATTATGGGTACCAGCCTCCCCACCATTGAGGACACCTTCAAAAGGAAATGGCTCAAAAAGGCACATCCATCAGCAAGGACTCTCACCATCCAGGACATAGCTTCTTCTCATTACCACCATTAAGGAGGAGGTACAGGAGCCTGAGAACGCATACTTAACATTTTAGGAACAGCTTCTCCTCCACCATCAGATTTCTGAATGATCCTTGAACTCATGTACACTACGTACTTCACTATTCTGTTCTTTTTGCACTATTTATATTTTATATATTTCTTATGGTAACATGGCAATTTTAATGATTATACTGTACTGCTGTCCCAAAACAACAAAATTCACAACGTATGTCAGTGATAATAAACCCGGTTATGATATACTCTTTCTACTTCATCTCTGTATACTCACAGGTACTGCAAAGAAGGTAATTTATCAAATGCATCATTCTCTATTAATTCTAATGGGTTTGAGTTCAAGTTCCTGTTAAACAAAAGAAAAATGCAAGAAAAGCTTCCAAATAATTGAAGAACTGTAAAAGATGAATAGTTTCTTTGTCACTAACACAGTAATTTTATATGTGTAAATGCTGATTATTTCATTCAGAATGACTACTGCTGGAGAAATGATTGGAATATTTATGTTACACTTACAATTTCCTAAAGAAACGTAATCCATGCCAAGATTTGAATGTTCCATCAAGTAGTGCTGTTAACTTATTGTCAGAAAGATCACTATACAATAACCAGAAAATAAATTAACTTTAATTTATTGAATATTTGAAAGAACTTGCTGATACAAGTTAGTATTCTATTTTTAAATATAATAAAAACACCACAAAACAAGCTGTCCTTTTACACCTTATGTAAATTCAATCCATGTGAATTAATTTTACAAAAGGTTCTTTTCTCTTCTGGTTGTTTTGATTCAATATTAATTTGTGCCATTTTATCTTTGTTCTGAGTAAGTATAACAAAAATAACCATTTTAAATTTCTGACATTTAACTTTATCCAGGTGGAAACTGCGGCAAAATCAAGTAGGTAAACTTAGTTTTCTATTAACATCAGTACTATACTGCTGCCCCTTCTACAGCTGGGTCACTTATTGCCCTATTCAGGTGATGGACTCAATTATGTGGCGTTCTGTTGCACTCACTTCAATAATAAGCAAATGCTTTGACAGACTAGTCAAGGACTACATCCCCAGCATGCTACCACCCACACTGGACCCCCTACAATTCACAAACACAACTGATCGACAGATGACACAATAGCCACAGCTCTACACACCATTCTTACACACCTGGAGAAGGATGCTTATGTGAGGATGCTGTTCTTGGACTACAGTTCAGCATTCAACACCATAATTCCCTCCAGGCTCGACAAGAAGCTCAAAGACCTCGGCCTTCACCCTGCCATGTGCAGCTAGATCCTGGACTTCCTGTCAGATTGCTGGCAGGTGGGAAGAATGGGCTTCCTCACCTCTGCCACCTGACCCTCAAACAGGTGCCCTTCAGGACTGTGTCCTAAGCCCCTTCCTTTACTCTCTGTATACCCATGACTGTGTCGCCACCCACAGCTCCAATCTGCTAATTAAATTTGCTGACGACACTACATTGATTGGCCTGATCTCAAATAATAACAAGGCAGCCTACAGAGATGAAGTTATCACCCTGACACAGTGGTGTCAAGAAAACAACCTCTCCCTCAATGTCATAAAAACAAAGGAGCTGATTGTGGACTGACAGGAGGAATGGAGACAGGCTAACTCCTATTGACATCAATGGATCCGGGGTTGAGAGGGTGACCTTCAAGTTCCTAGGCATAAACATTACCGAGGAACTCACGTGGTCCGTACATACTAGCTGTGTGGTGAAAAAGGCACAACAGCACCTCTTTCACCTCAGATGGTTGAAGAAGTTTGGTATGGACCCTCAAATCCTAAGAAATTTCTCTAGAGGCACAATTGAGAGCATCCTGACTGGCTGCATCACTGCCTGGTATGGGAACTGTACTTCCCTCAATTGCAGGACCCTGCAGAGAGTGGTGTGGACAAGCCAGCGCATCTGTAGATGTGAACTTCCCACTGTTCAGGACATTTACAGAGCCAGGTGTGTTAAAAGGGCCCGTAGGATCATTGGGGACCCGAGTCACCCCAACCACAAACTGTTCCAGCTGCTACCATCCAGGAAATGCCAGGACTAACAGGCTCTGTGACAGCTTCTTCCACCAGGCCATCAGACTGGTGAATTCATGCTGACACATCTGTATTTTATATGTTAACTGGTTGTACATACTGTTTACTATAAATTGCACATTTAGATGGAGTCCATCCAATTCCAGTTCAATTCAATTCAATATGCAGAGGTTCAACCCTGGTTGCTATTTTAGGGGAAAACTTTGCGCGCCGCATCAGTTTCAAGATGAAAGAGGCTCTAAAAAATCATTTTGCATTATTTTTGTAGAATAAGGAAGAGGGGATTATTCTACTAATTGTCACTGGACAATTACTTCCTGGCTTTCTGGTACTGGCTCAGTTTGAATCTAGCAAACAACATGTTTCAACATCTGTAGAGCACTCATTATACCTTAATGAGCCTTAGCTCTCGAAATGATTTGGTCCCTTTTGCGCTGTGTGCAACAGCTGTGTTTTATATTTCACTGAGGGATACAGCACAGAATTAGCCCTTCTGGCCCATCAAGCTGCACTGCCCAGCATTCCCCGATTTAGCCCTAACCTAATCACAGGACAATTTACAATGACCAATTAACCTGCTGATATGTTTTTATCAGTGGGAGGAAACTGGAGCACCTGGACAAAGCCCGCACATTACACGTGGAGGATATAAAGAGACTGCTTCCAGAGGACACCGAGATTGAATTCTGTACTCCGACACCTCAGACAGTAATAGCATCACACTAGCACAGTGCCCCAAATGTGACTGGCATTCTCAACTGGAGACTACTTAAAGTAAAGACAACCCTGGTCCGATAACAATGGAAAACTCTGTAAGAAGGAAACACCTCCAGCTGAATTTAAGACTTTCTAATGAGGCACAGTGGAAAGTACTTTATTCAACCTCTAAATTTTATCATCCTTGGTCTAGATGTCAAGCAGATGAAAGTAACTGAAAATCAAAATAAAACTGCAAATGTTGAAAATCGAAAATAAAAACAGAAGTTCTGGAAATACTCATCAGGTTGGAAGAGAAATTAAATTAACATTTGAGGTCAAAGATCATGATATAGGGTCTTCAATCTCAAACACTGCCTCTGTTTCTCCTCCACAGATGCAGCCTGAGCGGCTGAGTATTTTCTGTAATTTCCATTTTCACATTAGCAATGATATCTCTAATTTTAACAACTACAAGAAGGCACTCAAGTATATTCTGCAAATTATATTTTGCAAATAATGACAAATATTTTGTAAAGACACTACTGTATCAATAGAATCAAAATTTCATTGCATTCAGTCAGTAAAAGGCAAATCAACAAAATTATTTCAAGATAACCATTGCCCTAATTAACATACAAAGCAGCAATGGAACAGTATACTTAAATCATAATGCATACATCACAATTTTTAATTCTATATTTGATTATTAGACTTTCTAAATTAATATTAGAACTCACAGAATCTCCAGGAAAGGTAGTGCTTGAAATGTAAACCCTGCAATTTTTGAGATGACATTTCCAGAAAGAATCCTATGTTGAAATGACAAAAACATTCAATATTACTGTCCCTTAAAATCTGAAAGTGCTCCATTGATGAACATTATATAACTCTCTGAGATGTTATTATGTTCTCTCCAAGAACTGTTGTCTCCTTTTAATGCTGTGGTGTGCAGAAGGAAGGTGGTGTGCTATGGTGTACTAAAAGTCATTGGTAATTGGTTTATTATCATCACAAGTATCAAGATACATCGAAAAGCTTTTGATTGCATGCCACCCAGACAAATCATTCCGTATAATATATACATCATGTTAATGTTAAAGGAAAGCAGAATGTAGAATATAGTGTTCAGTGCAGGTAGGCAAATAAGAACCTTAATGTGGTAGATTGAGAGTTCGATAGTGCATAAGGCCCATTGAAGAGTTTTACAATAGTGAGTTAGTAGCTGCCTTTCTGCCTCGTGTTACACGCACTCAAGCTTCTGTGTTATCTGCTCGATTGGGGGGAGGGGAGAGGAGAGAATGACTCAAATGGGAGGAGTCCTTGATTATTTTGGCTTCTTCCCGAAGCAGCACAAAATGTACACAGTCAGTGGTGGGAAGAGTGAAATTGCGTGATGGACTGGACCATGTTCACAACTCTGCGGTTTCTTGCGGTCTCAAGCAGAGCAGTTGCCATAACAAGCTGTCATGCATGCAGACAGGATGATTTCTATGGTGCATCTATAAAAGTAATCACTGGATAAATATAAATGGTCAATGAAGTCTGTGAAATTAAACAGCATTGTGTAAAAGAAGATTGCTTAATGAACATGTGGAATATGAGAAATTTCTGAATGAGACTGCAGCTGATTCAACATCCAGGTTTCAGTATAAATCCAGCACAGATGATATTCTAATGATGTTTTAACTTAAAATAACGAGACTAACATGACTTGTTATAAAAATATTGACTTCAATGTTTTGTATTACCTTTGAATATTTTATGAATAACTTATATTTAGAAATAACAAAAATTCAGTGTTTTTCAGTTCCAGACCCCTCCAGAAGAATCCATAATACACTAGTGTACAGAAAATGACATTAAAATCAGACAACTGTACTTACAATTTCTTTAGTAAGATGAGCCCTTCAAATGAATCCTTCTGTAGCTTTTCAAGTTGATTTCCATGTAGGTCTCTACAACAGTTTGCTCAATAGTTAGAATATTAATTTATATTGGAATTTCAGCTTCTGAGAAACATGATTTTTAAAAATCAACTGGATAATTTTGTGGCTGCCACATGAAGAAGTACATTCATGGATATATCGACGTCCAAATTTTAGCCACAATAAAACATTAATTTTTCTACATGGGGATCCTGAAGATAACAAGGTAGAGGAAAAATATCTGTCCACTCATAGGTCATCACTAAAATAAGAGTTGTAAATAATTTTCTGAATATGTTTAGATATTAGAAATATAGTAAACCTACAGCACAATACAGGCCTTTCAGCCCACAATGCTGTGCCAAACATAAACTTACTTTAGAAATTACCTAGTTACCCAGAGCCCTCTATTTTTCTAAGCTCCATGTACCTAAGAGACTTCTTGATAGAAGACCCTATCATATCTGCCTCCAACACAGTTGCTGGCAGCCCATTCCATGTACTCACCACTCTCTGCGTAAAACACTTACCCATGACATTCTCTCTGTACCTACTTCCAAGCACCTCTCATGTTAACCATTTCAGCCCTGGGAAAAAGCCTCTGACTATCCACATAATCAATGCCTCTCAAAAGCTTATACACCTCTATCAGGTCACTCCTCATCCTCCGTCGCTCCAAGGAAAAAAAGCCAAGTTCACTCAACCTGTTTTCATAAGGCATGCTCCCCAATCCAGGCAACATCCTTGTAAATCTCCTCTGCACCCTTGCAATAGTTTCCACATCCTTCCTGTAGTGAGGCGACCAGAACTGAACACAGTTCTCCAAGTGGAGTCTGACCAGGGTCCTATACAGCTGTAACATTACCTCTTGGCTCTTAAGCTCAATCCCACAGTTGATGAAGGTCAATGCACTGTTTGCCATCTTACCCACATTTTTGCATTACATTTGTACCTAACATAGTACAAGACAACATCTCTGTACACTTCCACTATATATTCCTGGCTACACGTTCTTAAAGCAATCTTTCAACATAAACATCAATGGTAATGCCAATAATCCTTAAGTCTGAATTTCACAATTCCTAAGTCTGTTTCGCAAAAGAACAGTTCCAAATCTACATGTTATCCAAGTTACAAGTAGCTTTGCTAATTAATTGTAAAGGAAAATACAACAAGTTAAACATTTGAAAAAGACCCTTGATTGCCCCTGCATGCCATGGCTAAATTATACTCCATCCTCTGAAACAGTTGCAGAAGCTAATTTGGAGGAAAATCTTGACTGTGGTTGTTAATGCTCTATGCATGATGAATCATTGGTCACTGTTTGCACTCACCACTACATCTACAGTTCCAAGGAAACCAAATATACAGAGGGTTTTACAATTGGTAATATATGCCCTCAGACAGGTGTGCATGAAAAATCAAAAACGTCCTCCCCCTCTCTAGCTTTTACTCTCTGTGTACAGTTCCACATCTTATGGATTAGCTATTTGTCAAATATATTGATGGCATATTAACTCTAAACACAAAAAGTAGTAAAAGTATAGATTCTTTTCTCCATGTTTTTCTCAAAAACTTAAAGAAATTGACTTGCTAAATTTTCAAAATTCTGTAAAAAGTCAAATTTCATGTTCAATCTGTTAATAGAAACTTACAAGTTTTCTGTCCATCTGTAGGGTAACCAATTGCTTTTTTGGACAGTAGTGATGGCATTTTCACTTAAATCCCTTTGGGGAAAAATAAAACATACAAATATTATCACTGAGGTACTTATTGAAACTACTGTAGGATACATGTTTATGTTCCTGCTGATGCCAGCAGTTTTTGTGCTCTAAAAAGGATGCAATAGTTCGATCGCAAAGCAGTGTATTATGCCTAAACAAGAGAGACTACAATGGGATGAGGAAAGATTTGGGTAGTGTAGACTGGTAACACAGGCTATATTGTGGGACAGTAGAGGAACAGTGGAAGACTTTCAAAGAGATTTTTCATTGTGCTCAAAGTATACTACAGTTGAAAGCAAGGACCACAAGGGTGGAGAGAGCCAGCCTTGGATAACTAAGGAAACACAGAAAACATAAAGCACAATACAGGCCCTTCAGCCCACAAAGAAATCTAGAATATGGGTGAGAGAAAAGGGGGCTGAGAGATAGCAGCATAGAGTGGGAGAAGTGAGCAGGGGGGAGGGGAGAGGAGGAGGGGGGAGAGAAAATGTGGGTAAATGAAAGTGAGTGAGAGAAAAGGGAAAGGGTGAGAAAGCGGGGGATAAATGAGAAAAAGGTGGCTTGAAAGCTGGGTGAAGAAAGTGGGTGAGGGAGTGAGAGAAAGGGGCATGAGAGAAAGAGAAGGGGTAAAGGGGTGGTGAGCAAAAGGTGGGTGAGAGTAAGGGTGAAAGAAAGGGGCAGGAGTGAGAGAAAGAGGGTGTAACAGAAAGGCAGTGGCAGTAGAAGGGGGTGAGGGAGAAAGGGGAGTGGTGAGAGTAAGTGGGAGAGAGAAACAGGTGTGAGGAAAATGGTGTAAGATGAGGGGTGAGAGAAAGGGAGGGTTTAGGGAAAGGAGGGGTGAGAGAAAGGGAGGGTTTAGGGAAAGGAGGAGGGTGAGAGAAAGGGAGGAATGTGAGGAAGTTTTGATAGACAAGGGGGCGCGAGTGAAAGGGGGAGGTTGAGAGAAAAGACAAGTGGAGAGAAAAAGGGGTGAGAAAAAGGGAGGGAGAGGAAGGTGAGGAATGGAGGGTGATAGAAGAGGGGGTTTGAGAAATGGTAGAGGTGAGGGAAAGGGGAAGGGTGAAAGAAGTGGGAGTTGAGAGAAAAGGGGAGTTAGAGAAAGGGGGTGAAGAAACAGAGTGTGAGAGAAAGTGGGGGGAGAAAAAGGAGATAAAAGAAAGGGGGTTAGAAATGAGCCAGGAGTGGGTGACAGGGATGGTGAAAGAAAGGGTGGTTGAGAGAAAGTGTGTGAGGAAAAGGGGTGTGAGAGACAGGAGGTGAGCGAAAGGGGGCGAGAAAAAGGGGGTGAGAGAAAAGGATGAGAAAGGAGAGGTGAGAAAGGGTGAGAAACAGGAGTGAGGGAGAGGGGTGTGAGAGAAAGTGTGGGTAAGAGAAAGGGGCTGAGAGAAAAGTGAAATGCTGAGAAAAAGGGGAATGGATGAGAGAAAGGAAGCTTGAGAGAAAAGGGGGTGAGGAAAAGGAAGCCTGAGTGAAAGGGGGTTAGAAAAGGGTAGTGAGAGAAAAGGGGGCTTGCAGAATGAGAACTAACTTCCTTATCATTGAGGACAGCTTCAAAAGGTGATATCTCAGGAAGATGGCATCCATCATTAAAGCCCCCCATCAATCAGGACATGCCCCCTTCTCATTCTTACCATCCAGGAGGTGGTACAGGAGCCTGAAGGCACACACTCAATGAACCAGGAATATTTTCTAACCCACCATCATCAGATTTCTGAATGGACAATGAACCCATGAATACTACTGCATTTTAAAGAGATATCTATTTATCTACCTATCTATCTTGATTTCACTCTCCCTGTTTCTATCTCACTTTTCCCTCTATTTCCCTCTCACATTATCTCTCTACCTCTCTGTCTACTCTGTACCTTGAACACTTGATCAAGATCTGTGTTGGCACATTGAAGGTGGTGGTGAAATTCACCATTGATAGTACCCTGGTTTTCTTTATTATAATATCAGCTCTCTCTCATACACATTTTTTGCAATATTTTCAGGTTAGACATTTTCTACAACAATATTTACCTAAGTTTCCATAGTTACAAGAATCTGATTTGTTGGATACCATTTTGAAATTGAATCCTTTAGTGAAAGGTTCCATTAGCAGAATCTTTAATTTATTTTTGTCACAAAAAGAGAACCTACCACTAAAGATTAAACAAGATTGGGAGACAGAACTTAATATGACATTTGTTAATGAAGATTGGCTTCGAGTTTTGAAAAATGTAAATTCTTCTGTATGTGCCAACCATTGTTTAATTCAATTTAAAATTGTTCATCATCATTATTTAACAAAGGAGAGACTATCTAAAATATTTCCTAGTATAGACAACTACTGCAATAGATGTAAAACTGAAGTAGCTACTTTGTCACATATGTTCTGGTCATGTTCTTCATCAAAATAATTTTGGAAATTTTATTTTCTACAATTTCTAAAGCTCTGAAAATTAATTTAAAACCTAATAGACTGACTGTTCTATTTGGAATAGTTCCGCATCATATTCAGGGTATTTCACCTTAAGATCAACATGTAAATGCATTTGTTACACTACTGGCAAGAAGGGCTATTTTATTAAAATGGAAAGGTATCTCTTCCCCTACATTAATTGAATGGTTTTCTCAAGTAATGTTATGTCTCAGTTTGGAAAAAATTAGAAGTAGAACTTTTGATCCTCAATTCGATTTTGAGAGAAGATGGGGTTCTTTTGCCAAATATTATCATTTAATTTGAATTATGCTATATGGTTTCCTTCCAATTTTATTTTTTTATAAATATGAATTGGCGGTTGATGACTCTTTTTTTAATATATAGATGATGGTCAAACGTATTGCTCCGAGGGGTTGATTCCTAATGGTTTTTTCCCCCTTTTTTTGTAGTCAGTGGTTTTTTCCCCCTAGTTAGACAGGGTTCTTTTTTTTCTTTCTTTTTCCTATATATATATAAATTATTGCCATTCTTATATATTACAATCAGCCTTTTTTTCTTCAGCTTTATTAATTGTATACATATTAATCTGAAGTTTTGTATCATTTTATAGCTGTAGAAGATTATGTACCAATAAAAAGATTCTAAAAATGAAATTATAATATCAGAATGCATACCCTTAGTTCAGCTAATATTCAGGATAATGCATAAACAGAGGATACTTGCAACCTAAAAAATACTACGCATTGCAGATCAGACAGAGGTTAAAGTCCAAAGCACCATTGAAAGAGCAGGTAGAATTAGTGCTTCTTCTACTCTCCATTTTAATTTGCCTTCTCTGATGGTCTATGAACACAACTTCACTATTCCTGTTCTTTTGTTCTGTGTGTTACAAGGTGGGCGTTGATGGCCGACCCAAATGCAAGACACAGACACTGAAATACGAGAAACAGGGCTTGGTTTATTGCCCCCCCTTCTCTCACCCCCCCAACTCAATGCCGCTATCTCTCAGCTCCCTTTCCTCTCATCCGTCTTCTAGATTCCTTTGTGGGCTGAAGGGCCTGTATTGTGCTGTATGTTTTCTATGTCTCCTTGGTTATCTAATAGATGCATAGAGAAAGAGAGAGGAATATGGAGAGGTAAAGAAAGATAGTGTGAGAGGGAAATATAACTCCAAGATGGCGGCATGATGCAGTGCGCAGCGGCCACTCCAGGAATGAATATCTGTTATCTGTAAGTAGGGGCCGTGTACAATCCTGATTTGATGGAGATGGATGTGTGAAGCACGGAGGAACATCTGGTGGAACTTTTGAAATGCCTGTTTCGCTGCTGCTGCTACTGTGCGATTGGAGAAATCTCTGAGAGGAAGGCCCCGAATCCTCAGCTTTGCCTGTTGCTTGGCGGCTGGTGCTGGGGTCGAAGCACTCGGCAGAGATGGTGCTTGGTGTCGGAGGCTCGAAGTTTTCGGACGGACTCGGAGTTGGCTGTGGTTGGAGCTCCCAAATTGCTGTACCGGCAAGCTGTGGCGCTGGTGGTTCATGGCAGGAAGAGATTTTCTTCCTTCTACCGTCTGCGTGAGATGATGGGCTGTCGGGACTTTGAGACTTTCTTTTAAACCCTGCCATGGACTGCTCTTTTTTTAATTTTTAAAAATTTTTTAAAATTAGTTTTTCAAACATTTTACAAAATTAAAAACCCCAAATCCCAATGAGGAGCATTAATACAGTGCAAGATTAAGCATACAATAACAATATGCTACAAAGGAAGAGAATTTAACAAAAAAGCACCTAAATTAGAGACAAGTGAGCTTAATGTCCTCCCCAAGCCCCACGACACAAGAAAAAAACAACAACTCCAGACCAACCACCACACAGTATAAAGAGTATAAGTCCGGACAGTCAAACTCCCACACTGTGAATACACTTAGCAACAGAGGATAATAATGCCTACTACCAGAAAAAAAAGGGAGCTGAAAGCAAGGGACCGAAAAGAAGAAGAAAAAAAAAAGAAAAAAAAACCCTAGTCAAGAGGAAGGTTATGAAAGTACTCGATAAAAAGTCCCCAGACCTTATGGAACTTTAGATCCGAATTAAGAACCAATTGAATAGCTAAGGCAGATTTAGTAGGTGATCTGGTAACAGAGGACGATCGATCCAGTTTAGGATCCAACCAACGGTTGAAGTCACCACCCAATATAAGAGAGTATGAGTTTAAGTCTGGTAGTGAGGAAAAAAAACGTTCAAAAAAGTTAACATCATCAAAGTTGGGGGCATACAGGTTTGCTAGTGCAACTTTAGTGTTATATAGTTTACCAGAAACAATAATAAAACGGCCATTTGTATCAGATATTTTATTATGGAGTTCAAAAGGAATATTTGAGTTAATAAGAATGGAAACTCCCCTAGCTTTAGCGGCAAAGGATGAATGAAAATGCTAACCCGCCTACTTTGACAGAAGCCGGGAGTTATCAAAACAACGAATATGAGTTTCTTGAAGGAAAGCAATGTCAGCTTTGAGTTGTTTGATATGTGAGCATACCTTCCTCCTTTTAACAGGATGGTTCAGTCCCTTTACATTCCAGCTCACGAATTTAAGTGCACTAGCCATTATCAATTACTAATGCATAAAAGGCAGCAGGCATATAAAAAGTCAAGCAGTACAATAGCAGTCTGGGAGCAGAGATGTAAACATAGATTCGTAAGGTCAAAATATAAACATGTCCTAAGCAATAAAGAGATGTTGGAACTGGAAAATCCACCCCACCCGCACAACCCAAAACTAGACAGCTACCAAAACAAGTAGCTAGCTCTACCAAAAAAACTAACCCAAATACAACTTCCAGATCTGTGTCATTAACAACATTTCCGTATAAATATTATAGCAAATAATAACTAGTTTATGCACTAGAAAACATAACTACAGATTAGAACACCTTCTGCAGAAATATACGACTTAATACAGAGAAAATTGGAAGAAAACCAAAACTAACCTACCCGCGAAACATTATAGAAGAATAAAGTAAGAGAAAGGGAAAAAAAAGGTAAGAAGGAAAAAGAAAAAAGAAGAGGAAGGGGAAAGTTATAAATTCAAGATGAGTGCTTATCAACCATTTACAGAGAAGGGAGAAAAAAATTCAGAGATTAGAAAAAAGGGGTGAAGAAAAGAAAAAGATAAAATAAATAAATATTTAAAACAAAGGAAAAATAAACCAGCAGTTGAACTGTGAACCGACAAACAGGGAGGCCTTCACTAAAGACTTCGAACCTCCAAAACAAGTTAGAATTAGTTGTAGAACTCTGTAGGTAAAGTTATACAGGAATAAAAATAGATTACACACACACCAAGTCCCGGGAGAGATTGTCAACAGCCCTTAAAGTTTCAATGAATAATGTCTGAATGATTCAAGTGAATTCTGAGTCCAGAGAAAGTAATTTTACTACGAAGAGTACTTATCCACCATTTTATGAGGTCTGATCAGATTCCGAAGATGACTGGATAGCCGGAAGACTTGCCACAAACGCTTCAGCTTCCTTCGCTGATTTGAATCACTTATATTTCCCGGTATTAAGCTTGATTCGTAGATCAGCAGGGTTACGAAGGGAAGGTTTGAAACCACGATCAAAAAGCACTTTCATTGCACCTTTAAACTCAGCGCGCATCTTTAAGGTCTGGGGTGCAAAATCTTCCACAAAGCGAATGGTTGTATCCTTGAAAGGAAGAGACCCCCTGCGACGCACCTCTATGATCAGACTGTGTTTTACCTGGTATTGATGGAAACACAAGATTACTGGTCGCGGGCGGGAGCCCAGAATTCCGAGGGGAACGTAAACTCTGTGTGCCCGTTCGAGCTCGGGCGGCTTCGGAAGCAAATCTTTCCCGAATAACTCACAGAGAAACTCGGCGAAAAACTTCACGGTTGATCCCTTTTCAGTCGCCTCTGGTAATCCCAGAATTCTGATGTTACAGCGTCTGCTGCGATTTTCGAGATCCACCATTTTGGAAAGAAGTTTGTTAGATTTTTCCTTTAAGCTGGAACAGAGAGTCTCCAAGTATCGAACACGACTTTCTAAATCTTCAGAAGTCGAATCGATGCGAGATAAGTGTTCAGCATGTTTGTCCACTTTATCGTTGATCCGATCCAGTTTGTCTTCTAACTGTTTGAAAGCGGTTTTAAATTCCTTTAAGATTTCGTCTTGGAGCTTTCCAAGCGCAACCAGCGTCTCGTCGGACGGGGTCATAGCTTCTTTTCTCCCGGATTTAGAACTCTTGCTAGACATTGTAGGTTAGATATATTCACAGGCAAGTAAGAGATACCGAAATAATTCCTAACTAAGGTTTAAAAAATGGAGACATTTAATGCAAAGGTAGCGACAGTAACGGAACAAAAGTTCGGAGCAGCTAAACAATCGCCATCTTACCGGAAGTCCATCGGACTGCTCTTTATCAGATTACGGTATTGCTTTGCACTGTTGAAACTATGTGTTATAATTATGTGGTCTTTGTCAGTAAGTCTTTTATCAATTATGGTATTGTCTGCACTGTTGAAACTATATGTTAACTACAACTATATGTAACTGTGTGGTCTTGTGTATGTCTTGTAGCTTTAGGTTTGTCTGATGGGTTTGTAGTTCCTTTTTGGGAAACGTGCTAAGACGGTAGCACTATATTGATACGCAGCAGCCTCTCCGGACTCTGGATTGGGGTTATGTGGTTTTTCTTGTGTGGTCAGTTTTGTGCTTTTTCGTGATATAATTCCGGAGATTGTTGTCTCATTTTTTAACTGCATTGTATTTGTGGTTTATAAATGACAATAAACTGAATCTGAATCTGAATAGAGGATGAGATAAGGCAAATGCAAGCAGGCTTTTTCCACTGAGGTTGGATGGGGCTATAACTGGAGGTCATGGGTGAAAGGTGAAAAGTTTAAGGGGAACATGAGGGAAAACTTCTTCATGCAGAAGGCCATGAGAGTGTGGAATAAGCTTTCAGTGCAAGTGGTGCATGGAAGAGAAGTTTGGATAGGTGCGTGGATGGTAGGGGCATGGAGGACTGTGGTCCAGGTGTAAGTTGATGGGAGTAGGCAGTTTAAATGGCTCAGCATGGACTAGATGGGCCAAAGGGCCTGTTTCTGCGCTGTACTTATCTATGACTCTATGAGATATAAACTGAGACTGACAGAAATTGAGATAGAGATGAGGGAAGGAGGGGGAGAGAGAGAGGGGGGCATGACACTCCAATTGCATAAATTATGATTGTTCAATGTCACTGTTATGATATACTTGTACATGCACTTGTGAGCAGACGAATAAAGTTGGTGTGCATGCGCTGTTGTTTTTATCTGAAATATCTGTCTCGAAAGATGGTGGCAATGGTGGTGCTTAGAAAATTGCTTTTTACAACCGCAGCACCTGATTTTTTTGAACTTGCAGTTAGCAGCATATTAACAGCGCAACTCTGAAACATTGGAGGGTGAGTGTAAGAGTAGAAAAATGTCAACCGAGATGAGCAAAAAGCCACAAATAGAGACAGGTGCAGTAGCAATGGCTGGAGGTGAGACAGCAGAATCTCAGCAGCACCCAGCACCCGCGGGCAACCCCGTGCCGGGGAACCATGGTCGGGACAGAAGTCCTTCCCCAGTCAGTGGCATTTGCCCGCCACCGGCCGTGACAGTCATCCATGAACTGATAAGACGGATGGAAAATATGGCGGCAGATGTGAACTAACTACAGCATCGTAGCATAACTGCACAAACGAGTTCCAGCATACCAGATGGCATTATTTTTGCATACAATTGGACCATCAGGACTTGAGGTCTACAACAGTTTTGTGTTTGCAGATGAGGCTGAAGGCCAAGACCTCACAAAGATTTTAGCTGCATTTGACAGATACGCTATCGGTGATAAAAATGAGACATATGAACAGTACTTGTTCAACAAGCGGCACCAAGAACAAGGTGAGACCTTTGAATCGTTTCTTGCCAGCCTCAGATCTCTTGCAAAGACATGTAACTTTTTGCTTGTGTATGTCAGCAGACTGTCTGAGAACAAGATCGTACTGGGCATTAATGACTCCTAAACCAGAAAATGTCTGTTAGAAGAGAGAAAGCTAACACTCAATAACTGCATTGACATCTGTAAAAGCACAGAAATGGCTGAATCATACCTACAAGCATTCAGTACAGCTGCAGATAGCAGGTCCACTACTGTCCATGGGATTAAACCTCGTGCTAACAAGAAAGATTCAAAGCATCTTGGACAGAAGGCTAGTGCTAGTGGTGGAGCCAGAGCAAAAGGCAACTTGAATAGCCACAGAACCAAAGTGAACCCTTGCAAGTACTGTGGCACGGAACATGCAGGAGACAAGCAACATTACTACCTCAGCAATATCATTTCCAAGTGGTCCAATATCAACTCTCACCTCCCTTTCACTCTTGATATAACTGAAAAATACTTTTAGTTATCTGCCTTTATATTATTGGCTAGTTTGCCCTGTTATTTCATCTTTTCCTTTCTTATAGCTTTTATTAGTTGCCTTCTGGTGGATTTTAAAAGATTCCCAATCATCCAACTTTCCACTCACTTTTGCTACCTTATTTTCCCTTTCCTTGGCTTTTATGCAGTCCTTAACTTTCCTTGTCAGCCATGGTTGCCTACATGCTATTTGAGAACTTCTTCAGTGGGACAGATCTATCCTGTGCCTTGTCAACTATTCCCAGAAACTTCAGCGATCTCTGCTTTGCCATCATCCCCACCAGTATCCTCCTCCAATCCACCTAGGCAAGCTCTTCTCTCGAGCCTCTGCAATTCCCTTTATTCCATTGTGATACTGATAGATGTGATTTCTGCTTCTCCCTCTCAAAATGATGCATGAATTCAATCATATTATGATCACTGCCTCCCAAGGGTTCCTTTACATTAAATCCTCGGCCCACTGGAAATCATGAAAATTGTTCGCCACAACATCGAAGGCTTCAGCCACAGTAAAGCAGAAATCCTGGCAAACTTAAAACCGGACATCTTGTGCGTAGAAGAAACTCATATACTGAACAATCAACCCTATGTGCCAGGAATGCACTTGGCTATTGACACCCCGAGCCAAACTTATGGAAGTGCAATCTTTGTTAAAGATATATCTATAGTAATGAGCACAGCAAACATCTAAGCTGGCTCAATGGAACTCCTGAAAGTTGAAACAAACCACATAAATATTGTTACGTATTCAGGCAACAATAATTATAGATGAGTTAGACGAAGGGTTTTTATAACAAATAACACGTTTATTAAACACTGATAACAAACCCCCTTCAAAAGTAAACAAACCCAAACAATGATCCGAGCTCAGCTGCTCAAACAGTCCTTAATAGCTTTGCAGTCCCAAACAGTCTTTAAAGCGGTATTGAAAAGAACTCAGTTTTTTTTTTAAGCGATATGCCGAACAGTTCAAAAGCTCACGGTACTTTTAAAAGGAGAGACTTTTTAAAGCGATGTAAATTCTCTTCCACGTCGATGTCCTTCGATTCCCAGCGTCGAACTCCCACGTCGAATTTTATTAAATATAACAACTTAAAGTGACTGACCTTCCTTCCACAATATTCTCAATCTCCCGCTTTTTCCAGCGGAGACTATCGTGAGAATAGTAAACGAAATCCTTCCGAATGAGGATCACACAAGGTTGAAGTCAATCCATCGAAAATCGATTTTCCTCGATCTCCATTTTCCAAACTTCACTCTCCCTTAGCAAAGAAACCGTTGGCTCTGACCTTTTAAACTTTAGGCATTATATAAAACTTCATTTTTAACTAAACTGCGTCATCACATTAAATCACACAGTGATATGAAGTCATCTTGGCAAATCCAGCCACGAACTGCCCCACCTGACAGGGTGGGTCTCCCTTTTATACCCTGTAGAAAAACCCTGTCACATGACCTCTACTGGCGGGAAAATGACATCACTCCACCATTACCTCATGTCCAGTATAACTTCAACCCCAGTCACGTGACAAGGGTACCACTGTCACGTGTCACGGGTACATAACAATATCATCTCAGTCTACAAAACCCTTAACGAACCATTCATGTCGCCACCTAACCTAGATCTCCAGGACAAAATGTACCTCATTATTCATGATTTTAATAGCCAAAGCACCAATTGGGGATATGAAGATGACGATGCAAATGGAGAAGAAGTTGTGTCATGGGCTCTAAACAACAACCCTGAGCTATTATACAAGTCAAAGGATACCCCTACCTTCAAAAGTGCCAGATGGAGAAAAGGATACAACCCATACCTTGCCTTTGTTACCTCGGCAAGCTCCAACCTCTTCACACGAATAGTCTTCCAGCATATACCCAAATCCCAACACTGTCCAGTCCAGGTAGAATCCCCTTCAGCTCTGAGACCTGTACCATCAAGGTACCGGCCAAGATTCAACCTGACTAAAGCAAATTGGACATCTTTCACAGAATACCTTGATCAACTTATCGAAACCATACCACCAGAACTTGATCATTTTCATGAATTTGTCTGACTAATCTGGAAAGTAGCACAGCAGAATATACCTAGAAGGTGCAAAACCAAATATATTCAGGGATTGACTAGTGATATCAAGCAAAGTTATGATGAGTAGGTCAAATTATACGACTAAGACCCCTTGGGTCAAGACACAATTGAAATGGGAGAGACAGTTCTGTCCCTACTGAGCCAAGAGAGACAACAGCGTTGGCAGGAACCAATAGAAAACACAGACATGACGAACAACAGTAAGAAGGCATGGGCAACTGTTCAGAAACTCAAGTCAGACAACAGACCACCACAGAGAATTGCTGCCATAACACCCAGTCAGGTTGCCCACCAACTAATACTAAATGGTCGAACAAATGACAAGGAATGAAGGCAAAAGAAAAAGCAACATCAGGATATGGAGTCAGCTCTCTCAAACGGGAATAACAACTTCCCACCTCTCACCCTAGAAGAATTAAAGGATGAAGTATCACAGCTAAAATCCAACAAAGCTGCTGGCATTGATGGGATTCTTAATGAATTCCTTAAACATCTTGGACCTAAAGCACTCCACTGGCTTCTGTCCCTTTTTAACTGTTCCCTAAGATCATTAAAAGCAGCTAAAAAGTGGAGAAGAGCCAAAGTTGTTGCTCTCCTAAAACCCAATAAAGACCCCAACATTCCTAAAAATTACAGACTGATTTCCTTGCTCTGCACCCTCTATAAACTCTACGAGAGACTCATACTGAAAAGAATCTCCCCCTTAGTCGAAGATCCTCTAACACCAGACCCAGCCGGGTTCAGGTCAGGCTGCTCTTGCCACGGTCAAGTCCTGAACTTAACCCAGTACATTGAGGATGGCTTTGAAATGCAACAAATTACAGGGGTAGTATTCGTCAACTTAACAGCAGCATTCGACACTGAATCACAGAGGCCTTCTACTGAAATTATCTAAAACGTTAAAGAACGAAACCACAGTCAAAGTAATAAGAAGCCTCCTAGAAAACAGCAGGTTTTATGTAGAAATGAATGGAATTAAGAGTAGGTGGTGTCCACAAAAGAACGGATTATCACAGGGATCAGTCCTGGCACCTCTACTATTTAATGTTTACACAAACGACCAACCAACTTTTCCTAACACACGCAGGTTTATCTATGCAGAGGACCTATGCATAGCAACACAAGCTAACTCCTTCCAAGAAGTTGAAGTACGACTTACAGCAGTCCTCGAAGCAATGAAGCAGTATTATGAAAAATGCGCTCTGAACCCAAATCCATAAAAATCTCAAGTGTGTGCATTCCACCTGAGGAATCCAGACGCAGTTCGGAAACTCAAGATCTGGTGAGGGAAAGAGCTCGAACACCATCCAACTCCAATTTACCTGGGAGTGACACTTGATAGGACACTCTCATTTGCCATCCCACATCCAAAAACTACAAGGGAAAGTTGGCTCTCGCAATTCTCTTGAAAAAAATTAGCAGGCACGAAATGGGGAGCTAATGCTCACACACTTAGATCACTGCCCTAGCACTCTGCTATGCACCTGCAGAATACTGTGCACCTGTGTGGGGCAGACAAGTCCATGAGAAGAAGATAGACCCGTTGCTTAAAAAAAGACTGCCGAATACTCATGGGCACAGTGCACCCTACACCCATTAACAACATTTACAGACTTGCAGGCATTGCTCCCCCAGGCATCCGAGACACTCTACAACAAAACTTGAGAAAGGTAAACAGCAACTCGGATCCATGGCACCCACTACATCATCATGTGCCAGTTTCCAACCGCCTGAAATCCAGGAAAAGCTTTGCTACAGTGGAGGTAATACCACACAGAACATTCCCCCAAACATAAAGGATTGACCTCTGGCAACAAACAGAAGCCAAAACTCCACCAAACAATGCACTGAAGGATCCCACAGAAACGTTGCCAGACGGGGCACTGCTTGACAGATGGAAGTGCACAATCTCAACAGAGCGAGACAGAGAGAGTTTGTAGGACAGGAGATAATATGGTGGTGGGGTTTAAAGACCAGCGAATCCTGTGACTGTGGTGAAAGGCTGCAGAACATTGAACACGTTCCGCGCGACTGCCCACTCTGACCTGATTTAGCTGACACTGACCTGCTCAACATCAACCACACAACACTAGAGTGGCTGGCTGTCTGGTGTGACAATCTATGATGATGAGCTCCTCAGTAAGATCTAGGTTATTACACAACACCCAATCCAAGATAGCCTTTCCCAAGTAAGCTCAATCAGAGGCTGCCCTAAAAAGCCATCTCATAGGCGCTCAACAAATGCCCTTTCATGCGATCTGACACCAACCTGCTTTTCCCAAACCACTTGCATACTGAAGTCCCGTTTACAATTGTGTCATTACCCTTACTACATGTTTTTTCCAGATCCCTTTGCAATGACAACTCCACATCTTGGCTGCTATTTGGAGGCCTATATATGATTCCCATAATGGTTTCTTTACCTAACAGTTTCTTAACTCCGCCCTCAAAGAATCAGCATTCTCTGACCCTATGTCACCTCTTTCTAAAGATGTAATTCCATTTCTTACCAAGAGAGCCACACCATCACCTGTGCTTTCCTGCCCGTCCTTTTGATACAAAGTATAAGTTCCCAATTATGGCCTTCTTTCAGCCACAACTCAGATGTCCACAACGTCATACCAACCAATCTCCAATTGCCCAACAAGTTTGCCCATCTCATTCTGAATGCTATTTGCATTTACCTTTAGTCCTGCTTTCTTCACTCTTTTGAAGTTTGTCTCCATGCTACAATTTAACTCTCTGCTCCGTCTGCATTTGTATCCAATCATTGGCTTGTCCTTCCTTACACTCATGTTACAACCATCATAGAAACAGAGAAATCCTAAAGCACAATACAGGCCCTTCGGCCCACAATGCTGTGCCGAACATGTCCTTACCTTGGAAATTACCTAGTGTCACCCATAGCCCTCTATTTTTCTAAGCTCCACATACGTATCAAGGTTTCTCTTAAAAGACCCTATCGTATTCGCCTCCACCACCGTCGCCGGCAGCCCATTCCACACACTCACCACCTTCTGCGTAAAAAACTTACCCTTGACATCTCCTCTGTATCTACTTCCAAGCACCTTAAAACTGTGCCCTCTCATGATAGCAATTACAGCCCTGGGAAAAGGCCTCTGACTATCTACATGATCAATGCCTCTTATCATCTTATCACGACACCCCTCATCTTCCGTCAATCCAAGGAGAAAAGGCCGAGTTCACTTAATCTACTCTCATAAGGCATGCTCCCCAATTCAGGCAACATCCTTGTAAATCTCCTCTGCACTTTTTCTATGGCTTCCACATCCTTGCAGTACTGAGGCGACCAGGACTGAGCACAGTACTCCAAATGGGGTCTGACCAGGGTCCTATATAACTGTAACATTACCTCTCGGCACCTAAATTCAATCCCACGACTGATTAAGGACAATGCACTGTATGCTTTCCTAACCACCGAGTCAAACTGCACAGTATCTTTGAGTGTCCTGCGGACTCGGACCCCAAGATCCGTCTGCCAAGAGCTTTACTATTAATATCATATTCTGTCATCGTATTTGATCTACCAAAATGAACCACCTCACACTTAATTGGGTTGATCTCCATCTGCCACTTCTCAGTCCAGTTTTGCATCCTATCAATGTCCCTCTGTATCATCTGACAGCCCTCCACACTATACACAAAACACCCAACCTTTGTGTCATCAGCAAATTTACTAACCCATCCCTCCATTTCCTCATCCAGGTCACTTATAAAAATCTGAATCCCCGCCCCTGCTCCAAATCTTCAGCCACACATTTATCTGCCACCTCATTCTATTCTCATCCCCATTGTTTTGTGGCACAGGCAACAATCCCTTGGTTACTACCCGAGGTCCTGCTTTTCAGCTTCCTTCCTTGCTCCCTGTATTCTATTTTTCAGGATCTCTTCCTTTTCCTACCTATGTCGTTGGTACCAATATATACCACGACCTCCCTTTTCAGGATATTGTGGTTCTGTTCACAAACATCGCGGACCTGGCACCTGGGAGGCAAACTACCATCTGGGTTTCCTTCTCATGTCCACAGAATTGTCTGTCTGTCTCCCTAACTATAGAGTGCCCTATTACTGCTGCCATCCTCTTCAGTTCCCTACCCTTCCCTTCTGAGCCATAAGACCAGAAGTGCCAGAGGTTCGGCCACTGTTGCTTCCCCCAGGTAGGTCATCTCCCCCCCCCCCCCCCCAACAGTTCTCCAGTACTCAAAGTGGAGTACTCATTGTTGAGGGGGACAGCCACAGGGGTGCTCTCCACTATCTAACGTTCTCCATTCCCTCTATATAGTTGTTGCCTGTAAATACATTGCCACGGTGCAGCACAGATCATTTTCCCTTAATCAGTTGTGAGCCATTAATTGCGATGTATTTTCCTCTTTTAAACAAATACACTCAATACCACAGTTCCAAAGACAAGTTGTCAGATCAAGTAGAGTGAAATACCGTTTCTAGTTTTTGAAAGCAACTCAGTATTTTCGATCACATTTTTGTTAACACAAAATACAAGCAAGATAAATTCCGTAGAGGCACTGGAATGGACGAGTTCAAAGAACTCAGAAGCTCCTCGTGTTCCAATTCCTTCTATAAAATGTATTAAAACTAAGATATGAAAGGATTTCTTCCTGACCCTCGTGTTCAAATTGACTCCATGAAATGTCATTTACCTGTGAAGAGAAGCACTTCCAATTGTTTCATTCCAAGTTTTCTGCAAAGCAATAACTTTTGAGAAATTATGATCTGTACTGGGTTGAAATGTAATTGGTTCTAAGCATCAATTAATTTTCTCATAAAAGATATAGAAGCAGGAAAGACCACTCTATCCTTCAGATTTTCTCTGCTATTCAAAATGATCATAGTTGAACCAGCTGAAACACTTCTGTCTCCATATTTTTATTCATTCCATAGTCGTTTAATAAACATAAAACTTATTGAACTTCATTTTAAGTAGAGTTTGTGCCTCCAAGGTAGAGTTAAAACAATTAAGCGGATCCTCACAAAGAGCAACAAATCGCGAGCAGATCTCTACCTCGCACTTCTAGACCATCGCAACACACCTTCGCAAGGGCTCAGCACGAGTCCTGCGCAGCATCTGATGAATCGCCGCACACGCACGCTCCTGCCAACAACAGCGAGTTATCTGGAACCCAGAGTTGTACGCGAACGCGAGTGCATGAAACAACACGTCAGCAGCAGGCCGACAGTTACAACAAATCAGCCAAAGATCTTGCCCCACTCGACGAAGGGCATACCGTGCGCATGCAACCCCTGGTGCAAGGTAAAAAGAATTGGGAGAAAGCAATTGTGTGGCGGCACCTTGATGAGGATTCCTATGTAGTTCAAACCCCTTCTGGGATCTACCGACCTAATCGCACACATCTACGAAAGACGGCTGAGGAACCGCCTGAAAAACTAATCACATATGAACTGGCAAAACCAGGTCAAACAACCGAGATCAATGAGCACAGTGTGCCTACCACATCAAATGCACACAGCCAAACACTAGCAGAGGCTAATGACACAACACAAACGTCGAAACATGCAAATAACCAACAACAGGACTCGGACAAAATAGTAAAAACTCGTTCTGGCCGCACAGTGAAAAGGCCATAATATCTAGAAGACTTTGTACCACATGAACAATAAGTCTGTGACACAATTTGACATTTTAATGTCATGTTTAAACTCAAAGAAGGAGCATGTCGTATTTGAGGTTGTGTAGTTGGAAGTTAAAGTCGAATTTTAGTATGTTTTATATTTTGTATATATGCTCAAACGGAAATAATGAGGGGTATGTATTTGTGACAGGCATGAGAGACGTAAGGATGATTAATCAATGCTTTGAAAGTTAATTCCATGAAAATATACTGGAAAACAGACTCCAGAGAAATTGAGTTTAATTGTTAATACAATCGTTCCTTTTCTTTGTTTAGATAAAAGGGGGATGTTATATTTGTACATGCACTCGTGAGCAGACGATTAAAGTTGGTGCGCATGCGCCGTTGCTTTTATCTGAAATAACTCTCTCGAAACACTCAGCATTCTCTTTTCTTGCTTTGATACTCACAGAGTGTTGGCATTAGATGCCGAGCCAGCAATGAACGGGACTCCATGCAGCTTCCCCCACTTCCCCGTTCCAACACAAGATAAAATCCAATCTGTGCAGGTGCACAGAAATGGGCAGAAGGCGCTGTCCACTGTGCTTGCCTGCAGTCGACCAACGTAAAACAGTGGAAGTATAAGAATGAAGCAGGTTTTTGCCATATCTCTGTGGCAGATAAACTGCTGGCCCGAGAGCTAGCGAAGAAAGCCCAGCGCCTCCTCGTCCTTCTCTGGAAGCTCGACCTCCGCTTCACTTTTTTTCCCAAAAAATAATTTATTCAGGAATATTACAAAATAAAGTTATTTACACCTAGCAGCGGGATTTAACCCCCGTTGGCCCCGACATCATCTACCTCTCAGGTACTGCCCCGATTGATTTCTAGCTGGTCCGTAAATTTACCAAATAATGGTTGCTAAGCAGATCGATATTTCCCATTCTGACACACCCGCCTGACGCCAACATTTTCTGACTTGGAGACATAAAAATTTACCGCCCAGCTAAAGATGACACCAAGCAGCAGAAAATGCAGACACTCCACCTCTCAAGGAAGTTCCGGGATTCTCCCGCATATTGATAGCGGCTCCCTGATGCCCGCAAATTATGTGCAATATCCCGGAAAGAGAGAGAGAGAGAGGAGAGAGAGGAGAGAGAGGAGAGAGAGGAGAGAGAGGAGAGAGAGAGAGAGAGAGAGAGAGAGAGAGAGAGAGAGAGAGAGAGAGAGAGAGAGAGAGAGAGAGAGAGAGAGAGAGAGAGAGAGAGAGAGAGAGAGAGAGAAAAAAAACGAACCACGGCAGAGTGTTCCAAAAAAAAAGAAAATAAAAAAAACGTACTTCACCCCAGACTACACTAAAGTGTACCCCTGCCTAATAGGGGTCAAAAATCAGGACAATTATTAACAGAATAATGGTAAAACATAATTGTCAAAGACAACAGTAATTTCTTGCAATCAAATTAAGTAAATGGTGAACGAGAGAACTAAAACTAATTAGGGATCCAGCATAAGATTAATACAGGATTCCCTAAAGGTTAACTTTCTTTCTTCTTCAATCTTTTTATTGATTTTTTAAAAAGTGTGTATACAAACAGGAGGAGAATATTTCTGGTATATATGTCCGTAGCAGTACATACAGAAGGTAAAATGAACAATATCAGAATCACACATAGCGTTGATCTACAAAGTATAAATTTGATATAGAATGTATAATTCTCTAATCAATTTATGAAGAAAGGAAGTACTATTAGAAATTTTTATATAAAAGAAAAGAGAAAAAAAGCACTAAACAGAAAAAAAAGGACTGGGCAGTCCATCCTGAGAGAAAAACCAAGAGAAGAGAGACTCTCAAATCCAAGGTTCTGAAAAAATAGCTGGAAGAGAATCAGTGCAAAAATCAGATCACATGAAAATATTGAATAAAAGGTCGCCAGATTTCTTCAAATTTAAAGGATGTATCCAATGTCCGACTTATTTTCTCGAGTCTTAAACAGGACATAATAGAGGAAAACCAATAAAAGGCAGTAGGAGGGTTCGGGTCCTTCCATTTAAGTAAAATGGCTTTCCTAGCCAATAAGGTTGAAAAGGCTATCATCCGCTGAGCAGGAGTATATCCTGCTTCCGATGGAGTAATACCAAAAATAGCTGAAAATAAGTTTAGTTGTAAATCCAGATCCAGCACTTTTGATAAGGTTTTAAAAACATCTTTTCAAAATTTCTCCATCTGTACGCAAGACCAAAACATGTGAGTTAAAGTGGCCACCTGAGTACTACATTTGTCACAAATAGGATTACAATTGGGAAAAATACGGGCTAATTTATCCTTTGACATATGTGCCCGATGCACTACCCTGAACTGTATCAAGGAATGTCGGGCACAAATAGATAAACTATTTACCAGATGAAAAATTTTACTCCATTGATTGCCTGAAAGTAACTCTTGGAATTTCAATTAGGTATAATTCATAAATTCAATAACCATTTATTAATCGTAGCTATTAATCCTTTTTGGATTGGTTTAACCTGGAAGAGGGCATCTATTAATTTTGATGGATAAGCGGAGGGATAATTTGGAAGCAAAATACGTAAAATATTCCTAATTTGTAAATATCTAAAAAGTGTACATCAGATAAATCAAATTTATCTGCTAGCTGAGCAAAAGACATTAAACAATCCCCTATAAACAAAACCGAAAAAATTATTATTCCTTTGGTTCTCCAAATTAAAAAAGCCTGATCTAAAATTGATGGTTTAAAAAAATAGTTACGATATAGTTTACTAGAAAGGACATAGAAAGAAATTGCCCAGTCTAAGATTTGGCAAAGCCATACCAGCGCCCTTTTTTAATTTCTGCAATAAAGGTTTACTCAATCTAGGATTTTTATTGTTCCAAATACAGGATAAAAATTTTAGAGTCTATTCTGTCAAAAAAACATTTAGGAACAAATGAAGGAACTGCTTGAAATATATATAAGAATTTTGGTAGAACTATCATTTTAATAGCATTAATTCGAACAATTAATGATAATGTCATAGGAGACCATTTAGAAAGTATTTGTTGGGTATAATCAATGAATGGGAGAAAATTATATTTATACAGATCTTTAAAATTTTTAGTAACTTCAATACCAAGGTAAGTAAATTGATTTTTAGCAATACTAAAAGGTAACTGCTCATACTGATCCAAATGATTATTAATTGGAAATAACTCACTTTTGCATAAATTTAACTTATGTTTTATTTAACTTATATTTAACTTTGTTATAACTTTATATTATATTTAACTTACATGCCCTGCCGGGTACCTCTGTATAGTCTAAAATAGGGAGATTTTTGAGTGTTAGTTATAACCACAGCCATAGGAGCTTGATAGATCAATTTGATCCAGGAAACGAAACCCAGACCAAAATTAAATCTTTCTAAAATTTCAAATAAACTAAACCACTCCACCCTATCAAAAGCTTCTTCTGCGTCAAGGGAAACAGTTAGGTTCTGCATCAGGTTCTTTGGATAGAGAGGAATAAATAATGTTCAGTAGTCTCCAAATATTAAAGTGTGAATATCTATTCTTAATAAACCCAGTTTGATCGTTAGAGATAAATTTAGGTAAAATATTCTGGATCCTATTAGCCAAAATTTTAAGGCATTGGTCAGACCAAACTTGGGAGTATTGTGAGCAGTTTTGAGCCCCATATTTAAGAAAGGATGTGTTGGCATTGAATAGGGTTCAAATTACATTCCTCAGAATGATCTCAGGAATAAAAGGATTAGTGCATGAGGAACATTTGATGGCTCTGGACCTGTAGTCACTGGAATTTAGAAGAATGGGTGGGGTGGGAAGGATCTCATTGAAACATATCTAATATTGAAAGGCAAAGAGTGGATGTGGAGAGGATGTGAATTTAAGAAAAAAGGGTACAGCCTCGGAATACAGAGACATCCATTTAGAACAGAGGTGAAGAGGAATTTCTTCAGCCAGAGGGTGGTGAATACGTCAAATTTGCCACCATGGACAGCTGTGGAGGCCAAGTTATAATGTATATTTAAAGTGGCTTTTGATAGATTCTTGATAGTGAGGGAGACAAAGATAATAAGGAGAAACAGGAAAATAGAATTGAGAGGGATAATAAATCAGCGATGATGGAATGGAGGAGGGCATCTTTGGAAACAGCTCTATTTCTATCTTTAATATCTTTTTTTTTTCCTTTTCAGGGTTCTTTTGAAGACCCTGACCTGGAGTCACATGTGAACTTTGGTTCTTTGCGGAAATGGGACCCGATTTTAGGCTCTCACAAGGAAGTGATCTGGAAGAATAGTGTGCCTTCAGGATGCCAGATTTTCGTGGCTCTGGAGATGGACTGATTCGAGGTCAATGCTGCCACTTGATGTGTCTTGGGAGTACACAGAAGGTCGAAAGCAGCGAGCTGGCTGCGGCCTGTGTGCTCAGGGACCCGAGATCTTTGGGCACAAAGCTCAGAAAAAGCGACACAACAGACTTTTAATACCATAAGTCAGCAGTTGTTTGTTGTCTCCCCTCTCGCTGTGAAACAGAGACACCTCTTTTTCCCTTATTAGGGGGAGGGGAGGGACTGTAGTATGTTGAATATCGGGTGAACGAGTAGTCTTTGGAGTACTGCAAGTCTCTGTCTTTATTGATGTTTTGCTGCATGCTTGAGTGCTCGGTGGAGGGTGCAGATGCTATTTTGCTGGTGGGTGGGGGTGGTCATTGCTTTGCTGCTGCTTATGCATGGGGAGGGAGCTGGGAAGGGGCTTTGGGGTTCTAACATTCACCTGTCATTCATTCATTGGGGCACTCGTCTGTTTTTGTGGATATTTGCAAAGAGAAAGAAATTCAGGATATATATAGTATACATTTCCCTGACATTAAATGTGCCTATTGAACCTACCTACTGAAGTCTCCGAGAAGGTTAATTTACAGATTGAGTTTGTGGTAAAGAAGCCAAATGGAATGTTGGCATTTATTTCAAGGGGAATAGAATATAAAAGCAAGGAAATTAATGCTGAGCCTTTACAAGATACTTGTCAGGTCACACTTAAGAATATTGTCAACAGTTTTGGGCCTCATCTCTCAGAATGGATGTGTTGTCATTGGAGAGAATCCAGTGCAGGTTTATGAGGATGATTCTGGGAGTGAAGTGGTTAACATATGAGGAGCGTTTGGCAGTTTTGGGTCTGTTCTCATTAGAATTTCAAAGAATGTGGGTGGGGGAGTGGATCTCATTGAAACCTACTGAATGTTGAAAGGACGAGATAGGGTGGATGTGGAGAGGATGTTTCCTATGGTGGGGGTATGCAGAACTAGAGGGTAAAGCTTCAAAATTGAGTCTGGACATTTTAGAATGGAGGTTGGGAGGAGTGTTTTCAGTCAGGAAGTATTGAATCTGTGGAATGCTCTGCTACACACTGTGGTGGAGGCCAAGTCCCTGAGTACATTTCAGGCAGAAGTTGATAGTTTCCAGATCAGTTAGGGTAGCAAAGGACATGGCGAGAAGGCAGGTGTATGGGGTTGAATGGGATCAGCCATGATGGAATGGCGGAGCAGATTCGATGGGCTGAATGGCCAAATTCTGCTCTCATCTCTTATGGTGAAAGGTGAAATGTTCGAGCAGAACATGAGGGGAAGCTTCTTCACTCAGATGATGATGGGAGTGTGGAACAAACTGCCAGAAGAAGTGATGCACGAGAATTCAATTTCACCAATTAAGAGAAATTTGGATAAGTACATGAATGGGAGGGGTATGTCCAGGTGCAAGTTGATTGGACTAGGCAGTTTAAAGGTTTGGCATGGACTAGGTGGGCCAAAGGGCCTGTTTCTCTGCTGTAGCTTTCTATGACTCTGTAATATTGGTATCTATCAATTGCTGGTGCTTTGATCCCACACTTGGTTATCTGTTATCTTGCTCCCAACAACAGTCACTCTCACCTTGCTTCAATGAGCAAGGAGGAGTTGAGTGGAGCTAGGAAAACCAAACCACATATAAGTGAGAAGGTTAAAGCCAAAAACAATGTGTTTCGATTGTAGATGAATAGGGCAGTAAATAGTCAATTTGAACTTGTCCTTTTAACAGGCAATATCTACCTTATCAAGCACATGTTATTATTGTAACAATAGATAGAACAACTTAACTCAAGAATCAATGGTCTAGATGTAATCTTCAACAATACAGTTGAATGCTGTTTGATATCACAGCCTTTGCTTCATCCAGCACTCTCAACTGTTTCCTTTTATCAGGTTGAACAAATAGGATTGATCACAGACTGACTCCTACATTGAGCACCACTGGAAGGAGCTGAAATGGATCATGAACTACTTGATAACAGTTGCAATGTAAAGCTGATGTTTGGTCCATTGGTCTTTATCAGTTGGAGCTGAGAAGTTAAGCAGTTATATATCAAATGTAGGTGAATCTGCTCTTGGTGTATTGTATACAGCTGTCGTCATACTATTATAGGAAAGATGGAAAACAAGAAAGAGAAAAGTAAACACAAAGTACTCTGCAGATGCCGTGGTCAAATCAACATGTACAACAACCTGGAGGAACTCAGCAGGTCGAGCAGCATCCGTGGAAATGAGCAGTCAATGTTTCGGGCCTAGACCCTTCATCAGGACAGAAGAGGGAGGGGGCAGGGGCCCTATAAAGAAGGTGGGGGGAGGGTGGAAAGGAGAAGGCTGGTGGGTGTCAGGTTAAAAACCAATCAGAGGAAAGATCAAGGGGCAGGGGAGAGGAAGGAGGGAGGGGATAGGCAGGAAAGGTGAAGAAGGAATGAAGGTGAAAGCACTGTGTTGTAGAAGAATGTGGAATCATGAGAGAGGTGATAGGCAGCTGGAGGAGGAGGCAGAGTGAAACTGGGATGGGTGAAGGGAGAGGGAGGGAATTACCAGAAGTTGGAGAATTCAATGTTCATACCAAGGGGCTGGAGACTACCCAGATGGTATATGAGGTGTTGCTCCTCCAACCTGAGTTTGGCCTCATCATGGGCATAGAGGAGGCCATGTATGGACATATCCAAATGGGAATGTGAAGCAGAGTTGAAGTGGGTGGCAACGGGGAGATCCTGTATGTTGTGGCGGACGGAGCAGAGGTGCTCAACGAAGTGGTCCCCCAATCTGCGTCGGGTCTCGCCAATGTAGAGGAGGCCGCACCGGGAGCACCAGATGCAATCGATTACCCCAACAGACTCACAAGTGAAGTGCTGCCTCACTTGGAAGGACTGTTTGGGGCCCTGAATGGTGGTAAGAGAGGAGGTGTAGGGACAGGTGTAGCACTTGCGCTTGCAGGGATAAGTGCCAGGTGGGAGATCCATGGGGAGGGACATGTGGACCAGGCAGTCGCGGAGGGAACGATCCCTGCGGAAAGTGGAGAGGGATAGAGAGGGAAAGATGTGCTTAGTGGTGGGGTCCGGTTGAAGGTGGCGGAAGTTATGGAGGATAATATGATGGATCCGGAGGCTGGTGGGGTGGTAGGTGAGGACAAGGGGAACTCGGTCCCTGGTGTGCTGACGGGAGGACGGGGTGAGGGCCGAAGTGCAGGAAATGGAGGAGATGCGGGTGAGGGCATCATTGATGACGGCAGAAGGGAAACCACAATCCTTAAAGAAAAAGGACATTTGAGATGTCCTTGAACTGAAAGCCTCATCCTGGGAGCAGATGCAGCGGAGACAGAGGAACTGGGAATAGGTAACAGCCATTTTGCATTTGGCAGGGTGGGAAGAGGTATAGTCGAGGTAGTTATGAGAGTCAGTGGGTTTATCTTATGCTAAGAATTTCACCTTACTGGGTGGAGATGCATCTCTACCAAAGGAGGTACAAGGAGCTTCTTCAATCCACTAGCCTACAGGTCACCCTTGGGCAAGATGTAGTATCTGCATAGCCCCGCTGATCACGGTCATGAGAAGCCATGGGAGCAGGTGGTGGATGTCACAGGTCATGGCACCAGGCAGACAATTACTGAAGAGTATTGATAACGGCTGGGGTCAAACATCTTGTAAAGATGTAAAGACACTGCCCAGAAGGCAGCATTGGCAAACCAGTTCCGTAGAAAAATTTGGCAACAATCATGGTCATGGATAGACTGTGATCATTCATGTCAAACTGCCTGGCCCTTAATGATGATGATGACTGGTCATCAGACAAGCATAAATTTGTTTTGATAAATACAAGAATGTTATTTCCAAATATGCAGAGACAAAATTTAACCTTTATAAGACAACACATAGGATTAGAATTAGGCAGTTTAGCCCATCGAGTCTGCTCCATCATAGCTGATCCTGGATCCTGCTCAACCTGTACACCTGCCTTATCGTCATGTCTTTTGATGCCCTGACCAATCAGGAAAGTATCAGCTTCCGCCTTACTTTTGTAAGTCGGACGTTCAGAACTCGGGGACTACCTGTACCCACAGATTTAGCTTCCACCATAGTCTGTGGCAGAGCATTCTACAGATTTACTATTCTCTGGCTAAAAAAAAGAACCTCCTTACCTCTGTCCTAATGGATTGCCCCTCAATTTTGAGGCTGTGCCCTCTAGTTCTGGATACCCCCACCATAGGAAACATCCTCTCCACATGCACCCTATCGAGTCCTTTCAACATTTCAATGAGACGCCCTACATTCTTTTAAATTCCAGTGAGTACAGGCCCAAAGCTGCAAAACACTACTCATACATTAATCCCCCCATTCCCAGAATCATCCTCATGAACTTCCTCTGGACTCTCTCCAATGACAACACATCCTTTCTGAGATAACGGGGCCCAAAATTGTCAACAGTACTCCAAGGGTGCCCTGTCTGGTGTCTTCTAAAGCCTCAGCATCATCTCCTTACTTCTATATTCTATTCCCCTTGAAATAAATGCCAACATTTGCATTACCACAACCTCGCCCTAAAATTAACCTTCGGGGAAACTTGCACAAGGACTCCCAAGTCCCACTGCACCTCTGATGTTTGAACCTTCTCCCATTTCGATAACAGTCCACAGTATAGCTCCTTTTACCAAAATGCATTCTCATATATTTCCCAACACTGTATTCCATCTGCCACTTTTTTTCCCATTCTTCCAATTTGTCTAAGTCCTGCTGCAATCACATTGCTTCCTCAGCGCTACCTACCCCTCAACCTATCTTTGTATCATCTGCAAATGTTGCCACAAAGCCATCTATGCCATTATCTAAATCACTGACAAACAATGTGAAAAGTAGCGGTCCCAATACTGACCCCTGAGGATCACCACTAGTCACTGGCAGCCAAACAGAAAAGGCCCCTTGTATTCCCACTCGCTGCCTGTCAGCCATTCCTCTATCCATCTTTCCTCTAATGCATAGGATTTTACCTTGTCAAGCAGTCTCACATGTGGCACCTTAAAGGCCTTCTGAAAATTCAAGTAAATAACATCCACTGCCTCTCTTTGTCCACACTGCTTGTTACTTCCTCAAAGAACTCTAACAGATTTGTGAGCCAAGATTTCCCTTCACAGAAACCATGTTGACTGTGTCTTATTTTATCATTAGTCTCCAAGTATCTCAAAACCTTATCTATTGTTAATAGACTCCAACACTTTTCCAAACACTAAGGTTAGACTAACTGGCTGAAAATTTCCTTTCTTTTGACTTGCTCCCTTCTTAAAGTGTGGAGTGACATTTGCAATCTTCCAGACCCCCAGAACCATGCAACACTCAAATGATTCTTGACAGATCATGACCAATGCATCCATTCTCTCTTCAGCAACCTCTCTCAGGACACTGGGATGTAGTCCATCTGGTCCAGCTGACTTATCTATCATAAGTCCTTTGAGTCTGCCTAGCACTTTTTCCTTTATAATACAATGTCACTCACCCCTGCTCCATGACAGTCACAGGCCACTGGCACTTTGCCATTATCTTCCACACTGAAGACAGTTGCAAAGTACTCATCAGATTTATCTGCATTTCTTGGTTTCCCCCATTACTACCTCACCAGCATCATTTCCCAGTGGTCCAATATCAACTCTCACCTCCCTTTTACTCTTGATATAACTGAAATAATACTTTAGTATCCTGCTCTATATTATTGGGTAGATTGCCCTGTTATTTCATCTTTTCATTTCTTATACCTTTAATTAGATGCCTTCTGTTGGATTTTAAAATATTCCCAATCATCCAACATCTCACTCACTTTTGCTACCTTATTTTCCCTTTCCTTGGCTTTTATCCAGTCCTTAACTTTCCTTGTCAGCCATGGTTGCATGCCCGCTATTTGAGAACAACTTCTGTGGGACAGACCTATCCTGTGCCTTGTCAACTATTCCCAGAAATTTCAGCTATCTCTGCTTTGCCGTCATCCCCACCAGTATCCTCCTCCAATCCACCAAGGCAAGCTCTTCTCTCGAGCCTCTGTAAATCCCTTTATTCCATTGTGATACTGATAGATGTGACTTATGCTTCTCCCTCTCAAAATGATGTATGAATTCAATCATATTATGATCACTGCCTCCCAAGGGTTCCTTTATATTAAACCCTCAGCCCAGTGGAAATCATGGAAATTGTAGCCACAACATCAAAGGCGTCAGCCACAGTAAAGCAGAAAACCTGTCAAACTTAAAAACAGACATCTTGTGCATATAAGAAACTCACATGCTGAACAACCAACCGTATTTGCCAGGAATGCACTTGGCTATTGACACCCCTAGCCAAACTTATGGAAGTGCAATCTTTGTTAAAGATAAATCTATAGTAATGAGCCCAGCAAACATCCAAGCTGGCTCAATGGAACTTCAAAAGTTGAAACAAATCACATAATTATCATCTCAGTCTACAAAACCCTTAATGAAGCATTCATGTCGCCACCTACAGGACAAAATGTACCTCATTATTCGTGATTTTAATAGCGACTGGGGATACGAAGATAACGATGCAAATGGAGAAGAAGTTGTGTCATGGGCTCTAAACAACAACCTTGAGCTATTATAAAAGTCAAAGGACAACCCTACCTTTACAAGTGCCAGATGGAGAAAAGGATACAGCCTATACCTTGCCCCTGTTACCTCGGCAAGCTCCAACCTCTTCACACGAATAGTCTTCCAGCATATACCCAAATCCCAACACCGTCCAGTCCAGGTAGAATCCCTTCCAGTTCTGAGACCTGTATCATCAAAGTACCTACCAAGATTTAACCTGAGAAAAGCGAATTGGACATCTTTCGCAGAATCCCTTGATCAACTTATCGATACCATAACACCAGAACCTGATCATTATGATGAATTTGTCTGACTAATCTGGAAAGTAGTGCAGCAGAATATACCTAGAGGTTGCAGAACCAAATATATTCAGGGATTGACTAGTGATATCAAGCAAAGTTATGATGAGTATGTCAACTTATACGACCAAGACACAATTGAAATGGGATAGTCAGTTCTGTCCCTACTGAGCCAAGAGAGACAACAGAGCTGGCAGGAACCGATAGTAAACACAGACATTACCAAGAACAGTAAGAAGGCATGGGCAACTGTTCAGAAACTCAACTCAGACAATAGACCACCACAGAGAATTGCTGCCGTAATACTCAATCAGGTTGCCCACCAACTAATCCTAAATGGTCGACCAAATAACAAGGAACGATAGCAAAAGGAACATCAGCAGATGTTGATCAGAGGTATTACATATGAATGCACGAAGTATAAAAAATAAAGTGGATGAGCTAGAGGCTCAGTTGGAAACTGGCAAGTATGATGCTGTAGGAATAACAGAGACATGGCTGCAAGAGGACCAGGCCTGGGAAATAAATATTGAAGGGTATACATCCTATCAAAAGGACAGACAGGTGGGCAGAGGGGGTGGGGTAGCTCTAGTCAGAACTGAAATTCAGTCCCTTGCGAGGGGTGACATAGAATAAGGAGACGTAGAGTCAGTATGGATAGAACTGAGTAATTGTAAGGGCAGAAAGACTCTAACAGGCCCCCAAACAGTAGCCTGGATATCGGGTGCAAATTGAATCAAGAGTTAAAATTGGCATGTCATAAAGGTAATGCTACGGTTGTTATGGGGGATTTCAACATGCAGGTAGACTGGGAAAATCAGGTTGGTACTGAACTCCAAGAAGGGTAGTTTGTGGAGTGCCTCCAAGATGGATTATTAGAGCAGCTCGTACTGGAGCCTACCAGGGAGAAGGCAACGCTGGATTTAGTGTTGTGTAATGAACTGGATTTGATAAGGGAACTCGAGGTAAAGGAGACATTAGGAGGTACTGATCACAATATGATTAGGGAGATTATGATGAGTGTCCCACACGTGGGTGAGCTTTCAGGGCCCGGATTGGCCTCACCAGTCACCTCCGGACCCACAGTCACAAGCCCTCCACCTGACAGAAGTCGTGGTCGTCTTCGACTCAGAAGGACAAACAACAACAACAAGTTTTAATCTACAATTTGAGAAGGAGAAGGGAAAATCGGAAGTGGCAGTATCATGGTTGAACAAAGGGGACTATGCAGCCATGAGGGAGGAGCTGGCCAATGTTGACTGGAAAGATACCCTAGCAGGGATGACAGTGGAACAACAATGGCAGGTATTTCTGAGAATAATACGGAAGGTGCAGGATCAGTTCAGTCCAAAGAGGAAGAAAGATTCTAAGGGGAGTAAGGGGTGACCTTGGCTGACAAGGGAAGTCAAGGACAGTGTAAAAATAAAAGAGAAGAAGTATAACATAGCAAAGATGAGTGGGAAGCCAGAGGATTGTGAAACTTTTAAAGAGCAACAGAAGATAACTAAAAAGGCAATATGGGGAGAAAAGATGAGGTACAAAGGTAAGCTAGCCAAGAAGATTAAGGATGATAGTAAACACTTCTTTGGGTAGGTGAAGAGGAAAAAAATTAATTAAGACCAAAGTTGGGATCTTGAAGACAGAAACGGGTGCATTTATTATGGGAACATGGAAATGGTAGACGAGTTGAACAGGTACTTTGGATCTGTCTTCACTAGGGAAGACACAAACAATCTCCCAGATGTAATAGTGGCCAGAGGAACTAGGGTAACGGAGGAACTGAAGGAATTTCACATTAGGCAGAAAATGGTGTTGGGTAGACTGATGGCACTGAAGGCTGATAAATCCCCAGGGCCTGAGGGTCTGCATCCCAGGGTATTTAAGGAGGTGGCTCTAGAAATTGTGGACGCATTGGTAATCATTTTCCAATGTTCTATAGATTCAGGATCAGTTCCTGTGGAGTGGAGGGTAGCTAATGTTATCCCACTTTTTAAGAAAGGAGGGAGAGAGAAAGCAGGGAATTATAGACCAGTTAGCCTGACATCAGTGGAGGGGAAGATGCTGGAGTCAATTATAAAAGATGAAATAGCGGCACATTTGTATAGCAGTAACAGGATCCGTCTGAGTCAACATGGATTTACGAAGGGGAAATCATGCTTGACTAATCTTCTGGAATTTTTTGAGGATGTAACTATGAAAATAGACAAGGGAGAGCTGGTGGATGTAGTGTACCTGGCCTTTCAGAAAGCCTTTGATAAGGTCCCGCATAGGAGATTAGTGAGGAAAATTAGAGTACGTGGTATTGGGGGTAGGGTACTGACATGGTTGGCAGACAGGAAACAAAGATTAGGGATCAACAGGTCCCATTCAGAATGGCAAGCAGTGATTAGTGGGGTACCGCAAGGCTCGGTGCTGAGACCACAGCTATTTACAACATACATTAATGATTTAGATGAAGAGATTAAAAGTAACATTAGCAAATTTGCAGATGACACAAAGCTGGGTGGCAGTGTGAAATGTGAGGAGGATGTTATGAGAATACAGGGTGACTTGGGCAGGTTGGATGCAGTTTAATGTGGATAAACATGAGGTTATCCACTTTGGTGGCAAGAACAGGAAAGCAGGTTACTATCTGAATTATGTCAAGTTAGGAAAAGGGGAAGTACAACGAGATCTAGGTGTCCTTGTTCATCAGTCACTGAAATAAGCATGCAGGTACAGCAGGCAGTGAAGAAAGCTAATGGCATGTTGGCCTTCATAACTAGGGGAGTTGAGTATGGGAGCAAAGAGGTCCTTCTGCAGTTGTACAGGGCCCTGGTGAGACCACACCTGGAGTATTGTATGCAGGTTTGGTCTCCAAATTTGACAAAGAACATCCTTGCTATTGAGGGAGTGCAGTGTAGGTTCACGAGGTTAATTCCTGGGATGCCGGGACTGTCATATGTTGAAAGATTGGAGCGACTGGGCTTGTATACACTGCAATTTAGAAGGATGAGAGGGGATCTGATTGAAATATATAAGATTATTAAGGGATTGGACATGCTAGATGCAGGAAACATGCTCCTGATGTTGGGGGAGTCCAGAACCAGAGGCCACAGTTTAAGAATAAGGGGTAGGCCATTAAGAACGGAGTTTTTTAAAAACTTTTTTTATTGTGTTTTCAAGTAGTTACAGAATAAAAGTGTATGAAAAAGAAAATGTATGTTACCCATCCCCCCTCCCCTTAACCCCTCCCCCCTAACATCCCTACAGAAAAAAAAAAGAAGAAAGAAAGAAAAAAAAAGAAGGAATGCCTGGATATTGGAAGATCCCCACATGCTCCATGGAGTTTGTAATAACTTTAGTATATATATTTCTTTCTTTCCCCAAGTAACCAATTATTTCATCTTCGGAGCGCCTATATATTTAATCCTATCTTTTGTAAATAAGGGTGCCAAATTTTCAAAAATGTTTCATATTTATCTCTTAAATTATAAGTAATTTTTTCAAGTGGAATACAGCCATAAATTTCTTTCTTCCAACTATCTATACTTAAATATGTATCCGATTTCCAAGTAACTGCAATAGCCTTTTGGCTACTGCCAATGCAATTTTTATAAATTCTTTCTGCTATTTATTCAATTTGGATATCAGTTTTATCCCTTCAATATCACCTAGTAAAAGTAATATTGGATTATGTGGAAGTTGTATTCCAATAATTTGTTCCAATAAAACTCTTAAATTTGTCCAAAAAGGTTGAATTTTAGAACAAGACCAAGTAGAATGTAAAAAAGTACCAATTTCTTGGTTACATCGGAAACACTGATCAGATAAATTTGGGTTTAATTTATTTATTTTTTGTGGTGTAATATATAATTGACGTAAAAAATTGTATTGCACTAATCTTAATCGGACATTTATTGTATTTGTCATACTCTAACGACATAGTCTTGACCAATTTTTTTCTTCAATTTTAATATTCAAGTCACTTTCCCATTTTTGTCTTGACTTATGGACTCCTTGTTTAATTGCCTGTTTTTGAATCAAATTATACATACAAAAGATAATTTTTTTTAATCTTTCCTTTTTGAATTAAAGTTTCTATTTCATTGGATTTCGGTAATAACATTGTTTGACCTAATTTTTCTCTTAAATAAGCCCTTAGTTGAAAGTAACAAAAAAGAGTGTTGTTTGATACTTTATATTTATTCTTTAATTGATCGAATGACATTAATATACCTCCTTCAAAACAATCTCCTATATATCTAATCCCTTTTTGAAACCAATTATATAAAAGTTGATTATCCATTGTAAAAGGAATAAGTCTATTTTGAATTAAAGATCTCTTTGCTAATAAGGATTTCTTTGTCTCATCGTCAACATTTATCTTATTCCGTAAGTCAATCAAATGTTTTAATATAGGAGATTCTTTTTTTTCCCGTATCCATTTAGATTCCCATTTATATATAAAATCTTCTGGTGTGTTTTCTCCTATTTTATCTAGTTCTATTCTAATCCATGCCGGTTATCTTTCTCAAAAAAAGATGCAATAAATCTAAGTTGATTTGCTTTATAATAATTCTTAAAATTTGGAAGTTGTAACCCTCCTAGCTCAAATTTCCATGTCAATTTTTCCAACGATATTCTTGACATCTTACCTTTCCAAAGAAACTTCCTCACATATTTATTTAGCTCTTGAAAAAACTTCTGGGGTAATTGTATTGGTAGTGTTTGAAATAAGTATTGTAATCTAGGGAATATATTCATTTTTATGGTATTTACTCTACCTACTAATGTTATTGGTAATACCATCCATTTATCAAGATCTTCTTGAATTTTTTTCAATAGTGGTAAATAATTTAATTTGTATAAGTTCTTTATGTCATTATCAACTCTTATACCTAAATATTTTATACCATTTGCCGGCCATCTAAATTGGGTTATTAATCGACATTGACTATAATCTCCTTTAGTAAGAGGTAAAATTTCACTTTTATCCCAATTTATTTTATAACCTGATATTTTCCCATATTCTTCTAATCTATAGGATAATTTACGCAATGGGTTTGTTAGATAAAGCAGAACATCATCAGCAAATAAGTTAATCTTGTATTCTTCCTGATTAACTCTGAAACCCTTAATGTCTGGGTCCATTCTAATCAATTCAGCTAATGGCTCTATCGCCAACACAAATAAAGCAGATGATAATGGACAACCTTGCCTAGTTGACCTTGTTAACTGAAATGGTGTTGAAATTTGACCATTTGTCACTACTTTAGCTTTGGGATTAGTATTTAAGGTTTTAATCCATTTTATAAAAGATACTCCTAATCCATATTTTTCCAATACCTTAAATAAAAAATCCCATTCCAATCTATCAAATGCTTTTTCTGCATCTAAAGCATCTGCCACGCTCATTTCCTCCCTCTTCTGCGCTAAATGAATTATACTAAATAACCGAGTTACATTATCTGCCAATTGTCTATTTTTAATAAATCCTGTTTGATCCATATGTACTAATTTTGGTAAGCATTTAGATAATCTATTAGATAAGATTTTTGCTATTATTTTATAATCAGTGTTCAATAAAGAAATAGGTCTATATGATATTGGCTTTAAAAGATCTCTATCTTTTTTTGGCAATACTATTAAAATAGCTGTCGAAAAAGATTCTGGAAGTTTATGCGTTCTTTCCGCTTGGTGTATTAACTCCATAAAAGGAGGAATTAATAAATCTTTAAACTTTTTATAGAATTCAGGCGGAAAACCATCTTCTCCTGGAGACTTATTACTTTGAAATGATCCTAGGGCTTCTTCGACCTCTTTCAATGTAAAAGGCATATCTAATCCCTCCTGTTCTTCCGTATTTAATTTTGGAAGAGTTATTTGTGATAAAAACCTTTCTATCTTGACATTGTCATTTTGTGATTCTGATTTATACAACTCAGAATAAAAATTCTTAAAAGCTTCATTAATTTCTAAAGGTTTATAAGTAATTTTATTTACTCTTGTTCGAATTGCATTTATTGTTTTAGAAGTCTGGTCTGTTTTTAACTGCCATGCAAGAACCTTATGTGATCTTTCACCTAGTTCATAATATCTCTGTTTAGTTCTCATAATTGCTTTTTCTGTTCGATATGTTTGGAGTGTATTATATTGTAACTTCTTATTAATAAGTTGTCTTTGTTTTTCTTCTGTCATATTTCTTTGGGATTCTTTTTCTAATTTTGTAATCTCTTTTTCCAATTGATCTACTTCTATCATATATTCCTTCTTAATTTTAGAAGTATAACTTATTATCTGACCTCTCAAATATGCCTTCATTGCTTCCCACACAATAAATTTATCATCAACTGAATGTGAATTTATATCTAAAAAGAACTGAATCAGTTTTCTCATAAAATCACAAAAATCTTGACGTTTTAATAATATTGAATTAAATCTCCACCTATAAATTGATTCCTCTTTATCTATCATTATCATTATTAAAGGAGAATGATCTGACAATATTCTTGTTTTATATTCCACATTTTTCACTCTATCTTGAATATTCGTTGATAATAGGAAAAAATCTATCCTTGAAAATGTTTTATGTCTATTTGAATAAAATGAATAATCTCTTTCTGTTGGATTAATTCTTCTCCATATATCAATCAAATTTAAGTCTTTCATCAATGATAGAGTTAATTTTACTGCTTTTGATTTTGTGACAACCTTTGTTGATCTATCTAAAACTGGATCTAGACAAAAGTTAAAATCTCCACCTATTAATATTTTATCATGTGCGTTAGCCAAATTCAAAAAGACCTCCTGTATAAATTTTACATCATTTTCATTTGGTGCATAAATGTTCATAAGGGTCCATAGTTCTGAAAAAATTTGACAATGTATAATTAGATATCTCCCCGCCGAATCAATTAATACGTTTTGTATTTTAATTGGTAAATTTTTGTTAACCAAAATTGCAACTCCTCTCGCCTTTGAATTAAGTGAAGCTGCAATAACATTTCCAACCCAGTCTCTTTTTAATTTCTGATGTTCTATGTCTGTTAAATGAGTTTCTTGTAAAAAAGCTATATCTGTTTCCATGTTTTTAATGTATGTTATAATTCTTTTACTTTTTACCGGCCCATTAAGCCCATTAACATTAAAACTTAAAAAATTCAGTAGATTAGTCATTTTTTAAAAAATTATATTACTCCAATCTATAATAATACCTAATCTTTCAACTTTCGTGGTATCCTGGGAAATCTTTATAAAAATCTCCATGTTGTTATGTGTGTCCCCACCAATCATCCAGGCAAAAAGATAGAAGAAAAATAGAATATAAAGAAAAAAACAAAATACCCCCCTACTAATGTTGTGAAAAAAAACACAACATTACCCCCCTCTGTTGTATGGGTCATGGCAATCCCCATGATTACACACGTGAATCCCGTAGTAACCGATCCAAAGCTCCCCAGCCCCCAGCAACATAAAAAAGTATATATATAAGAAGAAAAAAAATACTATTCTCAATTAGTATTTCTAAAATTTTGCTTTTCTCCTCTATAATATCCATAAATGTCCATCACTTCTGTTCGCTGACTCTATCTTCATCTTTAATCCATTACGTTTGGAAGCCTCTATGTGTAATTAATCAATAGATGAAAGTTTTTGTGCGAACTCCTCCGCTTTTCGATAATCGGAAAAAAATCTTTTTCCCTCCTCCAAAAAAATTATCAGTGTTGCTGGGAGACGCATTATAAATTTATAACCCTTTTCCCATAAGGCTTTTTTCGCTGGGTTAAATTCCTTCTTTCTCTTCAAAAGGTTGTAACTAATATCAGGATAAAAAAGAACTGGTTTCCCTTCTATCATCAATGGCCCATTTCTATTTTTGGCACTTTGGACAGCCGCCTTCAGGATCTTTCTTTATCTTGGTATCTTAAGCATTTTATTAAAATTGATCGTGGATTTTGATCAGCTTGAGGTCTTGACCTTAAGGATCTATGAGCCCTTTCAATCTCAATTGGAGTTTCTCTTTCCATTTCCAATTTTTCAGGGATCCATTTTTGAAAATTTTTTATTGGATCTTCTCCTTCTATATCTTCTTTAAGTCCAACAATTTTAATATTATTTCGTCTACTAAAATTTTCAAGCTTATCAATTTTTTCCATAAATTGTTTTCTTTCTGATGTCCAAGCAGTATTTTCATTTTCCATTTTGTCCATTCTTTCAACCATGTCTTCTGTTTTAGTTTCCAAGTCCATAATTCTCTCTTCCATTTTTTCCTGTCTCTTTGTCATTTTATCAAGCATAATCTCCATATTTATCTTTTTTTTTGAGTACTTTTTGATTACTTTTAATGCGTCTAATTTACGCATTATTTGCCTCAAAGTCTTTTCTATATTTTCAGAAAAACTTTTATCTCACTCTTCATCTGATCTTTCCAGAGAATCTGACTCTCCCTCAGATTCACTTTCACTTTCAGTTGCAGTCGTAACTGGGCTTTGTAGTTCTGGTTGCTCCCGTTTGCGCATGCTCCTTCCTTCACGTTTGCGCAGTTCTCGTTGGTCTTTTCCTTTAGAAATGGCTGATGTTGCTGCAGTTTCCTGTTCCGTATCGCCGGTGGTATAATGTAACTGAGACCGCGGTTCTTTGGTAGACGTGGGCCTTGCTCCTGCTCCAACTTGCGTTGTCTTCCCGGTATTAGTTTTCTTCATCTTCTGTTTTTGAGGCATAGCTTGAAACAATCCGGAGTAGTTTATAAGTAACTTGTAGAAAGTATTGACTAACTTTTCTTCACTTAAACATTAATTTATTAACTTTTTACGGGAGAGCTGGGTTCCAGCGTCTTGATCCTACGTCATCACGTGACGTCCCCCCCTAGAATGGAGTTGAGGAAAAACCTTTTCACCCAGAGAGTTGTGGATCAGTGGAATGCTCTGCCTCAGAAGGCAGTGGAGGTCAATTCTCTGCATGCTTTCAAGAAAGAGTTAGATAGAGCTCATAAAGATAGCAGAGTCAAGGAATATGGGGAGAAGGCAGGAATGGGGTGTTGATCGGCCATGATCACATTGAATGGCGGTGCTGGCTCGAAGGGCTGAATGGTCTACTCCTGCACCCATTGTCTATTTAGATGGAGTCAGCTCTCTCAAACGGGAAGAACAACTTCCCAACTCTCACCCTAGAAGAATTAAAGGATGAAGTATCACAGCTAAATTCCAACAAAGCTGCTGGCATTGATGGGATTCTTAATGAATTCCTTAAACATCTTGGACCTAAAACACTTCCTTTTTAACTGTTCCCTAAGATCATTAAAATCACCTAAAAAGTGGCGAAGAGCCAAATCTGTTGCTCTCCTAAAACACAATAAAGACCACAACATTTCTATTATTATAGACAAATTTCCTTGCTCTGCACCCTCTATGAAGTCTACGAGAAACTCATATTGAAAATAATCTCCCCCTTAGTTGAAGATCTTCTAACACAAGACCAAGCTGTGTTCAAGCCAGGCCGCTCTTGCTGCGGTCAAGACCTGAACTTAATCCAGTATATTTAAGATGTCGCCACCTAACTGAGATCTTCAGGACAAAATGTACCTCATTATTGGTGACTTTAATAGCCATAGCACCAACTAGGGTATTACGATGACTATGCAAATGGAGAAGTTGTAGTATCATGGGCTCTAAACAACAGCCTTAATCTACTATACGAGTCAAAGGACACCCCTACCATCACAAGTGCCAGATGGAGAAGAGGATACAACCCATACCTTGCCTTTGTTACCTCGGCAAGCTCCAAGCTCTTCACATGAACAGTCCTCCAACATATACCCAAATCCCAACACCATGCAGTCCAGGGAGAATCCCTCCCAGTTCCGAGACCTGTACCATCAAAGTACCTACCAAGACTGAGCCTCAGTAAAGCAAATTGTACATCTTTCGCAGAATCCCTTGATCAACTTATCTATACCATAACACTAGAACCTGATCATTATGATGAATTTGTCTGACTGACCTGGAACGTAGCGCAGCACAATATACCTAGATGCTGCAGAACCAAATATATTCAGGGATTGACCTGAAAAGTTATGATAAGTATGTCAACTTATACGACCAAGACCCCTTTGTTCAAGACACAATTGAAATGGGAGTGTCAATTCTGTCCCTACTGAGCCAAGACAGACATCAGCGTTGGCAGGAACCAAAAGAAAACACAGACGTGACCAACAACAGTAAGAAGGCATGGGCAGCTGTTCAGAAACTCAAGACAGACAACAGACCACCACAGAGAACTGCTGCCGTAACACCCAGTCAGGTTGCCCACCAACTAATACACTTTGGAAGGATGAACTCCATGGCAGAGTACACAGTAAAGGGCAGGATACTTGGTAGTGTGGAGGAGCACAGCGATTTGGGGTTACATGTCCACAGATCCCTGAAAGTTGCCTCACAGGTAGATAGGGTAGTTAAGAAAGCTTATGGGGTGTTAGCTTTCATAAATCGAGGGATCGAGTTTAAGAGACACGATGTAATGATGCAGCTCTATAAAACTCTAGTTAGGCAACACTTGGAGTACTGTGTCCAGTTCTGGTTGCCTCAGTATAGGAAGGATGTGGAAGCATTGGAAAGGGTACAGAGGAGATTTACCAGGATGCTGCCTGGTTTAGAGAGTATGGATTATGATCAGAGATTGAGGGAGCTAGGGCTTTACTCTCTGGAGAGGAGGAGGATGAGAGGAGACATGATAGAGGTGTACAAGATATTAAGACGAATAGACAGAGTGGACAGCCAGCGCCTCTTCCCCAGGGCACCACTGCTCAGTACAAGAGGACATGGCTTTAAGGTAAGGGGAGGGAAGTTCAAGGGGGACATTAGAGGAAGGTTTTTCACTCAGAGAGTGGTTAGTGCGTGGAATGCACTGCCTGAGTCAGTGGTGGAGGCAGATACACTAGTGAAATTTAAGAGACTACTAGACAGGTATATGGAGAAATTTAAGGTGGGGGGTTATATGGGAGGCAGGGTTTGAGGGTCGGCACAACATTGTGGGCCGAAGGGCCTGTGATGTGCTGTACTGTTCTATGTTCACCCTGCCTTGTGCAGCTGGATCCTGGACTTCCTGTCAGATCGCTGGCAGGTGGTAAGAGTGGGCTCCTCACCTCCAACCCTCTGACTCTCAATGCAGGAGCTCCTCAGGGATGTGTACTAAGTCCCCATCTTTATTCTCTGTATACCCATGACTGTGTCGCCACCCACAGCTCTAAGTTGCTGATAAATTTGCCAATGACATTACATTGATTGGCCTAATCTTAAACAATAATGAGGTGGCCTACAGGGATGAAGTCATCTCTCTGACACAGTGGTGTCAAGAACACAACCTCTCGCTCAATGTCGCAAAGACAAAGGAGCTGATTCTGTATTACAGGTGGAATGGAGATGGACTAACCCCTATTGATATCAATGGATCTGGGGTTGATAGGTTGATGGGGTTGATAGGTTTAAGTTCCTCGGTATCCACATCACCAAGGACCTCACGTGGTCTGTACACACCAGCTGAGTGGTGGAAAAAGCCACAACAGTGCCTCTTCCACCTCAGACAGTTGAAGAAGTTTGCTATGGGCCCCCAAATCCTAAGAACTTTCTTCAGGGGCACAAATGAGAGCATCCAGACTGGCTGCATTACTGCCTGGTATGGGAGCTGTACCTCCCTTAATCGCAGGAATCTTCAGAGTGGTGCAGACAGCCCAGCACATCTGTTGTTGTGAATTTCCCATGATTCAGGACATTTACAGAGACAGGTGTGTAAAAATGGCCCAAAGGATCATTGGGGACCCGAGTCACCCCATATACAACCTATTCCAGCTGCTACCATCCGGGAAATGGTACCGCAGCATAAAAGCCAGGACCAACAGGCTCCGGAACAGTTTCTTCCACCAGGCCATCAGACTGATTAACTCACGCTGATATGAGTGTATTTCTATTTTACATTGACTGTTCTATTTATTATAAGTTACTATGATTGCACATTTAGACGGAGACTAAACGTAAAGATTTTTACTACTCATGTATGTGAAGGATGTAAGAAATAAAGTCAATTCAGTTCAATATTCCACAAAACAAGGTACAGCAGGCATCATATGGAGAGGCTTTCGATCCAAAAGTCTCCTAGCCCAATGTGGGACTCGATATTTTATGTGCCAAACATCATAAGGACAATTCCATTTTTACAATGTATGACAACACTTTCTTTGAAACTACATACAACCTTCACACCTCCTGATTTGCATCCACACTGCAGACATCCAAATGAGTTTTACTCAGCACTGACTAATCTAGGATTCACTCCTTTAGGAACCCATTACTCAGAGCTGCACTCCAAATATTATCCACAATACATATTTGGCTGTGAAGACTGGTAGCCTGTATATGTCCTAAATCCAAAAATCACTAACATTAAGAACATGATTTCTTGTGCAACAGATGGTTGCCATGCTAGTTTAGTGGCACTTATGAAAAAAGAAATTTCGAGTCTGTTTGGGTAGTAGTTCATCGACAACATCTGGCAGCCAATGACGTCAGCCAGCAACCTTTTTCAAGCATGACTCTTGTAATATTTGCTATCAACAAAACTAAAGCTCATTCATTAAATAGAGGAATATTTTGCCAGTTATGCCAAGACAATGATGAAGAGTTTAAACTCCTGCTTCTTCACACTGGAGTGCGTTGGCTGCTGCTTAAAATGTTTCTTTGACCTTTCTGACGAAACAAGATTGAACTTCTGTGTGGAGATGTAGCATACCTAGTCTAAATGTTTAAAATGAACATTCTAAATATTAAAATGCAGAGTGAGAATTTCAATTTAATTCAGGCAAAAAGTGTAGTGTCCACTTTTATCAGAAAATTGGAAATATATAAGCAAAATATTTGGGGAAGAATATTCTCACAGTTTCCCTGCATGGAAAGTATGACACTCTCTTTCACAGACTATGATTTGCAAGAGTACCGCTTGTACTGCAGTCACTGAAGAAGGAATTTCAGAATCGATTCAAGGTTTTGAACGATCTGTAATTTATGGACTGGATGATTAATCCATCTCTTTGCAAGATGGATGTTGTTTTTTTTTTACGTAGTTCAGTCTAGTTTTTGTACTGTGTCATGTAACACCATGGTCCTGAAAAACGTTGTCTCATTTTTACTATGTACTGTACCAGCAGTTATGGTCGAAATGACAATAAAAGTGATTTGACTTGACTTGAAGAACAAGAAGGGAGCTTGCAAGAAGAAATTATTGAAATTCCAAATGATGAAGAAGCAAACTTACTTTTCCAAAATGTCCACTTTGTGGTATGCGGCTACCCTGTCATACAAAGTTTCCCGGTCTTTGGAGACAATCCAAACTGTTTTACTTTGCGTATCCATCCTCCTACCTTGTTGAAAGAGGCTTTAGTACAGTGAGCCACATACTCACATAAAAACAGAAACCACTTAGACATTGTTACACGTGGGGATTAAGGCTTTTGCTGTCACAACTTGAACCAGGTATTTCAACTCTTGTTAAAAACCTTCAAGCTCCAGGATTGCATTGATATGGAAGCTGCTGTACAGCACACAGGTACTGTGTAAGCTAGGTTTAAGGACAAATAAAACTTTAAAGCAGGATCATTTTTCTCATGTTAGTATATGGTCAACATATTTTACACTATGGGAGCGCTGGAAAGTATATTGTGCCTAAGTATGAAGTATGAAAGTGATTTAGGGGGGCGTTGGCAAGCTTTAGGGGGGCGTTGGCAAGATTTAGGGGGGCGTAGAGCTTAAAAAAAGGTGGGGAAACACTGTTTTACCCGGAGATGTGCAGCGACTCCTGCGGGTTGTCTATGGTTGTCTAATCATGACCGGTATATAGGTGATGTCAACTATAAGTCATTTGTAAGTGGCTAATACACTCAATTTCATTTCTAAAAGGGTTTATCTAACGAATTTAATATTAAACACACAGCGCATATTTTCCTCGCATGAATGTAGTGATAAGTCAATTATAATTCACTTATAAGTCAATAGCAATATAACATTTTAAGTAACGTTTGGATATTAAGCACACAGCGCATATTTTCCTCGTACGAACATATAAAATCATTGCAACACACCAGTGAGAGGACAAGGTAAGGGCCGGAGGTCCCTGTGCCGGGCCGCAGTTGCAATCCAGAGAGAGCGACTGACCGACCAACCAAGTGAGGAGTGCGACAAGGCACGTCCTTGCCCCCGCATTGTAGGATCTATCGGCCGACAAAAGTTTGACTCGAGGGATGGCTCTGCTCTGCTACTTACGAAACCGAGCCCGATTTAGGTCATCTGCGGATATCTTAGCACCAGATTCCTGACGAACATTTGGTGTGCTAAACAGGTTCAGAGGCTGTGCCCATCTTCTTCTTCCTTGAGTTTTTACGGCAGTTGGCATCCACACTATTGCATTACTGCCATCTTCAGGATTTACTGTCCCTCATTGTCCATTCACTTGACTGCCTAAAGTTGACTTTCCAGTCCCGTCGCCCTTAAAAATCTAAACAACCATTTCCTCCCCTGATCACTCTCCCCACATTCCAATAAACCTTTAACACTGTTCTCTACCAGTCCTATTTTGCGTAATTGTTGTAGCATTTGTTGTCTTTCCTGTGCAAATTTCCTGCATGAAATAAGGATATGCTCTACTGTTTGTCTCCTGACATAGATCACAAAAACCTGTCGGATGTTTATTTATGATGGCCAGATTACCATTAAGGTTGCTGTGCCCAATTCTCAGTCTACTTATAACTACTTGCTCCTTCCGCTTTACTCCCCTACTCCTTCCCATATCTACTCTGTTCTGAATTGAATGTAAATGTCTTCCTTTTATTGCTCTATCCCAATGCTGCTGCCACTGTTGATTTATCCTTCTCCACAATATGCTCTTCCCTTCTGATTTTGATAGTTTAATATCGACCTCTACAGATCCTTTTCTGACTGCTGCTTTTGCCAGCTTATCCGCTGTCTCATTTCCCATAATACCCGAATATGCTGGAACCCACGTGAATGCGATATTTTTGCCTTGTCTAGCCAGTCTTGAATTTGCAAACAGGAGTTCAAAAAGCAGATCCTGGTGTCCTCTAGCTGTACCTGCCTTAATGCTTGCAAGGGCCGATACAGAATCGCTACATATCACAAAATTACTACAATCAACCTGCTCACTCCATTCTAGTGCTGACAATGTGGCAAACATTTCAACTGCATAAACACTCAAGCAATCTGGTGTTCTCTTGCTAATTTCCACTTGATAACTTGGCACAACAATTGCAGGCCCTGTTGCACCCGTTTCTGGATCCTTTGATCCATCCGTAAAAATCTGCAGGTCTTTATATTTACATTCCTTATACCTATAATATTCACTGATTATATCAGCTGTTTTATTACCGCATTTAATCTTAAGCAATTCCAAATCTACAGAGGGATTTTCTAACACCCAGAAAGGTCTGACAGGCCACACCACACTTGGACAAAACTCTTTATCATATACACCCATATCTTTTGCTGTTTGCTCTCCTGTCCAGCCAAAACTTTCTTTTTGGGTCCTTTCCTTATCCCAGTGTGTCTCCAACACCCTTCTTGTAGGATGGCTATCACCATGCCCCCTTAGGTTAATCCAGTAATTGGCCTCCAGCTGTTTATGTCGCAGCCCCAATGGCATTTCATTTGCTTCAACTTGGAGTGCACACACTGGGGAAGTTCTAACTGCTCCCAAGCACACCCTTAGAGCCCAAGCTTGCACGATATCCAGTTCTGCTAACACAGGTTTTGCTGCTGACCAGTATACAATACTTCCATAATCTAATCTTGATCTTATTAATGCTACATAAATATACTTCAGTGATGCAAAATCTGCACCCCATTCCAAACCAGCAAGACACCTCAAGACATTTATCACATTTTTACATTTAGCAACTACATATCTAACATGTTCTCTCCATGTTAATCTCAAGTCAAAGTGCACTCCCAAAAACCGAAAACTTTCAACTCTCTCCACGTTACTTCCATACAGTCAGATTAAGTCCCCTGAGCTTTTTCCCTGTAAAGAACATGGTTTTTGTCTTCTCCACTGAAAATTTAACACCCCACTTTGTCCCCCACTCTTCAACTTGATTAATTTCATCTTGCATTTTCATAACTATATGATCAATGTTTCTCCCTTTTCCACAAAGCCCCATCACCTGAAAACAATGACCTCCCCACTTCCGTTGGTATATTTAGGAATATATCATTTATCAAAATGGAGAATAAAGTTGGACTCACTACACTCCCCTGAGGCGTCCCGTTTTCTACAACATACTGGCTTAATAGCTCTGATCCTATCTTCACCTGAATAGTTCTCCCGTTTAAAAAGTCCTTAACCCAATTGAACATTGCCCCCCCCCCGATTCCTATTAAATGTAGCTTGATTAGGAGCCCCTCCTTCCATAACATATAAGCTTTCTCAACATCAAAAAAAAAACTGCAACCACTGTCTCTTTATCTACTTGTGCTTTTATTTCATCCTCTGGACACACCACTGGATCCATTGTATTCCTTCCTTTCCTGAACCCGCTTTGATACGTAGCCACCATACCTCTACTCTCCAGAAAGCACACTAACCTCTCATTTATCATACGTTCCATAAGTTTACATATATAAGACGTCAAGGCAATTGGCCTGTAATTTCCTGGCCTGCTGGCATCTCTTCCAGGTTTCCTTATTGAAATAATAATTACCTCTTTCCAGCTCCCTGGTATTCTCCCTTCATCCCAAACTTTGTTATACAGAAGCAGTAGTTCCTCCAGACTTTCTTCACTCAGGTGTTTTATCATACTATAGCATATTTCATCTTCACCTGGTGTAGTCTTTCCTGTTCTATCTAGTGCCTTTCTTAATTCTCCCATGCTGAAAGGGACATCTTGCACACTGTCAAGGTTAGTTTTCCTACATAAAGCCTCCATATTTTCAGCTTTTGTTCTCTCTCTACCTCTTTTTCCCTTCTCAAACAAATTATCAGAACTATGTACCATAACAAAAGTACTTGCCAACAACTCTGCCTTTTCCTTATTTGTTACTGCAGTCACATTTCCATCCACCAGAACTGGGTACCTCCACTCTCTCCTGTCCCCTCCCATCCTTTTTATTATCCCCCACACCTCTCCTACTTGGGTTGTGTTTCCGATTGACAGACCGACATACTTTATTGATCCCAAGGAAAATTGGGTTTCATTACAGCCGCACCAAGAATAGTGAAGAAATATAGCAATATAAAACCATAAATAATTAAATAATAATAAATTAATCATGCCAAGTGGAAATAAGTCCAGGACCAGCTTATTGGCTCAGGGTGTCTGACACTCCGACGGAGGAGTTGTAAAGTTTGATGGCCACAGGTAGGAATGACTTCCTATACTGCTCAGTGTTACATCTCGGTGGAATGAGTCTCTGGCTGAATGTACTCCTGTGCCTAACCAGTACATTATGGAGTGGATGGGAGTCATTGTCCAAGATGGCATGCAACTTGGACAGCATCCTCTTTTCAGACACCGCCATCAGAGTCCAGTTCCACCCCCACGACATCACTGGCCTTACGAATGAGTTTACTGATTCTGTTGGTGTCTGCTACCCTCAGCCTGCTACCCCAGCACACAACAGCAAACATGATAGAATCACAATACTTTTTCCAGTGCATCCTTTTAGCATGTCTTATTGTCCTCCTTACTACTGCCTGAGCTTGTTTGTACTGAATCATATGTTGGAAGTTATGAGTTCTTTTAACCAATTTAAAAGCCTTATTTCTATTTCTCACTACTTCCTTACAATTATCATCCCACCATGGCATTACTCTCTTCTTTGCTCCTCCTTTACTTTTAGGAATGGATTCTAATGCAGCTGATATTATGCCTTGTTTTAATATGCTGTCAAGTGTTTCTATGTCCATCTCATCACTGACCTGACTTAGATATCTATCACTTTTTTCCAGAAACTTCTCCCAACTGGCTTTCTCAAGGATCCATTTCCCACCTATATTCTCTGTGACCAATGAGGCAGAAATATTTAACTTGCACCAGATTGGGTAACGATCACTCCCTACAGTTCCTTCTTGGTACACTAACCACTCACATACTGATGCAATAGAGTTTGATACTAATGTGAGATCAAGCACAGATTCTTTACCTGTATTAACATCAATTCTCGTACTACTGCCATCATTTAGGCACACTAAATACTTCTCATCTAGCAACTCCTCTATTACTTGACCATTGATGTCTGTTCTGTCGCTCCCCCATAATATATTATGTCCATTAAAATCACCACACCAAACAACGTTACTACTATTCTGCCCTTCTATCTCCTCAAGCTTGTCTAACTCTAGCCTTTTGCATGGATTACAATAATTCACAATCACCAACTCTTTCCTTTCAGCCCATACTTTTACTACCACATACTCTTGTTCACTTCCTATTCCTAGTATTCTATAAGGAATACCTTGCTTTACATAAGTTGCACACCCTCCTCCTCCCCCTTTTCTCCTGTTTCGCCTTACTGCCTCATAACCATATAATACAAAATCTAAATTAGGTTTTAACCAGGTCTCCTGGATACACACAACATCTGGCTTTTCTCTCCTACTAGCTATAAACTGCTTGAAATCTTGTCCATTACTAATCAGGCTTCTTGCATTCCATTTTAGTAACATTATTAGTAGTATCAACACACACATACTGTCTCTTGACTTGACTGTACCCTGAGTTCATCATTTACCTCTTCCCATTTTAATCCTATCATACCCAAATGGTGCTCCACAGCTTTCACAATCTGAATCCTTTCAGTTTTAGATTTGATCTCACAAGTTGCATTTACCACTCCTGCTATAAAAGTCACCAATTTCTTCTCTATCCATGCATTCTTCTTATCTTGCCTTTCTTTAGCTGCCACTTGCTCTTTGCTACATCCTCCCTCATTCATTTTCTTCTTGAGGCAGTCAACTTGACTGCCTCAGCATATGAGACTTTTTCCTTCACCCTTATCTTCTGCACCTCCACCTCTTCTTTCACCACTTCACATCCCCAGTACGCTACACTATGGTTACCTCCACTCCCTCTCCACATTTTCCATATTCATGTTCCCCACCACACCTTGCACATCTTCTCTTTCCTTTGCACACTTTGGCCACATGCTCAAACTCCTGGCAATTGAAACACCTCATAGGTTTTGGTATATATTCTCTTACATTGTATCTCAGAAATCCAAAATATAACTCCTTTGGAGGCACCTTATCCTCAAATTCTACCAGAACAGTTTCAGTCTCCCTTTTCTCTGCTTCCCTTGTCATTCTTTTCACACTCTTCACTGAACTATTCCTCACCCTTAAGTTCTCCACTAGCTCCTTCATATTAAAACTGAGGGGAACCCCGGAGATCACCCCCTTGCAACCATTGACCCTTTGTGCTCCAACTTTTATAACCCTGGACACTTTGACTTTCCAACATTTAGTCACCTTCACTGCCTTCTCCATCTGCTCTTTAGTTTTACATCCTATCAGCAGGTTTCCATCTCCTAGAATTCTCATATGGCTCACTTCCCCTACTTGCCTCTGATGATTTTTGTTAGGTTAAGCGGATTGATTTTCTTTACTCCCCCTTCCCCCTCAAAGCTTACCACTACATTAAGCAATTTTGCCCTCGGGCCCTTCTCCTCAATTTCTCTTCCCTCATTTTCCGATCCACCTACACTAGACCCACCTCCTTTCCTTCTCTTACGACCCATCACCTTCCTATTCGTATTCCCTCTCCCCACCCCTTCCCACTCAAACTCCATGCTGCTGCTGTCACCATCAGTCTCCCTCCCTGCCATCCTATCGGAGTTTGCAAGGGACCTTGTACGAATATCGTTCCGGACCTACACAGGCCGTCGGTCAATATTCCCACAGAATGTCCCCCACAACACCCCAGCAGTTCCTCAGCCCCAAGAACAAACTTCAAAGCAAGGCAGCAAGCTTCTTCCCCAGCAGCGTCCCTCCACCCAGTAGTTCAGCCAGCCAGCCAGCCGACTCTGCGGCGCCCATCTGCCGCGCTCCAGGTCCGTGGCAACGGCGCTTCCCGCCGGCCGCGCGAGGCCGCCGGTGACCCCCGGCGCGAAGGTGTCGCTGCGCTCAGGCGACTGATGACCTCGCGTGCGTGCGTGCGTGCGTTCGTTCGTTCGTTCAACAGTCGGCGTGACGGGGAATGAGGAAAGGTGATCGTAAATGAATATTTCAATAATAAATGGGGATCTTATCTGAAGATTTTTGCTGATGGCTCAGTGGAGCCAGAGAGCAGTAAGGCAGGATTTGGGATGTACGTGCCTCAACTTGGAGTTGAGATTGGACACCGGGTTTCAGATGGTGTTTCTGTCTTTGCAACAGAATTATTAGCAATCCTCTGGGCCTTATGGTGGATAGAAGACTCTCCGTAGAGAATAGAAGAATCTGTTCGGATTCTGCTGCGCCTTAGAGGTTATAGAAGGGAATAAATCAAAAGCTCGTCCTGACATAGTTATTGAGATTCTCTTAGCTTTGTTTAGAGTAGGGAAGATGGGTTGTGAAGTCAGATTTACATGGATACCTGGGCATGCTGGGATGGAGGGAAATGAAATTGTGGATGGCATTGCAAAGTCTTCCTTACAGAGTGGGCAAGTAGGAATTAGAATACCCCTAGGCAGAGCAGAATTAAGAAGTAAGATTTAAAAAAAGGTATAGAGAAGAAATGGTAGGAGGATTGGAAAAATGAATTAAAGGGAAGGCATTTCTTTTCTAGACACCCACTAGTTAAAAAGGTCTCAGACTGTTACTCTTTAAATGGTAGAGATACTGTGAAATTAACAAGACTTAGGTTGGGGCATTGTGGGCTAAACTATTACTTAAAGATAATAGGAAGACATCCTACTGGATTATGTGACTGTGGTAGCCCAGAGACAGTTCAGCATATTTTGCTGAGTTGTAATTGATATAAAATTGAGAGAAGCATATTGTTCAAGAGGCTGTCTGACTTAAATGTATTTTGTTTTTCTGTTAAATCTTTGCTTGACCACCAAGAGAACCACCATCTGACTGAAAAGTTTATTATTCTGTTTCTACACGCGACTAGTGTATACTCAAGAATTTGAGTTTCTTGAAACTTTGTAACTAATTATACATCGTGCGGAGGGCAGTAATATGCCTAGATGCGTCTAAACTGCCGGAAATGGAAGAAGAAGAAGAATGCGGAAGGGTGGCAATTGGCTGAAAGCGCAACAAACCCTGAAGTAAATGTCCTGCGGCTGGTAGAGGACTGGGTTAGGAGAGTTACAGTGTTTGGCCGGCCGCAACTGTAGTGAACGAGAGACCTGGGCTGGAAGGCTGGGTGTTGCACTCTGAACTGGGCAAGGGTTTGCCAGTGCATGCTTGGTTTCTGGTTCTGGTGCAGGTGGAGAAATGGATAGTTGTGAAGGGAGAATTAAAGGGAATGAGGAGATATTGAGGGGACGGATGAATGAAAACCGAGACAAAGGGAGTAAAAGAATAAGGAATGATAGTGGAGAGAGCTCTGAAAGTGAGGCAGATGAACAAGTTCAGAGAGGAGGTGTTGTCATAATAAGGTTTAATGAGAAGGCTCAAGGAAACATGAAGAAAATTAACCCATTGTGCTAACTACAACACCAGCAAATAAGATAGGGGAAATAGTATTTGCAAAAGTCCTTAATGATGGCAACCTATTGGTAAGAGGTGCGAATCAGGAACAGCTTGAGAGAGCACTCAAATTAAGAGAGATAGGAAAATGTAAGGTGGAATACACAGGGAGGGTGGGAGCATGAAATGGTGGTGGATGTAAAAGAGTGATCACAGGTGTACCAATGAGTATCAATATGGAAGAGTTAAAGAGGAATATCAAAGGAGGAAAAGTAATGAATGTTCAAAGACTGAAAACAACAAAGGAGGGAGTGAAAACGGAAAGTGAAACAGTATTGATTGAATTTGAAGAAGAAAGAGTGTCAAGGAAAGTGTTCCTGGGTTTCATGAGTTACCCAGTAAGAGTGTATGTACCAAATCCATTGAGGTGCTATAATTGTCAAAGGTTTGGACACATAACTAAAAACTGTAATAGGCAGAGGAGATGTGCAAGTTGTGGGGGTGATCATGAATATGGAAAGTGTGAAACAGGAGTGCAACCAAAATGCCGTAATTGTGGAGGAGCTCATAATGTGGCATATAGTGGGTGTGAATAAAATTCAAGAAATAAGAGTGAAAAGAAAGATCACTTATGTAGAAGCTGTAAATGTCAAGAGAACAGAATAATGAACAGGGAGAAAGAGGGATGAGAGAGATGCAACAAAGAACAAATGACATGATTTATGTAGACAAAAAGGCTCTAGTAACATTCATTGCAGGAGTGATTAATAGTACGGCTGAGTTAAAGTCAAAAAGTGAAAAAATTCAGCTGGTGCTCAAAGCAGCAGTGAACCATTTAGGGTTAGTAGGACTGACATGGGAAGAAGTGAGGGAGAACCTCATGAATCAGTCAAACCAGGAAGTGTCATGGATTGGTTAATACTAATTATGGTGATTCTTTTGCAATGGAATGCAAGGAGCTTACTGGCTAATAGCCAGGAATTTAAGCAGTTTACTAAAGAAATGGTTGTAAAACCAGATGTAGTGTGTATTCAGGAGACTTGGTTAAAACCAGCTTTAGACTTTGCGGTATATAGATATACAATGATAAGGAAGGGTAGAAATCTAAGGGGAGGAGGGGGTTGTGCTATATTAATCAAACAAGGTATACCAGATAGGGTACTGGAAAAGGGAGATGATCAGGAATACATAGTGTTGGAAGTGTGGGAGAGAGGGGAGGAAGTAGTTATAATTAACTATTATAATCCATGTGATAGGTTGGATTTGGATAGCCTACTAAGGATACAAGGACAAAACAGACATAAAGTAGTGTGGTGTGCAGATTTGAATGCTCACAGCACCATATGGAGGGATTCGTTTACAGATTCAAATGGAAAGGTAATTGAAGATTTGATTGAAGGAAAGGATTTGTTGTTTATGAATGATGGTAGAGGAACAACGATAAACATAAAACAGGAACTGAGTCAGTATTAGATGTTACGTTAGTGTCTAATACCTTGGCTGGAGTTGGTAACTAGGTAGTTTGGACTGCTTCAACAGTAGACAGCGATCACTATCCAGTTTCATGTTCAGTGGGTGAAAGAGTTGAAGTAAGATCAGGTGGTGGAATCCCAAAGTGGGTGTTTGGAAAAGCAGATTGGGGTAAGTTCCAGAAATTGAATGAAGAAGCATTGACAAGGATTGACATTTCTGGAAATCTAGATGAATTAAACAGTCAGGTGACTTCAGCAATTATTATGGCAGCAGAAGGATCTATACCCAGGAGTAAAAATAGGATGAATAGAAAACTGGTTCCATGGTGGACAGAGGAATGTTGTCAGGCTGTAAAAAACAGAAATAGAGCATTCAGACTAGTTAAAAGAACCCATAATATGCAGCATTTGATTCAATATGAGAAGGCACAGGCAGTGGTGAGAAGAAGTATACATCAAGCTAAAAGGGCAAGTTGGAGGAGTTTTTGCAACAAAATAGGAAGAACATTGCCTGTGGGAGAGGGATGGGGAATGATTAAGAGGATGGGAGGAGATAGAAGGGAATGGGAATATCCAGTAATGATATCTGAGGAGGAAACAGCAGTCTCCAATAGGGATAAGGCTGAGATCATAGCCAAGTCATTTGTAAAGATACATAGTTCAGAAAATTTGGCTGAAGAATGGAGGAGAAGGGAAAAAACAATGAGTCAACACCCAAGTATGTTAAACAGGAGGGAAGAAAATGATGATATAATTGATGAACCATTTACATTGGCAGAGATGATGAGAGCAATAAAGAGATTGAGACCAACCTCCCCAGGGAAAGATCTGATATGCTATGTTATGCTAAAAAATCTAGGAGAAGGAGCGCTCTTGAAGTTGCTGAATCTTTACAACAGAGTCTGGGAGGAGGGAAGATTACCAAGTACATGGAAAGAAGCAGTAGTAATTCCAATAAGGAAACCTGGCAATGATCCATCAAAACCTACTAGCTACAGGCCAATAGCATTAATATCAAATATATGCAATATAATGGAAAGGATGATAACAGGAAGGTTATTGTATGATCTTGAGAAGAGAGGAATGCTGGCAAGTTATCAGAGTGGTTTTAGGAAGGGAAGGAATTTCATGGACTTAGTGATGTTAGAGACAGAAATAAGGAAGGCCCAGGCAAATAAAGAGTCAGTAGTTGCAGTGTTTATTGACATAGAAAAAGCCTATGTCATGATGTGGAAAGAGGGATTATTAATTAAACTGCACAGGATGGGGGTTGATGGGAGAGTTTTTAATTGGATAAGAGATTTTTTGTTTGGTAGGAAAATTCAAGTTCGGATTGGATCAGAGTTACCAAATCAGTATATAGTGGGAAATGGCACACCTCAAGGTAGTGTGACTTGCCCGTCACTTTTCATCATTATGATCAATGATGTCTTCACAAAGGTACCAGTGGATATAGGTAGGTCACTATTTGTGGATGATGGGGCCTTGTGGAAAAGAGGTAGGAACATGCAGCATATAATCAGGAAGCTACAAGGAGCAATTGATGAAGTGGTGGAGTGGGGTTATGATTGGGGTGTAGATTTTCAGTCGAAAAAACTCAAACTGTATGTTTCACCAGGAAAAGAAATGAGGTAGGGAAAAAATTAAGGATGTATTGGATAGAATTAGAAAGGGTTGGATCATTTAAATTTCTGGGAGTTATATTTGATTCATGGTTAACATGGACAGACCATATCAGGAAAGTTGAGGAGAAATGTAAAAAAGTAATAAATGTGATGCGATGTTTGACTGGTAGGGAATGGGGAGCAGGTTATTCAGCGTTGAAGAGAATGTATGTGGCTTTAGTAAGATCTGTGTTGGACTATGGAAGTGTAGCATATGGATCAGCAGCTAGGTTTCTTATAAGGAAACCGGATGTGATTCAGGCTCAGGCTTTGAGAATGTGCAGTGGGGATTTTAAAACATCACCAATATCAGCCCTACAGGTAGAATTGGGAGTAATGCCTTTGAAATTAAGAAGGAAGCATTTGATGGCAAACTACTGGGCTAATTTGCAGGGGCACAATGATTCTCACCCTACAAAAGCAGTGTTGCATGAGTGCTGGGAGAATGGGAGGTTTCAGAGGGATAACTTTAGTCGGGTAGGGAATGATATTGCTTAAGAATGTGGAGTGTTTGATCTGAGGATAAGTCCTTCATTAGTTTATCCAGTTGTAGCTCCATGAAAGATTGTATGGCCTGACATAGACTGGCATTTGGTAGAGATAAAAAAGGAAGGAAAATATACAAATGATTTGGTTAGTGCATTTAACTGTCATGTGACGGAAAAGTATAGTGGTTATACTCGGATTTGCACGGATGGTGCTAAGGAACCTGAAACAGGAATTTGGGGTGGCTATACCAGCAAAAGAAATTAGAATCAGCAGAAGAACATCTAATAAGTTAGGGGTGTACACAGTGGAGATGTTGGCAGTGTTGGTTGTGTTGCGATGGGTGGAGAAAGCTAGACTAGTCAAAGTGTTGATATGCTCAGATTCATCCTCAGTTCTAGCAAGTATAAGGTCTTTTCACTCAAACAGCCGGCAAGATATACTTTATGAAGTCCTTCAGTCAGTCACAAGAGTTGCAAATCAGGGAGGTCAGGTTATATTTCTGTGGGTTCCAGCTCATGTTGGGGTGAAGGGAATGAGAGGGTGGATGAGTTGACAAAGAGGGCGTTAAAGAAAGAAAATATAGAAGTGCACATTAGTATCAGCAAAGCAGAGGCTAAGTGTATAATCTGGGAAAGAATTATGCAAATGTGGCAAGAAAGATGGGACAGAGAGGGGAAAGGGAGGCATTTAAATCAAATACAGAAGAGTGTTACAGATACTAGGGTAGGCAGTGGATACCGAAGAAAGGAAACCTGTGCGGACTAGGTTAAGGCTGGGGCACTGTGCACTAAACAAAACATTGAAAATGCTAGGGAAACAGCAGACAGGATTGTGTGCGGAATGTCCGGAAGACGAGTCAGTAGAACATGTAATTCCGAGTTGCAGGAAGTATGGGATACAGAGAGAGATGATGAGAATTAATCTAAGGGAATTGGGGGTGCAGGAATTTACATTAAAAGGGTTACTGGGCATGGGGGAGAGAGCACAGGTCAGGGTGCTTTTAACTTTCTTAAAAGATACAGGGGTGTTTTATAGGATATGATGGATAAACAGGAATAGGGTACTAGGATGGCCAAAGAAGAAAGGGTAAAGTGCAGATGTGTGTGTGTGTGTGTGTGTGTGTGTGTGTGTGTGTGTGTGTGTGTGTGTGTGTGTGTGTGTGTGTGTGTGTGTGTGTGTGTGTGTGTGTGTGTGTCTATCGTCTAATCCACTCTCTAGAGTAGAAGGTGGCGGTAATGCACCATTTAGTTGGGTGCCAACCGCCAAAAAACAAGAAGGAGAAGAAGCGGTCATCTTACACTTGAAGGTTTGGCGCACGGTTACCAGATTGGCTTTTTCTCAGCCAAATTCCAGAAAATTGGCGCTTTTTTCCAATTTGGTTGGCTTCAGAAAATTCATTTGGCTTTTTCACATGCTAAAATTATCTGCATGAAAATTATACACCATCCTTTTTCTAAAACATTTTACTTTAAGAAAAATGTATTTTGGTTAGTTGCATTTGGCAATATTTCTGCCGCCAACTGAGTCTGGGCAAGAAGGTGCCAAACCAGCAAGTAGACAACACGGTCGGTCACGTGCGGCCGGGTCCAGTTTGTCTCGGACCTCCGAAGTGTTTGGATGTGATTTATAATCATAGAAATTGACCGTGAAGTGTACTTTCTATACGTAATAGCATTTTGTGGTGAAACTGTGATGCCTTTCGCTGTTTTATAAATCATCTATTATCAACACCCATGGCCATGTCGTCAAAGCAATGGAAAGTTTGTTACGATAGCAATCGTAAGTACAATAGCAAATGGGAAGAAAAATTTGTATGGGTACAAAAGGCTGCTGATGGATCGGAGGCAGCTTATTGTAAATTGTGCCACTGCAACATTTTACCAAGAATTAGCAACCTTTCAAATCATGAAAAATCGGAGAAACACAAGCGGGGAACTCCATCAAAAGGCCAGATGCAACTTAATGTAACAAAGACAGTGATAGCAAGATAGTGATAAAGTTAAGGCAGTAGAACTGCAAATTGTTGTATGCATGACCTGCCATTGTGTGATACGTACAGTTGGCCACCTGAGTGAAATCATGATAGCACATGGGCATGGGAGTACACTGCAGCACATAAAGTGACATAAAACTAAATGTGCATGCTTAATCAAAAACATCATTTCGCCTGCACTGAAAACTGATCTCATTGATGACTTTAAGAACAACAAATATGCCATCATTATAGATACATCTACTGGGTGCAACAACTCTGTGTGGTCTAGACTAAAAGATGTGTCTCCTTTCTGTGTGCAACTCAAATGTATCTGTCATTCGTTGGCACTGCATTCAATATGCAGTATCCAAGCTACCATCAAATATTGGATTTTTGCTGTCAGAAATACTGAATTGGTTTCTCCATAGTGAATTAGGACGAGAAGCATACAAAGAATTGTTTAGAGTGATGAGCACAGCTATGGAACTGCACCCCTCCCCTTTGAAAACCCTTCATCTACTAGGTGGCTTGTGTGTGGAAAGGTTTTGTTTAATATTTTGATGAACTGAGAAGAGCTAAAGGCTTATTTCACTTCTGCTGAACTAGCCCAATCAAAGTTTTATACAAAGTTCAAAGCAAGACTCCTAAAGGAAATATGGTCAGACTACAAAAACTATTTGTTCTTTGAGTTTGCAACGCCTGTTGTGCATGAATTTGGAAGACTGAGCACCAACTATCTCTGAATAGCTTCAAGTGCCAGGAGTTGGCATATTACTACCATGGTTTCAATGGATGGTGCAGTCAGATAATTGGGGTAAGCACAATGAGGATTCTGAGCAATGTGGCATATTATAAGTAAAAATGATATGTTGTAACTTAACTTGCAACTTAACATGTAGGTAGAAAAAGAATTCTCCAGATGATAGCAGCTTGAAATTTTTTTAATATTCATTTAGGTCCTGAAAGGAGAATATAGAGAGTTAGGAAGGGAGTTGAGAAGAAGGATAGATAGATAGATAGATAGATACTTTATTCATCCCCATGGGGAAATTCAACTTTTTTCCAATGTCCCATACACTTGTTGCAGCAAAACTAATTACATACAATACTTAACTCAGTAAAAAATATGATATACATCTAAATCACTATCTCAAAAAGCATTAATAATAGCTTTTAAAAAGTTCTTAAGTCCTGGCGGGAGAATTGTAAAGCCTAATGGCATTGGGGAGTATTGACCTCTTCATCCTGTCTGAGGAGCATTGCATCGATAGTAACCTGTCGCTGAAACTGCTTCTCTGTCTCTGGATGGTGCTATGTAGAGGATGTTCAGAGTTATCCATAATTGACCGTAGCCTACTCAGCGCCCTTCGCTCAGCTACCGATGTTAAACCCTCCAGTACTTTGCCCACGACAGAGCCCGCCTTCCTTACCAGCTTATTAAGACGTGAGGCGTCCCTCTTCTTAATACTTCCTCCCCAACACGCCACCACAAAGAAGAGGGCGCTCTCCACAACTGACCTATAGAACATCTTCAGCATCTCACTACAGACATTGAATGATGCCAACCTTCTTAGGAAGTACAGTCGACTCTGTGCCTTCCTGCACAAGGCATCTGTGTTGGCAGTCCAGTCTAGCTTCTCGTCTAACTGTACTCCCAGATACTTGTAGGTCTTAACCTGCTCCACACATTCTCCATTAATGATCACTGGCTCCATATGAGGCCTAGATCTCCTAAAGTCCACCACCATCTCCTTGGTCTTGGTGACATCAAGATGGCGGCGCGACGACGCAGGGCGCAGCGGCCACTCCAGTAAGGAATATCCGTTATCTGTAAGTAGGGGCCGTGCACAATCCTGATTTGATTGAGACGGATGTGTGAAGCACGGAGGAACATCTGGCGAAACTTCTGACATGCCTGTGCTGCTGACGCTGCTACTGAGCGATCGGAGAGATCTCCAGAGAGGAAGGCCCCGAATCCTCGGCTTTGCCTGTTGCTTGGTGGCCGGAGCCGGGGTTGAAGCACTCGGCAGAGATGGTGCTCGGTGCTCGGTGTCGGAGGGCTGGTCGGAGGCACGAAGTTGTCGGAAGTTTTCGGACGGACTCACAGTTGGCTGTGCTCGGGTGCTTCCAGAGGCTGCATCGGGAAGTTTTGCCACGTTGGAGGTTTCTTCCTTCTGCCATCTGCGTGAGATGATGGGCTATCTGGGACTTTGAGACTTTTTTTTACCGTGCCCATGGTCTGCTCTTATCAAATTATGGTATTGCTTTGCACTGTTGTAACTGTATGTTATAATTATGTGGTTTTTTTGGTCAGTTAGTCTTGGTCTGTCTTGTGTTTATGTGATATCATACTGGAGGAACATTGAATTTCCCCTTGGGGATGAATAAAGTATCTATCTATCTATCTATCTATCTATTGAGACGCAGGTAGTAGTAATCTCGGGATTACTGCCTGTGCCATGCGACAGTGAGAGTAGGAATGGAATGAGGTGGAGGATAAATGCGTGGCTGAGGGATTGGAGCAAGGGGCAGGGATTCAAGTTTCTTGATCAGTGGGACCTCTTTTGGGGCAGGTGTGACCTGTACAAAAAGGACGGGTTGCACTTAAATCCTAGGGGGGACCAATATCCTGGCGGGGAGATTTGCTAAGGCTACTGGGGAGACTTTAAACTAGAATGGTTGGTGGGTGGGAATCAAATTGAAGAGACTAGGAGAGGGGAGGTTAGTTCACAAATAGAGAAAGCTTACAGACAGTGTGTGAGGGAGGATAGGCAGGTGATAGAGAAGGGAAGCGCACAGACAGAAGATGTAGGGGAGAAGGAAGAAAAAGAAGATAGTAAAGTTGTTTGCACCATTAGGTAAACAGAGAGTAAGAGGTGAAGAATTTCTTAAATGCATTTATTCTAATGCTAGGAGCATTGTAAGAAAGGTGGATGTGCTTAGAGCATGGATTGATACCTGGAAATATGATGTTGTAGCTATTAGTGAAACATGGTTGCAGGAGGGGTGTGATTGGCAACTAAATATTTCATTGCTTCAGGTGTGATAGAATCGGAGGGCCAAGAGGGGGAGATGTTGCATTGCTTGTCAGAGAAAATATTACAAGCGGTGCTTTGGCAGGATAGATTAGAGGGCTCGTCTAGGGAGACTATGTGGATGGAATTGAGGTATGGGAAAGGTGTATTAACACTTATAGGGGTGTATTATAGACCACCTAATGGTGAGTGAGAATTGGAGGAGCAAATTTGTAAGGAAAAAAGAATTTAAAAAAAGGTTTGGCATGGACTAGAAGGGCCGAGATGGCCTGTTTCCATGCTGTAATTGTTATATGGTTATTTTCAGAGCATTGCTACAAGGCCAGCATTTAGTCTCCATTTCTAACTTCCATTCAGAGTGCAGTGAACAATCTATTGCAACTTTTCTTGAAGAGCTACTCTGGCTGTGCTGTTGGGTAGGAGTTGCAATATTTATAGTTTGTTGATGGAAGGATTAGTGATACTTTTCCGAACTGGGATGGTGTGCAACCTGAAGGGAACCTACCTGCTGGCCTTGTCATTCTTCATGATAAAGGTCACTCATTTGATGGGTAATGTCTGAGTAGCCCAGATGAGTAACAACTGCATTATAGAAATAGCATGCCCTGAAAGCCACTACATCTGGCATGGATGGGATAATTGTTTAAGAGGACTGCTTTAGTTATTGCACTACAGTCCTTCAGATAGGTGGAGAGTGTTCCATCACACTCTTGATTTGTAGTTGCTGGAAAGTCCTTGTTGTATCACTTGGCATAGGATGTGTAGCTTATGATCTGTCCTTGTAGCCACAATATTCACATGGCTCAATTGGATTAGTTTCCAGGCAGTGGTGACTCCCAGAGGTTGATGGTGGGGAGTTTGATGGTAGTGATACTTTTGAATTTTGAGAGCATGTGGTTACATTCATATTAGAAATAACAATTGCCTAGTATATTTGTGGCATAAGTACACATATTCTCTTCCTGTTACTTTTTATCTTCATTTTTTAAGGAATTGCAAGCCTTTCAGAACGCTGTAGCTTGTGTCCTTTCCTTAGACCAGGAGTTCCCAACCTTTTTTATGCCATGAACTGAGGGTCTGTGGACCCCAGATTGGAAACTCTTGCCCAAGACCATGTTTTGTACCTGAAAAGTTCTCCCTCAAGCACACAGACATCAAAATCTCATCACCCTGCAAATGAGTGAAGCTAGTTCAGTTCGAACTGATCTTCCACATAAGCCAAATGTCAGTTCACAGACAGTTCCTCCTACCTTCATCTGGATTATGATCTTAACACTGAATAGGCTATTTATCTCCTAGACCAGGGTTCGCCCGGGGAGTATGGACCCATTGGTGAATGGTAAGGGTCCGTGACACAAAAGATTTAGGGAGCCCCTGCCCTAGACAGTTATCACCTTCTTCCTAGGGAGTTCTCCCCTCCACAGTGTCCCCAGCACATCTGCTTCTACCTCTTGCAAGCAGTACTGTCTAGGCAGATCTGTTACTTCAGACTGTTAGTGTATCACTGAACACATTCCTTTCTTCCTTGACTCCATGGTTTCTCCCTGATCCAGCCCCTTCTCACTTGCATCAATGATACCTTAGATGCCTTCCAAACTTGACAGCTTCTCTTTGCTGATAGTCTGATCTGCTGGGTATTCCCTTCAGATTTACATTTCACAGCCTTTTCTCCCTCTTCTTGCTAATTGCCCTCATTTATCTGTCAGCTAGAGGGCTTTATCATCAGCTTCCTGACTCCAGTCTATATATGAAATTCCAGATTGTCCCATCCTCTCTGCCCCATTCTGTGCAACTTAAAACTAACTCGGTTGCCCTTTTCCCAGTGATGGTGTTAAGTTTTCTTTTTCACATATGTTCTGTAATCTGCCATTTTTCCATTTTTATTTCAGCCTTCCCACATTTACAATACTCTTAAATTTTCATCAATATCAAATCCACTTTCCCTAGTTTAATTATAAACCTTTTGCTCCTGTGGAATCGGATTACTTTCCTTTTCTATCCTCTGCCAACATCTGATCCTTGAGTCACTGGTAATGCTGATTTACCCTCTGGTACTTCCTCCTGTGATGTCATCCCGTCCCTTTATAATTGAACTTTCTTTTATCATGCCCTAGTCTTCCTCAACTCTTGTGGTGAGTAGCAAGTAGCCCAGTAGTGAATCATTCGTTGGTCGAGCATACTTGGGCATCTAATAAGGCTGTAAGACATTGGAGCAGAATTAGGCCATTCAGCCTATTGAGTCTGCTCCATCATTTGATCATGACTGATTTTTATTTTCAGCTCACACTCCTGCCTTCTCCTTTAACTTTCGATTCCCTAACTATCAACCTCCACTTCAAATGTACTCAATGATTTTTACATCCAAAGCTGCCTGTGGTAATGAATTTTGCAGACTTACTACCCTCTGGCTGAGGAAATTCCTCCTCATCTCTGTTCTCCAGGGGCATCCTTCTATTTCTGAGGCTTTCTGGTTCTAGGCTCTCCCTCTGTTTAAAACAACCTTTCCATGTCCACTCTATCTAGGCCCTTTCAATATCACTGGACAACAAATAATTTTGGAAGTGTTGCTTCCTTAGAAATGATTAATGGTTACAATAGACCGCTTGAAGCTGAACACAAATATAATTTCAGACTACTTGTATCACGTAGGAACTTGGAGAAACAAGAAATTAACTTTTATTTAATATAATGCATTTAATTGCATAAAGTTAATTTTGCTTAGTTGAACTATTGCTTACAATATTTCAACTAAGCGAAAAAAGATTTGATGGTTTTCATTTGTAATCAGTATCTAAGGCATCTTGCGTAAGTGTCCACAATAATAATCAGTCAGTATTGACGAATTCAAATTGCCCTGATACTGTTTCTCCATGACCACGATGTCCTGGTGAAACCTTTCACCATGCTCGTTACTGACAGTGCCAGGAGTTGCAGGAAAGTATTCTAAATGGGAATGCAGAAAAATGAATCTTTCATGTCATGTTGGACTTCATGGTTTTGTACGCTTGAAGCATGTTGTCAATCAAGTGCATGTAGTTTGCTCTGTAGTTGCCAAGAAAATATCCAACGACACCCTTGAATGCCTTCCATGTGATGTTCTCCAATCCCACTGGAAATTTTTTGAGTTGCCTGTCATTGATGATCTGTTTGATTTGTGGACCAGCCACTGTGGAACACCAACAGCCAACCAGAAAAGCCTCCTTTATTCCCACTCTTTGCTTTCTGTCAGTTAGCCAATCTTCAGTCTATATTTGTATCTTTCCTGTAATACCAAAGGTTCTAATCTTGTTTAGCAGCTTTATGTTTGGCACTTTGAAAAACAAACTTCTGAAAATCTAAGTAAACAAAATCCAATTTTGTTTATATAATGATGAGATTAGAGGTGTGGGTTGTAGAGGTGCCCCCCCATATAAAAGACACACCAAATCAGATTACTGACAAAGCCTGCTCTTCTCAAGAAAGATCTGTTTAGGTGCACCATGTCTCAATTAAAACAACTTTCAGAGGACCTTAGAAGAATTGTAGAGATGCATGAAGCTGGAAAAGGCTACAAAAGTATTTCTAAAGATCTGAGTGTTCATCAGTTCACAGTAAGAGAAATTGTCTACAAATGGAGGGAACTCCACATTGTTGCTACTCACCCTAGGAGTGGACATCCTGCAAAGATCATACCAAGAGCACAACGTGCACTGCTGAAGGAGGTGAATAAAGAACCCAAAGGTATCAGCCAAAGACCTGCAGAAATCTCTAGAACTTGTTGAAGTCTGTTCGTGTGTCCAGTATAAGAAAAGCTCTGAACAAGAATAGTCTTCATGAAAGTACACCTGGATGTTCCAACACACACAAAATGCTGGTGGAACGCAGCAGGCCAGGCAGCATCTATAGGAAGACGCACTGTTGACGTTTTGGGCCGAGACCCTTTGTCAGGACAATCATGGTTTGGGGCTGCTTTGCTGCCTCAGGGCCTTCACACCTTGCAGTGAATTCAAAATTGTATCAAGACATTTTACAGGAGAATGTCAGGGTAGCAATCCGTCACCTGATGCTTACTAGAAGTTGGATGATGCAGCAAGACAATGATCTGTAACACAAGAGTAAATCAAATTTATCAAGCAAGAATTTCCCTCAAGGAAATCAAGCTGATAAGCTTATTTTATCATGTGCCTCCAAGGACCCTGAAACCTCTTCCTTGATAATGGATTCTAACATCTTACAAACTGTGTCAAACACTTCGAACATTCAACTTTTCCTGTCAGCCTTGCGCAAATTGACTGATGATGTAAACTGAGGAACTAATTGTTCTGCCGTCGCTGTCAGAAATAAAAATAAATATTTGAATGCCACATTCTTGTAAAACAGATTTCCACACTTTTGTTCTTTGTGGGGTGGTCTTTGGCTCTTTCTCATTAACTTTTATATGAAATGCAGATATTTGAATATTGATATAAGTCAGTGTCCTCAGTACTTTTGGAACAAGCTTCTCCACAAGCAATAACGATGTCACAAATAGTAATAGTTTTGACAAGAAAACTACCAAAATGTGGAATGCCTCGGTTCAATATTTGAAACTTCAAGAATATATGATGATCATTTGCTGCACTTGAGTCTTTATAGATAATGATTCCTGTGTTTGATAGTGAGGGAAGTGTTGTATTCTTCAGTCCTCATCTTAATTTACAGCTGCAAAGATTTTCTGATACCGATGGATGTGAAGAAAATTCCCAAGAAATGCAATCACAGAGGAAGAGCATAAAATACCTTTGTGTAATGGAAGTTAAATTTAGAAATTATGGCATGTGTTCCAGAGGTGTTGGGGTTTCTAAGGAATTTGAAATTCAAGATGTGAAAGGTAAGAAACGATTAGCTTTGAATTGCAGAGGTTTGTTATAACATCACAGTAATGCAGATCAGTTTCTGTTATGAGTAAATGTTTTAAATTAGTTTCTGATGTTGGTTAAAGAATATTGGTCAGTACAGCTAGAGGGTGGTGGGGTGGAGATGCGTATCTACCAAAGGAGGTGTAAGACGCTCCTTTCCTCCGCTAGCCTGCAGGTCACCCTTGTTGTAGAACCTGCTTAGATTCTGCCCCCCCCACCCCCCAAGATCACAGTCATGTGAAGCCATGAGAGCAGGTGGTGGATGCTCATATGTGCAGCTGGTGCATAACACGAGTCCTGGTAATGTGACCACTGTCGCCAGGCAAACAATATTTGAGTAATATTGATGATGGCTAGAGGTCACCCGTCTTATAAAGACACTGTCCAAAAGGCGGCAATGGCAACCACTTCTGTGGAAAACTTTTCCTAGAACGATCATGGTCAAGACAATGATCACCCATGTCATACAACATGGCACAATGATGATAATAGCTGGAGAACTTTCTACTTTTCATTCTGCCATGAATCTTTAACATGCACCTAAAAAGGCAACAACTTCAGCAATGCAGTCCCACCTTACAATGTTCCCAAGGGCAAAGTTTTGCACCTGCTCAAGGGTGATACTAGCTGAGATAATCCAGCACCTTCGTTACAAACAGTTTGTTTTTCTAACAACTTGCTTGCCATTAAATGCAAATTAAAGTTTGCTGTTGCATTTGCTTTCCCACCCTGAATATGATATTTAAACCATAACGCACACAAAATGGTGGAAGAACTCAGCAGGTCAGGCAGCATCCATGAGGAAGAGTAAACAGTGAATGTTTAGGGCAGAAATGTTGACTGTTTATTCCTTTCCATGGATGCTGCCTGGCCTTCTGAGTTCCTCCAGCATTTTGTGGTATGTTGCTCTGGATTTCCAGCATTTGCAGAATCTCTTGTGTTTATTAAACCATAAACCAATTTGTGCAGTTTGATGCAAAGCAAACAATGGGTAACACAAAAATATCAGTCCTCATTCACAATACTAAAAGGAACTTGTATTTTATTAGAATCAGAACAAGGGGGAGGATTTGGAATAATCTATCATCTGTTCATCAAGGTTATTGCCTTCAGAGTAGATTAGAAATTGGTAGATTTTGATCAGTTATATGGGTAGAGACAGTCTCTCCAAGCTCTCAGGTTAAATCAATTGGACTGTATCAAATATAATATGAAGCTCCTCTGTCCACTTACTTGATGCCCATATTTACTGGACAGATATGTTGCTTTGATTCTTCCAAATTTGAGGTGTAGCTGCCAAGACTACAGATGGATGGCAGGCTAAAACAGTCATTTGGTTCTCTAGCTGGTTGGTCATGCTCAAGCCCAACAGTGGTAATTGATGATGTAAACATCATCAAGGTTCCTGCAAATGCTGGAAATACACAGCAACACACAAAAATGCTAGAGGAACTCAAAGATTAATTATCTGGCTGAGTTTGAATAGGTGTTCTTAAGCCTTATCACTATGAAAACATTTTTTTTAAAATCAATGTTTGCTTTTAATTGCTTTTTATGGAATATTTAAGAAAGGAGGGAGGGAGAAAACAGAGAACTATCGACCTGTCAGCCTGACATCGGTGGTGGGAAAGATGCTAGAGTCCATTATTAAGGATGAAATAGTGGCATATCTAGATAGCAGTGATAGGATTGGGCCGAGCCAGCATGGATTTACCAAGGGTAAATCATGCTTGACTAATCTGTTGGAGTTTTTTGAGGATGTAACCAGGAAGTTAGACGGGGGAGATCCAGTGGATGTAGTGTACCTCGATTTTCAGAAGGCATCTGATAAGGTCCCACATAGGAGATTGGTGGGTAAAATCAAAGCTCAGGGCATCGGGGGGAAGGCATTGACATGGATAGAAAACTGGTTGGCAGATAGAAAGCAAAGGGTAGCGGTGAATGGGTGTTTCTCGGAATGGCAGGTGGGTGACTAGTGGGATGCCACAGGGCTCGGTATTGGGACCACAGCTGTTTGCCATTTATGTTAACGATTTGGATGAAGGCATAGAAAATAACATCAACAAATTTGCTGATGATACTAAGCTGGGTGGCAGTGTGACATGTGATGAGGATGTTAGGAGAATTCAGGGTGACTTGGATAGGCTGGGTGAGTGGGCAGATACTTGGCAGATGGCGTTTAATGTGAATAAGTGTGAGGTTATCCACTTTGGGAGTAAGAACAGGAAGGCAGATTATTATCTGAACGGTGTAGAGTTGGGTAAGGGAGAAATACAAAGAGATCTCGGAGTCCTTGTTCATCAGTCACTGAAGGTGAATGAGCAAGTGCAGCAGGCAGTGAAGAAGGCTAATGGAATGTTGGCCTTTATTACAAAGGAAATTGAGTACAAGAGCAAGGAAATCCTCTTGCATTTGTACAGAGCCCTGGTGAGACCACACCTGGAGTATTGTGTAGTTTTGGTCTCCAGGGTTAAGGAAGGACATCCTGGCTGTAGAGGAAGTGCAGCGTAGATTCACGAGGTTAATTCCTGGGATGTCTGGACTGTCTTACGCAGAGAGGTTAGAGAGACTGGGCTTGTACATGCTGGAATTAAGGAGATTGAGAGGGGATCTGATTGAAACATATAAGATTATTAAGGGATCGGACAAGATAGAGGCAGGAAATATGTTCCAGATGCTGGGAGAGTCCAGTACCAGAGGGCATGGTTTGAGAATAAGGGGTAGGTCATTTAGGACAGAGTTAAGGAAAACTTTCTTCTCCCAGAGAGTTGTGGGAGTCTGGAATGCACTGCCTCGGAAGGTAGTGGAGGCCAATTCTCTGGATGCTTTCAAGAAGGAGCTAGATAGGTATCTTATGGATAGGGGAATCAAGGGATATGGGGACAAGGCAGGAACCGGGTATTGATAGCAATTGATCAGCCATGATCTCAAAATGGCGGTGCAGGCTCGAAGGGCCGAATGGTCTACTTCTGCACCTATTGTCTATTGTCTATAATAGTTGCTCTTAAATAAGTGGCAAATTTGAATATTCATTTATTGGCTATAGAAGTCTTTTGAAGCGTATTGAAACTGTTTATTCATTCTTTCTGATCTGCTTACAGGAATATACTATCAAATGTAATTCTGATCTACTGAGCAGTCAATGAAGATCTCTTTTTATTTTAAATTTCAGATCCACTGAATTATGCGCTAACAATTGGAAGGATGCAAAAGTGTGCAATACAGAAAGCTTTTATGCAGAAGGTGGTCCTTGTTGTCCTGGGTAAAGCCATATACTATCCCAGACTTGGCAAGCAAAGCAGCATTTACATTAACTGTAGTGACATGGGTGGAAAGCAGATCATTTACCCAGGACTTGACTAGAAGAATTAATTGTGAGTATAGGATAAGTTCTATGTCTACTCTAAAATTTAAAAAAAAACAGTTAATTTCTCTGACTTTCCAGTCTTATTTTGGTGCTTTTTTAAAAAAAAATTTAAACGGTAAGACCACATTGGGTTGCCTCAGATGCCAACTGCAGACAAAGTATAGTGATGTGATTGTTTAAAGAGCACAACTAATTACAGGGCTTGTATCAAATGATGCAGAAAGTGAACCCAATGGGGTTCTCCCACACACCTCAGTCCTGTGGTGCCTGCTGTTTACAAGGGCTATACATGAATGTAGATGAGAACGACAAGAGGTGATAAGCTTACATTTCCTGCACTCACTCTTTAAACTCGAGGTGTCAAATCCCTGTTTTTAAATGATGGTAAAATGATACAGTCCTTCTGCTAATGGGGCTTCTGAATAAATAATGACATTTAAACTTTTAATCCCTACAGTGTGATTTATTATTTATGAGGAACCAGGTGGTGAGTATTCATTAGATTTTCTCCTCCTGGTAGAAAATGGGAAGGTCTCTATGCAGTGGAGCTCAGAACAGGATGAAATGGCCCACCTTACAGAGGAGGAGCTTCAAACACAACTACAGGTACTGTCACGGGTGATGTCAGTATGTTCCATCTTTAGTCAGAATACGAAAATTGTTTTTTCTCTAAGTGTGTATAATTTAATTATAAAATGCTTCATCTTAAAATGCTTTATGGTTATTAACCCTCTAATATGAGGCCTCCACCGGTCAGAGTTGACCATGGTTGTTGCATCCTAGCTGACTAGATATGCAAGCCGAGGCAGTATGATATGAAGAGCAAGCTGTTGCTCATATAGCAAGCTCCCCCTCTCCACACATCTGATGAACCCAAAGGAGTGGCAGAGACTGATGCAGTTTGATCCAGCAGTATCGCTTGAGTTCCCAGTCAACACTGAACTAGATGTAGGACTACCTTAGGGACTTGAGCTCGGGATTTTTCCTCTGGGTTACTACCAAAGCCTTCCCTGTGAGTATAGCCCCAAGGCAGTGGAGACTTGAGATCAGAGTATTCCTTCACCTAGATGAGCTGCCAGCCATGGCTAATTAACCCCATCTGTCTGAAGCAACTTATCTTAAGACGCCGGTAACCTGCCTTTGCCCCTTCTTTCAGTAAAAGCAGTTATTTTGGGCTTAGCAACTGAGCCACGTGAAGGCCAAGAGCTGGACTTGGTTGTCAGAGGCTATTTGAGATGCATGCCATTGGGAGCATTTAATAGGTAATGGGAGCTTATCCTCATTACCACACATCCGCCCCCACCCCTATCACCCCCAGTTGTGACAACTTTAAGGCCCTGATGAAACCACACCTGGAGTTTTGTGTGCAGTTTCAGTCTCCTTGTCTTTTCTTTTTACAATATTTTTATTCAGAAGAAAAAACAAGATTTACAGAGTGCAACACATAGATACATCTCAACATAAATTGTGTACATTCATATATTGTAATAAAATTGATCAAAATGTTATAGCATATCACGTAAAGGTATACTACTCCGTAATCAAAAATTTAAAGATAGGTCATACATCATAAAAGAAATTTTTTATATAAAAAAAGTCAACCCCCTACCAACTACCAAAGAAAAAAGCTGATGGATGATAATGGATAATTAGGAAAAAATATATATTCGCTTAAGAAGAGAAGATAAAAATATACATAAAAGTCTGTGCACTGTTAAACTTTATAAATTGGAAAAGTAATTTAGGAAAGGTTCCCAGATATCATAAAAAGATTGTTTTGAATTTAAGACTGAGCAGCGTATCTTTTCTAAATTTAAATAAGACATAATATCACGTAGCCATTGAAGATGTGTAGGAGGGGTAGACTCCTTCCATATAAGCAAGATTGCTCTCCTTGCTAAAAGAGAGGTAAAAACGAAAACCTGTAGGTTAGGAGTATTTAAAGTTATATCTTCATTTGCAATAATACCAAACAAGGCAGTAAGGGGATTTGGGTCAAATTGGACCCTAAAAAGTTGTGAGAAGGTATGGAATACTTCCCGCCAAAACTTTTCAATTTTAGGGCAAAACCAAAACATATGAATTAAAGAGGCATCAGCAGAGTTGCATTTATTACAAAGTGGAGAAACATTTCGATAAAAACTGGACAGCTTCTGTTTAGAAATGTAAGCTCTATGAACCACTTCAAATTGTAGAAGAGAGTGACGAGCACAGAAAGATGATTTATTAACACGTTTAAGAATTTTATTCCATCTTTCATCAGAAATCTGACAATTTAGGTCATCCTCCCAAGCTTTTTTTATTTTATCTAAAAAGTTTTGTCCAGAATCAGGACGTATAGGAAAAGTAGTTAATTGGAAACATAACAAATCTCTAATTTGAAGGTATCTGTAAAAATGGATCTCAGGATCTCTTGCTTCATTTGACCAATTGTCAACTAAGTTTGCACTCCCAAAAACACATTTTTACAGATACCTTTAAATTAGAGATTTCTTACGTTTCCTTGTCTAAAAAAAAAGATATCCTTGTTTCAGATTAAATGCAGTGTGGACTCAACAGATTGCTTTCTGGAATGAGTGAACTGTCATGAGATACTGAGGAGGCTGAACCTCTGTTTGTTAAATAGCTCAACGGGGTAGAAATGAGAAGGTTTTTAAGGAATCTAGAACTGTGTAGAATAAGAATAAGAGATAAGAATAAGAGATTGTCTTATTAATTATTAATAATTACACTGTCTCAGAATAAGAGATAAGCCATTTAAGCCTAAAAAGTGGGGAATATTTCTTTACAAAAAGGTGGTGAATATTTGGTATTCTCTACCCTGGAGGCACAAACTGTACTTCAAATGAATTTCAGTAAGTTTTATGTTTATTAAAAGACTATGGAATGAATAAAAATGTGTAGATAGAAGGGAAAATACTGTTTCAGCTAGTTCAACTATGATCATTTTGAATAGCAGAGAAAACCTGAAGGATAGAATGGCCTTTCCTGCTTCTATATCTTTTATGAGAAAATTAATTGATGCTTAGAACCAATTACATTTCAACCCAGTACACTTCATAATTTCTAAAATGTTATTGCTTTGCAGAAAACTTGGAATAAAACAATTGGAAGTGTTTCTCTTCACAGATAAATGACATTTCATGGAGTCAATTTGAACACGAGGGTCAGGAAGAAATCCTTTCATATCTTAGTTTTAATACATTTTATAGAAGGAATTGGAACATGAGGAGCTGCTAAGCTGTTTGAACAAGTCCATTCCAGTGCCTCTACAGAATTTATCTTGCTTGTATTTTGTGTTAACAAAAATATGATCCAAAATACTGAGTTGATTTTAAGAACAAGAAACAGTATTTCACTCTACTTGATCTGACAACTTGTCTTTGGAACTGTGGTATTGAGTGTATTTGTTTAAAAGAGGAAAATACATTGCAATTAATGGCTCACAACTGATTAAGGGAAAATGATCTGTGCTGCACCGTGGCAATGTATTTACAGGCAACAACTATATAGAGGGAATGGAGAAGGTCAGATAGTGGAGAGCACACCTGTGGCTGTCCCCCTCAACAATGAGTACTCCACTTTGAGTACTGGAGAACTGTTGGGGGGGGGGGGAAGATGACCTACCTGGGGGAAGCAACAGTGGCTGAACCTCTGGCACTTCTGGTCTTATGGCTCAGAAGGGAAGGGTAGGGAACTGAAGAGGATGGCAGCAGTAATAGGGCACTCTATAATTAGGGAGACAGACAGACAATTCTGTGGACATGAGAAGGAAACCCAGATGGTAGTTTGCCTCCCAGGTGCCAGGGTCCGTGATGTTTGTGAACAGAACCACAATATCCTGAAAAGGGAGGTCGTGGTATATATTGGTACCAACGACATAGGTAGGAAAAGGAAGAGATCCTGAAAAATAGAATACAGGGAGCAAGGAAGGAAGCTGAAAAGCAGGACCTCGGGTAGTAACCAAGGGATTGTTGCCTGTGCCACAAAACAATGGGGATGAGAATAGAATGAGGTGGCAGATAAATGTGTGGCTTAAGATTTGGAGCAGGGGGCAGGGATTCAGATTTCTAGATAATTGGAATCTCTTCTGGGGCAGGTAGGACCTGTACAAAAGGGACGGATTGTACTTGAATTGAGGGGGACCAATATTCTTGCAGGCAGGTTTACTAGAGCAGTTGGGGGTGGTTTAAACTAATATGGCAGTGGGATGGGAACCATTATGATAGAGCTGAGGATGAGCCAGCGGGTTTACAAGTAGATGACCATTACAGTGGTTGGTAAGTTGATGGAGAAGATCCTGAGAGGCAGGATTTATGAACATTTGGAGAGGCAAAATATGATTAGGAATAGTCAGCATGGCTTTGTCAAAGGCTGGTCATGCCTTATGAGCCTGTCTGAATTTTTTGAGGATGTGACTAAACACATTGATGAAGGAAAAACAGTAGATGTAGTGTATATGGATTTCAGCAAGGCATTTGATAAGGTATCCCATGCAAGGCATATTGAGAAAGTAGGTAGGCATGGGATCCAAAGGGACATTGCTTTCTGGATCCAGAATTGGCTTGCCCACAGATGGTAAAGAGTGGTTGTAGGGTCATATTCTGCATGGAGGTTCGTGACCAGTGGTGTGCCTCAGGGATCTGTTGTGGGACCCCTTCTCTTTGTGATTTTTATAAATGACCTGGAGGAGGAAGTGGAGGGATAGGTTAGTAAATTTGCTGATAACAAAGGTTAGGGGCGTTGTGGATAGTGTGGAGGGCTCACAGAATTTACAGCGGGACATTGATAGGATGCAAAACTGAGCTGAGAAGTGGCAGGTGGATATCAACCCAGATAAGTGTGAGGTAGTTCATTTGTGTTCAATCTTTTTATTAACATCAACATATTGGAAATAACAAAATATTAATATACAATTATTGGGATTAGATTGTTAATAATTAACATATATGAATATATACTCAGTTAATACAAGGGAATTAAACCTCCCAAAATCGTACAAAATACAAATATAGTATACACAGAACAAAGAAAATTAGCAAAACAAATAAGAAAAAAGAAAAAAAAATATATACACCCCAAATAAAACTAATCTACCCAATACTAACCAATGACTAAAAAAAAGAAAAAGAGAAAAAAAAGAACATGGGCTGTTTGTAATATCTTAAAAAAAAGAGAAAAAGAACCATAAGTGTCATCAACTCGGATCCTCTGTACATATATAAAACAAGAAAAAAAGAAATAGGTTTGGAAAAGGTCAAATTACATCATATGGAAGTGTTGAATAAATGTCCTCCAAGTCTTTTCAAATTTAATAAGATCATATATGACGCACCTAATTTTTTCTAAGTTTAAACACAACATAGTTTGAGAGAACCAATGAAATGTGGTGGGAGGATTGATCTCTTTCCAATTCAACAAAATAGATCTTTTAGCCATTAATTTAAGAAATAAAATCATCCAACAAGCTGAAGAGGTTCAATGATTTGGTTCTAACATCGGTAGACCAAAAATTGCAGTAATAGGATAAGGTTGTAAATCAATACCCATTACCATTGGAATAATATCAAAGATATCTTTCCAGTATTTTTTCAAAGACGGACATGACCAAAACATATGAGTTAAAGAGGCTATCTCCAAGTGACATCTATCACATACAGGATTTATATGGGATAAATAACAAGCTAATTTATCCTTGGACATAGGGGCCCTGTGCACTACTTTAAACTGTATCAACGAATGTTTGGAACATGGAGAGGATGAGTTAACTAATTGAAGAATTTTTTCCCATTTTTCAATAGGTAGAGTAAGCTTAAGTTCCCCTTCCCAGCCATTCTTAATTTTATTAGATACATCTGAACGTATTTTCATAATTATATTGTAAACAGTTGCTATTACACCTTTCTGAAAAGGATTTAAATCTAAGGTTCATTTTGGTAGGTCAAATATAATGACAGAATATGATATTAATAGTAAAGCTCTTAGTAGAGGGATCTTGGGGTCTGAGTCCACAGGACACTCAAAGATACTGTGCAGATTGACAGTGGTTAAGAAAGCATATGGTGCATTGGCCTTAATCAGTCATGGGATTGTGTTTAGGAGCCGAGAGGTAATGTTACAGTTATATAGGACCCTGGTCAGACCCCTCTTGGAGTACTGTGCTCAGTTCTGGTCGCCTCACTACAGGAAGGATGTGGAAACCATAGAAAGGGTGCAGAGGAGATTTACAAGGATGTTGCCTGAATTGGGGAGCATGCTTTATGAGAATAGCTTGAGTGAACTCGGCCTTTTCTCCTTGGATTGACGGAAGATGAGGGGTGTCGTGATAAGATGATAAGAGGCATTGATCATGTAGATAGTCAGAGGCCTTTTCCCAGGGCTGTAATGGTTATCATGAGAGGGCACAGTTTTAAGGTGCTTGGAAGTAGGTACAGAGGAGATGTCAGGGGTAAGTTATTTATGCAGAAAGTGATGAGTGGGTGGAATGTGCTGCCGGCGACGGTGGTGGAGGCGGATACGATAGGGTCTTTTAAGAGACTCCTGGATAGGTATGTGGAGCTTAGAAAAATAAAGGGCAATGGGTAACCTTAGATAATTACCAAGGTAAGGACATGTTCGGCACAGCATTGTGGGCTGAAGGGCCTGTATTGTGCTGTAGATTTTCTCTGTTTCTATGATGGATGTAACATGAGTGTAAGGAAGGACAAGCCAATGATTGGGTACAAATGCAGACAGCAGAGAGTTAAATTGTAGCATGGAGACAAACTTCAAAAGAGTGAAGAAAACAGGACTAAAGGTAAATGCAAATAGCATTCAGAATGAGATGGGCAAACTTGTTGGGCAATTGGAGATTGGTTGGTATGACGTTGTGGACATCTGAGTTGTGGCTGAAAGAAGGCCATAATTGGGAACTTATACTTCGTATCAAAAGGACGGGCAGGAAAGCACAGGTGATGGTGTGGCTCTCTTGGTAAGAAATGGAATTACATCTTTAGAAAGAGGTGACATAGGGTCAGAGAATGCTGATTCTTTGAGGGCGGAGTTAAGAAACTGTTAACAAGGATAAAGAAACCATTATGGGAATCATATATAGGCCTCCAAATAGCAGCCAAGATGTGGGGTTGTGATCGCAAAGGAAGCTGGAAAAAACATGTAGTAAGGGTAATGACACAATTGTAGTGGGGGAGCAAACATGAGGAAATCTGCAGATGCTGGAAATTCAAACAACACACACAAATGCTGGTGGACCACAGCAGGCCAGGCAGCATCAATAGGGAGAAGCACTGTCGACGTTTCGAGTCCTGACGAAGGGTCCCGGCCCAAAATGTCGACAGCACTTCTCTCTATAGATCCTGCCTGGCCTGTTGTGTTCCACCAGAATTTTGTGTGTGTTCATTGTAATGGGGGACTCCAGTATACAAGGGGATTGGGAAAATCAGGTTGGTGTCAGATCGCGAGAGAGGGCATTTGTTGAGCTCCTATGAGATGGCTTTTTAGGGAAGCTTGTGCTTGAGCTTACTTCGGGAAGGCTAACTTGGATTGGGTGTTGTGTAATAACCTAGATCTTACTGAGGAGCTCATCATCATAGATTGTCACACCAGACAGCCAGCCACTCTAGTGTTGTGTGGTTGATGTTGAGCAGGTCAGTGTCAGCTAAATCAGGTCAGAGTGGGCAGTCGCGCAGAACGTGTTCAATGTTCTGCACCCTTTCGCCTCACTCACAGGATTCACTGGTCTTTAGACCCCACTTCACCATATTGTCACCCGTCCTACAAGCTCCCGCTCTCAGTCTTTTGAGAGTGCACCACTTCTGTCTGTCAAGCAGTGCCCCGTCTGGCAACATTTCTGTGGGGTCTTACACTGTATTCTTGGGTGGGGTTCTGGCTTCTGTTTGTTGCCAAAAGTTAATCCTTTATGTTTGGGGGGATGTTCCGTGTGGTAGTTCCTCCACTGTAGCAAAGCTTTTCCTTGATTTTAGGCGGTTGGAAACTGGCACATAATGATGTATTAGGTGCTATGGATTCGAGTTCTGTTTACCTTTCTCAATTTTTGTTGTAGAGTGTCTTCGGATGCCTGGGGGAGCAATGCCTGCAAATCTGTAAAGGATGTTAGTGGGTGCGGGGCGCAATGTGCCCATGATTATTCGGCAGTCTTCGTTAAGCAACGAGTCTATTTACTTTGCATGGGTTTATTTGCCCCACACAGGTGCACAGTATTCTGCAGGTACATAGCAGAATGCAAGGGCCATGATCTAAGTGTGTGAGCATTAGCTCCCCATTTCATGCCTGCTAATTTTTTTTCAGGAGAGAATTGCGAGAGCCAGCTTTCCCTCGGAGTTTTTGGATGTGGGTGGCAAATGAGAGCATCCTGTCCAGTGTCACACCCAGATAAACTGGAGTCAGATGCTATTCGAACTCCTTCCCACACCAGAAGATATTGAGTTTCCAAGCAGCTTCTCAATTCCTCAGGTAGAATGCACACACTTGAGTTTTGCTTAGAGGACTGCTGTAAGTCGTACTTCAACATCTTGGAAGGAGTTAGCTTGTGTTGCTATTCATAGGTCGTCTGCATAAATAAACCTGCGTGTTAGGAAATGTTGGTTGGTCGTTTGTGTAAACATTAAACAGTAGAGGTGCCAGGGCTGATCCTTGTGCTAGTCCGTTCATTTGTGGTCGCCACCTACTCTTAATTCCATTCATTTCTACATAAAATCTGCTATTTTCTAGGAGGCTTCTTATTACTTTTACTGTGGTTTCGTTCTTTAACATTTTAGATAATTTCAGAAGAAGGCCTCTGTGATTCAGTGTCGAATGTACTGTTAAGTCAACGAATACTACCCCTGTAATTTGTCGCATTTCAAAGACATCCTCAATGTACTGGGTTAAGTTCAGGACTTGACCGCAGCAAGAGCAGCCTGACCTGAACTCGGCTTGCTCTGGTGTTAGAGGATCTTCGACTAAGAGGGAGATTCTTTTCAGTATGAGTCTCTCGTAGTTTATGGAGGGTGCAGACCAAGGAAATCGGTCTATAATTATTAGGAATATTGGGGTCTTCATTCGGTTTTAGGAGAGCAACAATTTTGGCTCTTCTCCACTTTTTAGGCGTTTTTAATGATCTTGGGCAACAGTTAAAAAGGGACAGAAGCCAGTGGAGTGCTTTAGGTCCAACATGTTGAAGGAATTCATTAAGAATCCCATCCATACCATCAGCTTTGTTGGATTTTTGCTGTGATACTTCATCCTTTAATTCTTCTGGGGTGAGAGGTGGGAAGTTGTTATTCCCATTTGAGAGAGCTGACTGCATGTCCTGATGTTGCTTTTTCTTTTGCCTTCGTTCCTTGTTATTCAGTCGAACATTTAGCATTAGTTGGTGGGCAACCTGACTGGGTGTTACGGCAGCAATTCTCTGTGGTGGTCTGTTGTCTGACTTGAGTTTCTGAACAGTTGCCCATGCCTTCTTACTGTTCTTGGTCACGTCTGTGTTTTCTTTTGGTTCCTGTCAACGCTGATGTCTGTCTTGGCTCAGTAGGGACAGAATTGACACTCCCATTTCAATTGTTTCTTGACCAAAGGGGTCTTGGTCGTATAAGTTGACATACTTATCATAAACTTTTCAGGTCAATCCCTGAATATATTTGGTTCTGCAGCCTCTAGGTATATTGTGCTGCACTATGTTCCAGGTCAGTCAGACAAATTCATCATAATGATCAGGTTCTAGTGTTATGGTATAGATAAGTTGATCAAGGCATTTTGCAAAAGATGTACAATTTACTTTACTGAGGTTCAATCTTGGTAGGTACTTTGATGGTACAGGTTTCGGAACTGGGAGGGATTCTCCCTGGACTGGACGGTGTTGGGATTTGGGTATACATTGGAGGACTGTTCGTGTGAAGAGCTTGGAGCTTGCCGAGGTAACAAAGGCAAGGTATGGGTTGTATCCTCTTCTCCATCTGGCACTTGTGATGGTAGGGGTATCCTTTGACTCGTATAGTAGATCAAGGCTGTTGTTTAGAGCCCATGATACTACAACTTCTCCATTTGCATCGTCATCATAATACCCTGGTTGGTGCTATGGCTATTAAAGTCACCAATAATGAGGTACATTTTGTCCTGAAGATCTCGGTTAGGTGGTGACATCTTAAGTATACTGGGTTAAGTTCAGGTCTTGACCGCAGCAAGAGCGGCCTGGCTTGAACACAGCTTGGTCTCGTGTTAGAAGATCTTCAACTAAGGGGGAGATTATTTTCAATATGAGTTTCTCATAGACTTCATAGAGGGTGCAGAGCAAGGAAATTTGTCTATAATAATAGGAATGTTGTGGTCTTTATTGTGTTTTAGGATAGCAACAGCACTTTTTAGGTGATTTTAATGATCTTAGGGAACAGTTAAAAAGGAAGTGTTTTAGGTCCAAGATGTTTAAGGAATTCATTAAGAATCCCATCAATGCCAGCAGCTTTGTTGGATTTTAGCTGTGATACTTCATCCTTTAATTCTTCTAGGGTGAGAGTTGGGAAGTTGTTCTTCCCGTTTGAGAGAGCTGACTCCATCTAAATAGACAATGGGTGCAGGAGTAGACCATTCAGCCCTTCGAGCCAGCACCGCCATTCAATGTGATCATGGCCGATCATCCACAATCAACACCCCGTTCCTGCCTTCTCCCCATATCCCTTGACTCTGCTATCTTTAAGAGCTCTATCTAACTCTTTCTTGAAAGCATCCAGAGAATTGGCCTCCACTGCCTTTTGAGGTAGAGCATTCCACTAATCTACAACTCTCTGGGTGAAAAGGTTTTTCCTCAACTCCGTTCTAAATGGCCTACCCCTTATTCTTAAACTGTGGCCTTTGGTTCTGGACTCCCCCAACATCGGGAGCATGTTTCCTGCATCTAGTGTGTCCAATCCTTTAATAATCTTATATGTTTCAATCAGATCCCCTCTCATCCTTCTAAATTGCAGTGTATACAAGCCCAGTCGCTCCAATCTTTCAACATATGACAGTCCCGGCATCCCAGGAATCAACCTCGTGAACCTACGCTGCACTCCCTCAATAGCAAGAATGTCCTTCCTCAAATTTGGAGACCAAAACTGAACACAATACTCCAGGTGTGGTCTCACCAGGGCCCTGTACAACTGCAGAAGGACCTCTTTGCTCCTGTACTCAACTCCCCTAGTTATGAAGGCCAACATGCCATTAGCTTTCATCAGTGCCTGCTGTACCTGCATGCTTATTTCAGTGACTGATGAACAAGGACACCTAGATCTCTTTGTACTTCCCCTATTCCTAACTTGACAACATTCAGATAGTAATCTGCCTTCCTGTTCTTTCCACCAAAGTGGATAACCTCATGTTTATCCACATTAAACTGCATCCAGCCTGTCCAAGTCACCCTGCATTCTCATAGCATCCTCCTCACATTTCACAATGCCACCCAGCTCTGTGTCATCTACAAATTTGCTAATGTTACTTTTAATCTCTTCATCTAAATCATTAATGTATGTTATAAATAGCTGTGGTCTCAGCACCGAGCCTTGCGGTACCCCACTAGTCACTGCTTGCCATTCTGAAAGGGACCCGTTGGACCCTACTCTTTGTTTCCTGTTTGCCAACCAATTTTTTATCCATGTCAGTACCCTACCCCTAATACCATGTGCTCTAATTTTGCCCACTAATCTCCTATGTGGGACCTTATCAAAGATTTTCTGAAAGGCCGGGTACACTACATCCACTGGCTCTCCCTTGTCCATTTTCATACTTACATCCTCAAAAAATTCCAGAAGATTAGTCAAGCATGATTTCCCCTTCGTAAATCCATGTTGACTCAGATGGATCCTGTTACTGCTATACAAATGTGCCGCTATTTCATCTTTTATAATTGACTCCATCATCTTCCCCTCCACTGATGTCAGGCTAACTGGTCTATAATTCCCTGCTTTCTCTCTCCCTCCTTTCTTAAAAAGTGGGATAACATTAGCTACCCTCCACTCCACAGGAACTGATCCTGAATCTATAGAACATTGTAAAATGATTACCAATGCGTCCACAATTTCTAGAGCCACCTCTTTAAGTACCCTGGGATGCAGACCATCAGGTCCTGGGGATTTATCAGCCTTCAGTGCCATCAGTCTACCCAACACCATTTTCTGCCTAATGTGAAATTCCTTCAGTTCCTCCATTACCCTAGTTCCTCTGGCTACTATTACATTTGGGAGATTGTGTCTTCCCTAGTGAAGACAGATCCAAAGTACCTGTTCAACTCGTCTACCATTTCCATGTTCCCCATAATAAATTCACCTGTTTCTGTCTTCAAGATCCCAATTTTGGTCTTAATTAATTTTTTTCCTCTTCACCTACCCAAAGAAGCATTTACTATCATCCTTAATATTCTTGGCTAGCTTACCTTTGTACCTCATCTTTTCTCCCCATATTGCCTTTTCAGTTATCTTCTGTTGCTCTTTAAAAGTTTCCCAATCCTCTGGCTTCCCACTAATCTTTGCTATGTTATACTTCTTCTCTTTTATTTTTACACTGTCCTTGACTTCCCTTGTCAGCCAAGGTTGCCCCTTACTCCCCTTAGAATCTTTCTTCCTCTTTGGACTGAACTGATCCTGCACCTTCCGTATTATTCTCAGAAATACCTGCCATTGTTGTTCCACTGTCATCCCTGCTAGGGTATCTTTCCAGTCAACGTTGGCCAGCTCCTCCCTCATGGCTGCATAGTCCCCTTTGTTCAACTGTGATACTGCCACTTTTGATTTTCCCTTCTCCTTCTCAAATTGTAGATTAAAACTTAATCATATTGTGATCACTACCTCCTAATGTCTGCTTTACCTCAAGTTCCTTTATCAAATCCAGTTCATTACACAATACTAAATCCAGCATTGTCTTCTCCCTGGTAGGTTCCAGTACAAGTTGCTCTAATAATCCATCTTGGAGGCACTCCACAAACTACCCTTCTTGGGGTCCAGTACCAACCTGATTTTCCCAGTCTACCTGCATGTTGGAAATCCCCCATAACAACCGTAGCATTGCCTTTGCGACATGCCAATTTTAACTCCTGATTCAACTTGCACTCGATATCCAGGCTACTGTTTGGGGGCCTGTTAGGGTCTTTTTGCCCTTACAATTTCTCAGTTCTATGCATACTGACTCTACATCTCCTTATTCTATGTCACCCCTCGCAAGGGACTGAATTTCATTTCTCACTAGAGCCACCCCACCCCCTCTGCCCACTTGTCTGTCCTTTCGATAGGATGTATACCCTTCAATATTCATTTCCCAGGCTTGGTCCTCTTGCAGCCATGTCTCTGTTATTCCTACAGCATCATACTTGCCAATTTCCAACGGAGTCTCTAGCTCATCCACTTTATTTCTTATACTTCGTGCATTCATATATTATACTTCTGATCAACATCTGCTGATGTTCCTTTTGCTATCGTTGTTTGTTATTTGGTCGACCATTTAGGATTAGTTGGTGAGCAACTTGATTGAGTGTTACGGCCGCAATTCTCTGTGGTGGTCTATTGTCTGAGCTGAGTTTCTGAACAGTTGTCCATGCCTTCTTACTGTTCTTGGTCATGTCAGTGTTTTCTATAGGTTCCTGCCAGCGCTGTTGTCTCTTTTTCCAGATTAGTCAGACAAATTCATCATAATGATCAGGTTCTGGTGTTACGGTATCGATAAGTTGATCAAGGGATTCTGCGAAAGATGTCCAATTCGCTTTTCTCAGGTTAAATCTTGGTAGGTACTTTGATGGTACAGGTCTCAGAACTGGAAGGGACTCTACCTGGACTGGACGGTGTTGGGATTTGGGTATATGCTGGAAGACTATTCGTGTGAAGAGGTTGGAGCTTGCCGAGGTAAAAAAGGCAAGGTATAGGTTGTATCCTTTTCTCCATCTGGCACTTTTGAAGGTAGGGGTGTCCTTTGACTTGTATAGTAGCTCAGGGTTGTTGTTTAGAGCCCATGACACAACTTCTTCTCCATTTGCATCGTCATCTTCATATCCCCAATTGGTGCTTTGGCTATTAAAATCATGAATAATGAGGTACATTTTGTCCTGGAGATCTAGGTTAGGTGGCGACATGAATGGTTCGTTAAGGGTTTTGTAGACTGAGATGATATTTATGTGTTTTGTTTCAACTTTCAGAAGTTCCATTGAGCTAGCTTGGATGTTTGCTGGGCTCATTACTATAGATTTATCTTTAACAAAGATTGCACTTCCATAAGTTTGGCTCGGGGGTGTCAATAGCCAAATGTATTCCTGGCACATACGGTTGGTTGGTCAGCATATGAGTTTCTTATATGCACAAAATGTCTGGTTTTAAGTTTGCCAGGGTTTCTGCTTTACCGTGGCTGAAGCCTTCGATGTTGTGGCTACAATTTTCATGATGTCCACTGGACTGAGGGTTTAATATAAAGGAACCCTTGGGAGGCAGTGATCATAATATGATTGAATTCATACATCATTTTGAGAGGGAGAAGCATAAGTCACATCTATCAGTATCACAATGGAATAAAGGGAATTGCAGAGGCTCGAGAGAAGAGCTTACCGAGGTGGATTGGAGGAGGATACTGGTGGGGATGACGGCAAAACAGAGATAGCTGAAATTTCTGGGAATAGTTGACAAGGCACAGGATAGGTCTGTCCCACAGAAGTTGTTCTCAAATAGCGGGTATGCAACCATGGCTGACAAGGAAAGTTAAGGACTAGATAAAAGCCGAGGAAAGGGAAAATAAGGTAGCAAAAGTGAGTGAGATGTTGGATGATTGGGAATATTTTAAATTCCAACAGAAGGCATCTAATAAAAGGTATAAGAAAGAAAAAGATGAAATAACAGGGCAATCTAGCCAATAGTATAGAGCAGGATACTAAAGTATTTTTTCAGTTATATCAAGAGTAAAAGGGAGGTGAGAGTTGATATTGGACCACTGGAAAATGACGTTGGTGAGGTAGTAATGGGGGAAACCAAGAAATGCAGATAAATCTGATGAGTACTTTGCAGCTGTCTTCAGTGTGGAAGATAATGGCAAAGTGCCAGTGGCCTGTGACTGTCACGGAGCAGGGGTGAGTGACATTGTATTATAAAGGAAAAAGTGCTAGGCAGACTCAAAGGACTTAAGATGGATAAGTCACCTAGACCAGATGGACTACATCCCAGTGTCCTGAGAGAGGTTGCTGAAGAGAGAATGGTCATGATCTTTCAAAAATCATGATCTTTCAAAAATCATTTGAGTGTGGCATGGTTCTGGGGGTCTGGAAGATTGCAAATGTCACTCCACACTTTAAGAAGGGAGCAAGTCAAAAGAAAGGAAATTTTCGGCCAGTTAGTCTAACCACAGTGGTTGGAAAAGTGTTGGAGTCTATTAACAATAGACAAGGTTTCGAGATACCTGGAGACTAATGATAAAATAAGTCAAAGTCAGCATGGTTTCTGTGAAGGGAAATCTTGGCTCACAAATCTGTTAGAGTTCTTTGAGGAAGTAACAAGCAGTGTGGACAAAGGAGAGGCAGTGGATGTTATTTACTTGAATTTTCAGAAGACCTTTAAGGTGCCACATGTGAGACTGCTTGACAAGGTAAAATCCTGTGCATTAGAGGAAAGATGGATAGAGGAATGGCTGACAGGCAGCGAGTGGGAATACAAGGGGCCTTTTCTGTTTGGCTGCCAGTGACTAGTGGTGTTCCTTAGGGGTCAGTATTGGGACCGCTACTTTTCACATTGTTTGTCAGTGATTTAGATAATGGCATAAATGCCTTTGTGGCAACATTTGCAGATGATACAAAGATAGGTTGAGGGGTAGTTAGCGCAAAGGAAGCAATGTGATTGCAGCAGGACTTAGACAAATTGGAAGAATGGGAAAAAAAGTGGCAGATAGAATACAGTGTTGGGAAATACATGAGAATGCATTTTGGTAAAAGGAGCTATACTGTGGACTGTTACCTAAATGGGAGAAGGTTCAAACATCAGAGGTGCAGTGGGATTTGGGAGTCCTTGTGCAAGTTTCCCTGAAGGTTAATTTTAGGGTGAGGTTGTGGTAGTGCAAATGTTGGCATTTATTTCAAGGGGAATAGAATATAGAAGTAAGGAGATGATGCTGAGGCTTTAGAAGACACCAGACAGGCCACCCTTGGAGTACTGTTGACAATTTTGGGCCCCGTTATCTCAGAAAGGATGTGTTGTCGTTGGAGAGAGTCCAGAGGAAGTTCATGAGGATGATTCTGGGAATGGGGGGATTAATGTATGAGTAGTGTTTTGCAGCTTTGGGCCTGTACTCACTGGAATTTAAAAGAATGTAGGGCATCTCATTGAAATGTTGAAAGGACTCGATAGGGTGCATGTGGAAAGGATGTTTCCTATGGTGGGGGTATCCAGAACTAGAGGGCACAGCCTCAAAATTGAAGGGCAATCCTTTAGGACAGAGGTAAGGAGGTTTTTTTTTATCCAGGGAATAGTAAATCTGTAGAATGCTCTGCCACAGACTACGGTGGAGTCTAAGTCTGTAACAGGTAGTCCACGAGTTCCAAACGTCCGACTTAGGAAAGTAAGGCGGAAGCTGATACTTTCCTGATCGGTCAGGGCATCAAAAGACATGACGATAAGGCAGGTATACGGGTTGAGCAGGATCCAAGATCAGCTATGATGGAATGATGGAGCAGACTCGATGGGCTAAATTGCCTAATTCTAATCCAATGTCTTGTCTTATAGAGGTTAAATTTTGTCTCCGCGTATTTGGAAATAACATTCTTATATTTATCAAAACAAACTTATGCTTGCCTGATGACCAGTCATCATCATCATTAAGTGCCAGGCAGTTTGACATGAAGTCAAGTCAAGTTAAGTCAACTTTTATTGTCATTTCGACCATAACTGCTGGTACAGTGCATAGTAAAAATGAGACAACGTTTTTCAGGACCATGGTGTTACATGACACAGTACAAAAAACTAGACCGAACTATGTAATAAAAAAACACAACATAGAGAAAGCTACACTAGACTACACAAGATGTTTGACCCCAGCCGTTATCAATACTCTTCAGTAATTGTCTGCCTGGTGCCATGACCTGTGACATCCACCACCTGCTCCCATGGCTTCTCATGACCGTGATCAGCGGGGCTATGCAGATACTACATCTTGCCCAAGGGTGACCTGTAGGCTAGTGGATTGAAGAAGCTCCTTGTACCTCCTTTGGTAGAGATGCATCCCCACCCAGTAAGGTGAAATTCTTAGCATAAGATAAACCCACTGACTCTCATAACTACCTCGACTATACATCTTCTCACCCTGCCAAATGCAAAACTGCTGTTCTCTATTCCCAGTTCCTCTGTCTCCGCTGCATCTGCTCCCAGGATGAGGCTTTCAGTTCAAGGACATCTCAAATATCCTCTTTCTTTCAGGATTGAGGTTTCCCTTCTGCCGTCATCAATGATGCCCTCACCCGCATCTCCTCCATTTCCTGTACTTTGGCCCTCACCCCATCCTCCCATCATCACAACAGGGACTGAGTTCCCCTTGTCCTCACCTGCCACCCCACCAGCCTCTGGATCCATCATATTATCCTCCGCAACTTCCACCACTTTTAACCGGACCCCACCACCAAGCACATCTTTCCCTCTCTACCCCTCTCCGCTTTCCGCAGCGATCGTTCCCTCCGCGACTCCCTGGTCCACACGTTTCTCCCCACAGATCTCCCATCTGGCACTTATCCCTGTAAGCGTAAGTGCTACACTTGCCCTACACCTCCCCTCTTACCACCATTCAGGGCCCCAAACAGTACTTCCAGGTGAGGCAACACTCCACTTGTGAGTCTGTTGGGGTAATCTATTGAATCCGGAGCTCCCAGTGCGGCCTCCTATACATTGGCAACACCCGACGCAGATTGGGGGACAGGTTTGTTGAGCACCTCTGCTTCGTCCACAACAACAGACAAGATCTCCTGTTTGCCACCCACTTCCACTCTGCTTCACATTCCCATTCGGATATGTCCATACCTGGCCTCCTCTACGGCCATAATGAGGCCAAGCTCAGGTTAGAGGAGCAACGCCTCATATACCGTCTGGGTAGTCTCTAGCCCCTTGGTATGAACATTGAATTCTCCAGCTTCTGGTAATTCCCTCCCTCTCCCTTCACCCATCCCAGTTTCACTCTGCCTCCTCCTCCAGCTGCCTATCACCTCTCTCATGTTTCCGCATTCTTCTACTACACAGTGCTTTCACCTTACATTCCTTCTTCACCTTTCCTGCCTATCCCCTCCCTCCTTCCGCTCCCCTGCCCCTTGATCTTTCCTCTGATTGGTTTTTAACCTGACACCCACCAGCCTTCTCCTTTCCACCCTCCCCCCACCTTCTTTATAGGGCCCCTGCCCCCTCCCTCTTCTGTCCTGATGAAGGGTCTAGGCCCGAAACATTGACTGCTCATTTCCACGGATGCTGCTCGACCTGCTGAGTTCCTCCAGGTTGTTGTACATGTTGATTTGACCACGGCATCTGCAGAGTACTTTGTGTTTACTTTTCTCTTTCTTGTTTTCCATCTTTCCTATAATAGTATGACGACAGCTGTATACAATACACCAAGAGCAGATTCACCTACATTTGATATATAACTGCTTAACTTCTCAGCTCCAACTGATAAAGACCAATGGACCAAACATCAGCTTTACATTGCAACTGTTATCAAGTAGTTCATGATCCATTTCAGCTCCTTCCAGTGGTGCTCAATGTAGGAGTCAGTCTGTGATCAATCCTATTTGTTCAACCTGATAAAAGGAAACAGTTGAGAGTGCTGGATGAAGCAAAGGCTGTGATATCAAACAGCATTCAACTGTATTGTTGAAGATTACATCTAGACCATTGATTCTTGAGTTAAGTTGTTCTTTCTGTTGTTACAATAATAACATGCGCTTGATAAGGTAGATATTGCCTGTTAAAAGGACGTTCAAATTGACTATTTACTGCCCTATTCATCTACAATCGAAACACATTGTTTTTGGCTTTAACCTTCTCACTTATATGTGGTTTGGTTTTCCTAGCTCCACTCAACTCCTCCTTGCTCATTGAAGCAAGGTGAGAGTGACTGTTGTTGGGAGCAAGATAACAGATAACCAAGTGTGGGATCAAAGCACCAGCAATTGATAGATTCCAATATTACAGAGTCATAGAAAGCTACAGCAGAGAAACAGGCCCTTTGGCCCATCTATTCCATGCCAAACCTTTAAACTGCCTAGTCCAATCAACTTGCACCTGGACATACCCCTCCCATTCATGTACTTATCCAAATTTCTCTTAACTGTTGAAATTAAATTCTCGTGCATCACTTCTTCTGGCAGTTTGTTCCACACTCCCATCATCATCTGAGTGAAGAAGCTTCCCCTCATGTTCTGCTCGAACATTTCACCTTTCACCATAAGAGATGAGAGCAGAATTTGGCCATTCAGCCCATCGAGTCTGCTCCGCCATTCCATCATGGCTGATCCCATTCAACCCCATACACCTGCCCTCTCGCCATATCCTTTGCTACCCTAACTGATCTGGAAACATCAACTTCTGCCTGAAATGTACTCAGGGACTTGGCCTCCACCACAGTGTGTGGCAGAGCATTCCACAGATTCAATACTATCTGACTGAAAGCACTCCTCCCAACCTCCATTCTAAAATGTCCAGACTCAATTTTGAAGCTTTACCCTCTAGTTCTGCATACCCCCACCATAGGAAACATCCTCTCCACATCCACCCTATCTCGTCCTTTCAACATTCAGTAGGTTTCAATGAGATCCACTCCCCCACCCACATTCTTTGAAATTCTAATGAGAACAGACCCAAAACTGCCAAACGCTCCTCATATGTTAACCACTTCACTCCCAGAATCATCCTCATAAACCTGCACTGGATTCTCTCCAATGACAACACATCCATTCTGAGAGATGAGGCCCAAAACTGTTGACAATATTCTTAAGTGTGACCTGACAAGTATCTTGTAAAGGCTCAGCATTAATTTCCTTGCTTTTATATTCTATTCCCCTTGAAATAAATGCCAACATTCCATTTGGCTTCTTTACCACAAACTCAACCTGTAAATTAACCTTCTCGGAGACTTCAGTAGGTAGGTTCAATAGGCACATTTAATGTCAGGGAAATGTATACTATATATATCCTGAATTTCTTTTTCTTTGCAAATATCCACAAAAACAGATGAGTGCCCCAAAGAATGAATGACAGGTGAATGTTAGAACCCCAAAGCCCCCTCCCAGCTCCCTCCCCATGCATAAGCAGCAGCAAAGCAATGACCACCCCCACCCACCAGCAAAATAGCATCTGCACCCTCCACCGAGCACTCAAGCATGCAGCAAAACATCAATAAAGACAGAGACTTGCAGTACTCCAAAGACTACTCGTTCACCCGATATTCAACATACTACAGTCCCTCCCCCTCCCCCTAATAAGGGAAAAAGAGGTGTCTCTGTTTCACAGCGAGAGGGGAGACAACAATCAACTGCTGACTTATGGTATTAAAAGTCTGTTGTGTCGCTTTTTCTGAGCTTTGTGCCCAAAGATCTCGGGTCCCTGAGCACACAGGCCACAGCCAGCTCGCTGCTTTCGACCTTCTGTGTACTCCCAAGACACATCAAGTGGCAGCATTGACCTCAAATCAGTCTATCTCCAGAGCCACGAAAATCTGGCATCCTGAAGGCACACTATTCTTCCAGATCACTTCCTTGTGAGAGCCTAAAATCGGGTCCCATTTCTGCAAAGAACCAAAGTTCACATGTGACTCCAGGTCAGGGTCTTCAAAAGAACCCTGAAAAGGAAAAAAAAGATATTAAAGATAGAAATAGAGCTGTTTCCAAAGATGCCCTCCTCCATTCCATCATCGCTGATTTATTATCCCTCTCAATTCTATTTTCCTGTTTCTCCTTATTATCTTTGTCTCCCTCACTATCAAGAATCTATCAAAAGCCACTTTAAATATACATTATAACTTGGCCTCCACAGCTGTCCATGGTGGCAAATTTGACGTATTCACCACCCTCTGGCTGAAGAAATTCCTCTTCACCTCTGTTCTAAATGGATGTCTCTGTATTCCGAGGCTGTACCCTCTTTTTTTAAATTCACATCCTCTCCACATCCACTCTTTGCCTTTCAATATTAGATATGTTTCAATGAGATCCTTCCCACCCCACCCATTCTTCTAAATTCCAGTGTCTACAGGTCCAGAGCCATCAAATGTTCCTCATGCACTAATCCTTTCATTCCTGAGATCATTCTGAGGAATGTAATTTGAACCCTATTCAATGCCAAAACATCCTTTCTTAAATATGGGGCTCAAAACTGCTCACAATATTCCCAAGTTTGGTCTGACCAATGCCTTAAAATTTTGGCTAATAGGATCCAGAATATTTTACCTAAATTTATCTCTAACGATCAAACTGGATTTATTAAGAATAGATATTCAAACTTTAATATTCGGAGACTACTGAACATTATTTATTCCTCTCTATCCAAAGAACCTGATGCAGAACCTAACTGTTACCGTTGACGCAGAAGAAGCTTTTGATAGGGTGGAGTGGTTTTATTTATTTGAGATTTTAGGAAGATTTAATTTTGGTCTGGGTTTCGTTTCCTGGGTCAAATTGATCTATCAAGCTCCTATGGCTGCGGTTATAACTAACACTCAAAAATCTCCCTATTTTAGACTATACAGAGGTACCTGGCAGGGCTGTCCTCTTAGTCCTTTGTTATTTAACTTGGCTGTAGAACCTCTTGCTATTGTTCTTCGGAATTGTTAGTCTACATTTCAGATCCTAAGAAATCTATTCCTTCTATGTTATCCATATTCTCTGAATTTAGTAGTTTTCCTGGATATGTTAAATTTATACAAAAGTGAGTTATTTCCCATTAATAATTGTTTGGATCAGTATGAGCAGTTACCTTTTAGTATTGCTAAAAATCAATTTACTTATCTTGGTATTGAAGTTACTAAGAATTTTAAAGATCTGTGTAAATATAATTTTCTCCTATTCATTGATTATACCCAACAAATACTTTCTAAATGGTCTCCTATGACACTATCATTAATTGGTTGAATTAATGCTATTAAAATGATAGTTCTACCAAAATTCTTATATATATTTCAAGCAGTTCCTTCATTTGTTCCTAAATGGTTTTTTGACAGAATAGACTCTAAAATTTTATCCTGTATTTGGAACAATAAAAATCCTAGATTGAGTAACCTTTATTGCAGAAATTAAAATAAGGACGGTGGTATGGCTTTGCCAAATCTTAGACTGGGCAATTTCTTTCTATGTCCTTTCTAGTAAAATATATCGTAACTATTTTTTTAAACCATCAATTTTAGATCAGGCTTTTTTAATTTGGAAAACCAAAGGAATTATAACTTTTTCAGTTTTGTTTATAGGGGATTGTTTAATGTCTTTTACTCAGCTAGCGGATACATTTGATTTATCCGATGTACACTTTTTTAGATATTTACAAATTAGGAATATTTTACGTTCTTTGCTTCCAAATTATCCCTCCACTTATCCATCAAAATTAATAGATGCCCTCTTCCAGATTAAACCAATCCAAAAAGGATTAATAGCTACGATTTATAAACGGTTATTGAATGTACGAATTATACCTAATTGAAATTCCAAAAGTTACTTTCAGGTAATCAATGGAGTAACATTTTTCATCTGGTAAGTAGTTGATCTATTTGTACCCATTATTCCTTGATACACTGATTTCCTTGGATTTGATCAGAGAGTCTGTCTTCTCTTGGTTTTTCTCTCAGGATGGACTGCCCTGTCCTTTTTTTTCTGTTTAGTGTTTTTTTTCTCTTTTCTTTTATATAAAAATTTCTAATAGTACTTTCTTTCTTCATAGATTGATTAGAGGAGAATTATACATTCTATATCAAATTTATACTTTGTAGATCAACACTATGTGTGATTCTGATATTGTTCGTTTTACCTTCTGTATGTACTGCTACGGACATATATACCAGAAATATTCTCCTCCTGTTTGTATACACACTTTTTAAAAATCAATAAAAAGATTGAAGAAAGAAAGTTAACCTTTAGGGAATCCTGTATTAATCTTATGCTGGATCCTTAATTAGTTTTAGTTCTCTCGTTCACCATTTACTTAATTTGATTGCAAGAAATTATTGTTGTCTTTGACAATTCTGTTTTACCATTATTTTAATAATTGTCATTATTTTTGAGCCCTATTAGGCAGGGGTATACTTTAGTGTAGTCTGGAGTGAAGGACGTTTTTTTTGGAACACTGCCATGGTTCGTTCGTTCTCTCTCTCTCTCTCTACCCCTCCCCTCCCCTCCCCTCCCCCTCCCCTCCCTCTCCCCCTCCCCTCCCTCTCCCCCTCCCCCTCTCCCCCTCCCCCTCCCCCTCCCCCTCCCCCTCCCCCTCCCCCTCTCCCCCTCCCCCTCCCCCTCTCCCCCTCCCCCTCCCCCTCTCCCCCTCCCCCTCCCCCTCTCCCTCGCCCGCCTCTGTCCCTCTCTCCCCGAGATATTGTATATAATTTGCGGGCGTCAGGGAGCCGCTGTCAACATGCGGGAGACTTGAGAGGTGGAGTGTCTGCATTTTCTGCTGCTTGGTGTCATCTTTAGCTGGGCGGTAAATTTTTATGTCTCCAAGTCAGAAAATGTTGGCGTCAGGCGGGTGTGTCAGAATGGGAAATATCGATCTGCTTAGCAACCATTATTTGGTAAATTTACGGACCAGCTAGAAATCAATCGGGGCAGTACCTGAGAGGTAGATGGTGTCGGGGCCAACGGGGGTTAAATCCCGCTGCTAGGTGTAAATAACTTTATTTTGTAATATTCCTGAATAAATTATTTTTGGGAAAAAAAGTGAAGCGGAGGTCGAGCTTCCAGAGAAGGACGAGGAGGCGCTGGGTTTTCTTCGCTAGCTCTCGGGCCAGCAGTTTATCTGCCACAGAGATATGGCAAAAACCTGCTTCATTCTTATACTTCTACTGTTTTACGTTGGTCGACTGCAGGCAAGCACAGTGGACAGCGCCTTCTGCCCATTTCTGTGCACCTGCACAGATTGGATTTTATCTTGTGTTGGAACGGGGAAGTGGGGGAAGCTGGGTGGAGTCCCGTTCATTACTGGCTCGGCATCTAATGTCAACACTCTGTGAGTATCAAAGCAAGAAAAGAGAATGCTGAGTGTTTCGAGAGAGTTATTTCAGCTAAAAGCAACGGCGCATGCGCACCAACTTTAATCGTCTGCTCACGAGTGCATGTACAAATATAACATCCCCTTTTATCTAAACAAAGAAAAGGAACGATTGTATTAACAATTAAACTCAATTTCTCTGGAGTCTGTTTTCCAGTATATTTTCATGGAATTAACTTTCAAAGCATTGATTAATCATCCTTACGTCTCTCATGCCTGTCACAAATATACCCCTCATTATTTCCGTTTGAGCATATATACAAAATATAAAACATACTAAAACTCGACTTTAGCTTCAAACTACACAACCTCAAATACGACATGCTCCTTCTTTGAGTTTAAACATGACATTAAAATGTCAAATTGTGTCACAGACTTAATTGTTCATGTGGTACAAAGTCTTCTAGATATTATGGCCTTTTCACTGTGCGGCCAGAACGAGTTTTTACTATTTTGTCCGAGTCCTGTTGTTGGTTATTTGCATGTTTCGACGTTTGTGTTGTGTCATTAGCCTCTGCTAGTGTTTGGCTGTGTGCATTTGATGTGGTAGGCACACTGTGCTCATTGATCTCGGTTGTTTGACCTGGTTTTGCCAGTTCATATGTGATTAGTTTTTCAGGCGGTTCCTCAGCCGTCTTTCGTAGATGTGTGCGATTAGGTCGGTAGATCCCAGAAGGGGTTTGAACTACATAGGAATCCTCATCAAGGTGCCGGCACACAATTGCTTTCTCCCAATTCTTTTTACCTTGCACCAGGGGTTGCATGCGCACGGTATGCCCTTCGTCGAGTGGGGCAAGATCTTTGGCTGATTTGTTGTAACTGTCGGCCTGCTGCTGACGTGTTGTTTCATGCACTCGCGTTCGCGTACAAGTCTGGGTGCCAGATAACTCGCTGTTGTTGGCAGGAGCGTGCGTGTGCGGCGATTCATCAGATGCTGGGCAGGACTCGTGCTGAGCCCTTGCGAAGGTGTGTTGCGATGGTCTAGAAGTGCGAGGTAGAGATCTGCTCGCGATTTGTTGCTCTTTGTGAGGATCCGCTTAATTGTTTTAACTCTACCTTGGAGGCACAAACTCTACTTAAAATGAAGTTCAATAAGTTTTATGTTTATTAAACGACTATGGAATGAATAAAAATATGGAGACAGAAGTGTTTCAGCTGGTTCAACTATGATCATTTTGAATAGCAGAGAAAATCTGAAGGATAGAATGGTCTTTCCTGCTTCTATATCTTTTATGAGAAAATTAATTGATGCTTAGAACCAATTACATTTCAACCCAGTACAGATCATAATTTCTCAAAAGTTATTGCTTTGCAGAAAACTTGGAATGAAACAATTGGAAGTGCTTCTCTTCACAGGTAAATGACATTTCATGGAGTCAATTTGAACACGAGGGTCAGGAAGAAATCCTTTCATATCTTAGTTTTAATACATTTTATAGAAGGAATTGGAACACGAGGAGCTTCTGAGTTCTTTGAACTCGTCCATTCCAGTGCCTCTACGGAATTTATCTTGCTTGTATTTTGTGTTAACAAAAATGTGATCGAAAATACTGAGTTGCTTTCAAAAACTAGAAACGGTATTTCACTCTACTTGATCTGACAACTTGTCTTTGGAACTGTGGTATTGAGTGTATTTGTTTAAAAGAGGAAAATACATCGCAATTAATGGCTCACAACTGATTAAGGGAAAATGATCTGTGCTGCACCGTGGCAATGTATTTACAGGCAACAACTATATAGAGGGAATGGAGAAGGTCAGATAGTGGAGAGCACACCTGTGGCTGTCCCCCTCAACAATGAGTACTCCACTTTGAGTACTGGAGAACTGTTGGGGGGGGGGGGGAGATGACCTACCTGGGGGAAGCAACAGTGGCCGAACCTCTGGCACTTCTGGTCTTATGGCTCAGAAGGGAAGGGTAGGGAACTGAAGAGGATGGCAGCAGTAATAGGGCACTCTATAATTAGGGAGACAGACAGACAATTCTGTGGACATGAGAAGGAAACCCAGATGGTAGTTTGCCTCCCAGGTGCCAGGGTCCGTGATGTTTGTGAACAGAACCACAATATCCTGAAAAGGGAGGTCGTGGTATATATTGGTACCAACGACATAGGTAGGAAAAGGAAGAGATCCTGAAAAATAGAATACAGGGAGCAAGGAAGGAAGCTGAAAAGCAGGACCTCGGGTAGTAACCAAGGGATTGTTGCCTGTGCCACAAAACAATGGGGATGAGAATAGAATGAGGTGGCAGATAAATGTGTGGCTTAAGATTTGGAGCAGGGGGCAGGGATTCAGATTTCTAGATAATTGGAATCTCTTCTGGGGCAGGTAGGACCTGTACAAAAGGGACGGATTGTACTTGAATTGAGGGGGACCAATATTCTTGCAGGCAGGTTTACTAGAGCAGTTGGGGGTGGTTTAAACTAATATGGCAGTGGGATGGGAACCATTATGATAGAGCTGAGGATGAGCCAGCGGGTTTACAAGTAGATGACCATTACAGTGGTTGGTAAGTTGATGGAGAAGATCCTGAGAGGCAGGATTTATGAACATTTGGAGAGGCAAAATATGATTAGGAATAGTCAGCATGGCTTTGTCAAAGGCTGGTCATGCCTTATGAGCCTGTCTGAATTTTTTGAGGATGTGACTAAACACATTGATGAAGGAAAAACAGTAGATGTAGTGTATATGGATTTCAGCAAGGCATTTGATAAGGTATCCCATGCAAGGCATATTGAGAAAGTAGGTAGGCATGGGATCCAAAGGGACATTGCTTTCTGGATCCAGAATTGGCTTGCCCACAGATGGTAAAGAGTGGTTGTAGGGTCATATTCTGCATGGAGGTTCGTGACCAGTGGTGTGCCTCAGGGATCTGTTGTGGGACCCCTTCTCTTTGTGATTTTTATAAATGACCTGGAGGAGGAAGTGGAGGGATAGGTTAGTAAATTTGCTGATAACAAAGGTTAGGGGCGTTGTGGATAGTGTGGAGGGCTCACAGAATTTACAGCGGGACATTGATAGGATGCAAAACTGAGCTGAGAAGTGGCAGGTGGATATCAACCCAGATAAGTGTGAGGTAGTTCATTTGTGTTCAATCTTTTTATTAACATCAACATATTGGAAATAACAAAATATTAATATACAATTATTGGGATTAGATTGTTAATAATTAACATATATGAATATATACTCAGTTAATACAAGGGAATTAAACCTCCCAAAATCGTACAAAATACAAATATAGTATACACAGAACAAAGAAAATTAGCAAAACAAATAAGAAAAAAGAAAAAAAAATATATACACCCCAAATAAAACTAATCTACCCAATACTAACCAATGACTAAAAAAAAGAAAAAGAGAAAAAAAAGAACATGGGCTGTTTGTAATATCTTAAAAAAAAGAGAAAAAGAACCATAAGTGTCATCAACTCGGATCCTCTGTACATATATAAAACAAGAAAAAAAGAAATAGGTTTGGAAAAGGTCAAATTACATCATATGGAAGTGTTGAATAAATGTCCTCCAAGTCTTTTCAAATTTAATAAGATCATATATGACGCACCTAATTTTTTCTAAGTTTAAACACAACATAGTTTGAGAGAACCAATGAAATGTGGTGGGAGGATTGATCTCTTTCCAATTCAACAAAATAGATCTTTTAGCCATTAATTTAAGAAATAAAATCATCCAACAAGCTGAAGAGGTTCAATGATTTGGTTCTAACATCGGTAGACCAAAAATTGCAGTAATAGGATAAGGTTGTAAATCAATACCCATTACCATTGGAATAATATCAAAGATATCTTTCCAGTATTTTTTCAAAGACGGACATGACCAAAACATATGAGTTAAAGAGGCTATCTCCAAGTGACATCTATCACATACAGGATTTATATGGGATAAATAACAAGCTAATTTATCCTTGGACATAGGGGCCCTGTGCACTACTTTAAACTGTATCAACGAATGTTTGGAACATGGAGAGGATGAGTTAACTAATTGAAGAATTTTTTCCCATTTTTCAATAGGTAGAGTAAGCTTAAGTTCCCCTTCCCAGCCATTCTTAATTTTATTAGATACATCTGAACGTATTTTCATAATTATATTGTAAACAGTTGCTATTACACCTTTCTGAAAAGGATTTAAATCTAAGGTTCATTTTGGTAGGTCAAATATAATGACAGAATATGATATTAATAGTAAAGCTCTTAGTAGAGGGATCTTGGGGTCTGAGTCCACAGGACACTCAAAGATACTGTGCAGATTGACAGTGGTTAAGAAAGCATATGGTGCATTGGCCTTAATCAGTCATGGGATTGTGTTTAGGAGCCGAGAGGTAATGTTACAGTTATATAGGACCCTGGTCAGACCCCTCTTGGAGTACTGTGCTCAGTTCTGGTCGCCTCACTACAGGAAGGATGTGGAAACCATAGAAAGGGTGCAGAGGAGATTTACAAGGATGTTGCCTGAATTGGGGAGCATGCTTTATGAGAATAGCTTGAGTGAACTCGGCCTTTTCTCCTTGGATTGACGGAAGATGAGGGGTGTCGTGATAAGATGATAAGAGGCATTGATCATGTAGATAGTCAGAGGCCTTTTCCCAGGGCTGTAATGGTTATCATGAGAGGGCACAGTTTTAAGGTGCTTGGAAGTAGGTACAGAGGAGATGTCAGGGGTAAGTTATTTATGCAGAAAGTGATGAGTGGGTGGAATGTGCTGCCGGCGACGGTGGTGGAGGCGGATACGATAGGGTCTTTTAAGAGACTCCTGGATAGGTATGTGGAGCTTAGAAAAATAAAGGGCAATGGGTAACCTTAGATAATTACCAAGGTAAGGACATGTTCGGCACAGCATTGTGGGCTGAAGGGCCTGTATTGTGCTGTAGATTTTCTCTGTTTCTATGATGGATGTAACATGAGTGTAAGGAAGGACAAGCCAATGATTGGGTACAAATGCAGACAGCAGAGAGTTAAATTGTAGCATGGAGACAAACTTCAAAAGAGTGAAGAAAACAGGACTAAAGGTAAATGCAAATAGCATTCAGAATGAGATGGGCAAACTTGTTGGGCAATTGGAGATTGGTTGGTATGACGTTGTGGACATCTGAGTTGTGGCTGAAAGAAGGCCATAATTGGGAACTTATACTTCGTATCAAAAGGACGGGCAGGAAAGCACAGGTGATGGTGTGGCTCTCTTGGTAAGAAATGGAATTACATCTTTAGAAAGAGGTGACATAGGGTCAGAGAATGCTGATTCTTTGAGGGCGGAGTTAAGAAACTGTTAACAAGGATAAAGAAACCATTATGGGAATCATATATAGGCCTCCAAATAGCAGCCAAGATGTGGGGTTGTGATCGCAAAGGAAGCTGGAAAAAACATGTAGTAAGGGTAATGACACAATTGTAGTGGGGGAGCAAACATGAGGAAATCTGCAGATGCTGGAAATTCAAACAACACACACAAATGCTGGTGGACCACAGCAGGCCAGGCAGCATCAATAGGGAGAAGCACTGTCGACGTTTCGAGTCCTGACGAAGGGTCCCGGCCCAAAATGTCGACAGCACTTCTCTCTATAGATCCTGCCTGGCCTGTTGTGTTCCACCAGAATTTTGTGTGTGTTCATTGTAATGGGGGACTCCAGTATACAAGGGGATTGGGAAAATCAGGTTGGTGTCAGATCGCGAGAGAGGGCATTTGTTGAGCTCCTATGAGATGGCTTTTTAGGGAAGCTTGTGCTTGAGCTTACTTCGGGAAGGCTAACTTGGATTGGGTGTTGTGTAATAACCTAGATCTTACTGAGGAGCTCATCATCATAGATTGTCACACCAGACAGCCAGCCACTCTAGTGTTGTGTGGTTGATGTTGAGCAGGTCAGTGTCAGCTAAATCAGGTCAGAGTGGGCAGTCGCGCAGAACGTGTTCAATGTTCTGCACCCTTTCGCCTCACTCACAGGATTCGCTGGTCTTCACCGTATTGTCTCCTATCCTACAAAATCCCTCTCTCGCTCTGTTGAGAGTGCGCACTTCCGTCTGTCAAGCAGTGACCCGTCTGCCAACGTTTCTGTTGGATCTTGCACTGTATTGTTTGGTAGGGTTTTGGCTTCTGTTTGTTGCCAGAGGTCAATCCTTTATGTTTGGGGGGATGTTCTGTGTGGTATTACCTCCACTGTAGCAAAGCTTTTCCTGGATTTCAGGTGGTTGGAAACTGGCACATGATCATGTAGTGGGTGTCGTGAATCAGAGTTCTGTTTAACTTTCTTAAGTTTTGTTGTAGTGTGTCTTTGGATCTTTGGGGGATCAATGCCTGCAAGTCTGTAAATGATGTTAGAGGGTGTGGGGCGCTGCGTGCCTGTGAGTATTCAGCAGTCTTCATTAAGCAACGGGTCTATTTTCTTCACATGGGCTGATTAGTCCTACACAGGTGCACAGTATTCTGCAGGTGCATAGCAGAGTGCTAGGGCAGTGATCTAAGTGTGTGAGCATTAGCTCCCCATTTCGTGCCTGCTAATTTTTTCAAGAGAGAATTGCGAGAGCCAGCTTTCCGTCAGAGTGTTTGGATGTGGGTGTCAAAGTGAACGTCCTATCCAGTGTCACGCTCAGGTAAATTGGAGTCTGATGGTGTTCGATCTCCTTCCCACACCAGAAGATCTTGAGTTTCCAAGCTGCGTTTCGATTCCTCAGGTGGAATGCACACACTTGAGATTTTGATGGATTTGGGTTCAGAGAGCATTTTTCATAATACTGCTTCATTGCTTCGAGGACTGCTGTAAGTCGTACTTCAACTTCTTGGAAGGAGTTAGCTTGTGTTGCTATGCATAGGTCATCTGCATAGATAAACCTGCGTGTGTTAGGAAAAGTTGGTTGGTCGTTTGTGTAAACATTAAATAGTAGAGGTGCCAGGACTGATCCCTGGGGTAGTCCTTTCTTTTGTGGACGCCACCTACTCTTAATTCCATTCATTTCTACATAAAATCTGTGATTTTCTAGGAGGCTTCTTATTAATTTGACTGTGGTTCGTTCTTTAACATTTTAGATAATTTCAGTAGAAGGCCTCTGTGATTCAGTGTTGAATGCTGCTGTTAAGTCGATGAATACTGCCCCTGTATTTTGTTGCATTTCAAAGCCAACCTTAATATACTGGGTTAAGTTCAGGACTTGACCGCAGCAAGAGCGGCCTGGCTTGAACCCGGCTTGGTCTTGTTAGAGGATCTTCGACTAAGGGGGATATTCTTTTCAGTATGAGTCTCTTGTAGAGTTTATAGAGGGTGCAGAGCAAGGAAATCGGTCTGTAATTTTTAGGAATGTTGGGGTCTTTATTGGGTTTTAGGAGAGCCACAACTTTGGCTCTTCTCCACTTTTTAGGTGTTTTTTATGATCTTAGGGAACAGTTAAAAAGGGACAGAAGCCAGTGGAGTGCCTTAGGTCCAAGATGTTTAAGGAATTCATTAAGAATCCTATCCATATACTTTACGTTTCAATTTCGGAAATTTTTTGGGTTGAACCAATTTGTTTTAACTATTCCTATTGTATCCAATTTCTTTTTTCATCCTTCTATTATAGACCAAGCTTATTCAGCTTGGAAGACTAAAGGATTACTATGATTTTCTGACTTATTTTTGGATAATTGTTTTATGTCTTTTGAACAATTATCTAATAAATATAATTTGCCTAGATTTCATTTTTTAAAGATATTTACAGATTAGGAATTTCTTAAATACTGTACTTCCTACCTTTCCAAATCTTGAGTCTTCGGGTATTTTGGAGAATTTGTTAGAACTAAATCCTTCTCAGAGAGGTGTAATATCAAAACTTTATAATATAATTAGGAAAATACGTTCAGAGGCCTTTTATAAGATTAAAAATTATTGGGATAGAGAACTTAACCTTATTATCCCTATTGAAAATTGGGATAAAATTCTTCAATTAGTTAATTTATCATCTATATGTGCTAAACATTCATTAATACAGTTTAAAGTTGTGCACAGAGCTCATATGTCCAAGGATAAATTGGCTCGTTTTTACTCCCATATAAATCCCATGTGTGACAGATGTCATTCTGAGATAGCGTCTTTAACTTATATGTTTTGGTCATGCCCGCTTTTGAAAAAATATTGGAAAGACATTTTCGATATTATTTCCATGGTACTGAACATTGATTTACAACCTCATCCTATTACTGCAATTTTTGGTTTACCAATGATGGACTCAATCCATTTATCATCTTTTACTTGTCGAATGATTGCATTTCTTACATTAATGCCTAGAAGATCTATTTTGTTGAATTGGAAAGAAATTAATCCCCCTACCGTATTTCATTGGCTTTCTCAAACTATGTTATGACTAAATTTGGAGAAAATTAGAAGTGTTGTATTTGACCCTTCCATTAAATTTGAAAAGACATGGAGACCATTTATTCAAGAATCCCATCTATGCCAGCAGCTTTGTTGGATTTTAGCTGTGATACTTCATCCTTTAATTCTTCTAGGGTGAGAGGTGGGAAGTTGTTATTCCCGTTTGAGTGAGCTGACTCCATATCCTGATGTTGCTTTTTCTTTTGCCTCTGTTCTTCGTCATTTAGTCGACCATTTAGTATTAGTTGGTGGGCAACCTGACTGGGTGTTATGGCAGCAATTCTCTGTGGTGGTCTATTGTCTAACTTGAGTTTCTGAACAGTTGCCCATGCCTTCTTACTGTTGTTGGTAATGTCTGTGTTTTCTATTGGTTCCTGCCAATGCTGTTGTCTCTCTTGGCTCAGTAGGGACAGAACTGACTCTCCCATTTCAATTGTGTCTTGACCAAAGGGGTCTTGTTCATTTAAGTTGACATACTTATCATAATATCTAGCGTCATTTCTTCCTTACTCACCTTGCTATCTCGATAAACCTAGTCCTGTTCCTAGTATTTCAGTGTCTGTGTCTTGCATTTGGGTCGGCCATCAACGCCTACTTTTTAACACACAGAACAAAAGAACAGGAATAGTGAAGTTGTGTTCATAGACCATCAGAAAAGGCAAATGAAAATGGAGAGTAGAAGAATCACTAATTCTACCTGCTCTTTCAATTGTGCTTTGGACTTTAACCTCTGTCTGATCTGCAATGCGTAGTATATTTTAGGTTGCAAATGTCCTCTGTTTATGCATTATCCTGAATATTAGCTGAACTGAGGATATGAATTCTGATATTATAATAAAGAAAGCCAGGGTACTGTCAATGGTGAATTTCACCACCACCTTTAATGTGCCAACACAGATTTTGATCAAATTTTCAAGGTACAGAGTAGACAGAGAGGTAGAGAGCTAATGTGAGAGGCAAATGTGAGATAGAAATAGAGAGTGAAATCGAGATAAATAGATAGATAAATAGATATCTCTTTAGAATGCAGTAGTATTCATGGGTTCATTGTCCATTCAGAAATCTGATGGTGATGGGTTAAAAGATATTCCTGATTCATTGAGTATGTGCCTTCAGGCTCCTGTACCTCCTCCTGGATGGTAGGAATGTGAAGGGGGCATGTCCTGATTGATGGGGGGCTTTAATGATGGATGCCACCTTCCTGAGGTATCACCTTTTGAAGTTGTCCTCGATGCTAAGGAAGTTAGTTCTCATTCTGCCACACCCCCTTTCTCTCACTACCCGTTTCTAACCCCATTTCACTCAGGCTCCCTTTTTCTCACCCCTTTTTCTTTCAGGCTCCCTTTCTCTCATTTATCCCCCTCTTTCTCACCCTTTCTCTTTTCCTTCACTCACTTTCATTTACCCACATTTTCTCTCGCAGCCCTTCTCTCACCCCCCCGTGCCCCCCCCCAAATCATTGCCACTATCTCTCATCCACCTTTCCTCTCACCCATATTCTAGTTTCCTTTGTGGGCTGAAGGGCCTGTATTGTGCTGTATGTTTTCTATGTTTCCTTAGTTATCCAAGGCTGGCTCTCTCCACCCTTATGGTCCTTGCTTTCAACTGGAATATACTTTCTTTGAGCACAATGAAAAATCTCTTTGAAAGTCTTCCACTGTTCCTCAACTGTCTCACAATATAGCCTGTGTTACCAGTCTACACTACCCAAATCCTTCCTCATCCCATTGTAGTCTCCATTACTTAGGCATAATACACTGGTTTTCGATCGGACTATTGCATCCTTTTTAGAGCACAAAAACTGCTGGTATCAGCAGGAACATAAACATGTATCCTACAATAGTTTCAATAAGTACCTCAGTGATAATATTTGTATGTTTTATTTTTCCTTAAAGGGATTTAAGTGAAAATGCCATCACTACTGTCCAAAAAGGCAATTGGTTACCCTACAGATGGACAGAAAACTTGTAAGTTTTAAATTTATGTTTATATCCAAGCATCTCGTTTTGAACAGTGTAGTACCAGTGGTAGAAAGCAAATGCAACATTTGTGTGTAATAAACATGGTGTATTGATGAAAGATTTGGAGATGGAAATGTGGTCTTTGTTAATGTTCAGTGGAAATTGACTGGCTTGTACTCACAGGCTTATATGAGGCATCTTTATCATTGTTACATGGGCAAAGAAATGATGTGTATGCTATACAAAATCTGATTTTTAGACTACTATTATTAATTTATATTTCTATTAACAGATTGAACATGAAATTTGATTTTTTACAGATTTTTTCAAAATTTAGCAAGTCAAGTTTTTGAGAAAAACATGGAGAAAAGAATCTATACTTTTACTACTTCTTGTGTTTAGAGTTAATATGCCATCAATATATTTGACAAATAGCTAATCCATAAGATGTGGAACTGTACACAGAGAGTAAAAGCTAGAGAGGGGGAGGACGTTTTTGATTGTTCATGCACACCTGTCTGAGGGCATATATTACCAATTGTAAAAACCTCTGTATATTTGGTTTCCTTGGAATTGGAGATGTAGTGGTGAGTGCAAACAGTGACCAATGATTCATCATGCATAGAGCATTAACAACCACAGTCAAGATTTTCCTCCAAATTAGCTTCTGCAACTGTTTCAGAGGATGGAGTATAATTTAGCCATGGCATGCAGGGGCAATCAAGGGTCTTTTTCAAATGTTTAACTCGTTGTATTTTCCTTTACAATTAATTAGCAAAACTACTAGTAACTTGGATAACATGTAGATTTGGAACTGTTCTTTTGCAAAACAGACTCAGGAATTGTGAAATTCAGACTTAAGGATTATCGGCATTACCATTGATGTTTATGTTGAAAGATTGCTTTAAGAACGTGTAGCCAGGAATATATAGTGGAAGTGTACAGAGATGTTGTCTTGTACTATGTTAGGTACAAATGTAATGCAAAAATGTGGGTAAGAAGGCAAACAGTGCATTGACCTTCATCAACTGTGGGATTGAGCTTAAGAGCCAAGAGGTAATGTTACAGCTGTATAGGACCCTGGTCAGACTCCACTTGGAGAACTGTGTTCAGTTCTGGTCGCCTCACTACAGGAAGGATGTGGAAACTATTGCAAGGGTGCAGAGGAGATTTACAAGGATGTTGCCTGGATTGGGGAGCATGCCTTATGAGAATAGGTTGAGTGAAATTGGCCTTTTTTCCTTGGAGCGATGGAGGATGAGGGGTGACCTGATAGAGGTGTATAAGCTTTTGAGAGGCATTGATTATGTGGATAGTCAGAGGCTTTTTCCCAGGGCTGAAATGGTTAACATGAGAGGTGCTTGGAAGTAGGTACAGAGAGAATGTCATGGGTAAGTTTTTTACGCAGAGAGTGGTGAGTACATGGAATGGGCTGCCAGCAACTGTGTTGGAGGCAGATATGATAGGGTCTTCTATCAAGAAGTCTCTTAGGTACATGGAGCTTAGAAAAATAGAGGGCTCTGGGTAACTAGGTAATTTCTAAAGTAAGTTTATGTTTGGCACAGCATTGTGGGCTGAAAGGCCTGTATTGTGCTGCAGGTTTACTATATTTCTAATATCTAAACATATTCAGAAAATTATTTACAACTCTTATTTTAGTGATGACCTATGAGTGGACAGATATTTTTCCTCTACCTTGTTATCGTCAGGATCCCCATGTAGAAAAATTAATGTTTTATTGTGGCTAAAATTTGGACATCGATATATCCATGAATGTACTTCTTCATGTGGCAGCCACAAAATTATCCAGTTGATTTTTAAAAATCATTTTTCTCAGAAGCTGAAATTCCAATATAAATTAATATTCTAACTATTGAGCAAATTGTTGTAGAGACCTACATGGAAATCAACTTGTAAAGCTACAGAAGGATTCATTTGAAGGGCTCATCTTACTAAAGAAATTGTAAGTACAGTTGTCTGATTTTAATGTCATTTTCTGTACACTAGTGTATTACGGATTCTTCTGGAGGGGCCTGGAACTGAAAAACACTGAATTTTTGTTATTTCTAAATATAAGTTATTTATAAAATATTCAAAGGTAATACAAAACATTGAAGTCAATATTTTTATAATAAGTCATGTTAGTCTCGTTATTTTAAGTTAAAACATCATTAGAATATCATCTGTGCTGGATTTATACTGAAACCTGGATGTTGAATCAGCTGCAGTCTCATTCAGAAATTTCTCATATTCCACATGTTCATTAAGCAATCTTCTTTTACACAATGCTGTTTAATTTCACAGACTTCATTGACCATTTATCCAGTGATTACTTTTATAGATGCACCATAGAAATCATCCTGTCTGCATGCATGACAGCTTGTTATGGCAACTGCTCTGCTTGAGACCGCAAGAAACCGCAGAGTTGTGAACATGGTCCAGTCCATCACGCAATTTCACTCTTCCCACCACTGACTGTGTACATTTTGTGCTGCTTCGGGAAGAAGCCAAAATAATCAAGGACTCCTCCCATTTGAGTCATTCTCTCCTCTCCCCTCCCCCCAATTAAGCAGATAACACAGAAGCTTGAGTGCGTGTAACACGAGGCAGAAAGGCAGCTACTAACTCACTATTGTAAAACTCTTCAATGGGCCTTATGCACTATCGAACTCTCAATCTACCACATTAAGGTTCTTATTTGCCTACCTGCACTGAACACTATATTCTACATTCTGCTTTCCTTTAACATTAACATGATGTATATATTATACGGAATGATTTGTCTGGGTGGCATGCAATCAAAAGCTTTTCGATGTATCTTGATACTTGTGATGATAATAAACCAATTACCAATGACTTTTAGTACACCATAGCACACCACCTTCCTTCTGCACACCACAGCATTAAAAGGAGACAACAGTTCTTGGAGAGAACATAATAACATCTCAGAGAGTTATATAATGTTCATCAATGGAGCACTTTCAGATTTTAAGGGACAGTAATATTGAATGTTTTTGTCATTTCAACATAGGATTCTTTCTGGAAATGTCATCTCAAAAATTGCAGGGTTTACATTTCAAGCACTACCTTTCCTGGAGATTCTGTGAGTTCTAATATTAATTTAGAAAGTCTAATAATCAAATATAGAATTAAAAATTGTGATGTATGCATTATGATTTAAGTATACTGTTCCATTGCTGCTTTGTATGTTAATTAGGGCAATGGTTATCTTGAAATAATTTTGTTGATTTGCCTTTTACTGACTGAATGCAATGAAATTTTGATTCTATTGATACAGTAGTGTCTTTACAAAATATTTGTCATTATTTGCAAAATATAATTTGCAGAATATACTTGAGTGCCTTCTTGTAGTTGTTAAAATTAGAGATATCATTGCTAATGTGAAAATGGAAATTACAGAAAATACTCAGCCGCTCAGGCTGCATCTGTGGAGGAGAAACAGAGGCAGTGTTTGAGATTGAAGACCCTATATCATGATCTTTGACCTCAAATGTTAATTTAATTTCTCTTCCAACCTGATGAGTATTTCCAGAACTTCTGTTTTTATTTTCGATTTTCAACATTTGCAGTTTTATTTTGATTTTCAGTTACTTTCATCTGCTTGACATCTAGACCAAGGATGATAAAATTTAGAGGTTGAATAAAGTACTTTCCACTGTGCCTCATTAGAAAGTCTTAAATTCAGCTGGAGGTGTTTCCTTCTTACAGAGTTTTCCATTGTTATCGGACCAGGGTTGTCTTTACTTTAAGTAGTCTCCAGTTGAGAATGCCAGTCACATTTGGGGCACTGTGCTAGTGTGATGCTATTACTGTCTGAGGTGTCGGAGTACAGAATTCAATCTCGGTGTCCTCTGGAAGCAGTCTCTTTATATCCTCCACGTGTAATGTGCGGGCTTTGTCCAGGTGCTCCAGTTTCCTCCCACTGATAAAAACATATCAGCAGGTTAATTGGTCATTGTAAATTGTCCTGTGATTAGGTTAGGGCTAAATCAGGGAATGCTGGGCAGTGCAGCTTGATGGGCCAGAAGGGCTAATTCTGTGCTGTATCCCTCAGTGAAATATAAAACACAGCTGTTGCACACAGCGCAAAAGGGACCAAATCATTTCGAGAGCTAAGGCTCATTAAGGTATAATGAGTGCTCTACAGATGTTGAAACATGTTGTTTGCTAGATTCAAACTGAGCCAGTACCAGAAAGCCAGGAAGTAATTGTCCAGTGACAATTAGTAGAATAATCCCCTCTTCCTTATTCTACAAAAATAATGCAAAATGATTTTTTAGAGCCTCTTTCATCTTGAAACTGATGCGGCGCGCAAAATTTTCCCCTAAAATAGCAACCAGGGTTGAACCTCTGCATATTGAATTGAATTGAACTGGAATTGGATGGACTCCATCTAAATGTGCAATTTATAGTAAACAGTATGTACAACCAGTTAACATATAAAATACAGATGTGTCAGCATGAATTCACCAGTCTGATGGCCTGGTGGAAGAAGCTGTCACAGAGCCTGTTAGTCCTGGCATTTCCTGGATGGTAGCAGCTGGAACAATTTGTGGTTGGGGTGACTCGGGTCCCCAATGATCCTACGGGCCCTTTTAACACACCTGGCTCTGTAAATGTCCTGAACAGTGGGAAGTTCACATCTACAGATGCGCTGGCTTGTCCACACCACTCTCTGCAGGGTCCTGCAATTGAGGGAAGTACAGTTCCCATACCAGGCAGTGATGCAGCCAGTCAGGATGCTCTCAATTGTGCCTCTAGAGAAATTTCTTAGGATTTGAGGGTCCATACCAAACTTCTTCAACCATCTGAGGTGAAAGAGGTGCTGTTGTGCCTTTTTCACCACACAGCTAGTATGTACGGACCACGTGAGTTCCTCGGTAATGTTTATGCCTAGGAACTTGAAGGTCACCCTCTCAACCCCGGATCCATTGATGTCAATAGGAGTTAGCCTGTCTCCATTCCTCCTGTCAGTCCACAATCAGCTCCTTTGTTTTTATGACATTGAGGGAGAGGTTGTTTTCTTGACACCACTGTGTCAGGGTGATAACTTCATCTCTGTAGGCTGCCTTGTTATTATTTGAGATCAGGCCAATCAATGTAGTGTCGTCAGCAAATTTAATTAGCAGATTGGAGCTGTGGGTGGCGACACAGTCATGGGTATACAGAGAGTAAAGGAAGGGGCTTAGGACACAGTCCTGAAGGGCACCTGTTTGAGGGTCAGGTGGCAGAGGTGAGGAAGCCCATTCTTCCCACCTGCCAGCAATCTGACAGGAAGTCCAGGATCTAGCTGCACATGGCAGGGTGAAGGCCGAGGTCTTTGAGCTTCTTGTCGAGCCTGGAGGGAATTATGGTGTTGAATGCTGAACTGTAGTCCAAGAACAGCATCCTCACATAAGCATCCTTCTCCAGGTGTGTAAGAATGGTGTGTAGAGCTGTGGCTATTGTGTCATCTGTCGATCAGTTGTGTTTGTGAATTGTAGGGGGTCCAGTGTGGGTGGTAGCATGCTGGGGATGTAGTCCTTGACTAGTCTGTCAAAGCATTTGCTTATTATTGAAGTGAGTGCAACAGAACGCCACATAATTGAGTCCATCACCTGAATAGGGCAATAAGTGACCCAGCTGTAGAAGGGGCAGCAGTATAGTACTGATGTTAATAGAAAACTAAGTTTACCTACTTGATTTTGCCGCAGTTTCCACCTGGATAAAGTTAAATGTCAGAAATTTAAAATGGTTATTTTTGTTATACTTACTCAGAACAAAGATAAAATGGCACAAATTAATATTGAATCAAAACAACCAGAAGAGAAAAGAACCTTTTGTAAAATTAATTCACATGGATTGAATTTACATAAGGTGTAAAAGGACAGCTTGTTTTGTGGTGTTTTTATTATATTTAAAAATAGAATACTAACTTGTATCAGCAAGTTCTTTCAAATATTCAATAAATTAAAGTTAATTTATTTTCTGGTTATTGTATAGTGATCTTTCTGACAATAAGTTAACAGCACTACTTGATGGAACATTCAAATCTTGGCATGGATTACGTTTCTTTAGGAAATTGTAAGTGTAACATAAATATTCCAATCATTTCTCCAGCAGTAGTCATTCTGAATGAAATAATCAGCATTTACACATATAAAATTACTGTGTTAGTGACAAAGAAACTATTCATCTTTTACAGTTCTTCAATTATTTGGAAGCTTTTCTTGCATTTTTCTTTTGTTTAACAGGAACTTGAACTCAAACCCATTAGAATTAATAGAGAATGATGCATTTGATAAATTACCTTCTTTGCAGTACCTGTGAGTATACAGAGATGAAGTAGAAAGAGTATATCATAACCGGGTTTATTATCACTGACATACGTTGTGAATTTTGTTGTTTTGGGACAGCAGTACAGTATAATCATTAAAATTGCCATGTTACCATAAGAAATATATAAAATATAAATAGTGCAAAAAGAACAGAATAGTGAAGTACGTAGTGTACATGAGTTCAAGGATCATTCAGAAATCTGATGGTGGAGGAGAAGCTGTTCCTAAAATGTTAAGTATGCGTTCTCAGGCTCCTGTACCTCCTCCTTAATGGTGGTAATGAGAAGAAGCTATGTCCTGGATGGTGAGAGTCCTTGCTGATGGATGTGCCTTTTTGAGCCATTTCCTTTTGAAGGTGTCCTCAATGGTGGGGAGGCTGGTACCCATAATGGAGCTGGCTGACTCAGCAACCCTCTGCAACCTCTTTTTGATGCTATGCATTGGAGCCTCCATATCAGGGTTTGATGCAAGCAATCAGAATCCTCGCTGTAGTACACGTTCAGAAATTAGCTAGAATCTTGGTGACATTGTCAGGACTAGGCCAGTGATGAGAGTAGAAGTGACAGGCTTTTGCTCATTCAGGCTTCGTGGAAGTGGGCTTTACTGAGGAAAGTGGGTAAGTGGACTTCATTGTTGGATTTTCTTTGCATTTTTTTTAAGGAATAGTGAGCATGTCGGTAGGGTTAGTTCTTTGCTCTGAGTGTCAGATGTGGGAATCCTGGGAATCTTCCCATCTCCCAGATGGCCACATCTGCGTCAGGTCACCGAGATGCAGCTCCTGAGAGACCGTCTTAGGGATTTGGAGCTGCGGCTCGATGACCTACAGCTTATTAGGGAGAGTGATAGATAGGAGCTACAGGGAGTTAGTCACCCCGAGGCTGCACGAGTTAGACAAGTGGGTGACGGTCAGGGAAGGGAAGGGAAGAGCTCAGATAGTAGAGACAACCCCTGTGGCCATCCCCCTTAGTAATTGTTATTGTGTTTTGGGTGCTGATGGTGGGGGTGGATATGACAGAGGACGACCTCAATAATCAGGTCTCTGGCACTGAGTCTGGTTCCGTGGTTCAGAAGGGAAAGAGGAAGATGAGGAATGCGGTAGTCATAGGGGATCCCATAGTGAGGGGAACAGACAGGAGGTTCTGTCAGCCTGATAGAGATACCCGCATGGTGTGTTGCCTCCCAGGTGCCAGGGTACTGGATGTCTCGGATTGGGTGCAGAGTATTCTGAAGGGAGGGGGTGGACAGCCAGAAGTCTTGATACACTTTGGTACCAATGACATAAGCAGAAAAAAGGGAGGAGGTCCTGAAGAGAGAATTCAGGGAATTATGTAGGAAGCTGAAAGGCAGGACCTCTAGGGTAGTAATCTCAGTATTGCTGCCTGTGCCAAGTGCTAGCGAGTGCAAGAATAGCATGTTCAGGCATATTAATGTGTGGCTGAGAGACTGGTGTAGGGGGCAGGGATTCAGATTCCTGGATCACTGGGGCCCCTTCTGGGAGAGATACGACCTGTACAAAAAGGACGGGTTATACCTGAACCCAAAGGGGTCCAGTATCCTAGCGGGCACATTTAATAGAGCTGTTAGGGAGGGTTTAAACTCATTTGGCGGGGGATAGGAACCGGAGTAATAAGGCTGAGGAAGGGGAAAACAGAAATAAATCAAAGATAGCATGCAACAGAGATTATAGAAAGAACAGGCAGGAGATGAGGCTTAATCACAGCCAGTGGCATGAGTTACAAGGCAATAGAGGCATGGTGCAGTTAAAACAGAAAGCAACAAATATTGGACTGAGAGTGTTGTATTTGAAAGCACGTAAGTGAGAGAGATCAGATAAGACTTGTTCAGGCTGACAGGAAGTCAACAGTAATTCAAATAACCATGTGTTACAACAGTGGTGTGTCGAAAAGCATCTCTGACCACACAACACATTGAGCTTTAAAGTGGATGGGCTACAGTAACAGACCACACTGGGTTCCAATTCTGTTCCAATAAAGTGACCACTGAGTGTATATCCCAGGAAATTGCAAGGAAATGGGTGACAGTAGATTTGTAAATTTCCCCTACAAATAGCATGAGGTGCAATAGAACAGTGTAATTGTGTGATTTAACAATCCAAAGCAGTATTAACTCAATTTAAAGCAGATAGCATTGGCTCAGACAGGTAGTGGGTGCTGGAATAGGGAGGGGTCTTATGGCCTAACCAATGCGAGGATTTTATATTCTGTTGTGTCTGCATCTCGTGACACTGAGATTCATTGCATTTCGTGAAGATACTTCTCCTTCCACAGAGTAAGTATAAGCTGATTTAAATGAAACGGAAAGAATAGAAAATGCTGGAAGAGTTCAGCAGTCAAACAACACCTGTGAAAAGAGAAACCAGTTAATGTTTCAGGTCAAGGATTCAAAGGAAAGGTTAAGCAGATTGGCCCTGATATTCATTGGTGATTAGAAGAATGAGAGATGATCCTGTTGAGGCAAATAAGGTTCTGAAGTGGATTGTTAAGTTTGTTGAGGATATAGGGCATGGTTTCAGAGTAAAGTGACATCCATTTCACATGCAAAAGAGGGATTTCCTCTCAGCTGTTTGTGGCTCAGGAGCTCTCTGTATCGGACTGCTGAATAGGCAGAATCATTGAAGGTATTCCATGATGAGAAACACCAATTATTGTTCTATAAGGGTATTATTGGTCATGGGAAACAGCAGGATGGTGATGCGTAACCCACGATTAGATGAGCCATAAATTAATTGAATAGCAGAGCATGTTTGAGAGGCTATGTGGCCCAGTCTTGTTCTTGCTTAAGTTGTTAATGGGCAAGGTTATTAATGCGCTGGCAAATGTCATTACTGAGATCAGTGACCACACACACAAGCAGATTTGCTAAGATAAAATTTCTGAATCTGATCTTACACAACTGTCTTCCTAAAACTTCACTAAGTGAAATTGCAAGTTTTTCTCTGAGAATTGCTTCTTTCCTCCATTAACAGCAGTAAGCTATACTCCATCTCATATTAGTACTGTAATGCCATATTCTGCACTTCCTACTGTTCTCCATGACTGTCTTTACCTCCTGACAACCCTGCGAACTGTCATGCATCAGCACAATTATCACCTACAAACTATCTTTCTAGCCATCCACTGACATACTCCTTTACTGGGATGTGGACAAGGGTGGTAAAAGAAATAAAGGACAGGAACAAATGATGCATTAATTGAAGTACTTAACCTAATCTAGGAACGAAGTATGGGTACTGTGAAGTGGGTCGCAAAGAGGGCATCATTAGTGGTTAGACTTGGAAAAGGTGGTTACTTGTTTTTCTTTCACTCTACCCCTTAAAATTTCATGCTCCAAACCAGATGGCAACTCATCTGTGTCTGATAATTCTTCACATTGAAACCTGAGTCTTTGTCATCTATTCTTTTTCAGAGCAATAAAGAGCAGAGCCAACAGAGGTTGAGAAATTTACAGAAGGATAGCACTGTATCATTCCACTGTACTCTAGGAAGCACCAACTCAGATGCAAGCATTATTGATACATTAGTGGGGAGATTAGCAGCATCTGCACTGGGGAAGCACTAAGCTCTAGTGCATTGGATCATGAGCAAATGAATAGTCCAAAAAGCTAAATGAAGACCAGAATTTGCAGTGGTCATTCAAAGACTACTTACACATATTCCCTGTTATTAGCTCTGAGCTGCTTGCCAAAGAGCTTGTACATAATTCCACAGAAAGTATTCTAGCTTTAGCTTGTGTCAGTTATGAGATTTCACAGTTGTCCATGGAGCAGTTGGTCAGTTCAATAGTTAGAATTGGAGCCCCAGGTGAAAACTCTGAGAGCCCATCATTGGTATTGTGGCTACAGTTTGTAGTGTTTCCACAATTTCAGAATCAGGTTTATTATCACCGGCATGTGTCATGAAATGTGTTAACTTAGCAGCAGCAGTTCAATGCAATACATAATATAGAAGAAAAATGTTACGTACCCCATAATGGGTTAAAAGGACCAGCAGTGATGGAACACACCTGGAGTCTGAGTCTTCTGTTATCAAACTATTTTATTAGTAATTACGTGATAAAGTGATATAACACAAGATAAGACAAACAGGTTAGCAGAGTTTATGCATATATAAGCGAGTAAATGAAGTTCCCAAACTTCTCCAAACTCAGGTGGTAAATGATAGTCTTACGATAGTATCGGTATGAAGTCAGATCAGTTCGTGATATTGAGTTGAGTAGATTGAGGAGAGCGAGAGAGAGGTGACTTGTATTCCCAGTGCACTGATGCTGTCGAATCTTCCCGTTGTCCTCCGAATTCTCTGTTAAAGTCACCGACTGTGAGCACACAAAAGAGAGTGCCGTTTTCACATGGTAAAGCTATCAACCCATGCAAGGGTTAAACACATCGATATCTGTCCACTGGTCACCCTTTTTCCACACTGAGAAAAACCCACCCTTGTCATGGGCACACAAATTTCATCCAGTGTCCATTTCGTCAGTGTCTTCTGTGCGCCTGATTACAAAGCCAGTTGACCTTGTAGATATTCCACAGCTGCTGAACACCAGCTGTCCATCATATAGCTCTGCCCTTCAGTTTCCAAGGCAACTCACGAGCTGTTCCTCTCCCTCTCCCCCCCACATATGCACTCTCTCTTTTTAAAGGAACAGTCCATATTGAATAAAACTTCAGATCTTGTCACAAGAAGAAAAAAATAATAAATAAAGCAATTACAGTATACATATATTGAATAGATTGAAAATCATGCAAAAACAGAAATAACATATATTTTAAAAAGTGAGGTGGTGTTCAAAGGTTCAATGACCATTTAAAAATCGGATGGCAGAGGGGAAGAAGCTGTTCCTGGATCGCTGAGTGTGTGTCTTCAGGCTTCTGTACCTCCTACCTGATGGTAACAGTGAGAAAAGAGCATGCCCTGGACACTGGAGGTCCTTAATAATGGACGTTGCCTTTCTGAATCACTGTTCCTTGAAGCAGTCCTGGGTACTTGGTAGGCTAGTACCCAAGATAGAACCGACCAAAATTTTTGGTCCTGTGCTGTAGCACCCCCGCCTCTCCATACCAGACAGTGATGCCAGCCTGTCAGAATGCTCTCCTCAGTATATCTACAGAAGTTTTTGAGTGTATTTGTTGCCATATCAAATCTCTTCAAATTCCTAATGAAGTATAGTTGCCGTCTTGCCTTCTTTATAACTGCATTGATATGTTGGGACCAGTTTAGGTCCTCAGAGATCTTGACACCCAGGAACTTAAAACTGTTCACTCGCTCCACTTCTGATCTCTCTATGAGGATTGGTATGTTTTTGAAGTCCACAACCAGCTCTTTTGCCTTACTGATGTTGAGTGCAAGGTTGTTGTTGTGACACCACTTCACTTGTTGGCATATCTCGCTCCTGTACGCCCTCTCGTCTCCATCTCAGATTCTACCAACAATGGTTGTATCATCAACAAATTTATAGATGGCATTTGAGCTATGCCAAGCCACACAGTCATGGGTATATAGAGAGTAGAGCAGTGGTCTAAGCACACAGCCCTGAGGTGCACCGGTGTTGATCGTCAGCAAAGAGGAGATGTTATCACCAATCCGCAGAGATAGTGGTCTTGCGGTTAGGAAGTCGAGGATCCAATTACAGAGGGAGGTACAGAGGCCCAGGCTCTGCAACTTCTCAATCAGGATTGTGGGAAGCATGGTACTAAATGCTGAGCTATAGTGAGTGAACAGCATCCTGACATAGGTGTTTGTGTTGTCCATCTGCCGTTGACCTATTGTGGCAATAGGCAAATTGCAGTGGGTCCAGGTCCTTGCTGAGGCAGGAGTTCAGTCTAGTCATGACCAACCTCTCAAAGCATTTCATCACTGTAGATGTGAGTGCTACTGGGCGATAGTCATTAAGGCAGCCCACATTATTCTTCTTAGGCACTGGTATAATTGTTGCCTTTTTGAAGCAAGTGGGAACTTCCGCCCATAGCAGTGAGAGATTGAAAATATCCTTGAATACTCCCACCACTTGGTTGGCGCAGGTATTCAGAGTCTTACCAGATACTCTATTGGGACCTTCCACCTTGCGAGGGTACATCCCTTTAAAGACAGCCTAACATTGGCCTCTGGGCAGAGATCACAGGGTCATCAGTTGCAGCAGGGATCTTCACAGTTGTAGTTGTATTTTTCCTTTCAAAGCGGGCATAGAAGGTGTTGAGTTAATCTGGTAGTGAAACATTGCTGTCATTCATGCTATTGGGTTTTGCTTTGTAGGAAGTAATGTCTTGCAAACCCTGCCAGAGTTGTCGTACATCCGATGTTGCCTCCAACTTCATTCAAAATTGTCTCTTTACCCTTGAATTGGCCCTCTGCAAATCATACCTGGTTTTCTGGTACAGACCTGGGTCACCAGACTTGAATGCTATACATCTGGCCTTCAGCAGAGAATGTACCTCCTGGTTCATCCACGGCTTTTAATGTGGGAGTGTACAGCAAGTCTTTGTATGCACACTCTCATTCACGCAGATTTTAATGAAGTTGGTAAGAACTGCAGCATACTCATCCAGGTTTGAAGATGAATCCCTGAATACAGTCTAGTCCACCAATTCAAAGCAGTCCTGTAGGCACTCCTGTGCTTCCCTTGTCCAAACCTTCTTGGTCCTCACTGCTGGTGCTTCAGTCTTCAGTCTCTGCCTATACTCAGGGAGTAGAAGTACAGCTAGGTAATCAGACTTCCCGAAGTGAGGGTGTGACATAGCACGGTAGGCATTCTTGATGGGCTTGTAAGAGTGATCCAGTCTGTTGTTTCCTCTGGTATTACAAGTGATCTGTTGATGGTAATTGTTTACTGATTTTTTTCAGACTGGCCTGGTTAAAATCCCCCAAAACAATAGTGAAGGCATTAGGGTGCACTGTTTCATGCCTCCTATGAGTGATTTTTAGAGAACCACTGCTCTAAATTTCTCCTTCTATGAGTGATTTTTGGAGCACCGCTGCTTTGCTTCTGTGGAGATGCAAGGCAAAGTGAGAGGCTATGAGTAACCTTCTCAGGTTCAATGCCCTTCTCTGTTCCCTTGCACCCTTACTGGAATCAGACATTGTTTTATTGGCCCTACATGTTATCAGGTGGCCCAGGCTGATGCTGAGGCACAGCAATCTACAAATGGCCCTGAAGGCCTAGCACTGTGAGGCTGCCTACCACAGCCTCAGAATTGCACCTGTTGGATGATTATTAGCCTTGAATTCCGAAAAGCTCCAGCGAAAATTGACACATCTAAAATAGGTCAACATGTATGGAGGCTCAGTGCAAAGAGAATATGAAGAATGATATAAATTTAAGATAATATATCCTGGCAGTGGGTTTGCTGATCCTGTGTTAACCCCTTATTCCTTGATTCTCTTAAAGTCTAAAATATTGATCTCTCTCTTAGATACTCAACAATTGAGCCTTTACTTCTTTCTTGGGTAGTGACTTGCAGTGTTTCCTCTGGGTGAGGATGTTTATTGTTATCTTGACCCTGAATGGTTCCTGCTTATTTCAAGCGTGATCCTTAATTCTAGGTCAATTCTAGGTACCTGAATGTGTGATGGTATCCTGTCATGTTAGTCCAATAGAGCTGGGTGGATGCATGTGCTTGAATTCACGATCTTTACTGTGTTTGCATGGGATAGAGGAATAATACACAGAGGATAAACATTTATTTGATCATCTGACCTGTGCTAATTAAGTTATAGAGTAGTATTTGAAAAGTAAATCATAGTTATAGCAAAAATATTTTAATGTATTTTTTACTTAATAATCATGTAATCTTACCTTCTTAAACAACTTCATTTTCAGTGACTTAAGTGGAACCAAGCTCTCTGTTCAAACGATGTACCCAGCTTTTATGGCAGTCCCAAACATTGTACAACTGTGAGTCTTCTTCCATTCTCTGCAAGGGTGCATAATTTACATTTCTTTGCCATTATTTGATTATGACCCTATGATATTTCATTACTTTTATAGTGATTTGCCGGATGGAGTGAGGTGCTGCCTTTGCTATGTTGCCCGAACTGTTGAAATTCTCTTCAAGACTGTGAAGTTAGATTGTCCAAATCGATGTGCTAGTGACACCTCATGTGGTAAGTTGTGTCTCCCTGTATAGAGAAAATGCAATTGTATTCATAAACAGGTGTTAGGGAGTACTCGGGTCAAGATAGCACCAAGCTGTGATGTTTGTTGAGGCCATGGCTTAGACTTAGTTGTTTTTTAGGTTTGTAGTATGGTTTTAGGAGACAGTGCAGGGAGTTAGGGATCAGGTTAGGGTTTAGGAACAGGGATAAATGTGAGGTTGAGGTCAGGGGTAGTGTCCTTGTTGGAGTGCTCTGTGGTTGAAGACCAGGAATCCTCAGAAGTCAGGTAAGTAGGCATGGAGGACAGAGATTAGTGATCCCTGTGGTCAAGGTTATGTGGCCACGCCGTGCCTAATACGTACATTTGACACAGAAGTATAGATACAGTGGACACCCAATACCTTTTCCCAGGTTGACAAAAGCTAATACAAGAGGACAAGGTGATTGTACAGGAGTATAGAGGGGATGTTAGAGGTACTGTAGCTTTTTACTTAGAGTGGTGGATGCATGGAACATGCTGTCACGGGTTGTGGTAGAGGGAGATATAGTAGGGACTTTTAAAAATCTCTTAGGCATATGAATTAATGTTGTTAAAATGTATATCCTTCCTAAATCTTTATACTTATTTGAATCTTTACCAATTTTTATTTCTAAAGCTTTTTTTGATTTGTTAGATTCTATTATTTCGCCCTATCTATGGAAGGGCAAACATAAAGCTCATCTTCAAAATCAAAAAGGGTAGGTGGTATGGCCTTGCCCAATTTTCGTTTATGTTACTGGGCAGCCAACATACGTTGTCTTATCTTTTCGTATTACTTTTATAATCAGTCGGACTGCCCAATATGGGTGGCAATGGAGTTGAACTCTAGTAAGAATCTCTCAATCTCACTTCCTTGCCATTTGTCTAAATCAATTGTTAATCTGGTTATCAGACACACTCTGAGAATATGGGCTTAGTTCAGAAAATATAATGGGCTTCACGGTTTCTGTCTCTCCAGTCCTATTCTACATAATCATCTTTTTCAGCCTTTTATGTAGGATTTAACATTTCTAGACTGGCACAAAAAGGGCATTAGGTGCTTTGAAGATCTTTTCATAGATAAGCACTTTGCAACTTTTGAACAATTGTCTGTAAAGTTTGGCCTACCTAACACTCATTTCTTTAGATATCTCCAAATTAGACATTTTATCAACCCTTTAATACCAAACTTTCCTGAGGTACCCATTAAAAATGATGTAGATTTGTTTCTTTGTATAAATCCATTGGGTAAAGGTTGAATTTCTACTATTCAAGATATGTTAACAATGTTGAGGTGAGCCCCCTTTGACAAAATTAAAACTGCCTGGGAGCATGACTTAAATTTTTCTTTGTCCAACAAGGTTTGGGATTCAATTCCCAAGTCAGTTAATTCAACTTCTCTATGTGCTCGCCACTGCCTTTTGCAGTTCAAGGTGGTACATAGGGCTCATATGTCTAAAACTAAATTATCACGGTTCTATCCTGATATTAGTCCCTGTTGCGATGTGTAAAGGGGGCGAGGCTTCCCTTATTCATATGTATTGGGCTTGTCCTAGCTTCAAGAAATACTGAAGAGATTTTTTTTTAACTTTATCTCATATACTTAGTTGCTATTTGGAACCTAACCCTCTTATTGCACTTTTCAGTACTTCGGGAGAAGTTGACATGCATTTGACTCCAAATAAACATTGTACATTGTCTTTCACCTCTCTTTTGGCCAGACATGCAGTCCTTCTTAGGTGGCGAGATGCTGTCCCACCCACTCATGCTCAATGGCTCAGAGATATTATGTCCTGCTTAGACCTTGAAAAGATTCATTATTCACTTCTTAATTCAGGCATAAAGTTCCAAAATATGTGGGGTCCTTTTCTTTAATAATTTCATAATTCCCATTTAGATTAAGGGTGCATCCCTCCCTTTTTCTTTTGCATTTAAATCCTTTACTTCCAGCTTCTTACGGTTAAGAGTTATGGTTTTTTTTTTGATGTGTAAACATAGATGAGGTAGGCAATATGCCTTCTTTTTATAAATACAGCTCCGTGGTGATAAAGTTCTGGTTAACTTTTTTATATATCGTAAGGTTGGCTTGGAGTTGGGTAGTGGGAGGGTTGGGTGGTAACTAACTTTATATGATTCTACTATGGGTGCTTTCCTTAACTGTTATGAACTGTACTTCTGATATGTTTGTTTTGCACTGTATAAACCTTTTTACTGTTTTTTTGTTTTGTTGCATTCTAAAAGCTCATTAAAAATTAATTTTAAAAAATAGGCATATGAATGAAAGAAAAATAGAGGGTTATGTTGAAGGGAAGGGTTAGATTGATCTTGGAGAAGGTTAAAAGATTGGGACAACATTGTGAGCTGAAGAGCCTGTACTCTGCTGTAATCTTCTATGTTCAAACCAGTGGGATTTGTGAACAATGGAAAAGCAAATTAATAGAGTTTTACTGTACTTTTAAAATAAAATTCTTCAACTATTTGAAATTGATAGTGAAGTTGTTTCCTGCTAATTTTCAGTTGACAAAGAACCCCATTGCTGTTCATGCAAAACACTGGCTTTTTAATTTTATCTAGAAAAATATGTTTCAGCAAAAATGATTATTTATCGAGATGGTTCTTAAAAAGAAAAAAATGTTTAAATTCTATGAAACCAGCAATCAATATATTGCTCCATTCATTATCTTAAATTCCAAAAGGTTTGATTACCTTCCTATCACAAGCAAGAGAAAACCTGCAAATCCAAGCAATACACACAAAATGCTGGAGGAACTCAGCAGGTCAGGCAGCATCTATGGAAAAAAGTACAGTCAACATTTCAGGCTGAGACCCTTCAGTAGGAAGGGTCCTGATGAAGGGTCTTGGCCCGAAACTTCGACTGCATTCTTTTCCATGGATGCTCCCTGGCCTGCTGAGTTGCTCTAGTATTTTGTGTGTGGCACTGTTACCTTCCTATTATGTTTTCTCATTATATGTGACATTTATTCACAATTCATCAACTTCTATCCTTTAACTGTTTTCCTGTAAATTAGCATATTGTCATCCATATTTATTTCTGTCACAAATTTAGTTTAGAGATGAATTACTGCCCTTTGACACTTCCTATTCTTTACAATGGGGTAATAATAATATTTTCTTCCTATTCTGTCACTTAACCTAAAAGTGCCTTAGACATCATTCCCCTGTGTGGCCTTCAATGTACCCTCTAAGGTGTGTACGTGTACGCACGCACACATATTTTACTACCAGCGGAAAAGGAAATTTAAACTACTCACAAAAAGGCTATCACCCTCTTCCTGATTGGTATGTTAAGTATTTTTCTTGTCAGAGAGTTGCCATCTGGCCTCAGCAAGGTAGAAGTCAGTCTGCCAGATGACGACAGCATCCCAATGTGGGTCTGATGGTGAGATGAGGATTAATGCAGAGAGAGTGGAGAGCGGCGCGTTCAGAGGGAGTGAGGTTGGAATTGGAGAAAGGAGCGTTAAAGTTGAGATTTCTCGAACCTTACCTGCTCAGCACCTCCCTCTGGTGCTCCTCCCGTTCTTCCATGATCTTCTACTATCAGATTCCCCCTACTCCAGCCCTTTATCTCTTTCACCAATCAACTTCCCAGCTCTTTACTTCATCTCCCCCTTGGTTTCATCTATCACCTACCACCTTGTACGTCTTCCTGCCCTCCTCTCACCTTCTTAGTCTGACTTCTCCCCCCTCCTTTTCAGTTTTAAAGAAGGGTGTCAGCTTGAAACATCAACTGTTTACTCTATTCCATAGATGCTTCCTAACCTGCTGAGTTTCTCCATCAATTTGTGCGTATAGCTTTGGATTTCCAGCACTGCAGATTTTCTTGTGTTTGTCACACTGAGTGTATTGTGTAATTATTTCTTCTTGCCAAAATACACTGATATTTGTAGTTATCATCTAAGGTGAAAGTGTAAAATTAGTATTTTCCTTAGTGTTTGGAAGAAAGTATGATGAAGTTTGAAAGATAAAGTATGAAATTCACTGAAGGTTTGACATATTAGATATTGAGAAGCTGTTTGCCCTACCAGAAAGTTTCAGAAGTACATTGTGTTGTTTTAGAATAAAGGGATAAACCATTTGACTGGAATAAAGAGGAATTAGTTTTTTCAGAGTTCAGAAAATTTAAACAGCACTACTCCAAAAGATTGTGTACACACAGTTGTTGGGAGAATTCAAGATCAGTAGATTCTGGGTTGTAAAATAATTCAAAAGATATGTGAAAGGGGGAAATAATTGTAAATAAAGTGAATACAATGGAGCGACCTTTTTAAAATAGAACAGAAAATAACGAGAATTGTTGTTAATTCGGAATTCATTTTTATTTGCATTTCAGATGAAAGTGAAACTATTCTGATGATTAACGGGACTGTGCTAAGATCTCAGATATCCTTAAAGAACCAAGGAGTATTGGAATCATTCCTAAATCAAAACACTGATACCAGTGCAAATTTGTCCTATACAAATTCATTCGCAAGATCTTCCAAAGTAGGTTTGCTTCATCAAATTGAAGAAAATGAAAAGAACATCTATGTTGGAAATCATTTAGATCCTCATCAGGCTGCTACAAAAGCAAAGAGTGTGCCTCATTCAAGTAGAATTAGACAAAGACCGTCCTTTGAAAGCGACTTGAGATTTATTCCACAATATGGCAGAGCAGACAATCTTCAATTGAACATTGATGGAAGAATACGTAGAAGTCATATTCCTCTGGGTAATATTGTTTCTGGAAAAAAGCCATTGCATCACTTATACTTTGCTCTAAGTGATTCTTATAACCATGCTCTTCCTGTGGAAGCAAGTTCCAAATTTAATACCCAGGATAAAGATTTTAATTTCAAAAAACACAAAGTGATAAAAAGAGTTAAAAAGGAACTTGCATCAGAACAGCAAGCAAATAACAGAAAGGAAGTGAAATTAAGTACAGTTGAAATCTCAGAAACAACTACAGAACAACCCAAAATCATATATGAACTTGAATCAGTTTACCCAGATGTTGTGGAACTTGTTATTTCAACCCCTGCAGAGCCAGAAACAAAAGCTACGGTGAATGATTCACAGGAGAATATTATTGTATATGAATTAACCAGTTCTCCTAAAGTAATAAAATTACAGCCTGAAGAAATCTTTGAAGTGCAAAGTAATGTTTCCAAAAGCTCTGAAAAAGCTGAACAAAAATCTCTTCTAAGGCAAGCACCCATTCTGGAACATTTCAGTAGAACTCTTCAACAGATTGAGCTAGTTCATCCTGGTGACAATGAAGTTGTAAATAGTTCAAGTGAATCTTGGCACAAGCCTCTAGGTGAGTTCCTGGATAATGCTGTGCAGAAAAATGTTGATATAAGTTTCAGTCCAACTCCTTTAACAGAGACCACCAAAAAACGTTCTCAAGTTGAACTTGTCAATCTATTCAAAGAACGATATAGGAAATACAAAGAGGGTAATTACCCCCAACAGCAAAATGAAGACACCAGGTCTGAACAACAGACAACCACCTACCCATACATAGACATACATAAAAGTAATAAAGATTTATTTCCCCCAGTGCACTCCAAGAAAACAGTCAAAGAATCAGTTAAGACTTCTTCATCAAATAATTCTAAAATCAAAATGGTTGTTGATGATATGTTTGAGGCTAAACTTAATGAAGCAGTACAAGCTGTAGAACCCAACAAGGATATACAAAGATTTTTTGCTCATCTGATAAGAATAATTAATATAGATTGTCTGAAACCTGAATTAGAAGCTGCTTGTACAAACCTTCTTATCAAAATAGGAAACCTAATGAAGGAGTATGAAGGAATAAAGTATTTACCTGAACAAGGGAATTGGAATCCTTCAGTTTTGCGTCCAGATGAAAACGGAGAAGGAGATGTCAAAAAACCAGAGATATTCCCTCCACCTATATCGCGACCAGAACAAAAGCTGAAAGAGCACAAAGGACGTGATGGAGCAAAAATAACGTATGTACCAAACTATTCTGAAGTACATGCAGAACAACCAAAGGTAATTTTATATTCTTTCAAAGTTCTCTAGAATTTATCAGTGGGCATTTATATACTTAATACTTTGATCTAATCTCTGATTTCTGCTGTGCAGTTGTAGCTTTACTGTTTAATTCAAATTTCATTTCTTCTTGCTGTTTCCTTTGAAATTATTATTTTTATGTAAGGTTTTACCTCTATTTCAAGTAACTACTGTATTTTACTTAACTTCAGTAGCCTTTATAAGCAAATCCCATATTCCTGTGAACATATAAGAAATAGATGTTTTACTACACAACTATTATTAGCCAAATTTTTGAATATGCTGCATACTGTACTTCTTGACCACTAATTTCATTACCTGTTGTCATAGGTTTTGATTATGTTATGTAAACATTTCTACCAGAAACTAACTATATCAGTATTTTGTAATGGAACTTTTACTGTTGGTTCTTAACGGTCATCGTGTTGCTCGAGCAGGGGTTCTCAACCTTTTTTATGCCATGGACCAGTACCATTATGCAAAGGGTAATACAGTCATAGAGAAGTGCAGTACAGAAACAGGCCCTTTGCCCCATCTAGTCAGTGCTGAGCCATTTAAACTGCCTATTCCCATTGACCTGCACTGGGATCATAGCCCTCCATACCCCTACCGTCGATGTACCTATCCAAACTTCTCTTAAACATTGAAATCGAGCTCGCATTGCCCACTTGTGCTGGCAGCTCATTCCACATATTACGGCTCTCTTAGACAATAACTTTCCCCTCACATTCTTCCTCAAGGTTCTCCCTCAGTTCCAGCTCCAACTCCTTAATGTGGATTGTTCAAAGTTATAGCTCGATGCACTTCTCGTAGTTGTAGTCATCAGGGACACTGGACAGGTCTCCCTGTCCTCCCACATCCCAAAGATTATCATTCAACTCTCCTGCCTAGCATCTCTCCTGTCCTAACTGATGTAAGGGAGGGGAAAAAATTCTACCTAGAGCTTTTCTTTTTTGCCTTCTCTGACTGAGGCTTCTGTTTGCTTCAAGATCACGACTGTAATTACTCTGTCCGCTCCTATTATGGCTGCTGCACTTGCCGCTGCCCTTACTTTAACTTGTTCTTTCTGATCAGTCCCAAATGCTGCTTCGTCGCTGGTCAGAGCTCCAACAAAATGCTGCGAGTTGCTTCCTTTTATACTCTGTCAGTGGACCTGAGTGAAATTCCTTCTCTCAAACTTCTGACCTCCTGATTGTTTGCTGGTCTGAGCTACGTGGACCTCAGGTTGGGAACCCTTGAGCGAGAGGCTTTTCAGCATGGAAGCATTGTCACAGCTTAGAATCAGGCTTATTATCACTAACATATGTTGTGAAGCTTTCTGTTCTGTGGTACCAGTACAGTACAGCACATAAAATATTACATAAGTTAAAAACAATTTTTTTTAGAAAATAATAAATACATACATACTGCGATGCGAAAGGCTGGGTAGTGTTCATGGACTGTTCAGAAATCTGATAGCAGGAGGGAAGAAGCTGTTCCTAAAATTTTGAGTTGGTTGTACTGAGAAGATCCCCAATCTTCTCATGTATTCTTTAGCTTCCAGCAAAAATCTTTAGTTATCCACCAAAAATGTAATTTAAACCTGATTCTTCCCATTTTATTTGGCTGCTTCTACCACCTTGCCATGACCATCTCACATCCAGTTTAACCCCCACATTTTTGCAAGGCTGCACGTGCTTGTTGCTCAGTCCCACTCTTCTTGGCTTTAATTCAGCTTTTATTAACGAGCTACTCTGTAGATATGGCTACAAGACCAACTTCTCAAGCTGAAGACTAGTTCAGCTGAATTTGCTACCTTAGTTTAATTTCACCTTTCCTGAAGCTCACTTCCTTGTTGCTTTTAACTTGCTCCATCTCTTCCCATATTTCTTCACGTTACTAAAACTATTTGTCAGTCAATTAACAGACCAAGCAATGAAGAATATAAACTAACAGTTACAATGTCGACACCACAATGCACTGTTATTCTTTTGGTGCCACAATAGCATAGCGGTTAGCATGATGCTATTACAGCTTGGTGCATCAGAGTTCAATTCCAACGTCTTCTGTAAGTACGTCGTCCCAGTGGAACGTGCATGTTTTCTCCACGCGCTCCTGTTTCCTCCCACAGTCCAAATATGTAGTGGGTAGGTTAATTGGTCATTGTAAATTGTCCCGTGATTAGACTACTGTTAAATTGGTGTTGTCATAGGTTGCTGGGCTGCGAGGCTCGTAAGGCCAGAAGGCTCTAATCGGCACTGTATAAATAAATAATAAAATAATTAAACACGTCATTGAGGAGATAAAAAGTGTCATACGTGACCGAACATAGTGACGGTCACAAGAGATTAGGATAATGTCAGGACTCTTATGATAGGGATGGGAGGAAAATCAAGAGTGAAGGTCAAATGGACAATGTAGAAACTTTACAAAATTGAGAAAGTCTGCAGATGCTGGAAGCCCAAAGCAACACATACAAAATGATGAAAGGTCTTGGCCCGAAACGTCGACAGTGCTTCTCCCTATCAATGCTGCCTGGCCTGCTGTGTTCTACCAGCATTTTGTGTGTGTTGTTGTTTGAATTTCCAGCATCTGCAGATTTCCTCGTGTTTGCACATACAAAATGTCATAGTTTCTACATTCAACACATAGAAAATGCTGGAAGAACTCATCAAATCAGGCAGCATCTATGGAGAAGACTCAGGAAAGGTCTCAGTGCGAGGTGTTGACTGTTTACTCTTTTCCATAGATGCTGCCTGGCCTGCTGAGTTCTTCCAGCATCTTCTGTTTGTTGAATGTAGAAACCTTGTCATGTTCTTGCAAACATTTAGTGGCCATTACAGAAGCATGGTTGCAGGGTGGAGAGGATGGGGAGTTAAATATCCAAGGATATCAAGTAATATGGAAGGATAGGCAGGAAGGTAATGGAGGTGGAGTAGTTAAAGATGAGAACAGGGTGGTAGTATGAGACAATGTAAGATCTAAGGAGCAGAATGCTGAATTCATCTGGGTACAGATTAGGAATAGTAAAGGGAAAAAAAATCACTGGTGGGAGTTGCTTATAGGCCTCCAAATAATAACATTACAGTGGCACAGGCAATAAACCAAGAAAGATAGAAAGGTTCAAAAAAAAAGGTAATGACAGAGATCTAGGGGATTATAAGGCTAGCAGGAAGGAACTTAAGAATGAAATTAGGAGAGCCAGAAGGGGCCATGAGAAAGCCTTGGCGGACAGGATTAAGGAAAACCCCAAGGCATTCTACGAGTATGTGAAGAACAAGAGGATAAGATGTGAGAGAATAGGATCAATCAAGTGTGACAGTGGAAAAGTGTGTGTGGAACCAGAGGAGGTAGCAGAGGTACTGAATGAATACTTTGCTGCAGTATTCACAATGGAAAAGGATCTTGACGATTGTAGGGATGACTTGCAGCAGACTGAAAAGCTTGAGCACATAGATATTAATGAAGAGGATGTGCTGGAACTTTTGGAAAGCATCAAGTTAGATGAGTCGCTGGGACTGGATGAGATGTATCCCGGTCTACTGCGAGAGGCGATGGAGGAGATTGCTGAGCCTCTGCCGATGATCTTTGCATCATAAATGAGGACGAGAGAGGTTCTGGAGGATCAGAGGGCAGCGGATGTTGTTCCCTTATTCAACAAAGGGAGTAGAGATAGCCCAGGAAATTATAGTCCAATGAGTCTTACTTCAGTGGTTGGTAAGTTGTTGGAGAAGATCCTGAGAGGCAGGATTTATGAACATTTGGAGAGGCATAATATGATGAGGAATAGTCAGCATGGCTTTCTGAAAGGCAGGTCGTGCCTTACAAGCCTGATTGAATTTTTTGAGGATGTGACTAAACACTTTGATGAAGGTATGCTGTGGATGTAGTGTATATGGATTTCAGCAAGGCATTTGATAAGGTACCCCATGCAAGGATTATCGAGAAAGTAAGGAGGCATGGGATCCAAGGGGACATTGCTTTGTGGATCCAGAACTGGCTTGCAAAGAGTGATTGTAGACGGGTCATATTCTGTATGGAGGTCGGTGACCAGTGGTGTGCCTCGGGGATCTGTTCTGGGACCCCTATTCTTTATGATTTTTATAAATGACCTGGATGAGGAAGTGGAGAGATGGGTTAGTAAATTTGCTGATGACACAAAGGTTGGGGGTGGTGTGGATAGTGTGGAGGGCTGTTAGAGGTTACAGTGGGACATTGATAGGATGCAAAATTGGGCTGAGAAGTGGGAGATGGATTTCAACCCAGATAAGTGTGAGGTGGTTCATTTTGGTAGGTCAAATATGATGATAGAATATACAAACGTAGTATTAATGGTAAGACTCTTGGCAGTGTGGAGGATCAGAGGGATCTTGGGGTCCGAGTCCATAGGATGCTCAGAACTGCTGCGCAGGTTGACTCTGTGGTTAAGGAGGCAGACGGTGCATTGGCCTTCATCAATCGTGGGATTGAGTTTAGGAGCCGAGAGGTAATGTTGCAGCTATATAGGACCCTGGTCAGACCCCAGTTGGAGTACTGTGCTTAGTTCTGGTCATCTCACTACAGGAAGGATGTGGAAACTATAGAAAGGGTGCAGAGGAGATTTACAAGGATGTTGCCGGTATTGGGGAGCATGCCTCATGAGAACAGGTTGAGTGAACTCGGCCTTTTCTCCTTGGAGTGACGGAGGATGAGAGGTGACCTCTAAGATAATGAGAGACAATGATCGTGTGGAAAATCTGAGGCTTTTCCCCAGGGCTGAAACAACTAGCATGAGAGGACACAGTTTTAAGGTGCTTGGAAGTAGGTACAGAGGAGATGTCGGGAGTAAGTTTTTTTTATGCAGAGAGTGGTGAGAGCATGGATTGGGCTGCTGGTGATGGTGGTGTAGGTGGATACGATAGGGTCTTTTAAGAGACTCCTGGACAGGTAGATGGAGCTCAGAAAAATAAAGGCTATGAGTAACACACACAAAATGCTGGTGGAACGCAGCAGGCCAGGCAGCAACTATAGGGAGAAGCGCTGTCGATGTTTTGGGGCGAGACCCTTTGTCAGGACCCTAATAGTAACCCTAGCTGATTTCTCAGGTAAGGACATGTTCAGCACAGCTTTGTATTGTGCTGTATGTTTTCTATGTTTCTACGTATCTCAATATCTGAGGCATAAAAGAACGGAACAGCAGTTATTGTGCGGGACTTTAACTTGCACATAGATTGGGTGAATCAAGTGGTCGAAGCAGTCTTGAGGAGGATTTCATAGAATGCATCCATGATGGCTTTCTTGAACAGCATGTTACTGAACCTACAAGGGAACATGCTATCTTGGATCTGGTCCTGTGCAATGAGTCAGGTAAAATTAGAGATCTTGTAGCTAGGGATCCTCTTGGAAAGAGTGATCATGGTATGATTGAGTTTCTCATACAAATGGAGGGTGCAAGAGTTCAATTTAAAACCAGTGTATTATGCCTAAACAATGGAGACTAGAATGGGATGAGGGAGGACTTGGCAAGTGTATACTGGGAACGTAGGCTAAGTGGTGAAACGGTTGAGGAAGACTTTCAAAGGGATTTTACATGGTCCTCAACAAAAGTATATTCCAGTTAAAAGCAAGGACAGTAAGTGTGGGGAGAACCAGCCATGGATAACTAGAGAAATGAAGGAAGACATCAAGCTAAAAGCTCATGCATACAAAGTCGCCAAGAGTAATGGGAAACAAGAAGATCGGGAAAACTTTAAAAAGCAAGAAAGAACCGTTAAGTGAGCAATAAAGAAAGGGGAAATAAATTATGAAGATAAACTAACACAAAATATAAAAACAGATAGTAAAAGTTTTTATAATTATATAAAGCAGAAAAGGGTGGCTAAAATGAATAGTGGACCCTTGGAGGACGAGAAGGGGGAATTGATAATGGGTAATGAGGAAATGGGTGAGGCTTTGAATGACTATTTTGTGTCAGTCTGCGCAGTGGAGGACACATCTAACATGCCGAAGAGAGATGATATGCATGCGATGAGAGGTGAGGACCTCAATACAATAGCTATCACAAAAGAAGTAGTGCTGAGCAAATTTGTGAACCGAAGGATAGTAAGCCCCCTGGTCCTGATGGAATGCATCCCAGAGTACTGAAAGAAATGGCAGAAGTTATAGTAGAGGCTTTGGTGACAACTTAAAATTCTCTGGACTCTGGGCAGATCCTGGCAGACTGGAAGAACACAAATGTCACATGACTGTTCAAAAAAGGATGTAGGCAAAGCACAGGTAATTATAGGCCAGTTACTGTGGTTGGGAAAATGTTTGAAGCTATCATTAAAGAAGAAATAGTGAGGCATCTGGAAAGAAAAGGATCCATTAGGCAGGTGCAGCATGTCCAATTTGACAAACTTACTGGAATTCTTTGAGGACATAACAAGCGCAGTGGATAGAGGGGAATAGATGGACGTTATTTACTTGGATACATGGGTATAACTCTGGTTGGCAGTCAGTGGTGAGCGGTGTGCCACAGGTGTCAGTGCCGGGCCCGCAACTGTTCACGATATACATTAACGATCTGGAAGAGGGGACTGTGTGCAGTGTTTCTAAGTTTGCTGATGATACTAAATTGAGTGGAAAAGCAAATTGTGTAGAGGATATGGAGATTCTGCAGAGAGATATAGATAAGTGAGTGGGCAAGGGTCTGGCAGATGTAGTACAATATTGGTAAATGCTAAGTCATCCACTTAAGGAAAACTGGAAGATCAGATCTGGGGTTGAGAAGGAAAACAGCTTTAATTTCCTTGGCATCCACATCACTGAGGACCTCATGGTCAGTACACACCAGGTGTATGGTGAAAAAGGCACAACAGTGTCTCTTTCACCTCAGACAGTTGAGGAAGTTTGGTATGGGCCCCCAATCCTAAGAACTTTCTAAAGGGGCACGATTGACAGCAACCTGACTGGCTGCAGCACTGCCTGGTATGGGAACTGTACCTCCCTTAATTGCAGGATTCTGCAGAGAGTGGTGCAGATAGCCCAATGCAACTGTAGTTGTGAACTTTCCACGATCCAGGACAGTTACAAAGACAGCTGTGATAAAAGGGCCCGAGTCACCCCAACCACAATCTGTTCCAGCTGCTACCATCCGGGAAACGGTACCACAGCATAAGAGCGAGGACCAATAGGCTCCGGGACAGCTTCTTCCACCAGGCCATCAGACTGATCAACTCACACTGAAATGAGTGTATTTCTATGTTACATTGACTGTTCTATTTATTATAAGTTACTATGATTGCACATTTCGACAGAGACGCAATGTAAAGATTTATACTCCTCATGTATGAGAAGGATGTAAGAAATAAAGTCAATTCAATTCAATTCTCCCATTGTAATTTGCAGCCCACATTCTGGCTACTGTTTGGACATTTGTAAATAATTCCCATGAGGGTCTTTTTACCCTTGCTGTTTCTTAACTCTACCCACAAGGATTCTACATCTTCCAATCCTATGTCACCTCCTACTAATAATTGATTTCATTTTTTACCAAGAGTCATGCCACCCCCTTTGCCTACCTGCCTGTCCTTTTGATACAATGTGCATCTTTCAGCTATGATTCAGCGATACTCACAACATCACAACATAATCTTTAACTATTCTATAAGTTAATCTACCTTATTCTGTATACTGTGTGCATTCAAATATAACACTTACACATCACCCTTTTTGATTTTACATTTCAACTCATCCCATTGATTGCAATTTTGTCCTATCATCTGCTTTTCCTTACTAGAAGTCTCACTACCCACTGCCTTTGTTTGTAAGCCAACTACCTCGTCATCAGCCCAATCATTCCAGTTCTCATCTCCCTGCCTAATTAGTTTAGCCAAATTTGACATCATTGCAACTGTGTAGAGCAATCAGTTGCAATTTCTTCATATTAAAAAAGTTTATATAAGAAAGCTATTTGACGCAAGAAACTGATCCCTTCAAAAACAGATCACACACTTTTGGGCTTTTTTCTCCATCTTTATAACACTTTGAAGAAAAATTTAGTAAATATAATCTCTGATCTTAAAAAGAACATGAAGGATCCCAAAAAGAAGGATAGGACTGGACCCAGGGTAGAGATTTTTGACTGGAGAAAGCCTAACTTTGAGGAGATGCGAAAGGATTTAGAAGGAGTGGATTGAGACAATTTGTTTTATGGGAAGGATGTAGTAGAGAAATGGAGGCCATTTAAAGGTAAAATTTTGAGGGTACATAATCTTTATGTTCCTGTTAGGTTGAAAGGAAAGATTAGAAGTTTGAGAGAGCCATGGTTTTCAAGGGATATTGGAAACTTGGTTCGGAAAAAGAGGGAAGTCTACAATAAATATAGGCAGCATGGAGTAAATGAGGTGCTCGAGAAATATAAAGAATATAAAAAGAATCTTAAGAAAGAAATTAGAAAAGCTAAAAGAAGATATGAGGTTGCTTTGGCAAATAAGGTGAAAATAAATCCAAAGGGTTTCTACAGTTATGATTATAGCAAAAGGATAGTAAGGAATAAAATTGGTCCCTTAGAGAATCAGAGTGGACAGCTACGTATGGAGCCAAAAGAGATGGGGGAGATTTTGAACTATTTCTTTTCTTCGGTATTCACTAAGGAGAAGGATATTGAATTATCTAAGGTAAGGGAAACAAATATGGTAGTTATGGAAAATATGATGATTAAAGAAGAGGAAGTACTGGCACTTTTAAAGAATATAAAAGTGGATAAATATCTGGGTCCTGACAGGATATTCCCTAGAACCTTGAGGGAAGTTAGTGTAGAAATTGCAGGGGCTCTGACAGAAATATTTCAAATGTCATTGGAGACGGGGATGGTGCCGAAGAATTGGTGTATTGCTCATGTAGTTCCATTGTTTAAAAAGGGTTCTAAGAGTAAACTTAGCAATTATAGGTCTGTAAGTTTGATGTCAGTGGTGGGTAAATTAACGGAAAGTATTCTTAGAGATGGTATATATAATTATCTGGATAGACAAGGTCTGATTAGGAACAGTCACCATGGATTGGTGCATGGAAGGTCATGTTTGACAAATCTTATTGAATGTTTTGAAGAGGTTACTAGGAAAGTTGACGAGGGTAAAGCAGTGGATATTGTCTATATGGACTTCAGTAAGACCTTTGACAAGGTTCCACACAGAAGGTTAGTTAGGAAGGTTCAATCTTTAGGTATTAATATTGAAATAGTAAAATGGATTCAACAGTGGTTGGATGGGAGATGCCAGAGAGTAGTGGTGGATAACTGTTTGTCAGGTTGGAGGCTGGTGACTAGTGGTGTGCCTCAGGGATCTGTACTGGGTCCAATGTTGTTTGTCATATACATTAATGATCTGGATGATGGGGTGGTAAATTGGATTAGTAAGTATGCAGATGATACTAAGATAGGTGGCATTGTGGATAATGAAGTAGGTTTGCAGAGAGATTTAGGCCAGTTAGACGAGTGGGCTGAAAGATAGCAGATAGAGTTTAATGCTGATAAGTGTGAGGTGCTACATTTTGGTAGGACTAATCAAAATAGGCCATACATGGTAAATGGTCGGGCATTGAAGAATGCAGTAGAACAGAGTGATCTAGGAATAATGGTGCATAGTTCCCTGAGGGTGGAATCTCATGTGGATAGGGTGGTGAAGAAAGCTTTTGGTATGCTGGCCTTTATAAATCAGAGCATGGCATATAGGAGTTGGGATGTAATGTTAAAATTGTACAATGCATTGGTGAGGCCAAATTTGGAGTATTGTGTACAGTTCTGGTCACCGAATTATAGGAAAGATGTCAACAAAATAGAGAGAGTACAGAGGAGATTTACTAGAATGTTATCTGGGTTTCAGCACCTAAGTTACAGAGAAAGGTTGAACAAGTTAGGTCTTTATTCTTTGGTGCGTAGAAGGTTGAGGGCAAACTTGATAGAGGTATTTAAAATTATGAGGGAGATAGATAGAGTTGACATGGATAGGCTTTTTCCATTGAGAGTAGGGGAGATTCAAACAAGAGGACATGAGTTGAGAGTTAGGGGCAAAAGTTTAGGGGTAACATGAGGGGGAACTTCCTTGCTCAGAGAGTGGTAGCTGTGCGGAATAAGCTTCTGGTAGAAGTGGTAGAGGCAGGTTTGATTTTGTCATTAAAAAAAAAATTAGGTGTATGGACAGGAAAGGGATGGAGGGTTATGGGCTGAGTGCAGGTAGGTGGGACTAGGTGAGAGTAAGCATTCAGCACAGACTAGAAGGGCCAAGACGGCCTGTTTCTGTGCTGTAATTGTTATATGGTTATAATTGTACACTATTCCGTTTGCAACTTGATGTACTAGATAGATCATTTTAGCACAGGGACTTAGATTTCAAAAGTTCATTTTTTATCAAAGTACATATATGTCACAATATACTACCCTGAGATTCATTTTTTGTGGGCATTCACAGTAACTACAAAAAACACAATAGAATCAATTAAAAACTACACACAAACAGATGGACAAACAACAAAGTGAAAAAGATGATGAATTTTGCAAATACAAAAAGAAAAACAAAATAATAATAGATAAATAAATAATATTGAGAACATGAGTTTTAGAGCCCTTAAAAGTAAATTCATAGGTTGTGAAATACGCTCAGTCTTGTGGTGAGTGAAGTTATCCCCTCTGGTTCAAGAACCTGATGGCTGAGTGGTAATAACTGTTCCTGAACCTGGAGGTGTGGCTCCTGCAACTTCTGTACCTTCTACCTGATGGCAGCAGTGAGAAGAGAGCATGAACTGGAGAATCCTTGATGATGCTCTCACAGTTTTATTGATCCCTCACAATTTATATATACTATATTAACTGATGTTTTCTTTATGTTTGATTCTTTTGATATGATACATCATTCATCATAATGACCATTAAGTGATACTTCAATGCATGTTTCATTTCCTACCTATCTCTAATTTGCTGTTTTAATATATCCCTTTAAGGGTATTCAGGATATCAACTCAGTTAATTAAAGTTTTGAAATTTCCACATCATGCCATGGTACTTCATAATTAATGACTTATTTTACCATAATAGTTCTACTTATAAACTCTGTTTACTAAGCAGGAATACTGTATAATTAAAATTAAACCAGATTGACAGCCTTCAGTTTCAATCTGGGATAACATTTTTCATCTGTAAATTTTCTGAAGCTTTATTTAAGAATGTTCTGCAGCAGCAGCAGCTCAGATCTGAAATTAAAGGAACTAGATTACCAAAGCCTTAGAAACGAATCTGATTCACACAAATTATAGAATTCCTCTAACTTCAGAGATAAAATAGGAGGTGCCAAAAATAGTCAAAGAGTGAAACTGTATTTTTGGGGAGAGAAATACAAACTGAATATTTTAAGGCAGTGACTTTTTACCAGATATACTATTGACTGTTTTTAACACATGCTACATTAATTTCAAATTTCTGCCATCTTTGCTTTCTTGTCTTTGAAGGTTGATTTGGTTCAAAATAGGTTTAAATAACAAGACAAAGAATTGCATTATAATTTTTCTGACAAGTATGGGTAAAAGTTATCAAATACAATTAGTGACATTTTTAATTCCTACGATAGCTGTGAAATGTTATTTGTGAAACACCAATGGTGGTGAACAATTCAATAATTCTAGAATTTCATGTAATGATTTTTAAACAAATAGTATTTTAATACAAAGTCTATTGATACATTAGATAGATTTCCAGCACTTTACATAATTAAACAATTAAAATAGATGTAAGAACTTCCATTTATGTAACAACCATTCAATTTGTATGTAATTTTACATCCATCTGTCTGTTAAATGATTACCATTGGTCTGTCAGCCTGGCCAATAATACTAGTTTAAGGAGCATCATGCAACAGGATGCTAGAAGAAAGTTATGGAATGTTAATCCCACAGGAACAATATCTTATGCAATAAACAGGCAATACTGCACCACTCTTCAGTATTCTCTGTTCTTATCATACTCACAAGTTATGATGTCATAATTAAGCCTCCAGAGTATTTAGAACTGAGCCAAATTGACATAAATTTTATCCATCAGAAATGCAGGCAAGCGGGGAGAATTTTTTAGCATATTCTACACACTCTAATGAAAGAAATGAGAACTTACATTTGTTTGGACCTATCATATATTCTGAACAGCTTAAAATATTTGAATATCAAATAAATAGTTTTGATGTATAGCTGCTATTCTTACATAAGTAAATCAATTTGTACAAGTAATAAAAACTCAGCAATTTATATTTCTGTAGTCTGGCTTGCTGCTTACAAGTCCAGCTTCACAATTTTTCTATTAGTTGAAAGTAATAATTATCCTACCCAAGAAAGAGTGATATACTTGTTCTCCATTCTGATCAAAACAATTAAGTTTAGAGAGAGTAGAAAGAAGTTTGCTTTTTTTTTGTTATCTGTACCATTAATAACCATGTAAAGTTGTTAATATAGAAAAAGCAAAGCAGTTAAAAAAATGAGCATGTCAACAGTTAACTTTTCTGACTTGAAACATTTTGTTTTTATTCTTGTATCATTAAATCTTTCAAACAAAAGGTAAGAAATTACCTTTGATAAGACCATTTAATTTTTAATGTTTGATGAAAATTGGTGAGTTTTTAAAATGCAATATTCAAAGTAAATTTATTATCAAAGTACATATATGTCACCACATACAACCCTGAGATTCATTTTCTTGTGAGCATACTCAATAAATCCATAATAGAATAATGACCATAATAGAATCAATGAAAGACCGCACCAACTGGTTGTTCAACTAGTGTGCAAAACACAACAAACTGAAAAGTACAAAAAAGAAAGAAATTTAAAAAAAAAATAAGCAAGAAATATTGCGGTGGGAACATTTCAATGATTGGCCGAGTGAAGTTATCCCCCTTGGTTCAAGAGCCTGATGGTTGAGGGGTAATAACTGATCTTAAACCTGGTGGTTTGGGTCCTGAGGCTCCTGTACCTTCTTCCTGATGGCAGCAGAGAGAAGGGAGCATGTCCAGACTAGTGGAGGTCCCTGATGATTGATGCTACTTTCCTATGACGTGTTCAATGGTTGGGGGTGCTTTACCCATGATGGACTGGGCTGTATCCACTACTTTTTTAGGATTTTCCATTCATGGATGTTGGTATTTCCATACCAGGCTGTGATGCAACCAGTCAATATACTCTCCCCCACCCATCTATGGATGTTTGTCAAAGTGTTAGATGTCATGCTGAATCTTCACAGACTCCTAAGTAGATGTGCTGCAGTGCCTTCCTCATAATTGCACTCATGGGCTGGGCCAGGAGAGGTCCTCTGAAATGATAACACCAAGGAATTTAAAGTTGCTAATCCTCTCCAACTCTGATAAGGACTGGCTATGGACCTACATTTTCCTTCTCCTGAAGTCAATAATCAGCTCTTTGGTCTTACTGACATTGAGTAAAAGGTTGTTGTTGTGGCACCACTCAGCCAGATTTTCAATCTCCCTCCTATATGCTGATTTGTCACCACCTGTGATTCAACTTATGACAATGGTGTTGTCAGCAATCTTGAACATGGCATTGGAGCTGTGCTTAGCCTCACAGTCATAAACGTAAAGCGAGTAGAGCAAGAGGCTAAGCACACAGCTTTGTGGTGTTCCTGTACTGATAGAGATCATGGAGGAGATGTTTTTGCCAATCTGAACTGATTAGGGTTGCAAGTGAGGAAATCGAGGATCCAATTGCACAAAGATGTATTGAGGCCAAGGTTTTGAAGCTTATTGATTAGTTATGAAGTGATGATAGTATTGAATGCTGAGCTGTAGTCGATAAAGAGCATCCTATTTCTGAGCTCTTTGGGATCAGCTGTGCAAGAAAGTGGCTACCAATCTGGATTACTGTGATTGCTGGAGGAATTTTCAATGGTAAGAAAGCAAAACTATTTTATTAGAATGTTCTAATATTGAGAGGAAACCCAGTCTGCTAATGGATACTCAAATGCACATATCCTTGTCCTTAATCTCATATTTTACTTATAAACTAAACTCTCTCATTTATGACATAATAAATTCTGTTCTTTTGTAGAAGATGGCAACTTCATCTACAGTGGGGTATGGACACAAACTTCTGCTGGCTGTTGCAGTTACTGTCATAGTGATGTTGATTATTACAGTGATTTGTGTAATAGAGGTAGGTTTCTAAGCTTAGCATTTTAACATCTTCACATGTTTATCAGGAAGGTGATGAACAGCATTATCAGTGCTTCCAATGCTTTTTGGTTATTTAAATTAATCATAAAAATTCAGTAGCAATGTGAATTGGGGGCACTGACTTGTATGCCTGAATTAAAATTCTGTGTGAAGACTGGAATTTCACAATATTTACCTTTTATTGGTCAGATTCTTATTCCTGCTTATGCTTAGATGGTTGTAATTTACAGAATGTTTAATTAAATGTATAATTTACATATCGGCTTAAAAATATCAAATAAGCATATGCAATCTGAGACATTGGACTCCCTAGTTAACTTCATATAGTGATTTAACTGATAGTATTGTGATATATCTTAGCATTGTGAGTTTGTTTTATTAGAGAAATTATAATTCTGTTTAATTTCAAAATGTGCCCATTTGAGTTTTGATTGGGGGAATAGGTGACTGATAACTTTGTATTTCAATTTTTAGGCTATACATAGGGCAATCCCTCATTATCCTCAAAATAATATCACAATCTATGAAATTAATGATAACCCCAATATAAAGATATAAAACCAGTCAAGAATAGTAATAATCCCTGTAGCTGATCAAGCTCCAAATTGTCTAATTTTAAACAATGTTCAAATTCTTATTCCTTTCCTGGCCAAAAATTTAACATGCATAAAAATTCTAACAATTGTTCCATTTTTTCACTTACTTCACCTCAAATTTACAAAACTCAGGAAAATCATTTATATACGATACTGTATACCTTTATCTATGCATATAGGGAACATAGAATTAAGTTATTTAACAAAGAAATTAGGGAGAAATCTGAGAAAAGTATTTTCACCTTAAAGATGAACATAAAAATATGAGAAATAGCAGCAGGAGTCAGCCATCTGGCCTGCTGAGCCTGCTCCACCATTCAATAAGATCATGGCTGTTCTCGGCATAGTCTCAGCTCCAGCTACCTACCTTTTCCCCATAACCCTTAATTCCCCTGCTATGCAAAACTATCTAACTGTATCTTAAATATACAGTGGATTCCAGTTAATTGGGACACATCAAGACCAGTACATTTTGGCTCAATTAAGTGGCTGCCCATATTAGCCAAAGTCTCATGGTTAAAGAAAGGTATAAAAAAGACAAACTACCATTTAACTGAGGAACAAATGATGGATTTTAATGAAATTCGGAAGAAATTAGAACACTATCAATGTTACAACAGTACTATAAAACTGTGTATTAGTTCCTAATCATTATCGACAGAGGAATTCACCCAGTGTACGCTGCCACGTTCTTTTGGTGGGACTGTATATGAAAAAATCAGTGGAGATAATGGACTGCCTTTATCCAATGCTTTCAACAATTGCATTCTCCAAATCTTCATTTTCATTGTAACATTCAAAATGATAGTGGATACCTTCAAATTCTTTATAGTTCCTAACATTAGTAGTGAAATCATTTAATTTTCACTCCAGGAAGATTCTGGCAATTTTTGAAATTGAATGTTTGAAACCGCAGTGAACAAAACAGTTCTGAATTGCCTGACTAGTTATTTCTCACCAACTATCAGTGACAAAAATCACTACTTTTTAAACACAAACAGGCGCAACTGACACTATTTAAAAACTGTTTTTTCTAAGCACAATGTAATGTCTCACATTACATAAGTGTTTGTGATTGATGCTAGTTAGAAACTCTTCGGCAACAGTCTTCTGTCCAAATTACGTGGCATTATGTCCCAAGTAAATGAAGGGAATCCCTGCTATTTTCTCAATTAGTTTTTGTTCTTTAATAGCTGGCCCAAATACACAGCTGCACCAATTAACCAATGGTCCAATTATCCAGAATATACCTTATTATTTAATGAGGTAGCCTCGACTGCTTTGCTGAGCAGAGAATTCCACAGATTCACTCCTCTCTGGGAAAAGCAGTTTCTCCTCATCTCAGTTCTAAGTCTATTCCCCTGCATCTTGAGTCTATGTCCCCAAGGTTCAGCCAATGTTGTAAAGAAACACTGAATGGGTTGTGGCTGAAGAAACCTCCATCCAATAGAACATATAGAAGAAGACAGCCCAGGAACAGGCCATTCAGCACACAATGTTGTTCTAAACCAGCTGAAAAGCAAATCAAAATCACCCAAACCCCAATCCTTCCTATCTACAACAGGTCCACATCCCTTCATTGTCATATCCATATACCTATCCAAACTTCTCTTAAAAGTCTCCAATTTATTTGCTTCTACTACCATACCAGGCAGCGCATTCCAGGCATCCGTGATTCTCTGAGTAAAAATCTAACCCCTCACATCCCCTTTGAATATAACCCCTCTCACCTTCAATACATGCCCTTTGATATTAGATATTTCAGCCTTGGAAAACAGATATTCCCTGTCCACTCTATCTATGCCTCTTATAATCTTGTAAACCTCGGTCAGATCTCCCTCAGCCTCCAACACTCCAGAGAAAACAACCCAAGTTTATTCAATCTCTCATGATAGCACATGCCGTCTAAACCAGGCAGCATCTTCTGCAGCCTCTCCAAAGCCTCAACATCCTTCCCATAGTTGGGTGACTAGAACAGTATGCAATACTCCGGACATGGCCTAACCAGAGTTTTATAAATTTGCAACATAACCTCCTGACTTTTAAACTCAGTGCCTCAATTAATAATAGCAAGTCATCCATAAGCCCTCTTAACCACCTATGTTGCCACTTTCATGGAGCTATGAACTTCTCTGTCTCCTTGTATTTGCCCTACACTTCATATTTATCTGGGTTAAACTCCATCTGCCATTTCTCAGCCCATATCTGCAACTGGACTATATTGTGCTGTATTCTTTGATAGTCTTCTACACCATCTGCAGCTCCACATAGCTTGGTATCATCCGCAAATTTACTAGCCCATCCATCTACATTCTCATCTGGATCACATTATAAACAGAAGATGTCCCAGCACAGGTCGCTGCAAAACTCCACTAATTGCAGACCTCCAGCTCAGACAAGTCCCTTCAACCACTACCCCGTCTTCTATGTGCAGGCCAGTTCTGAATCCAAACAGCCAATTTGCTATGGATCCATGCATCTTAATCTTCTGGATTAGCCTCCCATGGGGGACTTTGTCAAACACTTTACTAAAATCCACGTAGACAACATCCACTCTCTACCGTCATCAATCTCTCTAATCACCTTGTCAAAAACCTCAAACAAGTTGGTAAGGCACAGCTTGCTACACACAAAACCATGCTGGCTCTCCCTAATTAGGCCATGGGTTTCCAAATGCTCATCTATCACTAAGAATTTTCTGCAGCAATTTCCTTCAACTGACATGAGACTCACCAGTCTATAGTTACCAGGATTTTCCCTCTGTTCCTTCTTAAATAGAGGTAAAACATTAGCCACTCACCAGTCCTCTGGGACCTCACCTGTGGCTGGAGAGGTCAAAGACACAAAGAAAGGGCCCAACAATCTTGTCTCTTTCCTCCTTCAGTAACCTGGGATAAATTCCATCAGACCCTGGGGACATCCACCTTAATACTCATTAGGAGGCAACACTTCCTCCTCCTGAAGCAAAGTACTCATTAAGTACCTTATTCACATTCTCTGCATCCAAGCAAATGTTAACCCCTTTATCCTTGAGGGGTACCACCCTCTCCATAGTTATCCTCTTACTCTTGTTGTATGTACAAAATACCTTGCAATTCACCTTAATTCTACCTGCCAGGGACTTCCATGGCCCCTCCTGGCTTTCCTCATTCCCTTCCTTAGTTCATTTCTGGCTTCTTTATACTCCTTGTGCTTTGTTTAATCCTGATTTCTGAAGCTTTACATAGTTTTTCCTTTTCTTTGTGACTAAGTTCATCACTTCTCTAGAAACTAAAGGTTCTTATCTTTCCATGCCTGTCCTTCCTTCCACCAGGAACATATCTTTCCCATACTCTGTGCAATTGATGTTTAAACACACCTCACACCCTCTGATGTGGACTTGTCAGATAAAAGGTGTTCCCAATTAATGCTTCTTTGTTCCTGTCTAATGCCCTCATAATTGGCCCTCCTCCAATTTGAAACTCTCCCACAAGGACCATATCTATAGCTATCCTGAAAGATAAGGTTTTGTGGTCACTGTCCCCTATCGATTCAGCCACTGAAAGGTCAGTCACCTGGCCAGGCTCATGACCCAACACCCGGTCCAGTACGGCCCCTCCTTTTGTTGGACCATCCACATATTGATTTAAGAAAAATTTCCTGGAGACACTTAACAAATTCAGCAATATCTAAACCCCTTGCACTAAGAAGGTCCCAGTTTATATTAGGGAAGTTGAAATCCTCCATGATAACTACCCTATTACTTTAACACATTTCCTCAACCTGATTACGTATCTGCTTCTCAATATCCCAGTGGCTATCAGGGGGTCTGAAGTACAATCCCACAGTGTGATTGCACCCTTCCTATCCCCGAGTTCTACACAAATAGACTCGGTGTCTGACCCCTCCATTATGTCTAAGTGCAGCTGTGATATTGTCCCTGATTAGTAGTGCAACTTCACCTTTTTTTTTTACCTCCTCCTCTATCTTTTATAAAACTTTGAAAATCTGGTACATTAATCACCCATTCCTGCCCCTCTCAACCAAGTTTCAGTGATGTCCATGCTCTGTTCATCATACCTATAATACTCCTAGCATTAAAATATGCACACTTCAAACTATCTGACCCATCATATCTGTTATTTTGATTATTTCTTTCAACACTCTCCCTGACATTTACCTTCCAGACTGATCCTCCCCTTACTGACCTAATACTCCCATTTCCCAGCCCCCTGGAAAACTAATTTAAACTCTCCCAAATATCTTCAGCAAACCTTCTGGCCAGGATATTGTTTCCCCTCCAGTTCAGGTGCAACCCATCCCACTTGTACAGGTCTCCCCTTCCCCAGAAAAGGTTCCAGTGATCCAAGAACTTGAAACTCTGTCCCCTGCACCATCTCCTCAGCCACTCATTCATCTATACTATCACCCCATTCCTACCTGCACTAGGTCATAGCACAGGGAGTAATCCGGAGATTACAACCTCGGAGGTCCTTCTCTTCAGCCTCTTTCCTAACTCTATATACTCACTGCATAGGTCCTCTTCCCCTTTCCTGCCAATGTCATTAGTGCTGATATGCATCGCGGCCTCTGGCTGTTCCCCTTCTTCCTTGAGAATATCCCACAGCCACTCCGATACATCATGAACTCTAGCACCCAGGAAGCCACACACCATCCTAGTGTCTCTTTTACAATCTCCTTTAGAATCTCCTTTCTGTCCCCCTAAATATCAAGTACCATATAACTACTGCATTGTCTAACTTTACACTATCCTGTCAAGCCACAAAGCCGGCCTCCGCCACAATTAAAAAGTATTGGAACACAAGAGTGTAAAATGCTATGGACTCTGAACTGAGGTGAAATTAAATTAAACAATTTCTATTTTGGCCAATATGAATACAAGACGTGGAGGTAACTATTCGTGCTGCAAAGTTCCATTATTTTATTATTCAAATGGATTAGCAGTTTAGTAATATTAGACCATGTTGAGATATATCCTAGGCTTAAACTCTAAAAAGGAGATTTTAGCTCAACAATAAAGTCAAAAGTGCTTTCTTTCCCCGTTTCAAACTCTCTCTTCTCATCCTTATTATGTGAATGCATCTGTGTTGCCTCTTTATTCTAAAGATAAATAGTGATTACATCAATTTGAGACAGATGCATAGCAGTTTAAAATTTGAAGAGCACAGATGAGACACATACCATATGTTTAGCTGGCAGCATTGGTAAGCAGATAAATGGTGTGCACTCTGCCAGGGAAGTCTTCGTTTTTCTTTGGGTCGACTCATGCTAGGGAGAAAGCATTGATTGCAATAGGCATCATTACTGAACCCTGGTTCAGTGAGGATGTTCATAAAGTGCCCATCTTGTATTTCTCCTTCAGGATTAATTGTCCTTTGTGATTATCATTTTCACTGACAACCATGAATGATCTCCTGAGTTTCAGTTTCACAATGTTCTCACCTCATTCTTAAGTGTGTATCACACTGCCCCTGGGATCTTTTACTGCAGTATACCAATACACCTTTCTCTGGAATCATACAATTTCATCAAGACAAAGGTGGCACTTTACTGTCCTGATATATTGCTCTAAAAATCCAATTTCCTTGTGACAATGATTCCTCCATTTTGTCTGTTGAATGCCCTTTTCATCCAGATTCTCATCCTTGTTTGTTTAAGAGCTGCAGTTTGAATCACAATGAAGTGATCTCCAATGATGACTTGCTAAGAGTAGGCAAAAGAATCAGTAAAACAGATAATGGAGATGGCTGTGAAATGTTGACATTTGGGAAGCTTGTATAGGATTGGTCAATCTGGGGAGTGAAGGAGTTTCCAGAATAACACTGAAGCAGGACTATCATCTACAACACACCAGCAGATGTAAGACGTAAACAACAATGAATTACAGATAGTGTCCTTAAAGTAGCTAGAAGTTAAACACAGGGCCAGTGGAGAGAGGAGAAAAGACTAGCACAAGCACAAGGATCTCAAGAATTCCCTTTGAAGGTCAGAGCATGTAACAGATGGCTAGATAAAGAGTCTCAACTCAAAACATCTAATGTCCCATTTCCCTCTGCAGTTGCTACCTGACTTGTTAAGCTTCTACGGCAATTTGTTTCTATTGCTTCAGATTCCAGCATTTGTAGTCTTTTGTGTTTTACCTGAGAATCTTCTGTGAGCATCAAAAACAAACATAGAAAATATATAAAACCTACAGCACAATACAGTCCCTTCAGCCCACAAAGCTGTGCCGAATATGTCCTTACCTTAGAAATTACCTAGGGTTCCACATAGCCCTCTATTTTTCTGAGCATTACTGTATCTGTCCAGGAGTATCTTAAAAGACCCTATCCTATCCGCCTCCATCACCGTCGCCGGCAGCCCATTCCACGCACTCACCACTCTTCACATAAAAAACTTACCCCTGACATCTCCTCTGTACATACTTCCAAGCACCTTAAAACTATGCCCTCTCACGCTAGCCATTTCAGCCCTGGGAAAAAGCCTCTGACTATCCACACAATCAATGCCTCTCATCATCTTATACACCTCTATCAGGTCACCTCTCATCCTCCGTCACTCCAAGGAGAAAAGGCTGAGCTCAGTCAACGTATTCTCATAACGCATGCTCCCCAATCCAGGTAACATCCTTGTAACTCTCCTCTGCACACTTTCTATGGTTTCCACATCCTTCCTGTAGTGAGGTGACCAGTACTGAGCACAGTACTCCAAGTGGGGTCTGACTAGGGTCCGATATAGCTGCAACATTACCTCTCGGCTCCTAAACTCAATCCCACGATTGATGAAGGCCAATGCATCATATGCTTTCTTAACCACAGAGTCAATCTGCGCAGCAGCTTTGAGTATCCTATGGACTCGGACCCCAAGATCCCTCTGATCCTCCACACTGCCAAGAGTCTTACCATTAATATTATATTCTGACATCATATTTGACCTACCAAAATGTCCCACCTCACACTTATCTGGGTTGAACTCCATCTGCCCTTCTCAGCCTAGTTTTGTATCCTATCAATGTCTCACTGTAACCTCTGACAGCCCTCCACACTATCCACAACACCTCCAACCTTGTGTTATCAGCAAAATTACTAACCCATCACTCCACTTCTTCATTCAGGTCATTTATAAAAATCACAAAGAGTAGGGGTCCAAGAACAGATCCCTGAGGCACACCACTGGTCACCGACCTCCATACAGAATATGACCCGTCTACAACCACTCTTTGCAAGCCATTTCTGGATCCACAAAGCAATGTCCCCTTGGATCCCATGCCTCCTTACTTTCTCAATAAGTCTTGCATGGGGTACCTTTATCAAATGCATTGCTGAAATCCATATACACTACATCTACTACTCTACCTTCATCAATGTGTTTAGTCGCATCCTCAAGAAACTCAATCAGGCTCGTAAGGCATGACCTGCCTTTGACAAAGCCACGTTGACCATTCCTAATCATATTATGCCTCTCCAAATGTTCATTAATCCTGCCTCTCAGGATCTTCTCCAACAAATTACCAACCACTGAAGTAAGACTCACTGGTCTATAATTTCCTGGGCTATCTCTACTCCCTTTCTTGAATAATGGAACAACATCCACAACCCTCCAATCCTCCGGAACCTCTCCCGTTCCCACTGATGATACACTGATCATTGCCAGAGGCTCAGCAATCTCCTCCCTCGTCTCCCACAGTAGCCTCGGGTGCATCTCGTCTGGTCCTGGTGACTTATCTAACTTGATGCTTTCCAAAAGCTCCAGCACATCCTCTTTCTTGTCTATATGCTCAAGCTTTTCAATCCGCTGTAAGATATCCTTACAATCGCCAAGATCCTTTTCCATATTGAATACTGAAGCAAAGTATTCATTAAGTACCTCTGCTATATCCTCCGGTTCCATGCACACTTTTCCAATGTCATACTTGATTGGCCCTATTCTCTGATGTCTTACTCTTCACATACTTGTAGAATGCCTTGGGGTTTTCCTTAATCCTGTCTGCCAAGGCCTTCTCATGGCCCCTTCTGGCTCTCCGAATTTCTTTCTTAAGCTCCTTCCTGCTAGCCTTATAATCTTCTAGATCTCTATCATTACCTAGTTTTTTGAACCTTTCATAAGCTCTTCTTTTCCTCTTGACTAGATTTACAACATGGTTCCTGTACCCTACCATCCTTTCCCTGTCTCTTTGGAACATACCTATGCAGAACTCCACACAAATATCCCCTGAACATTTGCCACATTTCTTCTGCACATTTCCCTGAGAACATCTGTTCCCAATTTATGCTTCCAAGTTCCTGCCTGATAGCCTCATATTACCCCTTACTCCAATTAAATGCTTTCCTAACTTGTTTGTTCCTATTCCTCTCCAATGCTATGGTAAAGTAGATGGAATTGTGATCACCATCTCCAAAGTGCTGTCCCAGTGAAAGATCTGACACCTGACTAGGTTCATTTCCCAATACCAGATCAAGTTCAGCCTCTCCACCTGTAGGCTTATCTACATACTGTATTGTGTCAAGAAACCTTCTTGAACACACCTAACAAACTCCACCCCATCTAAACCCCCTTGTTCTAGGGAGATGCCAATCAATATTTGGGAAATTAAAATCTCCCACCATGACAACCCTGTTATTATTACACCTTCCCAGAATCTTGTCTCCCTACCTGCCTATCTCCCTATCTAATGTCTCTGTTACTGTTGGGTGGTCTGTAAAAATACACCTAGTTATTGACCCCAGGAATAAATCATAGGAGCAATAATAAATCTTTTCTTTTAACATATTAATTCCTTAATTGTAAATATATAGATTTGGTGAAATGCTGCCATTTTCAGGCCAGGGTCATTAAATTGTGTCTATTTTTTATTGGCACAGGAAGGTGGTGCACTATTAGAAGTCATGCTTCATTTTTCCCAAGTATTTCAAAGTTCAAAGTATATTTATTATGAAAGTACATACATGTCACCATATACAGCTCTGAGGTTCATTTTCTTGTGGTCATGCTCAATAAATCTATAGAATAATAATCATAGCAGAATCAAGGAAAGGCTGCCCAACTAGGGCATTCAAACAGAACGCAGAAGACAACAAATGTGCAAATACAAAAAGGAGAAATAATAATAATAATAAATAAACAATTAATATCGAGAACTTAAAATGAGGAGTGCTTGAAACTGAGCCCATTGGTTGTGGGAGCATTTTAATGACAGGGCAAGTGAAGTTATCCCCTTTTGTTCAAGAGTCTGTTGGTTGAGGAGTAGTAATGGTTCCTGAACCTGGTGATGTGAGTCCTGAGGGTCCTGTACCTTCTTCCTGGTGGCAGCAGTGAGAAAAGAGCATGTCCTGGGTTCCTGAATGCTGGATGCTGCTTTCTTCTGATGGTGTTTCATGCAGATGTGCTCATTGCTGGGGAGGATTTTATCCGTGATGGACTGGGCTGTATCCACTATATTTTGTAGGATTTTCCATTCAAGGCCGTTGGTGTGTTCACACCAGGCTGTGATGCAGCCAGGCAATATATATATTCCATTACGTATCTATAGAAGTTTGTCAGAATTTTAGATGTCGCCAAATTTTCATAAACTCCTAAGGAAGTAGGGGCATTGCCATGGGAAATAGGAAGCACAATGTAAAAAAAAATGTTCTGAAATTAATCCAACCAGTATTGACAACCGTAGTGCCACTCTGAAAGTAAAAACAAAGGACTAAACATTGGAGACAGATCAAGAGGCTGAGTACTGGTCAGGGAAAGGAGAATCAATAGACAAAACCAGCAAGTGACAGAATCAGCTAAGTCAGAACAGGCAACACACACAAAATGCTGGAGGAACTCAGCAGGCCAGGCAACATCTATTGAAAAGAGTAAACAGTCAACATTTCGGGCCAAGACCCTTCATCAGGACTATTTCAGAACAGGATTTGCTATTAGGTTTGTAAAAGCCATCTAACATTTGGTGTTTGGATTATCATTTTTCTTATGTCTAATAAACTGCCATTAAACTAATATAAACACTATGAGCATGTGAGTGATTTTAAGATAAGGTTCAAAAATGTAACATATAATATAAATCAGACTAAAAATTAAGAGAGCACATAATACAAAAGAAGTGATTCACATATTGAAATGTAGGTAAATACATTTAGATACATTTGATCTTTGGGCACTATCATCGCTGAGCATTTCATGGCAGCAACATATTTTGGAATATTGCTTACAGAAGATATTTTGCCTGTTGCATTACCAGGCCAATTTAATCGAATTTTGAGTATGGATAATTATTTAGTCATCCTGCAAATGATGGAAATGTAAAAGTAGATTGTTCATTTTTGATTAGCCAAGTAATTATTCCTTTAGATACTGTATATATTATTTTACTTCAACTTGTACTATATGGTTTTTAGTTTTAGTTTTTATTCTCAACTACTAAGAACAGTCATTAACCTTTTGGAAACTCTAGTACCATTTTGACATTTTTGTTTTTGATAATAGATTTGTTCTCAAAGGTCAGAGCCAAAGACACCTTATGCTACAGGAGATGCTGCTTGTAAAAGTCAATCTAAGAGGTAAACATTCCCTTTTCACTAAATTATGAAATGTAATGCTCCAGTTTAGCATTCATGACCCATGTATTTGAGTGTAAAAGATGCTCATAGAAATGTCAACAGTCTGTGCGGTTTTTTTGCACACAGCCTTCTGAAGAAATTTACAGAGCAAGTAACTGGGAAAAAATCAAACGATGCAGAACAGGTAACAGCAGACATTGTTTTTTTTCTTCTGTTTGCTATTTTTAAATCATGCAACAGTGCTTTTATAACTTTACAGCAATTGCTTGATTAACATATTCACATTTATTATCAGACAAGCCCACTGATTGATGATATTGAGCAACAAAAGTCACCTTGGCTGCAAGACTTGTACCGGCCGTCGAGTCAGTTCGCAATAAATCAATTGGTCACGGGACAAACTTCAAACAGTCCGTAGATGAGGAAGAAATAGATAGCAGAACTAATGTGAGGTAAATTATCTGACTCTAAATCAACTGAAAGCTGATGTAATAAGTATGATGTATTTAGTCATACTACCAGGGATTATTATAACATTGAAATATATTCAAGGGCTTCTAATTGTACAATAAGGTGCATACAATACAAGAATCAAATACCAAGCAAGAGTAAGAAGCAAGATTATTCCAAATGTGATTAGTGTTATTTTGAGGAATGATAAATCTGGAGTATGGAGGCACGTGTGTTTCTTTCTACTTTTCCTTGCTTCACATTTACAGATCAGTTGCTTCTGGAAGAAACTCCCTGATTTTCATTTCCATTCATTTCATTGGAAATAAAAATCAAACAATTATTCAAGAATGTGTGATCTACCACATCATTCTTACACCCAAAAGCAATTCAAAATCCAAAAATAGCTGAAATATTTATCAGTTACACATGAGCAGAGGTGGGGAAATGTTTAGTCAAGCAGAATTGTAAAGCAGAGATTATGATCTGTGTCATACAGATGGTGGTGAAATAGGTGTTGCATAAAACCAAGGGAAGCAGTGAAAAAATTTTAATGAATGAGCTATAACATTGGAAACTGGATTCCACATGTATGCTGAGGTCATTCAGCGTGATGCAGCCACCACTATGCTTCATGGTAGGGATGGTGTGTTTTTGATGATGTTGTGGTGAACTACATATACCTGTCTGGACACGTTCCCCCCCCCGCCCCCCCCCCCCCCCGCTGACTGCTCTTGTGGCTCCTCGCACAGACCGTGGCTCCTCCCACAGACCCCGGTATAAAGGCGAATGGAGGCACTGCTCCTTCCTCAGTCTCCAGGATGTTGTGTGGTGGTCGCTTGCTGCTTGTGCTTTCTTCCAGCCAATAAAAGCCTACCTTAACTCACGTCTCCGAGAGTTATTGATGGTGCATCAGATGTGCGGTGTTTGGCTTGCACCAAATATAACGTTTAGTCTGATGGCCAAGAAGCTCAATTTTGGTTTCATCAGGCCATAGGACCTTCTTCCAGCTGACTTCAGATTCTCCCACGTGTCATCTGGCAAACTCTAGCTGAGATTTCATGCAAGTTTTTTTTCCCACAGTGGCATTCTCTTTGCCACTCTCCCATAGAGCTGTGACTGGTGAAGCACCTGGGCAACAGTTGTATGTGCAGTCTCTCCCATCTCAGCCACTGAAGCCTGTAATTCCTCCAGAGTTGTCATAGGCCTCACTAGTCCCCTTCTTGCACGGTCACTCAGTTTTTGAGGACAGCCTGTTCTAGACAGATTTACAGCTGTGTTGTGCCATATTCTTTCTATTTCTTGATGATTGACTTAACTGTACTCTAATGGATATTCAGTGACTTGGAAATTTTCCTGTATCTACAAGTATCTCCTGACTTGTGCTTTTCAATAACATTTTCACAGAGCTGCTTGGAGTGTTCCTTTGTCTTCATGGTGTAGTTTTTGCTAAGATACTGAATCATCAGCAGTTGGACCTTCCAGATACCGGTGTATTTTTACTACAATCAATTGAAACACCTTGACTGCACACGGGTCTCCATTTAACTACCATGAATTCTAAAACCAATTGTCTGCACCAGTGATGATTTGGTGTGTTATATTACAGGGGGTGGGGTGAATACTTATGTAATCAATTATTCTGTGTTTTATATTTGCAATTAATTTAGATAACTTTGTAGAAATCTGTTTTCACTTTGATATTAAAGAGTCTTTTCTGTTGATCAGTGTCAAAAAAAAGCCAAATTATTTTGTTACTTAAATGGAAAGATGCCACTCTGCCTACTCGTGCCCATTGGTTGATTGATGATATGTCATGTTTAAATTTAGAGAAGATTAGGTATTCTATTTTTGTACCTAGACAAGATTTTTTCACATTATGGGGACCTTTCTTTCACAGTCTTTGACTTGTTCAGCAATGATGGCATTATATGTTTGAATTTACGACTATGTTCAGGAATTCTTTTTCTTTCCATGGTCAACATCACTTACATCACATTTCTTCCCCATTCTGATGTTTGGTCTGAACATCGACTGAGCCTCTCTATACATGCTCGTATGCGTTGAGTTGCTGCCACATGATTCACTGATTAGATATTTGCATTAACGAGCAGGTGTACCTAAAAAGTGGCCACTGAGTGTATCAAATATAACTTGTTGCAGTGAAGAGAGAGAATAGGAAAAAATGAGATCCATCAGAAGGAACTCATAAGGGGTTATGCTTTTAATAAGCACAGCATGCCTTACATATATTGTACGAGCAGTCTTATGCAAAGAAGCCATCAATAATGGAAAGCATAAACATCATATCAATGGAACAAAGAAAGGTGATAGAGCCTATGATGGTGCAACAGTGCAGAAGGTAACTTTTACTCCCACTAAATGCTTAAAGGTTATCATTCATATTCTTCTACCAAATTGGCAAGAGAGCTCTTCATTACTTAACCAGTCTATTAATATAGAAGTTAGTAATAATTAATAGAATTATTAAGCAAACCAAAGAGCTGATTATAGACTACAAAAGGAGATCCATGATGGGAAATGAGGTAGAGAGGGTCAGTCCCTTTAAATTCCTTGGCATTAATATATCTGCAGCAAAGAAGTTCTTGAATGATATGGCTTTGAACTATGCTTCTTCACAGTACAACAAATAAGGCTCACTGACTCTTGTGTAATGACAAGAGTGCTGGCAAGAGGGTAGCCAATTTGTGCCCCTGTACTTGGAGCCTCTTAGACTGCTCGGTTTCTAATAACTTTTAAGTAAACTGTAAAGGCTGCAATTGGGCCGAGCATAAATTGCTACAACCTTCTCAAACCTTTACAGTCACTATCATTAGCAGCCACAGACTGTGAAAACTACTCCTTTGGATCACATGAGCATTGCTTCAATCTGCAATACCTTAATCTGGTGTTAACCATACACAAAATTAGGCAGGCCTAAAAACTCAGCAGGCCTGACAGTATCTATGGAAAAAAGTACCTGCTGAAGGGTTTCGGCCCAATACGTTGACTGTACCTTTTCTTCCATAGGCGCTGCCTGGCCTGCTGAGTTCCTCCAGCATTTTGTGTTTTGCTCGACATGATCAATGTTGACTGAATGCAGAAATCATGATATTCAGGCACGATGGCATAGTGGTTAATGTAATGCGATTACAGCGTAAGTGATCTGGATTCAAATATGCCACGAGTCTCTATGTTCTCCCCTAACCATGTAGGTTTCCTTCGCTTTCTTCACACATTTGAAAGATATATGGGTTAGAACGTTGATAGTTCCCATCAGTGGCATGGTCTCATTGGGCCAGAAGAGCTTTTTTCCATGCTGTATCAAATAAATAAAAGAAAAAACACTGTCTTTGACCAGATGAATGCATAGTATTTGCATATGGGTATCTTAGAATATCAAACTTAATCCCTAAAATTCCCAAAACTCTCAGATTCTGAGATAGTGGAATTTTGATGTAAATTTAAATTACAGTTTACTTCAAATCTCTGAATCCAGAGTAGAAAAAATAATTCCTCAGTTTTAGTGGGGCATGCATAATGACAAATATTCAAAAGCCATCCTTTGTTCATGTGTGTGTAAAATAAGTCCAATTCCATTCATGAACAAAAAGAGTAGGGAACATTTTAACAAAAAACACGAAATGCTGACATAACTCAGCAGGCCATACAGCATCTATGGGAGGAGGTAATAACGATTTTTCGGGCCGAAACCCTTCATCAGGAGGGGGTTTTGGCCCAAAGTGTCGTTATTACCTCCTCCCATAGATGCTGTCTGGCCTGCTGAGTTCTGCCAGCATTTCATGTTTTTTATATATTTCCAGTATCTGCAGATTCACTCGTGTTGCCAGGGAACATTTTACATTTTATATGTTTGCAACATTAATTATGAAAAATGGAATAATTGCATGGTCTGCTTTTTAGCTGGGAGAGTGCTCTTTTGATCACAGATATACACCTGTGGATTGGGTCAGTTAGCTTTGCCACCTCCCACAACAGACTGACTTACAGGCAATGTTATTGCTGCTTGAATGGCAATTACACAGATCAACGTGATACACAATGTGAACAAAGTACCCACACACAATAAGTGATTGATGACCAAGTAATCATGTCCTGGTGGTGGTGGCAAGCATAAAACTTGCTTCAGAAATGTACTATCGATTGAATTCCACTGAAGGAGCAATACATTAGTCCATGTACTGTAGTCTTTTTCAGGGTTTGACTCCAAGTAAAAACCCAAGCTGACAAGACAGCAAACAGAGTAACAGAGGACAAATATAAATGGTTTTATTTTATATTTCTCTCACAGGGAAGCGATATTAAAGTGCTTTTTTAATACTGTGGTACTTTGTTTAACTAGAAGTTTATTTTATTTTAGTTCACTTTCTGAAAGCAGGGCTCCATAAGAGTGCTATTTGAAAACTTAACATTTCCTCACTTCACAAGAAACATCTTTCAAAGAATCAAATAGGTGAAGAATTTTTTTTAGGATAGAAATTGTTTTGCTACTTGTTAATTAATGATTTCCTAATGTAAATAAAATTGTCCTTTATATGCCAGTATTGAAATTGTTATTATGATATTACTCCACCCGCTGAAATGTCATTATATATCATTTGTGGATAGCATTTCTTATGGTTTCAGCTTCAAAAAAATAAAAGACAAATTAATATGAAATATAAAAATACTAACTAATATAATGTACAGCTCTGTACAATAGCATGGTGTTGTGAATAGTGTCTCACTAGTTTTAGACAACCCTTCCCAAAGGAGTAGGGGAGTCTAAAATTAATGAGCATAGATTTAAGGTGAAGGGGTGGATTTTAAGGAGAATTTGAGGGTCACATATTCCATACAAAGGGTGGTGGATAAATGGAATGAGCTCCCCAAGAAAGTGGTAGTGGTGGCTGCAATTAGAATGTTTAAAGGATATATGGATAGATTCATTGTTGGGAAAGTTTTAAAGGAACATGAAGGAAAAGCAAGCAAACTCCAAGATTTAGTCCTTGTTGGTACGATAACTTTCCTATCCCAGGAATTAGGCTGGTAGGATAACTCTCATCCCAGAAATTAGCCTCTTTTGGACTGCATCCAGTGTTACCATATTATAAGGTAAGGGACTAACATTGCAGGTGAGACCTCACCAACACACTCTATAATTGCAACCCCTGCCTAGTTTTAAACTCCAACCACTTTGCAATGAAGGTCAAAATGCCATTTGCCTTTTTCACTACTATTGGACTTGCTGCAAGCTTTTATGATTCATGGACTGAAGCACCTGGGTCCCTCAATAGCTTTGTTAAAACTGTAGAAGAGCTTGCAAAGATATTGACTCAGTCATAATAAGTAATAATATCCCATTAATGACCTCTCCCTTATAAAAGGATAAAGACAACTGTTACAAGAGAATATGGGAAGTGTTCAAAGGAATGGCAGATGGAAATTAATTCAGATAAATGCAGAGTGGTGTATTTTCTGAGCTATCTCCTATAGCAGCCTTAGACAATCCACCTCACTATCCACTACACTTCCAACTTTAGTGTCAATGGCAGGAAATGCCTGACTAGCCTCCATCTGGAGTCTGATTCTGAAGACTCTGGATTGCAAGATCTCCACCCTCCAGTAGAGGGAGCTGTACACAGGCGTCCAGATTTGTTCAGTTGTCATAAATTCTGTCTTAATTAAATTTTAAAAAGTGAGATCTATGAAATTCTTGTACAGTTGTTAACATAGCACTCAATAGTCAAAATTCTGCCACAACATACTGGAAGAACTCCAAATTTAACAAAAAAAAACAACTAGCAGATGTTAGTATCTTGACCTCACTCTGAAGTGTACCTGTTGTACCATGTGTTTCCATCGTTCTGCAGAATTGTTTCTCTGGGCACCAAGAAAGAGCTGGTGATGAAGCACACACAACTTTATGAATAATGTACTAGAAGGAGGTGACACTTACATTATGACAACTTCCTTAAACTCAGAATTTAATAGCAGCTCAACAATCTTCAGCAATTTCACTATGGGAGAAACAGTGGTATTGAGAGCAACACACAGAAAATGCTGGAGAAATTCAACAGGTCAGGCAGCATCAATGGAAATGAATAAACAGTCGATCGTTCAGGCCGAGATCCTCTTTCGGGACTGGAATGGAAGGTGGAATAGCCAGAATAAAAAAGGAGTTGGAGGGAAAGGAGGGTGACTAGAAAGTGATAGATGAAGCCAGGTGGGTGGGAAAGGTAAAATGTCACAACCACGGATTCGGCAGCACAGTAGATACGGCAATTGCGCTAGTGAATTTGCACATGTCAGCTTATTATTATTTATTCGTGATAGTATTTAATTCCATACTTGGCAAGGGTTGGGGCTGCGGTCAGAGGAGGGTAAAGAGTGGGAGGTCTCAGGAGGGAGAGGGGGGTTGGGATGTTCAGGGAGAGCGGGCTGAGGGATCAGAGGAATGGAGGGGAGATGAGGGGTGGAGGGAGGGTTGGGAGTCGCGGGGAGGATAGGGGGTAGTAGAGGAATAAGACGAGCGGTAGGAACCAGCGGCAGTAAGAGCGGTCCCGGTCTGGATAGGGTCAGCCCTCAAATTCACTTGGTCCATCTCGGACACTTCTCTACCCTTTCTCGATCTCCATCTCTGGAGATAGACAGTCCACTGTCATCTTCTATAAACCCACTGACTCCCATAACTGCCTTGATTATATCTCTTCACACCCTGCCGACTGTAAAAATGCTATTTCCTATTCCCAGTTCCTCCGTCTCCGCCGCATCCGTTCCCAGGATGAGGCTTTCCGTTCCAGGACATCCAAAATGTCCTCTTGCTTTAAGAATCGTGGTTTCCCTTCTGCAGTCATCAACGATGCCCTTTCTCTTGCCCTCCGCGACTGCCTGGTCCACATGTCCCCCCAGCTTGTTTGTACGTGTTGAAACCAAGGGCGCTTCCCGCCGGTTACCCGAGGTCAGCCGGTGACCCCCGGCGCGAGGCCGCCGGTTACCCGAGGTCAGCCGGTGACCCCCGGCGCGAGGCCGCCGGTTACCCGAGGTCAGCCGGTGACCCCCGGCGCGAGGCCGCCGGTTACCCGAGGCCAGCCGGTGACCCCCGGCGCGAGGCCGCCGGTTACCCGAGGTCAGCCGGTGACCCCCGGCGCTTCCCGCCGGTTACCCGAGGTCAGCCGGTGACCCCCGGCGCGAGGCCGCCGGTTACCCGAGGTCAGCCGGTGACCCCCGGCGCGAGGCCGCCGGTTACCCGAGGCCAGCCGGTGACCCCCGGCGCGAGGCCGCCGGTTACCCGAGGCCAGCCGGTGACCCCCGGCGCGAGGCCGCCGGTTACCCGAGGTCAGCCGGTGACCTCCGGCGCTTCCCGCCGGTTACCCGAGGTCAGCCGGTGACCCCCGGCGCGAGGCCGCCGGTTACCCGAGGCCAGCCGGTGACCCCCGGCGCGAGGCCGCCGGTTACCCGAGGCCAGCCGGTGACCCCCGGCGCGAGGCCGCCGGTTACCCGAGGCCAGCCGGTGACCCCCGGCGCGAGGCCGCCGGTTACCCGAGGCCAGCCGGTGACCCCCGGCGCGAGGGTGTCGCTGCGCTCAGGCGACTGATGACCTCGCGTGCGTGCGTGCGTTCGTTCGTTCGTTCAACAGTCGGCGTGACGGGGAATGAGGAAAGGTGATCGTAAATGAATATTTCAATAATAAATGGGGATCTTATCTGAAGATTTTTACTGATGGCTCAGTGGAGCCAGAGAGCAGTAAGGCAGGATTTGGGATGTACGTGCCTCAACTTGGAGTTGAGATTGGACACCGGGTTTCAGATGGAGTTTCTGTCTTTACATCTGCTCCTGCCTTAGAGGCTATAGAAGGGAATAAATCAAAAGCTCGTCCTGACATAGTTATTGAATTAAGAAGTAAGATTTAAAAAAAGGTATAGAGAAGAAATGGTAGGAGGATTGGAAAAATGAATTAAAGGGAAGGCATTTCTTTTCTAGTCACCCTCTAGTTAAAAAGGTCTCAGACCGTTACTCTTTAAATCATAGAGATGCTGTGAAATTAACAAGACTTAGGTTGGGGCATTGTGGGCTAAACTATTACTTAAAGATAATAGGAAGACATCCTACTGGATTATGTGACTGTGGTAGTCCAGAGACAGTTCAGCATGTTTTGCATATAAAATTGCATATATTGCATATATCATCGATATAAAATTGAGAGAAGCATATTGTTCAAGAGGCTGTCTGACTTAAATGTATTTTGTTTTTCTGCTAAATCTTCGTTTGGCCACCAAGAGAACCACCATCTGACTGAAAAGTTTATTATTCTGTTTCTACACGCGACTAGTGTATACTCAAGAATTTGAGTTTCTTGAAACTTTGTAACTAATTATACATCGTGCGGAGGGCAGTAATATGCCTAGATGCGTCTAAACGGCCGGAAATGGAAGAAGAAGAAGAATGCGGAAGGGTGGTAACTGGCTGAAAGCGCAACAAACCCTGAAGTAAATGTCCTGCGGCTGGTAGAGGACTGGGTTAGGAGAGTTACGGTGTTTGGCCGGCCGCTACTGTAGTGAACGAGAGACCTGGGCTGGAAGGCTGGGTGTTGCACTCTGAACTGGGCAAGGGTTTGCCAGTGCATGCTTGGTTTCTGGTTCTGGTGCAGGTGGAGAAATGGATGGTTGTGAAGGGAGAATTAAAGGGAAAGAGGAGATAGTGAGGGGACGGATGAATGAAAACCGAGACAAAGAGAGTAAAAGAATAAGGAATGGTAGTGGAGAGAGCTCTGAAAGTGAGGCAGATGAACAAGTTCAGAGAGGAGGTGTTGTCATAATAAGGTTTAATGAGAAAGCTCAAGGAAACATGAAGAAAATTTAACCCATTTGTACTAACTACAACACCAGCAAATAAGATAGGGGAAATAGTATTTGCAAAAGTCCTTAGTGATGGCAACCTATTGGTAAGATGTGAGAATGAGGAACAGCTTGAGAAAGCACTCAAATTAAGAGAGATAGGAAAATGTAAGGTGAAATACACAGGGAGGGTGGGAGCATGAAATGGTGGTGGATGTAAAAGAGTGATCACAGGTATCAATGAGTATCAATATGGAAGAGTTAAAGAGGAATATCAAAGGAGGAAAAGTAATGAATATTCAAAGACTGAAAACAACAAAGGAGGGAGTGAAAACAGAAAGTGAAACAGTATTGATTGAATTTGAAGAAGAAAGAGTGCCAGAGAAGGTGTTCCTGGGTTTCATGAGTTACCCAGTAAGAGTGTATGTACCAAATCCATTGAGGTGCTATAATTGTCAAAGGTTTGGACACATAGCTAAAAACTGTAACAGGCAGAGGAGATGTGCAAGTTGTGGGGGTGATCATGAATATGGAAAGTGTGAAACAGGAGTGCAACCAAAATGCCGTAATTGTGGAGGAGCTCATAATGTGGCATATAGTGGGTGTGAATAAAATTCAAGAAATAAGAGTGAAAAGAAAGATCACTTATGTAGAAGCTGTAAGAATATCAAGAGAACAGGATAATGCTCCTAATGAACAGGGAGCAAGAGGGATGAGAGAGATGCAACAAAGAACAAATGACATGATTTATGTAGACAACAAGGCTCTAGTAACATTCATTGCAGGAGTGATTAATAGTACGGCTGAAGTAAAGCCAAAAAGTGAAAAAATTCAGCTGGTGCTCAAAGCAGCAGTGAACCATTTAGGGTTAGTAGGACTGACATGGGAAGAAGTGAGGGAGAACCTCACGAATCAGTCAAACCAGGAAGTGTCATGGATTGGTTAATACTAATTATGGCAATACTTCTGCAATGGAATGCAAGGAGCTTACTGGCTAATAGCCAGGAATTTAAGCAGTTTATTAAAGAAATGGTTGTAAAACCGGATGTAGTGTCTATTCAGGAGACTTGGTTAAAACCAGCTTTAGACTTTGTGGTATATAGATATACAATGATAAGGAAGGATAGAAATCTAGAGGGAGGAGGGGGTTGTGCTATATTAATCAAAGAAGGTATACCAGATAGGGTACTGGAAAAGGGAGATGATCAGGAATACATAGTGGTGGAAGTGTGGGAGGGAGGGGAGGAAGTGGTTATAATTAACTATTATAATCCATGTGATAGGTTGGATTTGGATAGCCTACTAAGGATACAAGGACAAAACAGACATAAAGTAGTGTGGTGTGCAGATTTGAATGCTCACAGCACCATATGGAGGGATTCGTTTACAGATTCAAATGGAAAGGTAATTGAAGATTTGATTGAAGGAAAGGATTTGTTGTGTATGAATGATGGTAGAGGAACAAGGATAAACATAAAAACAGGAACTGAGTCAGTATTAGATGTTACGTTAGTGTCTAATACCTTGGCTGGAGTTGGTAACTAGGTAGTTTGGACTGCTTCAACAGTAGACAGCGATCACTATCCAGTTTCATGTTCAGTGGGTGAAAGAGTTGAAGTAAGATCAGGTGGTGGAATCCCAAAGTGGGTGTTTGGAAAAACAGATTGGGGTAAGTTCCAGAAATTGAGTGAAGAAACATTGACAAGGATTGACATTTCTGGAAATCTAGATGAACTAAACAGTCAGCTGACTTCAGCAATTATTATGGCAGCAGAAGGATCTATACCCAGGGGTAAAAATAGGATGAATAGAAAACTGGTTCCATGGTGGACAGAGGAATGTTGTCAGGCTGTAAAAAAAAAACAGAAATAGAGCATTCAGACTAGTTAAAAGAACCCATAATATGCAGCATTTGATTCAATATGAGAAGGCACAGGCAGTGGTGAGAAGAAGTATACATCAAGCTAAAAGGGCAAGTTGGAGGAGTTTTTGCAACAAAATAGGAAGAACGTTGCCTGTGAGAGAGGGATGGGGAATGATTAAGAGGATGGGAGGAGATAGAAGGGAATGGGAATATCCAGTAATGATATCTGAGGAGGAAACAGCAGTCTGCAGTAGGGATAAGGCTGAGATCATGGCCAAGTCGTTTGTAAAGATACATAGTTCAGAAAATTTGGCTGAAGAATGGAGAAGGAGAAGGGAAAGAACAATGAGTCAACACCCAAGTATGTTAAACAGGAGGGAAGAAAGTGATGATATAATTGATGAACCATTTACGTTGGCAGAGAGGGTGAGAGCAATAAAGAGATCGAGACCAACCTCCCCAGGGAAAGATCTGATATGCTATGTTATGCTAAAAAATCTAGGAGAAGGAGTGCTCTTGAAGTTGCTGAATCTTTACAACAGAGTCTGGGAGGAGGGAAGATTACCAAGTACATGGAAAGAAGCAGTAGTAATTCCAATAAGGAAACCTGGCAAAGATCCATCAAAACCTACTAGCTACAGGCCAATAGCATTAACATCAAATATATGCAATATAATGGAAAGGATGATAACAGAAAGGTTATCGTATTGTTACATACCCGTGACACGTGACAGTGGTGTACTTGTCACGTGACAGGTGTTGAAGCTATACTGGACTTGAGGTAATGGTCTTGTGATGGAAGAGTGACGTCATTTTCCCGCCAGTAGAGATCATGTGACAGTTTTTTTTACAGGGTATAAAAGGAGGACCCCTCCCTGTGAGGAGGGGCAGTTCGTGGCTGGATTTGCCATTTTGTCTTCATGCCACTGCGTGATTTAATATTATGACGCAGTGTGGTTGAAAGATGGAGTTTTATTTAATGCCTAAAGTTTAAAAGGTCATTGCCAGCAGTTTCTTTATAATACTGCCAGTTGAGAATCAGTGGAGAGTGAAGATCAGAGTTTGGGAGCTAAAAGATTGAGGAAAATCGATTTCGACGGTGCAACAGGTTCGACCTTGTTAGATCCTCATTCGGAAGGAATTTGTTGGCTGTCCCCATGTTAATCCCTGTGAATAGCAGAAAGGATTGGGGTACAGTTTTGGAAAGGAAAGGTCAGTGCCTTTAAGCCGTTTCATTTTCCATCTTTGTAAATTCTTCGTGGGAAAAGTAGTTCAACTGGGAACCGCAACAACACGACGTTGAAGAGAATTTAAATCGTCTTAAAAAGTCTCTCCCTTAAATGGACTGTAAGCATTTTGAACTTTTGCAATACTACTTTGAAGAACTGTTTTTGCAACATCTCTTTAAGAACTGTTTAAGCTTCATTGCTTTAAGAACTGTTTAAGCTGCCGCACAGCAGCTGACTTCCGGTTACGTGAGTGGTTAGTTTATTTTTGGGGGTTTGTTTTTCAGTGTTTAATAAATGTTTTATTTGTTATAAAAACCCCTGCCTCACTCATATATTTATTGTTGCTGAGTCCGTAACAGTATGATCTTGAGAAGAGAGGAGTGCTGGCAAGTTATCAGAGTGGTTTTAGGAAGGGAAGGAATTTCATGGACTTAGTGATGTTAGAGACAGAAATAAGGAAGGCCCAGGCAAATAAAGAGTCAGTAGTTGCAGTGTTTTTTGACATAGAAAAAGCCTATGACATGATGTGGAATGTTAATTAAACTGCACAAGATGGGGATTGGTGGGAGAGTTTTTAATTGGATTAAAGATTTTTTGTTTGGTAGGAAAATTCAAGTTCAGATTGGGTCAGAATTATCAAATCAGTACATAGTGGGAAATGGCACACCTCAAGGTAGTGTGACTTGCCCGTCACTTTTCATTATGATCAATGATGTCTTCACAAAGGTACCAGTGGATATAGGTAGGTCACTGTTTGTGGATGATGGGGCCTTGTGGAAAAGAGGTAGGAACATGCAGCATATAATCAGGAAGCTACAAGGAGCAATTGATGAAGTGGTGGAGTGGGGTTATGATTGGGGTGTAGATTTTCAGTAGAAAAAACTCAAACTGTATGTTTCACCAGGAAAAGAAATGGGGTAGGGAAAAAGTTAAGGATGTATGGGATAGAATTAGAAAAGGTTGGATCATTTAAATTCCTGGGAGTCCTCAGCAGCCCTGTGTCCACCGTGGAGAACTTTAGGTTCCTGGGAACCACCATCTCTCAGGATCTGAAGTGGGAGCAGAACATCAGCTCCATCCTGAAGAAAGCCCAGCAGCGGATGTATTTCCTGCGGCTCTTGAGGAAATACGGTCTGCCTCAGGAATGTCTGCTGCAGTTCTACACTGCAGTCATTGAGTCTGTCCTGTGCACCTCCATCATTGTGTGGTTTGGAGCTGCCACTAAGCAGGATAGAACCAGACTACAGCGCACAGTGAGGACTGCCGAGCACATTATTGGAGCCTCCCTGCCCTCTATTGTAGACCTGTACTCTTCCAGGTTGAAGAAGAGGGCGGGGAACATCATAAAGGACTCCTCCCAACCTGCGCACGGACTGTTTGATCTGCTTCCGTCTGGTAGGCGCTTCAGATCCCTCCAGACTAAGACTAATAGGCACTGGAGAATTTTTTTCCCTACTGCGGTCACTTTGCTGAACAGTTAACTGCCGGTTAACTGTCAGCTAACTATTACTTGGATTGCACTACCTGTATGTATAATTTATATTTTCATTTATATTTATCATTATTATTGTTATGAGCAGAGAGACAACATCTGCCGGAAGTAAATTCCTTGTATGTGCATAGGTACTTGGCGATTAAAGTCTGATTCTGATTCTGATTCTGATATTTGATTCATGGTTAACATGGGCAGACCATATCAGGAAAGTTGAGGAGAAATGTAAAAAAGTAATAAATGTGATGCGATGTTTGACTGGTAGGGAATGGGGAGCAGGTTGTTCAGCATTGAAGAGAATGTATGTGGCTTTAGTAAGATCTGTGTTGGATTATGGAAGTGTAGCATATGGATCAGAGGCTAGGTTTCTTATAAGGAAACTGGATGTGATTCAGGCTCAGGCTTTGAGAATGTGCAGTGGGGATTTTAAAACATCACCAATATCAGCCCTACAGGTAGAATTGGGAGTAATGCCTTTGAAACGAAGAAGAAGCAATTGATGGCAAACTACTGGGCTAATTTGCAGGGGCACAATGATTCTCACCCTGCAAAAGCAGTGTTGCATGAGTGCTGGGAGAATGGGAAGTTTCAGAGGGATAAATTTAGTTGGGTAGGGAATAATATTGTCAGGGTCCGATCCAGAACCGTGTTCCAGATTTTGATCCGGTCCGGGGGCTCCGGACTCCGGGTCCTGCAGTTGTCCCTCCCGTCACCCGTGATCTAGTGAGGACCCTCCTAGTTCAAGGAGGCACACCTGTGACTCATTGAGCTGCAGGTGTTTATAAGGGGCCTTGGGACTGGGACCAGGCGGGTGGTCGTTTTGTTTTGTTTCTCCGCCGGCTCTGAACTCTTCTCTGCATTCTGTTATCCTGCCCGGGCTCAGATCCACTCTTCATCATGCTTCTCTGCCCCGTACCAGTACTGCCAGGTTGGTCCGCTCTCCCACCTTTCTTCCCATGCGCTGGTCCCGCTTCTCCGCTCGGTTTTGTTTTTCGCGCGGTTGCGCTGTCTGCCGGCCGTTTCCGAATATCCTGTTGTCATGGCTGTTGACCTGGACCTACGCCCGTTCCTACCCCTTGCCCCTGTTGGGCACGTCTGGCCAACCTGCCTTGGCCCGGTGGGGGTTCTGCCTGTTCCTATCCCTCGCCTCTGTCGGGCGGCTCCGGCCAATGGGTCGTGGCCCGGTGGGGGTTCTGCCCCCTGCTTCTCTTCCGCCCAAACTCTGGGATAGTACCCTGCAACTGCCTAGGGGTCCGCGTCGTGCCCAGGCCTCCGGTGTTTCCGCCTGGGAGGCTCCCCTACCCGGGATACATGCAGCCCGCCCAGGGAGGGCTCTCTGCTAGCCTATCGCCACCTAGACCTGCCTGTCTGTCTGCATGCCTGAACCTGGGGACCTGTCTACCTGCCTGCCTGAACCTCGAGGACCTGCCTGCCTGAACCCGGGGACCTGTCTACCTGCCTGCCTGAACCCTGAACCCCGGGGACTTGTCTACCTGTCTGCCTAAACCTCGAGGACTCGTCTACCTGAACCCAGGGACCTGTCTACCCGCCTGCCTGAACCTCGAGGACCCGTCTACCTGAACCCAGGGACCTGTCTACCCGCCTGCCTGAACCTCGAGGACCAGCCTGCCTGAACCCGGGGACCCGCCTACCCGCCTGCCTGAACCCGGGGACCCGCCTACCCGCCTGCCTGAACCCCGGGGACCCGCCTGCCTGATCCCTGGGGACCCGCCTGCCTGCCTGCCTGATCCCCAGGGACCCGCCTGCCTGCCTGCCTGAACCCCAGGGACCTGCCTACATGAACTTGAATTTCAGGAGTCGCTCTGCTCCGCCTGCCGGAACTCTATCTGCCTGAACCCCAGCTACTCTTAAGTGCCATGGCATCCCCATCCTGACCTCCCCCTAGTACTTCAGTGCCTGCGTTCTGCGTTTGGGTCCATCTGGTCCCTCCTGACAGATATTGCTGAAGAATGTGGAGTGTTTAATCTAAGGATAAGTCCTTCAGTAGTTTAGCCGGTTGTAGCTCCATGGAAGTTTGTATGGCCTGACAAAGACTGGCATTTGGTAGAGGTAAAAAGGAAGGGAAAATATAAAACTGATTGGGTTAGTGCATTTAACTATCATGTGATGGAAAAGTATAGTGGTTATACTCAGATTTACACAGATGGTGCTAAGGAACCTGAAACAGGAGTGACAGGGTTTGGGGTGGCTATACCAGCAAAAGCAATTGCAATCAGCAGAAGAACATCTGATAAGTTAGCGGTGTATACAGTGGAGATGATGGCAGTGTTGGTTGCGTTGCGATGGGTGGAGAAAGCTAGACTAGTCAAAGTGTTGATATGCTCCAATTCATCCTCAGTTCTAGCAAGTATAAGGTCTTTTCACTCAAACAGCCGGCGCCGGCAAGGTGTACTTTATGAAGTCCTTCAGTCAGTCTCAAGAGTTGCAAATCAGGGAAGTCAAGTTAAATTTCTATGGGTTCCAGCCAGGGTTGCCAGATTAAGATTTTAATTTAAAGCCAAACAATGCTAGCAAAAAGCCAGAAAAAGCCAAACAAATTTCAGTATCGTTTTCATACTCACATCACATGAAAAGCTCCAGATCCAGGTCATCACTATCCTCTTCACAAGAATGAGTGGAACATACAGCATAAACCTTGTCCGATGTGAAGTTTTTTTTAGCATTTCTGGAGATGCAGTGAAGTCTTTGCAACATTTGCCTGAAAGCAATAATTCTGCCCTAATTCTCACAATAGCATTAAGAAAATTCAGCTGAATTCTGCTTTTTGCCTTTGTTTTAATGGAGGATACAAGAGAAAATTTCCTCTCAACTACAGCATTGTCGACAGGGGTTATTAGGCCTGAGAAAGGCTGTTCAGTTTTCCAAATTCATGCACAACAGGCATTGCAAACTCAAATGACAAGTAGTTTTTGTAGTCTGACCACATTTCCTTTAGGAGTCTTGCAGCAGCCAAGCTCCTCCCCCGGAACTGCATTCTAGCCGGCATTGCTTAAACACATGCCTGTGAGCATCTGTGCTTTATGTCGATTTATTTTGTGCATCCGTTAGCAAGATGAGTTCTCAAAGTTGTAACAGAATCAGTTGAGCAGAAGGTACTGCAGTACAACTTATCTCATGCCCCATGCTGCACAGAACATCGCATATCATTTGTGAAAGAAGGCTCCAAGTCAAGGGCGTACAGCGCAGGCCCATGATCAAGCATACTTTCTTCAGCCAATGATTGGTGTGTCAAGGCCAACCTGGATGGGAAAGGCTGTTTCCCGGAGCAAATATTTTTCACCACATTGCATCCAGATATAATCGTCTGGTCTGACACCAGTAGAGAAGTGGTTATTAGTGAACTCACAGTCCCCTGGGAAGACAACATCGATGAAGCCCATGAGCGCAAGTTAACCAAGTATGCAGAATTAAGATCAGAGTGCAGAGACAGAGGGTGGAAGGTCTCGTGCTGTCCATTCGAAGTTGGATGCCGTGGCTTTATTGCGTTCACTTTCCAGAAGTGGCTGCGTGACCTTGGCTTTACTAGAAGAGAGATCAAGTCAACCAGCAGGGCTGTAGCTGAGGCAGCAGAGGCAGGATCATCATGGGTGTGGACTAAGTACATCCAGAGGGGCAGATAGTCGGATAGTGTATCCATCTTTTGTAAACTCTTCAGTAGCTGCATAGATACCTGAAGAGTAGACTATATGTTGGATGGAAGCTACCAACAACTCTGATAGAGGCAGATGCCAAGTTGTTAAGCTCATCAGTGGGGGGTGGTGCTTTAGCACTGCTGGCCCACCACCTCGAGGGAGTATTGATCATAAGCGGGCCGAAACTCCTGATCCCACTGATGATAGCACAGGACAGTTAACATCTTAGTCCACGTGTATTTTAAATTCTTAAGATATTGGAAAAGCCTAAAAGAGCTCGTAAGGGTGTTACACTTAGTGTAAAACTAGACATAATTAAGTGTTTCGATTGTGGTGAATGAAGTAAGGACGTTGTCTGCGCTGTTACATGCCCAGAGTTTGATCACAGGACAGTGGGTTGGTGTAATGGTCTTATGATCATGGGTGATGTTATGTCACGTGATGGCATGTTCCAAACGGTATTTAAACAAAGCCTGTGGTCTGTGACTGTGGTGAACTACATATACCTGTCTGGGCACGCCCCCTGCTGACTGCTCCTGTGGCTCCTCCCACAGACCCCGGTATAAAGGCAATTGAGGCCTGAGCCCGGCCCTCATTCTCCAGGATATAGTATGGTGGTCAACTGCTGCTTGTTCTTTCTTCCTGTCAATAAAAGCCGATATCTCAGCTTCACGTCTCAGAGAGAGTTATTGATGGTGCATCAGTGACGCAGTTCTCATTTATATTTTTGTGCAACATTGTTGTTGCTGGTCGTAGGTGTGGAGACTCCTCCGGTTTTGTTGCATGTTTATTTTTCCCTTACAGTCCAGTATCGGAGAGTGAAGGCATTACCGGAGTTATCAGAGTTCAAAGGATTAGATAAAGCTAATGTCGTTCAGCGTCTTGGGAATGATCAAACTTTTTGAACCTTCTTTTGGGAATTGTGGCAGGCACATTTGAGTTAAACCCCTACAAGGTGGGGAAGATCTGTGCAGCGACCACCATCCAGTCAAAAGGTCAGTTCCTTTTATTCCCTCGTGATTTCTTCAAACAAGGCATCTCTCGGCTGTGATCGGCAGAGTCATCATTACCTCAAAGGAATTGTTGTTTCAGGGAAATCTCTCCTTAATGACTGTATAAATCACATGGACTTTTGAACTTACCACTTTAAGTCTGTGCTTGGATGAGAACTCATTAAGAACAGTTTCTACGTTTGACTGTTTGTTAGATATTGCCGCCTAACTGTTAACTTTCGGTTAAGTTAGTCGTTTGTTTAGTCAAGTCAAGTCACTTTTATTGCTATTTCGACCATAACTGCTGGTACAGTACATAGTAAAAATGAGACAACATTTTTCAGGATCATGGTGTTACATGACACAGTACAAAAACTAGACTGAACTACGTAAATAACAGCACAAAGGAAAAAAAAACACGCAACTACACTAGACTACAGACCTACCCAGGACTGCATAAAGTGCACAAAACAGTGCAGGCATTACAATAAGTAATAAACAGGACAATAGGGCAAGGTGTCAGGCCAGGCTCTGGGTATTGAGGAGTCTGATAGCTTGGGGGAAGAAACTGTTACATAGTCTGGTCATGAGAGCCCGAATGCTTCAGAGCCTTTTCCCAGATGGCAAGAGGGAGAAGAGATTGTATGAGGGGTGCATGGGGTCCTTCATAATGCTATTTCCTTTGCGGATGCAGCGTGTAGTGTAAATGTCCGTGATGGCAGGAAGAGAGCCCCCGATAATCTTCTCAGCTGACCTCACTATCTGCTGCAGGGTCTTGCAATCCAAGATGGTGCAATTTCTGAACCAGGCAGTGATGCAGCTGCTCAGGATGCTCTCAATACAACCCCTGTAGAATGTGATGAGGATGGGGGGGGGGGGGGTGGGAGATGGACTTTCCTCAGCCTTTGCAAAAAGTAGAAACATTGCTGGGCTTTCTTTGCAATGGAGCTGGTGTTGAGGGACCAGGTGAGATTCTCCGTCAGGTGAACACCAAGAAATTTGGTGCTCTTTACGATCTCTACCAAGGAGCCGTCGATGTTCAGCGGGGAGTGGTCGCTCCGTGCCCTCCTGAAGTCAACAACCATCTCTTTTGTTTTGTTCACATTCAGAGACAGGTTGTTGGCTCTGCACCAGTCCATTAGCCACTGCACCTCCTCTCTGTAAGCTGACTCGTCGTTCTTGCTGATGAGACCCACCACGGTCGTGTCATCAGCGAACTTGATGATATGATTCGAGCTGTGTGTTGCAGCACAGTCGTGGGTCAGCAGAGTGAACAGCAGTGGACTGAGCATGCAATCCTGGGGAGCCCCCGTGCTCAGTGTGATGGTGTTGGAGATGCTGCTCCCGATCCGGACTGACTGAGGTCTCCCAGTCAGGAAGTCTAGGATCCAGTTGCAGAGGGAGGTGTTCAGGCCCAGTAGGCTCAGCTTTCCAATCAGTTTCTGAGGGATGATTGTATTGAATGCTGAACTGAAGTCTATGAACAGCATCCGGACGTATGTGTCTTTTTTGTCCAGGTGGAGGGTGATGGCAATGGCGTCATCTGTTGAGCAGTTGGGATGGTACACAAACTGCAGGGGGTCCAGTGAGGGGGGCAGCAGGGTCTTGATATGCCTCATGATGATGTTTTTGAGCAGAGGTTAATAAACCTTGGGATTTGTTTATAAACCCTGTCTCAGTTTTTATATCGATTGCTGCTGGTTCATAACAGCACGTTGAACCGTTCACACTATTTATACACAGAGAGAAAGAATCTTGAAAGCTGCAGATGTTACTGAAGGTTCTGCTCATTACAAAGTGGTCTCTCTTAGTTGGCATCCAATAATGGATAAAATGGAAAATCTATTGCTTGAGTGGATTGATGAGTGTACAAAACGTGGTGTTCTGTTAATTTATTTTATACTTATGGAGAAATCAGTCAGTCTTTTTAATAAGCTGAAACAGAAAGCACTGGACGATGGTGATGGAAGTGTTGTGAAAGTGGAATTTAAAGGTAGTCATGGGTGGTTTCTGAGGCGAGGGCAGCTTCGTAGTTTAACGTTTACTGGAGAGAGTGCTTCGGCTGATGCTGAAGCTGCCAAAAAGTTCCTAGCAGAACTGAAGAAAATAATTACAGGAGGTGGTTATTCATATAAGTGTTTAACTGTGACGAAACTGCAATTTATTGGAAAAAATTGCCGAGCACCCCAACCTCCAATGACTCAGCCTAACACACCATCATCAGTGTGCTTGTTGTCTTCCCAATTCAGGTAAGTGAAACTACACCGTACATATATAATTTCTACTTTATATAGGCTGTGTATTTTTATGTGTTATTTGGTATGATTTGGCAGCTTCATAGTTTAAAGGTTACTGGAGAGACTGCTTCCACTACGTAGTGAGATTTTCGCTGCGCTAGACAGTGCTGCAGTGATTGCAGAAAAGTATTTCTACTTTATATAGGCTGTGTATTTATCATATTATTCCTGCTTTTACTATATGTTACTGTTATTTTAGGTTTTATGTGTTATTTGGCATGATTTGGTAGGTTATTTTTTTGGGTCTGGGAATGCTCACAAATTTTTCCCATATAAATAAATGGTAATTGCTTCTTCACTTTATGACATTCCAGCTTACGAACCATTTCATAGGAATCTACCTTCGGATAGCAGGGAAACCTGTATTAAACAGTTAAATAGGTAGTGCAAAATAAAAATAAACTTGTTAATAACACTGTTATCCAAATCATTGATATAGATTACCAACAACGGTGGATCCAACACCAATTCCCAAGGCACACCTCTGGCTGCAAGCCTCTAATCTGAATAACAGCCCTCCACGACCACCCTCTGTTTGCTTCCACTAAGCGAGTTTTGTATCCAATTGGCTAATGCACCCTGGATCCCATGTGATCTCGCATTTTTGACTAGCTTACCTTGAAGTGCCATATACTAAGGAGTGAGTATAGGAATTGAGGGAGAGGTCAGAAGAACACACACAAAATGCTGGAAGAACTTGGCAGGTCAGACAACATCAATGGAAATAATTAAACAATTGATATTTCGGGCTGAGATCCTTCATCGCAACTGGAAAGGAAGGGGAAAGAAGCCGGAATGAGAAGATAGAGGGTGGGAAAAGAGTACAAGCTAAAAGGTGATAGGCGAAGCCAGGTGGGTGGAAAGGTAAAGGGCTGAAGAAAAATGAATCTGATAGGAGAGGAGAGTGGATAATAGGAGCAAAGGAGGGAGGAGGGGAACCAGGGAGAGATGTTCGGCAAGTGAGGAGAAGAGGGGATTCAAAGTGGGGAAGGGAAGCACTGTAGAGGGAAGGGAGGGAAGAGGGAAAATGATCAGAAGTTTGAGAAATCAATATTAATTCTGTCAGGTTGGAGGCTACCCAGGAGAAATGTGAGGTGTTGCTCCTCCCACCTGGTGAAGTGGTGCCCCAGTCTACTTCACCTTTATAGGGGTAGCTGCAGCAGATGCAATAGAAAACCCCAATAGATCTGCAGTTGAAGCATTGCTCATCTGGAAGGACTGGTTAGAATCCTGAATGGGGATAAAGGAGATGAATGGGCAGGTGTAGCATTTCTTCCACTTGCAGAGATAAGTGCCTGGAGAGAGGTTAGAAGTGAGAGAAAAATAGACAAGGGAATCACGGAGAAAGCAATCACAGTAGGGAGTGGGGGTGGGGGAGGTAACCAATCACAAATGAGAGAAAATCTGCTGAAGCTGGAAATCTGAGCAACACACACAAAATGCTGGAGGAACTCAGCGGGCCAGGCAGCATCTATGGAAAAGATATCAGTGGACAGTTTGACCCCAGAGATGGAGACAGAGGGATGAGAAAAAGGAGAGAGGTGTCTAAACAGGACCGAGTGAAGTTAAGGGCAGTGTTGAAGTTGGAGGCAAAGTTGATGAAATTGACAAGCTCAGCATGGGTGCATGAAGCAGCACCATTGCAGTCATCAATGCAGCAGAGGCAGAGTTGGGGACCATTACTATGTGGACTGTTCCGTGTAGCCAACAAAAAGGCAGACACAGCTGGGGTCCGTGCGAGTGCTCATGGCTGTACCATGGGTCTGGAGAAAGTGCGAGGAGCTGAAAGAGAAATTGTTGAGGGTGAGGACCAGTTCCATCAGATGGAAGAGGGTGGTGGTGGAGGGGAACTGGTTGGGTCTGTTGTTGAGAAAGAAGTGGAGAGCTTTAAGGCCTTCTTGAAGGGGGATAGAAGTGTATAAGGATTGGACATGGTGAAGAAGAGGCAGCCAGGGCCAGGGAATTGAAAGTTAGTGAGGAGATTTGAGAGCATGTGAAGTGCCGTGGATGTAGGTGGGAAGGAACAGAACTCAGGGATAAAATGGAATTGAGGCATGCAGACTGGAGTTCAGTAGGGCAGGAGCAGGCAGAGACAGTGACCCTTCCCCGTTAGTCAGGTTTGTGGATCTTGGGTAGGAGGTAGAAATGAGCAGTGCAGGGTAGGGGAACTATGAGGTTGGTGGCTGTGGGTGGGAGATCCCCAGAGTTGATGAGGTTGATGATGTTTCAGAAGAATTTGTGGCTAAAATCATGGTGCAGGTGAAAGGGTTTTAGATTTTTGATCATTGGGACCATTTATGGAGAAAGCGGAATCCGCACAAATAGGATTGGTTGCACTTGAACCAAAATGGGACCAACATCTTTGTAGAGTGAATAGCTTGTGCTGTTGTGGAGGGAATAGGGCACGGCGTAGGTGTACTGCTGGAAGGTGGAGGAAAGATGTTACAGTTTAATATTTAGAAAAAAATCTAAGTTATTCTAATAAGCAGAGCAGGCATGGTTGTGTAAAGACACTTGAAAGATTCAACGGCTAAATTGCATCTACTTTAGTACAAAGAGACGTATTGGTAAGACAATTGAACTTAAGAGCATTGATTAGCAAATAGATGTTCCAGGATATAGAATCTAAAGCTTTAAGCATAATAAAGGAGAAAGTAAAAGAGAAATTTGTAGATAGTGCTGAAAATAAAATTATATGTATTTGCGTAATGTTGTGACCTTTATGTTAATATAGATATTAACCAAATAGATTTAAGCTGACAATGAGATAAACACTTCTAAGTGCTCCAGAGTTGTTGTTCACATGAATAAATATAGTTTACAGTCTGTCAGACAAAAATTGCATTTAGCTGATGAGAATCAATTCACATATTGAAATTGGAGTTTGCAGATAGTGCCACATGCAAAGTTAAATGCCTTTGCATAACATGAGGTATTTTATATGAATGTGTTGATTAGCTAAACAGTTAGGTTAAACATTGTTAAACATTTCCCAGTACTCCAGCACTGCTCATAAAAAGTAGCTTATACTCTTTTACTTCAGGTGTGAGTCTACCATATTTATCTAGTCCATCCTATTTGAAGCACTTAACCACCTTATAAACTAGCTTAACAAGCCACTCAATTGCACCAGAACTGCTACATTAAAATGGAAGAGATCACTTGGTATTGTTCTAATCTAGGTAAACAATATAGACAGCACAAGATAATTTTCACAAGCATCTGGCAGCTGATGTTTAATTTTGGATACCTATTCAACATGCTGCGCGAGCAACAAATTCACGTATTTATAAACCCAGGACCATATATTACAGGCAAAGTATCATCAGCTGCATCTACTGTGGTGAAGTGCTTTGAGAGCTGGTTATGGTTACAATTAACTCCTTCCTCTGCAAGGACCTGGATCTGCTGCAATTTGCCTATCGCCGCAACAGGTGTACAGCTGATACTTCAATCTCACTGGCTCTCTACTCAGCTTTGGATCACCCGGACAATAGGAACACCTACATCAGGCTGTTGTTCATTGATTACAGCTCAGTGTTCAACACAATCATACCTTTGGTACTAATCAACAAGCTCCAAAGCCTGGATAGCTGTACCTCCCTCTGTAATTGGATCCTTGACTTCCTCATCTGGAGATCAGTCGGTGCGGATTGGAAATAACATCTCCTCCTCGTTGATAATCAACACAAGTGCTCCTCAGGGATGTGTGCTTCACCCACTGCTCTACCCTCTCTACACCCATGACTGTGTGGCTAGGCACAGCCCAAACACCATCTATAATAGTGTTTCCTAACCTGGGGTCCATGGACCCCTTGGTAAGGCTCATTGGCATAAAAAGTTTGGGATATCCTGATCTATAAATTTACCAATGACACAACTGTTGTTAGCAGAGTCACAGATGATGACGAGGAGGCGTACAGAAGTGGGATAGATCAACTATTTTAGTGGTGTCACAACAACAACCTGCACTCAATGCCATTAAGACAAAGGAATTGATTGTAGGGGAAATCAGGAGAGAACACAACATTTCACCTTGAGGGATCAGCAGTGGAAAGAGTGAGCAGTTTCAAGTTCCTGGATGTCAACATCCCTAAAGATCTACCTTAAGACCATAAGACAAAGGAGCAGAAGTTGGCCATTCAGCCCATCGAGTCTGCTCCACCATTTTATCATGAGCTGATCCATTCTCCCATTTAGTCCCTCTCCCCCGCCTTCTCACCATAACCTTTGATGCCCTGACTACTCAGATACCTATCAATCTCTGCCTTAAATACACCCAATGACTTGACCTCCACTGCCGCCTGTGGCAACAAATTCCACAGATTCACCACCCTCTGGCTAAAATAATTTCTTTGCATCACTGTTCTGAATGGGCGCCCTTCAATCCTTAAGTCATGCCGTCTTGTACTAGACTCCCCCACCATGGGAAATAACTTTGTCACATCCACTCTACCATGCCTTTCAACATTCGAAATGTTTCTATGAAGGACCCCCTTCATTCTTCTAAACTCCAAGGATTACAGTTCAAAGAACAGTCAAATGTTCCTCATTTATTAATCCTCTCATTCCAGGAATCATTCTAGTGAATCTTCTCTGTACCCTTTCCAACGTCAGCACATCCTTTCTTAAATAAGGAGCCCAGTACTGCACACAGTACTCTGTGAGGTCTTACCCAGTGCCTTATAGAGCCTCAACATCACATCTCTGCTCCTATACTCTATTCCACTAGAAGTGAATGCCAACATTGCATTCACCTTCTTCACCACCGACTCAACCTAGAGGTTAACCTTAAGGGTATCCTGCACGAGGACTCCCAAGTCCCGTTGCATCTCAGAACTTTGAATTCTCTCCCCATTTGAATAATAGTCTGCCCATTTATTTCTTCTACCAAAGAAGACCATACACTTTCCAACATTGTATTTCATTTGCCACTTCTTTGCCCATTCTCCCAATCTATCCAAGTCTCTCTGCAGACTCTCTGTTTCCTCAGTACTATCCACCTATCTTTGTATCATCAGCAAACTTAGCCCCAAAGCCATCTATTCCATAATCCAAATCGTTGATATACAATGTAAAAAGAAGCGGCCCCAACACAGACCCCTGTGGAACACCACTGGTAACCGTCAGCCAACCAGAATGGGATCTTGTGCCCAACATATTAATGCCGTTATGAAGAAAGCACACCACCAGCTATACTTGTTACCTCAGTAAAGCAACCAGCATGATAAAAGAACCCATCCACCCACCAATATTCTTTACTCTCCCCTTTCCCATCGGGCAGAAAATACAAAAGCTGAAAGCACTTGCCGCCAGCCTCAAGGATATATCCCACTGATAAGGTGGACTTTTGACCTCACAATCTACCTTGCTATGATCACGCTGCATTTACCTGCACTGTAATTACTCTGCAGCTTTTGCATGTCATTCTTCATTCTTATTGTTTTGCCTTGTTCTATCTCAGTGCACTGTGTAATGTTCTGTAAGAACAACAAGCAAGACAAGTGTTTTTTTTCCACTGTATATTGGTACATGTGGCAATAACAAGCCAATTGCAATAGGCCATAATCGTGTGACCTAGTATCAGTTCAGGTTCATGAAGGAGCAGAGAAGGGCACGTGGTGAGCAGCAGCAATTATAGCTACAATGACATTCAAATCTGGTAAAGCTGCAGCACAAGACTACATGGACACTGTGCAATATAAAATAGACAGCCAATCAATCCCATGGCCAATGGATCAAATCAAAGTCCTCACTCAGTCCTGTATGAGCCAGATATATAGTTAACAGAAGGAAGCTCTGAGAACATTGCACTGATGGCAGGGTACAGATTCTGATAGCCAAAGACAAGGCTGAAACATCGACAATTATTTTCAACCAGAAGTGGACAGACCTTCCTCCTGACTTGTCCACTATCAAATAAATCTTCTTCAGCCAATTCCATTCAGCCCATATGATATTAATGGCTGAAATTGTTAAATGCAGCATAGGGTACGGGATGAGATGGCATTCTGTCTATGGAAATGAAGACTTTCAGTCCAGAACTACCCATTCTCCTGGCAAAGCTGTTCTGGTATAGACCAGAACTGATGTACACCTAACAATGTGGAAAATTGCCCAGGTATGTTTTGTCCATAAAAAAGGGAAAAATCCATTTAGTATCTAATCAACCTATCCCAAATAATCAACAATGCCAGTAAGTGCCACTGACTGTGCCATCAAGCAGTTCTTACTCACCAGTAACTTACTAACTGACATCCAGTTTGGGTTTCATCAATCAGCTCAGCTCAGCTCCAGACCTTATTGTATTCTTTAACGTGGGGATCCAGTGACTGTATTGTACAGTTGAAGTGAGTGTATAACAGGTTTAATTGTGTGCAGAATCAAGGAGCCTGGTAAGACTTGTACCAATAGACCTCAAGAGGAAGCGCTTCAATGGGCTGGAGTCATGCCCTCGAGTAAAGAAGCTGGATCTCATTCTTGGAGGTCCATCATCCCAGCCCCAAAAAAATAACAAGAGCTTCCCAGGGCAGTTCTCTAGAGCCAACCACCTTCAGCTGTTGTACCCTCCTTTCATCAGGTGGGCCAAAGTTGGGAAGTTCTATTGAATCACAGTTCTTTTGCAAATTAAGTATCTAATACCTACATATAAAAAGACCTAGACAAAATTAAGACAAGGGACGATGAGTATTAACATTCACGCTGAAAAAATGTCAGGCAAAAGTCATCTCCAGCAAGTAAGCATCTGAACGCTTATCCCTGACTTTCAATACTTTTTCCATCATCATTGTCTTACATTATTAGTATACTGCAGATCTCTACTGACCAGAAATTCAACTGTTAAACAGAGGAGATTCTGTAGCTACTGGAAGCCTTGAGCAACGCACACACACAATGCTGAAGGAACTCAGCAAGTCAGGCTGAGGAGAAACGAACAGTCAATGTTTTGGGCCGAGATGCTTCAGTTGCAACCGGATTCACAAGTACTTTGGCTTTTTGGTCAAAAGTAAGGTATCCTATTTTGTGTGATCAACTGCTGATAGCCCAAAGCCTTTATTTTATTTAAAAGGCAAAAGTACTTTCCCCTTGCCTAGAAGAGTGCTGTTCCAACAACACAAGCCTACACTCTCCGGCACTACCAACCGATCATGGCTGTGGTTTGTATCATACACTGCAATTACTAGGTTATGTAAACTGCACCTCTCAAAACCCTGACCTCAACCACCAAGAAGATTAAGACCTTCAGGCACATGGGAACCCAACCACCTGCATATTCCCCTCCAAGTTCAACATTGTGCTGACTTGGAAATGTACTTCATTGGAACAGTATGAAAAGCCAAAAAACGGAAGTCAGAATGGGAGTGGGATGGGGATTTAAAGGGACAGGGAACTGGAAGTTGAAGGTCATCTTTTTGGATTGGATGGAGGTGTCTGAAAAACAATCACTCAATTAGAATTTGGCTAGTTAAATGTAGTGGAGATGACATTGTGAGCAATTCTGAACTCCAAGATGTTGCAGGAATTGCTGCTTTGCCTGGAGTCAGCATACCTGAATAGTGACAAATTAAGTAAAATTGAAGCCAGTGTATTAATGAACTGAGACCTATTACTTTAAAATTCAAGATTTATTGTTGAGCTGCTATTACATCTATCAAACTTCAGTGGAGGCTGGATAAACTGCCAATGTCAGGCTAAAATTTCAGTAGACAATATAACTTAAAAAAAATTCAGGACTTGGCATAAAATAGCCTCTACAAAAACTGTACAATTTAGAGGAGATTATATTAACTCTTTAATACAGCCAGATGAAATGTATGCTGTTAGGGATAATTATTTCTAAGGGCCCTGATGCATTTTGATTTGGAACTGGAATAAAAATAGCTTAGGTATTGCAGGTATCCATTCCACATACAGCTGTGCTGCCACGTATCTGTGGGTTGATTTAAAAAAAATGCCTAAAATATAAAGGTATCAGTTCTTGAATGTGATCATATTCATGACAGTTTTATTTTTGAAATAAAATAACCAAATGATTGTTCACAATTCAATTGTTTATTGAAACTGCAATAAATATTTGCTATAACTTGCGATGATTTTCGGATATAAATCATAATTGCAGAGCAATACAGATACACAAAATATACTGTTTATTCTATATAGTTATACACTGTTAAGGTTCAGTGTGTTGCTATATAATATAGATATAGAGAACCTTTTAAATAATCAATTTTAAGACAAAGTGTGTGTAACATTTTGAGTTTTTTAATTTGAGTTTCCCTCACTGATTTTGTTTATAACCTTACACTACACAGTACAGTTACTCTCTGCAAAACGTTTGCAATTCATAACTTTCAGGTAGGTTTCAACCTTGTGCATATCCTTCTTAAAACAAGCCAGGAGGCCATAGTTTTTCATCAATGCTTCCTCACTTAAATCTCCACTGAATCTGTCGTAGGAAAATTTCAGCCAGCCAAAACCTTGTGAAGAATCTCCGTCTTCTAGAGCCTGGGATGCAATTGAATGATTGCAGATTACTTGTAATTCTACATAAGAGAACATCTAACAGACACTGAATGCTTACTATATAATAAATTCTGAATAGCTTTGCTTTGTCTGTGCTCTTGTGACAATGTGGCACAATATACATTAATTCATATTTCACATTAAGATTTATATAAAGTTATGAGTCATCCGTGGAAAATGATATGCTTTTTATGTGCAACGCATGTCAAGCAAATAATCATAAAACATGAAGCAAAATCATTATGTTAAATCATCTTGTACCTATATGGGTTATTGGTCAGGAATATTATGAAACCTGAGGGTTTCATAACTGGATGGTTATTTTGAAATCATGACTCTTAAATTTCCTAAATATTTTGGAACTAGTATCACCTGACCTGCTTGATAAGAGATCTAATGTATTAATGAATAATAAAAAGGCTCAGTGCTGCTTATAATCCACTTCTTTGTATGGGAGGCTGAGTATCCTTGGAAACAAATCCTATGGCTGAGTCCTGTTTGTATATAACTTTACAGAAACACAGAAAAGATTAAAAAAATACTATCCAACTCTATGGATTCATTCTTTGCATTGATACGATTGTAATTTTCTTCTACTAATTTAATCTCTTCTGTTTCTATTTCACTATTTTAACATTTGAATTATTCAATGGCTAGCCAATATTTTTATCCTTAATGTTTATGTTTGAGAATTCTATTTACTTTTGCCCCATAAATTAATGGCTGTTACAGTTAAAACTTCTGCAAACTGAACTTAATAGTCCTGCTGAAGGGCCTTGGCCTAAAATGTCAACTGTACTCTTTTCCATAGATGCTGCCTGGCCTGCTGAGTTTCTCTAGCATTTTGTGTGTGTTGCTTGGAATTCCAGCACCTGCAGATTGTTTCTTGTTCATAATAGCTGGGATGCTAGGCTTTGAGATCAGGGGTGTTGCAGTTGAACATTATGTGTTCTATTAATTGCTTTAATTAGGAAACTGAAATAGTTAATACCATACTAACTCTTTGGTGATATTAATCTCTTATATATCATAGTTTTGCAGAAGGTAAAATTTCCTACTTATATGATTCTTCATTTCAATTTTAAGAAAGTTGACTCGCAGTCATGAATAGGTTGGAGTCAGCAGGAATGATAATGTTTGTAAGAGGAAGCTCAGAAATTGTGCTGTACTGTTGTATATTCTATGTTCTATTTATTATTGCATTTTATTATTTACTTCATGATAACACTTTCTATTTCTGGGGGATGGCAGGGAAAAAAACTAGAGCTTTACACTTTTGCAAGCTTCATATTTGTACTGCAACAAATAGTCTCTTAAAATCTACCTATAATGTATAGATTTGATTACCTGCTCACTGATGAATACTTCTATCATCAATTCTCTTATGTTTTGAAATATTCATGAAAATGCCCACACACACAAAATCAGGAAGTTTGCTGACAAATAATTATAGCTCAATAAACAATTACAAATTTGCACAGCTCAGGAAGATAAGGTATTTATAGTATTTTACAGTTAGCAGGCTGACTGGATACATTTATCCCTTCTGGTATGATTTCAGCTTAATAATAGAGGAAAAGGCTGTAAAAAAATCATCCTATAGCAAATTATTGTGTGATGAGTTCCTGACTCTCCGTTACATGGAGTAATAATGACAATGAGATAAAGACACCTTCATGGTGCAAAATGTGGACCATGGATAATGTTTTGTAATTATAGCAGTGCCTTATGCAAAATTATGATGGGAGTAATAGTAATATTGTGCAACCTTACCTTCATCACAGCATAGATGCCTTCTTCTAGGTCCCTTAGTTTGTCATAGACTCTGTCTGAGGTTCTGAAAGCTCTGCTGTTCTGAATTGGATTGAGCCAGGACTGAATGAGAAGCAGTGAGTATAGCAGCAGCTCCTTTTCCTAGGAAACGGTGAGCATCAGGTAAGTATCAATTTCAGTTAGAAGACAAACAACTTTTCCCTGTGAAAGAAGCCATGGAACATGCAAAATATTCTTTCCTGAATCCCCCATCACCACCAGCACCTTTATGCAAATAAATCTGAACAGTTACACTAATTTGTTGTGTTCTGCATATTTCCCAGTCAGAAACATACCTGATGGAGTTGCTTTAGTGGAAGAGAAAGAAAGACAGATTGACGATGCTGAAAAGCTGAAATAAAAACAGCGAGTGTGTGGTATGTTCAGCTGGTCAGAGAGCAACTTAAGAAAGAGTTCCTTCAGAAGATTGTTGCTCCACATTCTTGCATCTGCAATTTCTTTTGTCTCCAAGAGTTTTTAGATTCCTGCAGACCAGCTAACTATCCACAACACACTTTACTAATTGTTTCAGAATTATTTTTGACTAGCAACAGTCTTAAAGTTAATGCAAGAGAATGTAGGATACCCATATTCTAATAATTGGGCATAATTATTTAGGTAATATATTTTCATTAAGAACTTGCTGAACATCTTCATGTTGCCTGCAGGAACTGTTAGCTATGGAACAAATGAGTTACATGAAACGAAAAGCTGAAGATAATTTCTAATTTACTTTTATTTAATTACCGATCTTTGTTGGGCATCTTCTTTACCAGTAGGTGCTGGGATAGTCTCAGACTGGCAGAAAGCAGAAGGTGAACTCTTATGGGAATGGCGCTGTTCTTCCGGGATATATTTTCGTTCCTGTTGGAATTTAAATACAGAAATGAGATGTATATTTCTACAACAAGCAAATTGACCAAGCATATTTTGTTTCCCATTAAGTCACATAGGATTCACTACATACAAAATCCTTGCAGGTTTCTGCAGCAACCAGATGCAGGTGCTGTGCCCTGTGCACAGCCTTGGCGAACATATCAGACAGAGGCAGCAGTGGGTACGCTTCCAGATCCCTGGGGCATTGCATCGAAACCAACATCAGGGTCAAAGCAATGGAACATAGTGATAAAACTAATGAAGGAAGGGAAACAATTATAAGTAATAATGCAACAACATTGGGGGATAAATTCAAAAGTTAGTTTAAAAAATGGTAGTAGGAAAGGCACATAATGCTTTATATTGTGAAAGTAGTCTAACTGTTTTAGACCTCCAAAGATATACAAGTAAAAGAAGTGATATGTTTTAAAAATTGACGCACAAACGATTTAACTTCATCATGAACTTCAGAGGTCCCTGGAGTCGTCCAATTGTTCTACTTTGACACAGTGACTTCAACGTTGTAACCAGAAACATTGAAATGTTTGAGAATGATGTTGAAAAGTGTTCTAGAAAAAGATGCTAATTTGCTTATTGTCGAAAGGTATGTTGTTTACAATGAAGATAATAAAAATGACATTAATGAGCAAAATAATTTGAAAATTAAACAGAGAATGGTTGGAATGGATGATGAAAGAAAATTCTTTGAACGACAATGTACAAAATTGAGCTTGCTAAATTAATGAAAATTAAGTTAGCGGAAAAAAAGTTAACTACCCTGATTGTTACCTGAAGCCATCCTGTTAATGTCACTGTGCATAAAACACAGCATGCACCAAAATACAACAAAAGTAACCAGTTCACAGTCTTCTACCATTCCCTACAACTCATCAATTGCATATATATAGTCAGGAATCCATGCATATATTTAATACTTGTTGATGACATGATAATAATGACATTTAAAAAAATTAAAAACAAAGTGTTCTGAACTTAATATACACGTTGTTTTCATTATTGTTGGAAAACAGGATTATTCCATTGTCAAATGTGTTCCTGGAAGTTGGATCCCGATGTTATTTTTATGTTCCGGTAGATGTTCTCTCCCACCATTTAATGACATAGGTGTTTAGTAATGTGAACAAATGACAGAAAAACAAGAAATCATATGTTTTTATTAAGTGTTCCAACCAAGTATACGTCCAGTATTTCAACTGTCTTTTAATTTGACCTGGGGGAAACAAAGAAGAGATCATTGGTTGGTAAATGTCAGCAGTATACTTTTCATAGTATTAGGAAAGAATAACTAAAAGAGCCATCTCTATGAGCTGACTCGTGCTTGCAATTATTATACTTTCAATAATGCATCATCACTTTGACATTAAACAGTAATCTTCCTCCCCACATCTCATAGTCAGAAGTCCATGCACTGGAGATGTCCTTTTTGCCTGATCGCAAAGATTCAGCAGAATTTTGGACAAAGTAATGTTCCGTCATCCACGGCTTCTTGAAAAATAGTACTCTGTTGAAAATCTATTGATGTGTTTTTCTTTGAGTATATTTAGACGACATCCTGAAAAATAAAACCAATTTCTGGGGCAAACTTACTTCCTGCCATTTATTTCAAACCAGGTATCTACAGTTATTTGTTGGATTTTATATGTAAAACAAATTCTGAATTATAACAGGCAAAAGGAGAAAATAGTAAAGTACATTAGCATTAGGGCACCACCAAACCTGACTTCCAGTTATATTATGTTGTCATGATTCTCAACAACAGAAATATACGTTCTAAAATTTAAAAATCATTGTGTTTAGAAAAAAGTCCGAGTACACATCACAAGCAACACTTACATATAGAGCAGTCCACATTCATCTATAAACAGAAAAGATAATTTTCCATTTAGTGTAACATTTAAACTCTAAAGTAACACACAAGCCACATTTCAAACAATGTTTGTTTCCAAAGGTGATTAAACTGTTAAACAATTTTAGAATTTACTTGATTATCTTAAAGTTGTACATTTTAATTGTTACATACTTTCATGAATTCAGTTTTATTAGCTTTGTATAATACAAATATTAATATTTGTGATAGTCAAATAAATAGTTGTTTAAGTTGATTGAGAGTTCATACAAATGATAATTCAGCAACAAAGTTCATTCAGCCAATGATGGGATGATTGTTGGAAAAGGGATTAATAATATCACTTCAACAATTTATTTGCTAAATTGACCATCTTAGTTTCCACCAATACAATTATCGTTAACTCACAAAACAATGCAACTGTAATATTTAGCCTGTTGTATAAATAAATTGAGGCAGATGTTTAAAACAAAAATCAAATGAATACTTTTTATGGAGAGCAGGAAGTTCCCTCTAATGTTTAAAATAGTGAAATGGTTGAACCTAGAAGAGTACTGAACAATGTATGTTTACTACCAAAATTGTTCGTAACTTGTGTTTGTAAATTCTGAGATCAATTTGAAATAAAATTTACTTTCAGTCAAGAGAATATATCTTCCCAGTCTGATTTTCTTTTTAATCAGTAACATCAAATCTGTAACTCTTTCTACCCACGCAGACCTGATAAGTATTTCCAGCATTTTCTGTTTTGATTGTATTTTAAAGGTGTCTTTTTTATGTTACCTAGTTTTATCTCCAATATCCAGTTAAATAAAAAAAACTTCTTGTGAATTACTTCGAATATTAAGAAATGTGTATATATCTATACATACAGTATATACGCACACAGCCATCACCCAGATTCTTGTGTCTCCATTAACTATCATGCATCTTCAGTAGCTATCACCAGGTTAACTTTGGTTATAATCTCTTGTGATGCAATTTAGGGTCTGTATTCTGAAAGTTTGCATATAGTGAATTCACTGTTTCTCCTTATTCTACTCTGTTGGTCAGAGCCTCTAAACAAACACTTAAACAGATTAGTCTCAAATGATTTTATATATATAACAGGTTAAGGACATGGGCATAGCCAATGCCAGAATTTATTACTGGTTCAAAGTTCCATGGAGAAAGTGACTTGCAATATTTGTGTCAATTAAGGCACACAACCACTCAGGAAAAAAGTGGCCCATTTTTGGCTAAAAAGAGAAGTTAAAAGTACACTAGATCAAAGATAAGGCTTATAATGTTTCTTGGAAAATCTAAGATTTCACCATAAAATGATCAATGCTTTAATAAGGAAAGAGAAAATAACTTAAAATATGAGAGTTATCTAGTGTGAAACATAAAATCAGACCATAAAACTTCTATATAACTGTAAAACAATAAACTGGCAAAAACATCTGATTGCAACATCTGAATTTATATTGGGTATTGCAGAGAAATAAAGCAAGTATTTGTGTTTGGCTTCACAAAAAAAAAACTCAAGGAAAAGAGGAAAACTACAGGTTGTCATTTTCCAAAGTTCCAATGCTTCCCACAGATATACAGGTAGCAAATTCTATTCAAGGAAGGATTAAAAAAACTGGTGAACAGCTTTGACCAATATCAGTAGTAGGAAAATGCTAGAACTTATCAATGAATAAGTCATAACAGGTACTTAGAAAATATCAGGATTGGGCAGAGTCAATGTGGACAAATGAAAGAGAAATCGTTCATGTTTGAGTACTTGTTTAGAGGCTCTAGCTAGCAGAGTAGAATAAGGAGAAACAGTGAATTTGCTATACATAGACTTTACGAATACAGCTCCTAAGTTGCATCACAAGAGGTTATAACCAAAGTTAACTTGGTAATAGTTACTGAAGACACAGACGGCTGGATGATAATTAATATAGAGACAAGAGTCTGAGTAATGGTTGATGGAGACATGAGGGATTGCAAATGCTGAAATGTGGCACAAAAAAAAAGAGCTGCTGGAGGAACTCAGCTGGGTCAGTCAGCATCTGTGGAGGGAAATGGATAGTTAATGTTACGAGTGAAAAAAATTAATGCCCCTTCTGTCATTTCCTCTCTCCTTCTGTGCTGGCCTAGGGCCCTACAGACATCTTTCTTTCCATAATCTCCTCCCCAGCCCTCTGAAGTCCTCTGTTGGTCAGGGTTGACCATGGATGTTACATTCTAGCTGTCTATGTTATTTATACACAAGCCTGGGCAGTACGATATGGAGAGCAAGCTGTTGCCCATGTAGCAGGCTGCCCCTCTCCACGCAGCTGATGAATCCAAAGGAACAGAAGAGACCAATACAGTTTGGCACCAGCAGTGTCACAGGACCCCAGCTCCAGAATTTTCCTCGGGGTTTACTCCGAAGCCTTCCCTATAAGTGGGTATATCCGCAAGGCAGCAGAGATTTGAGATCAGAGTTTTCATTCTTTTAGATGAGCTGCGAATCACAGGTGATAAGCCCCATCTACCCAAAGCAACTGGTGTTAAGGTACCAGAAACACACCTTTGTCCCTTCTCCTGTCAGTAGAAGTGGTCTCACTGCGCTTAATAGCTAAGCCACATGTGAAGGCCAAGAGCTGGATTTGGTTGTCAGAGGCTATTTGAGATGCACGCCATTGGGATAATTCAATAGGTACTGGGAGCTTATCCCCACTACTACTCCTGGCTATAACAATCTTAAGAACCACCAGCCCACTAAATATTATATATAATATAACAATAATTTATGTTTTTCTCTGTTTGTACTTGCACAGTTTGTTTTCTTTTGCACATTGGTTGTTTGTCTGTGACATTGAGTGTGGTCTTTCATTGATTCTATTGTGTTTCTTGGGTTTACTGTGTATGCCTGTAAGAAAATGAATCTCTGGGTTGTATATAGGGGCATATATGTACTTTGATCATAAATTTACTTTGAACTTTGTATCACCCATTTTCTTTTTCCTGCTCTACCTATGCCATCTCTCCATCACCCACACACGTTCCAAAACACCATTTTCCTGTCTGTCCATCCTATCCCTTGCTCTACCCTCTTCTGTTGGGTTTCATCATCTACAGGCCCTTGTTCCCTCACCTGTCCATCCTCTTCAGCTTGATACACCCTTTCCTGTCCCGCTTGAATCCATCTGCCAATCAATCCTTCCTCACCTGGATCCACCTCTCACTTTCTAGCTCTTGCTCCCCTACTCTCTCTCACCTCTATCCCCTCTTTACTTTTAGTCCTGATATGGGATCCTTTTAGACTATCTATTTCCCTCCACAGTTGCTGCCTGACTTGTTCAGCCTCCCCTAGCAGCTTGTTTTCTGCTATCAGTGTTAAGTCATTGAATGCATTCAAAACTGAAATAGACAAATTTCTGTTATTAACTGAATCAAAGGATGCAGGGTTGGATAAAATCTACAATCAGCCGTGATTGCGCTGAACGGTGAAGCAGGCAGCAGAATCCAAATGGCCTATACCTCCATCCTTTTGTTATGTAGCATGGTGGTGAAGTCGCTCACAATCACATTCTAAATTTACTTTTCATGATACAGACACTGCCAGTGAGGCTGACATTTATTGTACATCCCTAACTATGACAGTCATGGGAGATTTCAACATGCAGGTTGATTGGGAAAATCAGGTCAGCAGCAGATCTCAAGAGATTGAGATTGTTGAATGTCTACGAGATGGCTTTTTAGAGCAGTTTGTCATTTAGCCCACTGTATTGGGTGTTATGAACTGGAGGTAATTAGGGAGCTTAAGGTAAAAGACCCCTTAGGACCTAGTGATCACAATATGATTGAGTTCAGCTTGAAATTTGACAGGAAGAAAGTAAAGTCTGAAATAGCAATATTTCAGTAAAGGAAATTACAGTGGTATGAGAGAGGAGTTGGCCAAAGTAAATTGGAAAGAGCTGCTGGCACGAATGACAGCAGAGCAGTAATGGCGTGAGTTTCTGTGAAAAATGAAGAAGGCAAAGGACAGATATATTCCAAAAATGAAGAAATATTCAAATGGCAAAACAGAACAACTGTGGCTGATAAGAAGTCCAAGCTAATGTAAAAACAAAAGAGAGGACATACAACAAAGCAAAAATTAGCAGGAGGATAGAGGATTGGGAAACTTTTAAAAACCTATAGAGAGCAACTAAAAGAATCATTGGAAGGGAAAAATGAAATATGAAAGCAAGTGAGCAAACAGTATCAAAATGGATAGTAAAAGCATTTTCAAAAATATAAGAGATGAGAGTGGATATTAGGCCACTAGAAAATGAGGCTGGAGAAATAATGGGGACAAGGGGATGGCAGATGAACTAAATTAGTATTTTGCATCAGTCTTCACTGTGGAAGACACTAGCAGAGTGGCAGATGTTAAATGGTGTGAGGAAGAGAAGTGAGTGCAGTTATGATTACAAGGCAGAAGGTGCTCAAAAAACTAAAAGACCTGAGGGTACATAAGTCACCCAGACCGGATGAAATGCACCCTAGGGTTCTGAAAGAGGTAGTAGTAGAGATTGTGGAGGCATTAGTAATGATCTTTCAAAAATCATTAGACTCTGGTATGGTGCCAGAGGACTGGAAAATTGCAAATGTCACTCACTCTTTAAGAAAGGAAGGAGGCAGCAGAAAGGAAATGATAAACTAGTTAGCCTGAGCTCAGAGGTTGGGAAGATGTTTGGGTCAATTAAGGATGAGGTTATGGAGTACTTGGTGACACAGGACAAGATAGGACAAAGTCAGTATGGTTTCCTTCAGGCAAAATATTGCTTGACGAACCTGTTGGAATTCTTTGAAAAGATTACACAGATAAAGGGGATGTAGTGGATGTTGTATATTTGGACTTTCAGAAGGCCTTTGACAAGGTGTCACACATGAGACTGCTTACAAAGTTAAGAGCCCATGGTATTACAGGAAATTTACTGGCATGATCAGAGCATTGGCTAATTGGTAGGAGGGAGAGACTAGGATTAAAAGGATCTACAAAGGATCTGGTTGGCTGTCAGTGACTAGTAGTGTTCCACAGGGGTTGGTGATGGGACAGCTTTTTATGCTGTATATCACTGATTTAGATGATGAAATAGATGGCTTTGTTGCCAAGTTTGCAGATTGGTGGACGGACAGGTACTGTTGAAGAAATGGGTAAGCTGCATAAGAACTTAGACAGATGAGGAGAATGGGCAAGAAAGTGGCAAATGAAATACAATGTTGGAAAATGTATGGTTATGCACTTTGTTAGTAGAAATTAATGCACAGACTATTTTCTAAACGGGGAGGAAATCCAAAAATCTGGGATGCAAAGGGCCTTGGAGGTCCTTGTGCAGAACACCCTAAAGGTTAACTTTAAGGCAAATACAATGTTAGCAGTCATTTCAACCCAGATAAATGTGAGGTGGTTCATTTTGGTAGGTCAAATATGATGGCAGAATATAGTCTTAATGGTAAGACTCTTGGCAGTGTGGAGGATCAGAGGGATCTTGGGGTCTGAGTCCATAGGACACTCAAAGCTGCTGTGCAGGTTGACTTTGTGGGTAAGAAAGCATATAGTGCATTAGCCTTCATCAATCGTGGGGTTAAGTTTAAGAGCTGAGAGGTAATGTTGCAGCATCATAGGACCCTGGTCAGACCCCACTTGGAATACTGTGCTCAGTTCTGGTCGCCTCACTACAGGAAGGATGTGGAAGCCATAGGAAGTGTGCAGAGGAGATTTAAAAGGATGTTGCCTGGATTGGGGAGCATGCCTTATGCAAATAGGTTGAGTGAACTCAGCCTTTTCTCCTTGGAGTGACGGAGGATGAGAGGTGACCTGATAGACGTGTATAAGATGATGAGAGACAATGATCGTGTGGATAATCTGAGGCTCTTTCCCAGGGCTGCAATGGCTAACACGAGAGGGCACAGTTTTAAGGTGCTTGGAAGCAGGTACAGAGGAGATGTCAGGGGTAAGTTTTTTATGCAGAGAGTGGTGAGTGGGTGGAATGTGCTGCCGGCAACAGTGGTGGAGGCGGATGCGATAGGGTCTTTTCAGCGATTCCAGGACAGGTATATGGAGCTCAGAAAAATAGAGGGCTATGGGTAGCCCTTGGTAATTTCTAAGGTAAGGACATGTTCAGCACATCTTTGTGGGCTGAAGGGCCTGTATTGTGAACTAGGTTTTCTATTTCAAGAGGACTTGAATACAAGTGCAGGGATGTGATGTTGAGGCTTTATAAAGCACTGGTGAAGCCTCACCTTGAGTAATGTGAACAAGTTTGGGCTCCTCATCTAAGAAAAGATGTGCTGCCATTGGAGAGCATCGAGAGGAGGCTCACAAGAATGATTCAGGAAAGAAAGGATTATCATACAAGGAACATTTGTTTGCTCTGGGCCTGTACTCGCTGGAATTTAAAAGGATGAGGGGCGATCTCATTGAAACCTTTTGAATGTTAAAAGGCCTAGATGGAGTAGATGTGGAAAGGATTTTTCCCATGGTGGGGGAGTCTAGAACAAGAGGGCACAACCTCAGAATGAAAGGGTGTCCATTTAAAACAGAGTGTGGTGAATTTGTTACCACAGGCAGCTGCGGAGGCCAGGTGGTTGTGTTCATTTAAGACAGAGTTTGATCGGTTCTGGATTTGACACAGCATCAAAGTTTATGGGGAGAAGGCCGGTGAATGGGTTTGAGGAGGGGTAAAAATGATCAGCCATGATTGAATGGCACAGCGGTATTGATGGGCTAAATGGCTTTATTCTGCCCCTTTGCCTTATCAAGTCAAGTAAAGTCAGGTCACTTTTATTGTCATTTCGACCATAACTGCTAGTACAGTACATAGTAAAAATGAGACAACATTTTTCAGGACCATGGTGTTACATGACACAGTACAAAAACTAGACTGAACTACGTAAAAAAACACAGAGAAAGCTACAGTAGACTACAGACTTACACAGGACTGCGTAAAGTGCACAAAAACAGTGCAGACATTACAATAAATAATAAGCAGGACAATAGGACAAGGTGTCAGTCCAGGCTCTGGGTATTGAGGAGTCTGATAGCTTGGGGGAAGAAACTGTTACATAGTCTGGTCGTGAGAGCCCGAATACTTCGGAGCCTTTTCCCAGACGGCAGGAGGGAGAAGAGATTGTATGAGGGGTACATGGGGTCCTTCATAATGCTATTTCCTTTGCAGATGCAGCGTGTAGTGTAAATGTCTGTGATGGCGAGAAGAGAGAGTCCGATGATCTTCTCAGCTGACCTCACTATCCACTGCAGAGTCTTGCAATCCGAGATGGTGTAATTTCCGAACCAGGCAGTGATGCAGCTGCTCAGGATGCTCTCAATACAACCCCTGTAGAATGTGATGACGATGGGGGGTGGGAGATGGACTTTCCTCAGCCTTTGCAGAAAGTAGAGACGCTGCTAGGCTTTCTTTGCTATGGAGCTGGTGTTGAGGGACCAGGTGAGATTCTCCGCCAGGTGAACACCAAGAAATTTGGTGCTCTTAACGATCTGTACCGAAGAGCCGTCGATGTTCAGTGGGGAGTGGTCGCTCCGTGCCCCCCTGAAGTGAACAACCATCTCTTTTGTTTTGTTCACATTCAGAGACAGGTTGTTGGCTCTGCACCAGTCCGTTAACCGCTGCACCTCCTCTCTGTAAGCAGACTCGTTGTTCTTGCTGATGAGACCCACCACGGTCGTGTCATCGGCGAACTTGATGATATGATTCGAGCTGTGTGTTGCAGCACAGTCATGGGTCAGCAGAGTGAACAGCAGTGGACTGAGCATGCAACCCTGGGGAGCCCCCGTGCTCAGTGTGATGGTGTTGGAGATGCTGCTCCCAATCTGGACTGACTGACTTATGGTCTTCTGGTCTTATAGTCTAATTCCTCTTGAAAAGTTGGTGGGTAGCCACCTTCTTGAAGTTCTGCAATCCTTCTGTGTAACATAATCCTTCTGTGTTAAATCTTCATGGGTGGAGTTAAGAAGTTGCAAGGGTTAAAAAAACATTATGGGAATTATATAGCCATATTCAAATAGTAGTCAAGATATGGGATTAAGATTGCAAGGGGAACTGGAAAAGGAATGTAATAAGGGTAATGACACAATTGTAATGGGGGATTTCAATATGCAAGGGGATTGGGAAAATTGGTTTGGTGTTAGATTGCAAGACAGGGAATTTGTTGAATGCCTACAAGATGGCTTTTAGAACAGCTTGTGCTTGAGCCTACTCAGGAAAAGGCTGTCTTAAATTGGGTGTTGTGTAATAACCCAGATACAGTGTTATTAGGGAGCTTAACATAAAGGAACCCTTAGGAGGCAGTGATCATAATATGATTGAATTCATACTGCAGTTTGTGAGGTAGATGCATAAGTCACATGTATCAGTATCGCAATGGAATAACGGGAATTACAGAGGCTCGAGAGTGAAGCATACCCAGGTGGATTGGAGGAGGATACAGCCAGGGATGATGGCAAAGCAGAGATGGCTGAAATTTCTGGGACTAGTTCATGAGGAGCAGGATAGATCAGTCCCACAGAAGAAATTCTCAAATGGCAATGGTAGGCAACCATGGCTGACAAGGGAAGTTAAGGATTGCATAAAAGCCAAGGAAAGGGCATATAAGGTAGTAAAAGTGAGTGGGAAGTTGGATGATTGGAGAGCTTTTAAAATCCAACAAAAGGCAACTAAAAACTCTAAGTAGGGAGAAGATGAAATATGAGGACAGAGTAGCCAATAATATAAAGCAGGATACGAAAAGTTTTTTCAGTTATATCAAGAGTAAAAGGGAGGTGAGAGTTGATATTGGACCACCGGAAAATAATGCTGGTGAGGTAGTAATGGGGGACAAAGAAATGGCAGATGAACTTAATAAGCACTTGGCATCAGTCTTCACTTTGGAAGACATTAGCAGTGTGCCAGAGCTCAGTGTGTGTCAGGGAGCAAGAAAAAATACCATTGCTTTTGCAAAGGAAAAAGTGCTAGGTAAACTGAAAGGTCCTAAGGTGGATGAGTCACCTAGACCAGACAGACTCCATCCCAGAGTCCTGAGAGAGGTTGCTGAAGAGATAATGGATGAATTGGTCATGATCATTCAAGAATCACTTGACTCTGGCATGGTTCCAGAGGACTGGATGATTGCAAATGTCACTCCACTCTTTAAGAAGGGAGGAAGGCAAAAGAAAGGAAATTATAGGCCAGTTAGTCTAACCTCAGTGGTTGGGAAAGTGTTGGAATCGATTATTAAGGATGAGGTTTCGAGGTACTTGGAGACTAATAAAGTTAGCATGGTTTCTGTGAAGGGAAATCTTGCCTGATAAATCTGTTAGAATTCTTTGAGAAAGTAACAAGCAGAGTGGACAAGGGAGAGGCAGTGGATGTCATTTATTTCCATTTTCAGAAGATGTTTGATGAGGTGCCACACAGGAGGCTGCTTAACAAGATAAAATCCTATGGCATTACAGGAAAGATATTGGCATGGATAGAGGAATGGCTGACAGGCAGGAGGCAATGAGTGGGAATAAAGGGGCTTTTTCTGGTTATCTGCCAGTGGCAGGTGTAAGGGGTTGTGTTTGATCTGGGATCAGCCATGATGGAATGGCAGAGCAGACTCGATGGGCTAAATGGCCTAATTCTGCTCCTATGTCTTATGGTCTTATGGTTTTTACACTCTGCTGTTGAAGAGGGAATTCTAGGGATTGTACCAAGTTACAACGATGAGAATAATAATACCATTAACTTATTTATAGAGCACTTTTCATACGGATCATGTAGTTCAAAGTGCTTTACAATGGGATAAAGTGCAAACATGAAAATAAAAGATAAGAAGATGTTTGTAAAAGTAATGTTAAATATCTAAATAGGTTTGAGCTGGTGTTTGTAAATGTCAACTGAGTCTGCATCCCTTACAGTTTTCAGTACTGTGTTTAATTCCACACTTTAGGAGTGCAATTGACTTGCCATTTTCTTTTGTTGGAGATTGTTTATATTTCAGAGACCAGCAGAAGAAGACCTGAGAGCTTGAGCAAAAGTATAAAACAAAAGTGATTCTGTGATGTCCTCCAGATTACTGACAGCTTTAAAAACAAGCAAGAGAACTTTAAGATCAATTCTAAAAGACACAGAAAGGCATCGCAGACTGGCTTGGACTGGAATGATATTCTCCTTTACCCTTGTTTTGGTTAAAAATCCAGCAGCAGCATTCAGAATGAGTTGAAGTTTGTCAATGTATTGCTTTGGGAAAAATATATATTTTCCGAGTGATAAATGGAGTGCAGCTTGGATGAAAAACTACATTTTCTGATACACATTTTCAATGTGCCTGCACATTTTCTCCTTCTAGTCGGTAGAAATGACATGTTTGGAAGATGCAATAAGAGTAACATTGTTGAGTAATTGGAGTACATTTTGTAGATAACACAACACGGGTGGAGGAAACCGATCAAGCTGTTTATCTTGACCTGGATGGTCATACTAATACAGCATAAAACAGGCCCTTTGACACACTGATTTTGCACTTCCTCCAAGCAACCAAGAAGAATGTGCTAATCTGCCCCAATGACTGTCATCTAGTAGCACCTGCATCCACATTGATGAAGTGTTTCGAGAGGTTGGTAATGAAACATATCAATTCCTGCCTGAGAAGTGACTTAGTTCTGCTCCGATTTGCCTACTGGAGTAACGGGTCCACAGGAAAATGCTATCTTATTGATTCTTCACTCAATCCTTAACACCTAGACAGCAAAGATGCATACATCAGGATGCTCTTTATCAACTACAGCATTCAATGCCATTATCCCCTCAAAAACTTCTCAATTAGCTGCTAGGCCTGGGCCTCAATACCTTTTTGTGCAATTGGATCCTTGGTTTCCTCACTTGCAGACCCCAGTCAGTTTGGATTAGCAACACCATCTCCTCCACAATCTCCATCAGCACAGGTGCACCACAAGGCTGTGTGCTTAGCCCCCTGCTCTCCCCACTTTACACATGACTGTGAGACTAAGTACAGCTCTAATGCCATATTCAAGTTTGCTGATGACACCACTGCCGTAGGCCGAACCAAAAGTGGTGATGAATCAACAATATAGGAGGGAGATTGAAAATCTGGCTGAGTGGTGCCATAACTACCGCCCCTCATGCAATGTGAGCAAAACCAAAGAGCTGATTGTTTACTCCAGGAGGAGGAACCTGGAGGTCCATGAGCCAGTCCCCATTGGAGGATCAGAGGTGGAGAAGGTCATCAACTTTAAATTCCTTGGTGCTATTATTTCAGAGGTCCTGCCCTGGGCCCAGCACAGAAGTGCAATTATGAAGAAAGCACGACAGAGCCTCTACTCCCTTAGAAGTTCGCAAAGATTTGGCAAGACATCTAAAACTTTGACTAATTTCTATAGATGTGTGGTGAAGAGTATATTGACTGGTTGCATCACAGCCTGGTATGGAAACACCAATGCCTTTGAATGGAAAATCCTCCAAAAATTAGTGGATATGGCCCAGTACATCACAGGTAAAGCCCTCCCCACCATTGAGCATATCGACATGAAATGCTGTCATATGAAAGCAGCATCCATCACCAGGAACCCCAGGATATGCTCTCTCCTCCCTGTTGCCATCAGGAAGAAAGTACAGGAGCCTCAGGACCCAGACCACCAGATCCAGGGACAGGTATTACCCCTCAGCCATCAGACTCCTGAACCAAATGGATAACTTTGCTCAACTTCACTTGCCCCATCATTGAAATGCTCCCACAACCAATGGACTCACTTTCAATGACTTTTCATCTCATGTTCTCAATATTTATTGATCAGTTATTGGTATTGCATTTTTCTTTTTGTATTTGCACAGTCTTTTGCACACTGGTTGAATGCCCAAGTTGATGCAGTCTTTCACTGATTCTATTATGGTTGTTATTTTATAGTTTTATTTTTACCAAGCTCTTTATGCAACAAATGCCTGTTCAAGTTCACACAGCCCTGGCTAATACACCCATAAAGGATGACAGGAAGCTTGCTAAAATGGCCGATAGTCTACACTCAGTCAGGCAATGGAGCATCGTTCCTCTCCCTTTCCTTGTCTCAATGAATCCTGTCAGCAGAACCTCCAGCAGCTCCGAACCAGACAACGCCGGGTCTATATTTTTTACCAGGCACAAATGCCAAGAAGTGCTGACTATGCAGCTTCAACAGTGCCAGTGCCAAGGCTGTTTATTAACTTGGCTAAAGTTGTTAGACCTCTGCTTAGCACAGAATTTCTGTGCTCCAAAGTACCGTTAGTAGATGGGGTCTGAGTCCACAGAACACTCAAAGCTGCTGCACAGGTTGACTCTGTGGTTAAGAAGGCGCACGGTGCTTTGGCCTTCATTAATCATGGGATTGAATTTAGGAGCCGAGAGGTAATGTCACAACTATATAGGACCCTGGTCAGACCCCACTTGGAGTACTGTGCTCAGTTCTGGTCACCTCACTACAGGAAGGATGTGGAAACCATAGAAGGGGTGCAGGGGAGATTTATAAGGATGTTGCCTGGATTGGGGAGCATGCCTTATGAAAACAGGTTGAGTGAACTCGGCCTTTTCTTCTTGGAGTGACGGAGGATGAGAGGTGACCTTATAGAGGTGTATAAGATGATGAGAGGCATTGATCATGTGGATAGTCAGAGGCTTTTCCCCAGGGCTGAAATGGCTAACATGAGAGGGCACAGTTTTAAGCTGCTTGGAAATAGGTACAGAGGAGATGTCGGGGGTAAGTTTTTTATGCAGGTAATGGTGAGTGTGTGGTATGGGCCACCAGCGGTGGTGGTGGAGGCAAATACAATAGGGTCTTTTAAGAGACTCCTGGATAGGTACATAGAGCTTAGAAAAATAGAGGGCTATGGGTAACCCCAGGTAATTTCTAAGGTAAGGACATGTTCGGCACAGCTTTGTGGGCCGAAAGGCCTGTATTGTCCTGTAGATTTTCTATGTTCCTACATTTCTATGTTATATCTTAAGAACTGCCAGCTTGTAGACACAAAGGACTTTGGGTTGTTACCCTGCTCCCCCAGTAAGTTTCCCATAACCACTCTATCTAGCACATGCACTCCATTCACTCACCCGCTGGGCAAATTCCCAAACCTCACCAAGCCTCCATTCTCCACTACGGTTACAAAGCATGGGGTCAAGCACCACGTTTCCACAACTGGCTCGCCGGCCCACGCCTCTGTGTGTGGACTGGACCCAGAAAAGGTGGCCAGCTCAAAGGCCGAGTTTGTTAACATGGAAATGCTTGGCTTTGTACGCAGGTCAGATAACCACTGGGCTTCACCCCTCCACGTGGTCCCTAAGCCCAGTGGTGGTTGCCATCCAGGTGGTGATTACCATCACCTCAGCGAGGCCATCACACTCGATCATTATCCAGTCCGACATATTCAGGACTTGCTGGAAAGATAATTTTTCCTGATGTGGGTGTCGTGTTGTCCAGCATGATGTGAAGTAGGAGTAAGTGTAAAGGATTGAGTTTACTGAGGAGGGGGAACGTTGCTGAGACACGACCAGGTAGTTGTAGCATCAGGAACTAAATCACCCAGCACTCATAGCAGCTGTTCTTATGCCAGCTCAGCTACGGAGGATTGCAGGTCCTCTTTTGGAGCCATTCTGAGGCAATCAGGCCAACACTTGTCTGTTAGGGAGGCCCACATAGCAGCCCTTAAGGAACAGAGAAACTGCTTGCATAGGCCATTGGACTGCGGGTAATAAGCCATCATGAGATGCAACTTAAGACCGAGGTTCTGGGGGATTGCAGCCCAGAGGTCTAACGTGAATTGGAGATCGTGGGTGGAAGAAATCTCAGATAGGGTGCCAAACCGAGCGACCCAGGTGTTGCTGAACGATGAGTCATGTCCGCAGCTGTCGTTGACACTAGAGGGACAACCTCTGCCCACATGGCAGTATAGTCCACCATGGTAAGGAGATGTGTGAAACCGCGGGAGGAAGGGAGAGGGCTAACCAGGTTTTCATTGACGTCAAACTGTCGCTCCAGAGGTGCCAATGGTGCCTGAACATCAAGGTCAATTTTCATCCACTGACATACAACACAGGCTGCACTCCAGTCTCGCACGTCCCTCCCAAGGCTGTGCCACACAAACTTTAAAGCAACCAGTTTCTGTGAAGCCTTCCCACCAGGATGTGAGAGGACCTGAATGGAGTTAAAACAGTACACCTCCATTTTGCAGGCACTATGGAGCGAGGGCAAGTGCAGGCATCCCCAAACTTGGCATCAGCCAACTGCAGGCCCATGACTGCTGCCCTGTAAGGCAGGTCAGCTGCCATGCCAGCATGGTCAACCCTGATGTGTATGGCATTGACATTGGGCCATGAGAGGCAACCAGCCACAGCATTACTTTTCCCTTCGATGTGCGGTATGTCAGTTGTGAATTCCAAGATGTGGGCCATGTGTCTGATGCTTTGGCTAATGCGCACGGAGGGGGGGGGTTTGTGGGTGTTTGTGGTTATTGAATGCTGAGAAATGCCAACCCTCTGGTAAAAAACAAAAATGGCAGATGGCCAGATAGAGACCAGGAAGCTCATAGTCAAACGTGCCTTCCTTCCCCTTGAGATGGGGGGAGGTGGAACTGCCGGCTGAAGCAGGTGAGCAGCTGCCACACACCTCCAGCCAACCATTCATACACAGCACCCACAGCGTGGTCTGAGGCATCAGTAGTGATGGCTATAAGTGTATTGAGGAGGGTCACGTTAGGGGTGTGATGTTGAGGTTCTATAAGGCACTTGTCAGACCACACTTGGAGTATTGTTCGTAGTTTTCGGCTCCTTATTTTAGAAAGGACATACAGACATTGGAGAGGGTTGAGAGAAGATTCATGAGAATGATTCCAGGAATGAAAGGGTTACCGTATGAGGAACATCTGGCAGCTCTTGGGCTGTATTCCCTGGAGTTCAGGAGAATGAGGGGGGATCTCATAGAAACATTCTGAATGTTAAAAAGCCTGAACAGGTTAGATATGACAAAGTTATTTCCCATGGTCAGTGAGTCCAAGACAAGAGGACACGACTTCAGGATTGAAGGACGTCCTTTTAGAACAGAGAAGCAGAGAAATTACTTCAGTCAAAGGGTGGGAAATCTGTGAAATTTGTTGTCACGAGTGGCTGTGGAAGCCAAATCATTTAAGGCAGAGACAGATAGATTCTTGATTATCCAGGGCTTCAAAGGGTATGGGGAGAAGGCAGGAGAGTGGGCATGACTTGAAGAATTGGATCAGCCCAGGATTGAATGGTGGAGCAGACTCGATGGGCCAAATGGCCTACTTCTGCTCCTGTGTCTTATGGTCTTATAGCACTCTTGGGTTCCAGTTGACCTACGTTCGACCTCATTGGCCATGATGCACATCAACGCCCCCTTACGATGGTGCGTTCCATGTTTTGGAAAAGGGCGAAAAGCTGAGAGGAGGAAACCTGAATGTATTTCTGTAGAGCGCCTTAAACCGGCCCACTAAGACCTGAATAGTTACACTAGCATCACGACATGACCATGGACGAGCCAGAGGCACCTGCTGCTCCCCCAACCAAGGCACGTGGCCTGAGCCCAGCAGCTTGTATGAGCTCCAGACGGACTCTCAATGCCGGTTCTGGTGAATTCTGTAGGGGCCTGTGTAGGGTAATGTAATGGGTGACAGATGACACATATTGCTCATAATATAAGCTATTCTACATAATTCTACAAACACCATCAGTGAGTTGTGGTGTTCACTTTAAGAGACAATGTCTGATGCATTGACATCAGTGTAAGGCGACTGCTTATGGTTTGTCCACAATGGAGGTTAAGGGCTGTGACTTTTGCTAAGCACACAAAATAACTCTAGAATGTTTTATCACAAAATCCTACAATACCAATAACCAAATATTTGAAACCTTCGAATATTGCTGGGCACCTCCTCACTTCTGGATGTCGGCTCTGTGGGATTTGTTTGGAATGAGACTCTGAGGCTGTGATGAGATCTGGAAGTGAATGATCTAATTTGGGCATTCCTGAGAACGCAGAAAAGCAAAATCTGGTGGGAGAACTCAGCAGATTGCGCAGCATCTCTGGAAAGTAAGAAACTGTCGGCATTAGGTGTCAGGACCCTGAAATCAGAATTTGCAGCGGAGAGGGAGGATAGCCAGTTTAAAGAGAAGAGGAGGAGAGGTAAGTGAAATGTGAGCTGACGATGGAAGCAGATGTGGCCATTTTACAATTCCATTGCAAAATCTCTTCAAGGCATGCTGACTTCGAAGTTTTCCTGCTCTTCTGCTTTTTATTCCACACACTTGGCTCTTTCCGCCCATCATTCTTAACCCTTCCTTGGCCCCTGGTTTCACACTCCCCCTTTCTCATTATGCCAACTATCTTTCATTCTCCAGTCTAGAGCTGGTGCAGTGTTTCGACCTGAAACCTTAACAATTCTTCCACAATACTGCTTGATGCACATATTCCCTCAAGCAGTTGTATTCTGAGTTTTAGCACTGCACCCTCTTGTGTCTTAGTTGTGGGTAACTGTAACTTGATAGCACAGAATATAACACCTTCTTTGTTGATAACTGCGAGTGTTAACTCATTGGCTGTTAATGTATTGGATTCTGTTTGCCCTGCAGTCGTTATTTTTTAAGTGTACAATTGCAGGAGAAAGGGAAATGTCACAATCTCTGCTGTGGAGCCTGGGTGCCCTCACAGGTGGGCAGCCGAAGGGGGTCGGCAAACACACTCATGAGTATGGTCCTTCCAGCCAATTAGGACTTCTTGGTGGTTGTATTTAACTCCCTTCCTTTCGTTTCAGTCTTGTCAAGTCTCGACTGAAGCAGAGTGAGGGCAATGCTCCCTGCTCACCTTAGTCCACCTTCCGGGAAAGCAGATTACAATTTAGATTGGTGCTGTAAAGGGGTGGTATTAGTTTAGTATTAAGTTACTGCTTCCAGGTCAGAGTGACGGTGTTAGATTGTTCTTTGAGAGTTCAGTTAGTGGCCCTGTTGTCCTAGCCTTTATTTTTTTCCTTTTGTTCTGTACAGTTCTTATTAAAATTCAGTATGTTGCCTTTAAGGCATTTGTTTAACTTTATTAAATTTCTGCTTTAAATAATTTGTAACTATTTCTAATTAAAGTTAGGTTTGATAACTACGTTTCAGTTTAATGAAGGTAAAATTCATTGTCTGTGATATATCACGGCATGTGATGATGTCACCCCCGGTTTCGCTGCGTCCTGTGGGTAAGTTCGGGTTTGGAGAGACAGGAAGGTGGGGGCCTGCACGTGCAGGACTAATACGAAAAGCTCAATTTCTACCCACAAAGAAACTTCATAGAAGTGACGCCATAAGTTCATATGACAGTCGATATGTTGAAGTAAAAATATTAATGCTGATTCTGTTAAAAGAAATGATGGTTGATGAGGTTTATTTTCTTGTGCCATTGAAAGCATTGCTGGAAAAATTGTGTTGGACTCTACCTAAAACTGTTGATGGCTTAAGCAGATTCTGCCTGTATGTTGTACTTTAATGAGACTTTAATGTAATACAGTTTGTTATACTTTTATTTTTACAAATATTTATGATGCAAATGTGGTGTCAAGAAGGAAACAGACACTGTATATGTTTTGTATTATTTTATCAACAGTTTTCACCATACGATGTTAATGTTGAAGAGAGAACAGTAAACGGTTAATCTTACTGCGACTCTGTCTTCATTAGCTCAGGTTTAACTTGGTGTTCAGTCAGAGTTTCAACACACTGCACAAGAACACTACAGTGAATTGCTTCAGTGTCTTTCCCTCTGCACTTGGACCAATCACCAAACCCTGTGACTGCAAGACTCAAACATCAAAATGGACCCAGCAGAGAGACAACAGCTACCATGGCCCTGAAGTTCATTGGTCAGGTAGTTAAAGTCAGTGGAGCCTGGGCTGGCAGAAACGGCTCACGCTCCCTGATCGGTAAGCCCAGCCCAAACCGAAGTTGGTTGGTCAGGTGGAGGAGCCGTTAAAAAGTCAGTGGAGTCTGGGCTGGCAGAAACGGCTCATGCAGTGCTACAACTACTTTCAGAGTGGCATATCCAGTCCGTGCAGGAAGAACGGGTGCCAGCATTCGCAGCGATGTTCTGCAAATCACCGCAGACAGCCAGGACCAGGTGGCAGCCATTACTGCTCCCGCTGCTGCTAATCAGCGACATTCTGTCGGGACAGCTCCACTCCCAGCACTGGACCCTCCCCACCCTCCTCTATAACAGTCTCTTCAGCCTCAGCCACTAACGCCCCGATTCCCTTGGCTGCTTCCAGACCGGAACAAGCATTCCTCTGCCAGGCAGATACTCCAGTGTCCCTGATAGCTGCAGGAACTTTATTACCCAGTGTCAGCTAACTTTCCAAGTCCAGCCAGGTCGGTTTGCTGACAATGCATGTAAACTGGCTCACTTAGCCTGTCCAGCACTCTACAAGAATAAGGTTGCCCTGCAGTCCAGTCTTTCTAGCAGTTTGTAGTTGAGTTCAAGAGAGTGTTTGATCTTTCACTGCAGCATCAGGGGGCTGCCCACTGACTCCTGGATCTGCACGAAGGGAAAGGGCAGTGAGGGTCTATGCAGTGAAGTTCTGCACACTTGTGCTTGACATGGGGTGGAATGAGAGATCCCTCACTGCTGTCTTCCAGCAGAGGGGTCCAACATGACATCGCAATGCAGGACGAACAGGTCAGCCTGGTATTCGAATAGTTAACCAGGCACCCGAGCATTGCTGAGGGAGAACGTCCCAAGCCTCTTACTCTTTAGGTCGCCGTTTGTCTTCACCCTCTCTCCCATGCAGAAAACAAAGGAGCTTCTGCAGGTGGACAGCATGCACCTCTCAGGAGGAAGGAGATTGGCGCAGGAGAACAGGTTGCTGCCTCTACTGTGGCTCTCCAAGACACGTTCAGGCATCAATTTCCAAGTGCCCAGTAAAAGTGGAGATCCATCAGTAAGAAGGGGAATTCTGACAGGTTGATTCTTCCTGCAGGCATCTTCCCCTAATCACATAATGCTGCGAGCTTCCTTGTCCTGTGTCTCAGACCCATGAGCTTCAGGTATTTATATCGACTCCAGGGCAACTGGAAACCTCAGGGATATCTCTCTGGCTCCAAAATGGGGAGCTCCCAATCGGAGAATCTTGGAATAAAAGGCGATGCGGCAGATTGTAACACCATAACAGCAACTGTTAGTCTCCTCTTTTACTGTGAATTGGGTGATGTCTCTCTGTTAGTGAGAGAGAGAGAGAGTGAGAGAACTGTTAAGTAAACAATAGTTTTTGTTGACTACAGATTACGGTCTCTCTTTGGGTGTTTTGTTACTGGCTAGATAGGTGGTGGGTGCTGACACATTTTGCTGAAATGGGTGGGGTAGGGGAGGTTGATGCGTTGCTGCTGGCACGGGGAGGGGAGGGAGGATGGGGGCTTTGGGGTTCTAATGCTTTATTGTCATTCATTCTTTTGGGGTTCTTCTGTTTCTCGTGGATGTCTGTTAAGACTAAATGTTTCAGGTTGTATACTGTATACATTCTCTAGGCACCAGCAAGATCCACCTTGCCACAGTGCCCTCCAACTTGTGCTACAAGACAACGGCTCTTCCTCCATCTTGTTGATTCACTGAACTGTCAATGGTGCTTGGCCTCCCCGGCTACCTCGACACAACCCATGGATCGATGTCCCTAAAGGCACTCCAAGAGTGGGGACTGGCATGCCTGTCAGGGTCCAGCTCAAGCCCCTGTCAGTCTAGCCCCTCCTGTGCCAGCTGCTGGTGTGGACCTGTCTGGTGTCCCAGCTGAATATGCTGACGTTCTAGAGGTGTTCAGAAAGGAAAAGGCCACGTCCCTGCCTCCACGCCAGCCATATGATTGCACCATTAACCTCTTACCCAGTACTGGTCCTCCCCAGGGTTGACTCTTCTCCCTCGCTTGTCCTAGGACAGGGCCATGGACGTATTGGCCTTAGGATTTATCTGTCTCTCAACCTCACCAGCAGGGGCGGGCTTCTTTTCTACGAAAAAGAAGAATGGCAAGTTTTGTCCCTGGACTCATTATCAGCCCCTCAATATAGTCACAGTAAAAATCTGCTACCCTCTTCCCCACTTGCTTCTGCATTTGACCACCTCCAGAGAGCAAACATATTCTCCAAACTGTGCAATGCTTACAGCCTGGCTTGCATCTGAGAAGGAGACAAGTGGAAGACAGTATTCAAGAACTCAATTGGCCATTACGAGTACCTTGTGATGCTCTTAGTCTGGGCAATGTCCCTACTGTTTTACAGGTCCTGGTCAACGATGTTGAATCAGTTTGTTTCTGTGTAATTGGCCAACATTCTTATCTATTCCCACTCTCACCAGGAACATGTCCAGAGGGTTCTCAGATGGTTCCTCAAGAACAACTTTTATGCCAAGAAGTGTGATTTCCACAAAGAACAAGTGTTATTCTTGAGTCTCATCCTCACCCATTCCAGTGCTCAAGTAGACCAGTGTAAAGTTCATGCAGTCACAGAGTGGCCCTATCCATCTGCGGTCAAGCAGGTGAGAAACACCAACTTTTATCACTGCTTCATTAGAAGCCCCAGTTCCATAAATACACTCACCAAGGAGAGCACTGCAGGATATCTATGGACAGGGTGAAGTGAAGTTTCTCAGAACTAAAGCAATGCTTCACGCAGCCCGTCCATTCATTGTCGAGGTTGATGCATTAGATGTCACCAATGGAGCTCTACTCTCCCAGTGCTCTTCTCTGGATAATCAGCTGCACCCCTCTGGTTTTGTTTCCTGTTTCTTGATGTGACTATGACAACGAGAACTGAGGAACTCTGGAGGCCCTGGAGGCATGGGGACTGGCTACCACTTTCTGCTATGGACAGATCACAAAAGCCTCTCCTACATTTGGGACGCTGAGAGACTCAACTCCCATCAAGCCCTTCGGACTCCTTTCTTCACCTGGCTTAATTTCACCAGCACCAACCATCCTGGCAGCAAGAATACCAAGGCCAATGCTCTCTCCCACCAGCTCGACATCTCTGAGGACTATGCCAATGCAGAGCCCACCCTTCCTCGCTCGTGTTTTGGGCATAGAGGCAGAGATGAGGGCTGTCCAACAGACGGATCCAGGCCCAGGTGGGGACCTCTCAACCGGCTGAATGCCTCTGCCACTGTGCACCCCAGAGTGGGGTCACTCTTTCTTTCTGGTTGGCTATCTGGGGATTCACCAGACCCTGGAATTTATAAAGAGATGATTTTGGTCCCAAGGTGACCATGACTTTGTCTCTACCTTGCCTCACTTGTGCTCAGAACAGGACGTCACAATAGTGCCCTGCTGGTTGGCTCTGCCCACAGGCTGTGCCTCACTGCTCCTGGTCCCACCTGGTGGTGAGTTTCATCACTGGTCAGATGGAAACACCACCATTCTGGTCATTGTGGACCAGCTCTCCAAGGCTGCCCACTTCATTGCTCTCCCTGAGCTCCCGTTGGCTCGTGAGGCTGCCACCCTCAGGGTTCAACACGTATTCAGGCTGCATGGCTCTCCTCAGGACATTGTGGCTGATTGAGGACCACAGTTCACTTCCCATGTTTGGAAGGCATTCTGTTCTTTTGTGGGAGCCACATCCAGCCTCTCCCGACTGAGAGAGTGAATCAGGAGCTGGAGACAACCTTGTGCTGCCTTGTCTCTTCCAAACCCACGTCCTGGAGTTTCCAACTGGTTTGGGCAGAGATGGCCTACAATAACCTCCTGTCATCCTCCACAGGCATGGCTCCCTTTGAATGCCAGAAGGAATTCCAGCTACTGCTGTTCCCTGAAAAACAGATTGGGCGTGGGAGTTCCTGCTGCTGAGCAGTTTGTTCAGGTCCAGCACTACAAGCACGGATGGAGACAGGTTAGGGCTTCTCTTCTGTGTACTCACAAACAATATGCCCAGCAGGCCTCTCAAGCCATGGTAGAAAGTCTGGCTGGCATCTAAAGATCTTCCTTTGAGAGTAGAGAGCTTCAAGATGGCCCCACACTATGTTTGTAGTGGAGAAGGCTGTGTACAGAGCCTCCTATAAACTGTGCCTTCAACCATCTGTGAAGATTCACACAGCGTGCCATGTTTCCTAGCTCGAGTCAGTGACTTGCTCCATTCAACCTCTCCCTCTCCTCAGTGCTTGGTGGATGTGTCCCTGTACTCCTGGCATCTGGCCAGGTGTGGAGCAGGATCCAGTACCTCATGGACTGAGAGGGGTGTGGCCCAGAGGAACTTCTTTCTTGAGCTCCAGCCCCTGACATCCTGGAAAGATCTCTCATTAGGGATTTTCCGTAAGCACTGGTCTTTGGCAGCTTGGGAGCAGCACCTCGGGAGAGGGGCCCTGTCACAACTGACTCTACCGCGGAGTCTGGGCACCTTTGCAGGCAGGCTGCTAAAAGGGTCAGCAATCCTGCTCACATTCCAGCCAATTAGTGTTTCATTGTGGTTCCCTTCCTCTTGTTTCAGCCTTGTCGAGTCTTGACCGAAACACAGCAATGGCAATGCTCTCTGCTTACCTTAAACCATGTTATGGGATAGAAGATTAGAGTTTAGATTGGTGCAGTAAAAGAGTGGTATTAGTTTAGTATTAATTTACTGCTTTCGAGATGCAGTGATGCTGTTAGATTTTAGTTTGAGACTTTCAGTTAGCAGCTCTGTTGGCCTAGCGTTTATTATTTTCCTTTTGTTCTGTACAGTTCTTATTAAAAGTCAGTGAACTGTCCATTCCACTTCTGTGAGTCACTCCCTCTGCACCTGAGCCATCACTGAACCTCGTGTCACAGAAGTTGTCTGTTTAAAGTTGTCACACCATCTTTTGCTAATATACATTTATAATATACATTTTGCTAATACGCTGGCATAAATACCTAATTATCTCTTGTACCTGCAAGTAAAAACATGTTGTTGTTAAGTAAAGGAAAAACAACTTTTTAATGATATACAATGAACAAATATGAATAAAATTATTGTTATCACATTACAAATAAGGTAAAATGTAGAGTGAGATTAGCATTGGTTATTCCCTATAACAACGCTTCTGAATAAATGTAGTTACATGTAGCTTCAATGCCCAAAGTTAAAGTGATCTTTTAATGGTGCAGATTTAATGAATGGAGGTACAATGTTCAACTAATTCATTAGTGTGGGAGAATGGCGGGTATTTATGGGGGTTGAACAACTGATTTGTAGCAAAAAAACTCAGAGTGAAAACACAAGGAAGATTCAAATATGAAAATAATTGGCTCCAGGAGGGAAGCTGAAATGTATGAAAGAAGGAGTAAACCTCCAATTACATAATAACACATAACATCCTTAAAGGTCCCGTCACTTCATACTTAATGAATTACTGTGCCTACAAAAAGTATTCAGCATCCTTGGAAATCTTCATGTTTTATGGTTTTACAACATTGAATCACAGTTGATTTAATTTGTCTTTTTTTGACACTGATCACCAGAAAAAGACTTTCATGTCAAAGTGAACTGAATTAATTACAAATATACCAAACAAAATAACTGATTCTATAAATATTCACCCCCTTTAAGTCAGTATTTAGTAGATGCTGTTGTGGCAACAATTATGGTCTTGAGTCTGTGTGGATAGGTCTCGATCAGCTTTGCACATCTGGACACTGCAATTTTTTTCCCATTCTTTGTTACAAAACTGCTCAAGCACTGTCCGATTGCGTGGGGATCGTGAGGGAACAGCCCTTTTCAAGTGGACTTCAGGAAGGGTAAGACGAAGGAACACATACCAATCCTCATAGAGGGATCAGAAGTGGAGAGAGTGAGCAGCTTCAAGTTCCTGAGTGTCAAGATCTCTGAGGATCTAACCTGGTCTCAACACATTGATGTAGTCATATAGAAGGCAAGACAGCAGCTATACTTCATTAGGAGTTTGAAGAGATTTGGCATGTCAACAAATACACTCAAAAACTTTGATAGTTATACCGTGGAGAGCATTCTGACAGGCTGCATCACTGTCTGGTATGGAGGGGGCTACTGTACAGGACTGAAAGAAGCTGCAGAAGGTTGTAAATCTAGTCAGCTCCATCTGGGGCACTAGCCTACAAAGTACCCAGGACATCTCTAGGGAGCAGTGTCTCAGAAAGACAGCGTACATTATTAAAGACCTCCAGCACACAGGACATGCCCTTTTCTTACTACTACCATCAGGTAGGAGATACAGAAGCCTGAAGCCACACACTGCACTTCTTCCCCTCTGCCATCTGATTCCTGAGTGGACTTTGAATCTTTGGACACTACCTCACTTTTTTAATATACAGTATTTCTGTTTTTGCACATTTTTAAACAATCTGTTCAATATACGCAATTGATTTACTTGATTATTTATTATGTTTATATTTTATTTATTATTATTTTTTTCTCTCTCTGCTAGATTATGTATTGCATTGAACTGCTGCTGCTAAGTTAACAAATTTCACGTCACATGCCGGTGATAATAGACCTGATACTGAAGTCCAACCACAAATTCTCATTTGGATTGAGGTCTGGACTCCAACTTAGCCACTCCAGGACATTAACTTTGTTGATTTTAAGTCATTCTGTGTAGCTTTGACTTTATGCTTGGAGTCACTGCCTTGCTGGTAAACAAATCTTCTCCCAAGTCACAGTTCTCTTGCCAACTGCATCATGCTTTCTTCCAGACCGTTGGATACATCCTGCTATGTTCTTTAGGAGATTCGAATCCTTCCCAAAGTAAAGTGACCAGATTTAGGCTCAATATTTCACCTGTTTCATAAAGATTACCTACCTTGTAATTAATCACAAGGTTTCATGAAAATTGCTTTACCTTTATAATTAACCATGAAGGGTGCAAATAATGAAGAGAATCACAAAGGTTGAAAGGATTAAAGTCTAGGTTACTGTCATATGCATAAATACATGTAAGCACAGGTGCGATGAAAATCCTACCTGCAGCAGAAGCACAGGCACATAGCACCATGTAAGCAGTATCCACAAGAAAAGCATACATTATTCATAAATTCTGCCCAAATTTTACAAAGAAACACAATCAATACTAGCACACCTCAGAAGTGTGTGCTTAGTCCACTGCTCTACTCTCTCTATACCCACGACTGTTTGGCTAGGTATAGCTCAAATACCATCTATAAATTTGTTGACGATGCAACCATTTTTGGCAGAATCTTAGATAGTGATAAAAGGGCGTACAGGAGCGAGCTATGCCAGATAGTGGAGTGGTGTCACAGCAACAAACTGGCACTCAACGTCAGTAAGACCAAAAGCTGATTGTGGACTTCAGAAAGGGTAAGATGAGGGAACAGACACCAGTCCTCGAGAGGGATCAGTAGAAGAGAGAGTGAGCAATTTCAAGTTCCTGGGTGTCAAGATCTCTGAGGATCTAACCTGGCCCCAGCATATCGGTGCAGCTATAAAGAAGGCAAGACAGTGCATGATGCTATATTTCATTAGGAGTTTGAAGACATTTGTCTTGACACCTAAAACACTCAAAACTTCTGTAGATGTACTATGGAGAGCATTCTAACTGGCTGCACCACCGTCTGGTATGGGGTGGGGTGCCTCCTGCACAGCATCGAAGTAAGCTGCAGACTGGTATAATTAGTCAGCTCCATCATGGGCCCCAGCCTCCATAGTATCCAAGACATCTTCAAGGAGCAGTGCCTTAGGAAGGCCGTGTCCATCATTAAGGATTCCCACCACCCAGGACATACCCTCTTCACACTGTTACCATCAGGAAGGAGGTACAGAAGCCTGTAGGCACACGCTCAGCGATTCAGGAACAGCTTCTTCCCCTCTGCCATCCAATTTCTAAATGGACATTGAACCCTTGAACACTACCTCACTACTTTTTACTTTCTTTTATTTCTGGTTTTGCACTACTTAATTTAACTATTTAACATACATGCAGTATATATACTCAATGTAACTCAGATTTTTCTCTATATTTGTTTATCATGTATTGCATTGTACAGCTGCCACAAAGTTAACAAATTTCACAACATATGCCAGTAATACTAAATCTGATTCTGATTCTGAATTAGTATAGAAATACACACTCCATTTTATTGCAATATGGTCAAAGTGGCCATAGTGTTGCTAAACTATAATGGTTAGGGTTTTGTCTGATCCGAGTGGTTGAAAGGAAGTTCAATGATTGAATGGCTGTTCTTGAACCTGGTGGTGTGAGACTTCAGAATTCTGTACCACCTGTCTGATGGTGGATGGGAAAATGGCTGGGATAGATGTCTTCTTGAGGCAGTACCTCCTGTAGATACTCCCAGCGGTGGAGAGGCATGGGCCCATGATCTATTGGGCTGAGCCAGCACTCTCTGAAACTTCTTATATTCCTGTGTGTTTGAATTGCTGTATCACACTGTGTTGCAACCAGACAGAATGCTTTCAACAATACATCTGTAGAAATTTGCTAGTGTTTGATGACAAGCTAAACCTCTTTAACATGCTAAGGAAGTGAATACACTGGCATGCTTTCCTTATAATTTCATTGATGTGCTGGGCCCAGGATAGGGTATCTGATAGGTTAACACCCAGGAACTTAAAGCTGCTGACTCTCTCCACAGATGATTCCCCAATGAAGACAACTATAAGCTCTTTAGGTCATAAGACCATAAGAGATATGAGCAGAATCTGCTCTGCCATTTCATTATGGCTGACCCACTTTCCCTCTCAACCCCATTTCTCTGCCTTCTCCCTGTAACCTTTCAGACCCTGACTAATCAAGAACCTATCAACCAATGGCTTAAATACAGCCAATGACCTGGCCTCCATAGCTGCCTGTGGTAACTAATTTCACAGATTCACCACCCTATGGCTAAAGAAATTCCCCTCATATCCATTTTAAATAGATATACTTCTATTCTGAGGCTGTGCTCTCTGTCCTAGGTTATCCCACTATTAGAAACATCCTCCCCACATCTACACTATCTATACCTTTCAATATTTGATAGGTTTCAGTGAAAATCCCCTCATTCTTCTAAATTCCAGTGAGTACAGGCCCAACTACAGTGACTTTTGTAATTGCCTTCTGTCAGTTTTTAAAAGCTTTCCAATTCTTTATCTTCCCACCAATTTTTTCTCTATTATATCCCTTCTCTTTGGCTTTTATATTGGCTTTGACTTCTCTTTTTAGTCACTGTGGTGTCATCCTGCCTTTAGAATACCTCTTCTTCCTTGGGATGAATATATCCTGCACTTTACAAATTGGCCCCAGAAGTTCTAGCCATTGCTGCTCTGCCATCATCCCTGCTAATGTTCCTTTCCAATGAATTTTGGCCAGCTCATCTGTCATTCCTCTGTAATTCCCTTTACTCCACTGTAATACTATCAAATCTGACTTTTGCTTCTCCTTCTCAAATTGCAGTGTGAATTCTATCATATTATGATCACTGGCCCCTAAGGGCTCATATACCTTAAGCTCCCTAATCAATTCTGGTTCATTCCACAATGCCCAGTCCAGAAATGATGATCCCCTAATGGGAAGATGCCAAGATGCTCTGAAAAAACATCTTGTCGGCAAAACAGAAATATCCCCTCTCGGGATTCAGCCTAACCCGATTTTCCCAACCTACCTGCATATTGAAATCCCCCATGACAATTGTAATATTGCCCTTTTGACATGCATTTTCTATCTTCCATTGTAACTTGTAGCCCACATCCTGGCTACTGTTCAGAGGCCTGTATATAACTTCCATCAGGGTCTTTTTATCCTCGCAGTTTCTTAACTCTACCCAAGATTCTATACCTTCAGATCCTATGTCAGCTTTTCAGTTTTTACCAATAGAGCACCACTGCCCTCTCTGCCTATCTGCCTGTCCTTTCAATACAATGTGTATCCTTGGATGTTAAGCTCCCAGCTATTATCTTCTTTCAGTCATGACTCAGTGATGCCCACAACATCATACCTGCCAATTTCTAACTGCGCTACAAGATCATCTACCTTATTCCATATATTGTGTGCATTCAACTATAACACCTTCAGTCCTGTATTCATCATCTCCTTTAGTTTAGTTGTTTAATTTTGCTAACATTGAGCAAGGGGTTGTTTGAATTTGAAGATAACTTTGGAGTTGTGCTTAGCCACTAACCTATACAGTACTGTATGGGTATGGAGAGTAGAGCAGGGGACTACAAACACAGCCTTGATGTGCACTTGTGCTGATAGTCAGTGAGTAGATGTGGTTACCAAATTTTACTGACTGAGGTCTGCTGATGAGGAAATACAGTATCTGTTAGCTGAGGGAGGTGCAAGAGGCTTAGGCTTTGAAGCTTGATGTTAAGTTTGGATTGGATGATTGTATTGATCACCAAGCTGCCCTCTATGAACAGCAGTTTGATGTACGATTTGCTGTTTTCTAGATAGTCCAAAGCAAAATGAAGAGTCAAAGAAACTGTAGTCGCAGTCGACTTGTTGTGGCAGTAGGCAAATTGGAGCGGAACTTGATCATTTGTGAAGCAGGAGTTGATTTGCACCATAAGTGCTTCTCAAAGCACTTCATTAAGGTTGATGTAAATGCCACCAGGTGGTAATCATTGAGGCAAATCACCGTGCTCTTCTTGGGCACTGGTACAAAATGGATGCCTTTTTGAAGCAGGTGGGAACTCCAGACTGTAAAAGCGAGAGATTGAATATGTCCATGAATACTCCAGCCAGTTGACCACAACATATCTCAGCCAGGTATGTTGTCTGAATCACGCTTCTTTCCTCGATTCACCTTCTTAAAGGATGTCTAGACAACAGCCTCAGAGACTGAAATTACTGGGTCATTTGGAGATGTAGGGGCTTGTGTGGATGTGTCACAGTGCTCCCTATAAAAAATATGTATAAAGGACATTCAGCTCATCTGGAAGCAATGGGTCATTGCCATTTATGTTACCTGATCTCACCTTGTAGGACTGTAAATTGTGCAAACCCTGTACAGCTGTAGAGCATCATTTGTGATTCCAGTTTAGTCTGAAATTCACAGATGGGCCTAAATACACAGATCAAGCCTCCAGCCAGTTAGGATTCTCCTGGTTCATCCAGAGCTACTGACTGATGAAGACTCAGAATGTTTTTGTGGGTATACATAGTCCACACATGTCCTTGTTGGACTGCACCCAATCAGCATGCAGGAGCACGACAAGAAAATAAATTTTCACTTAGTTTCACGGCTGAAGTTTAAAAAGGCAGTGCACTGCGGCAGTTTTTCAGAATCCGACTACATCCCATCAGTGAACGGGATTCATTAGAAAGGGCAAATCACAAATAAGGCAGGGGAAAGCGGAGCAGCCAGTGACTGGTGGCATTTCACAAGGTTCTGTGTTGGGACCATTTCCTTTTACGTAATATGTCAATGATTTGGATAAGGGAATTGATGTTTTTTTGGCCAGGTTTGTAGGCAATATGAAGATAGGTCCAGTGGCAGGTAGCTTTGAGGAAGTAAGAAGCTACAGAAAGAATTCGACAGATCAGGAGAATGGGCAAATAAGTGGCAGATGGAATACAGTACTGGGAAGTGTATGGTCATGCACTTTGGTAGAAGAAATAAAAGCATAGACTATTTTCTGCTTGGAGAGAAAATATAAAACTCTGAGCTGCAAGGGGACTTGGGTGTCCTTATGTAGGATTCTCTAAAGGTTAATTTGCAGGTTGAGTCTGTGGTGAGGAAGGCAAATGCAATGTTAGCATTCATTTCAAGGGGACTAGAATATAAAAGCAAGGATGTAATGTTGAGATTTTATAAGGCACTGGTGAAGCCTCATTTTGGGTATTGTGAGCAGGTTTGGGGCCCTTATCTTAGAAAGGATGTGCTGAAACTGGAGAGGGTTCAAAGGAGGTTCACAAAAATGATCCTGGGATTGAATGGCTTGTCATATGAGGAGAATTTGATGGCTCTGAGCCTGTATTCACTGGAATTCAGAAAAATGAGGAGTGACCTCGTTGAAACATATCAAATGTTGAAAGGCCTTGATAGAGAGGATGTGGAGAGGATGTTTCCTGTGGTGAGAGAGTCTAAGACTGGAGGACGCAGCCTCAGAATAGAGGGACGACTTTTAGAACAGATATGAGGAGGAATTTCTTCAGCCTTTGGAATTCTTTACCACAGGCAGCTGTGGAGGCGAATTCATTGGGTATTTTTTAGATGGAGGTTGATAGATTCTTGATTGGTCAAGGCATAAATGGATACAGTGAGAAGGCAGGAGATTGAGGCTGAGAGGAAAATGGATCAGTTATGATGAAATGGTGGAGCAGACTCAATGGGCCAAATGGCCTAATTTTGCTTGTATATCTTATGATTTTATAGTCTTATGAAGTCAATGATGATTAAAGAATTGTAACTAGCACCAAAATGGACAAAATACAGCAGTTTTGGGTATTTGCTACTCAATTCTTGCCTTCTGCATGGTTTGCTTTGCTTTGCTTTGCCTTGCCTCTTTTGCGTGTTTAATTTTTTATACTGTAGCCTGACCATCTACATTTGTGTGTTTGCTTTCTACAATAGAACATAGAACACTGTATAGGTCTTCAACCTATGATGTCTGTGCCAACTATAGCAATCTCACTATTCCCATCTGCCTGCATCAGTTCTCTATCGATTCCATACCTATTCATCTGCCTGACTGAATACCTCTTAAATGATACAATAGTATCTGCTTCCACCACCACACCTATACTAAATTGCAAGGATACAGAGAAAAAGGCAGGTGAGTTGGTTTAATGAACATACGAGTCAAGGCAGGTATGACAGATGCCACCTCAGGGCGGAGAGGTAGCAGAGGAGTTAGTGCTGCTGTTTCCCAGCTCCATGGACCCACGTTCAATCCTAACTTTGTGGAGTTTCCTCATCTTCCCTGTTTCCATCAGGTGTTCTCGTTTCCTCCCACCTCCCAAAAATGTAGTTGACTGTAACCTGCCCTTTGCAGTTAACTGAAACTTTCCATACAATGATGACTACCACCTGGAACATGAACATAAGGCAAGTAGGTATTTAATTAGCAGGTTGTTAACAAGGTGAAAAAACACTCCCATTCCAGATTTAACATTGGAGCGTTGCCTGCTCCCTTAACTTACATTCATGTCAGTGATACCAAACAGTTTTGTAGAAGTCTGAATTATCAAAGGACATATAAAATTATTGATTATACAAAACTCAAATAAAATGCTTTAGAGTTAGAGAAGAAGAGAGCATGATATCAGACTCCAAAGATTAATAATTAGTTTAAAATATATATGCAGTTTTGATTGAATAGCTGTTAAATTTCTTCTCAGGCGATGAAACACAAGTTAGGTTCAAAGGTATAATTGTAACTATGTTCTGAATTCACACTTTAAAATCTCACTTGTTTCACAAGAGTCTGCAGCACATAGATCAGGATTTAATATGCAGTCCTGCTGGCAATTAATCACCATGTCTAATTTGAATCCTATTGACCATCTGCTCATCCAGTTCTGACAAAATAACATCTGTCTAGGTGTGGAGAAGATGGGGGATGATTTGCAGGATGGAATGAAAATTGACTGATGAAAGGCTACCCTCTTAGATAGGAATGAGTCTGTGTTGGAATGAGTTCTGGAAGTGATGGGAAGCATGGACTAGCATGATCCTTCTAAGTGAACACCAACAATATTCCTTTGCTTCTTTGGGACACATTGATGTAAGTATATTTACTTAAGTTAGCTGTCATCTAGGACAGCTACACACCATGGATTTCTCAGAACTAGTATGGTCATTGACTGTCCCCACTGAATCTGCTGAGAGTAGCATCCACTGACAAAGCCAAGGGTGTTCAATTTGCAGATCAATGTAGAATGTAAAGAGGAGCTGTTTCATTTTATGCACTGTCCAACTCTTCTGCAGCAGAAAGTTCTCCTATCGGCTGAAATTTCACTGTAGCTTCTTTCTTTTCACTAAATAAAGTTGTCACTCCACTTTCAACTGTGGCATGCCTCAATTTTTGTTTTCCTTCTCCATGCAACACCTGCACAGTTCATTGTTCAGCAGTCAATCTGTTTGCAAACGTCAGATGACTTCACTGATTGATAAGGTGGCTTGATCAGTTATCTGATATGGCTTTTCTATTTCTGGCTAAATTTCTCTTTAGCATGAACCCATGGCTAGTGAATTACTTCTCAGCTGAAGCAATGTAGAATTACTAGCACTAAAGTGAACAATTCAACCTAACTAGTCTATACCTCAATTGATACTCTGCATGAGCGCTCATCTTATTGGCTCTAACAGTATATCCCTGTGTATGATTTTAGCTTTTCCTAAAAAGACCCTATGTAATTCACCTAAATGATTTGCATATAATACAAGCTTCTTATTCTACTTACTTTCTGGCTGAAACTTTATTGTATAAATCACCTCACATTTCTATTTCAGCATGTTTGCAGAGGGCCTGGCATTTGTATTCTGTGGTTGAATTGCTATTTCACCAGCTGAAGTGAAGAAGAACTGAAGTATTTCAAGCTATTTAAGATCCATATACATGTGGAGAAGTTCTGTGTAAATTTGTAGTTGATATAATTGAAAGAGCAGAGCTATTATTAACTTCAAGCAAAGCATGACCAGGTTGCAGGTGAAGTTAACAGGTTGCTGTGAGTCTCACACGCATTTATCTGTGTTTATGAGCTGTAGAAGCTTGACTGGTGGAAAGAAAAACTTGCTGATGTATCACAAGATATGCCTAGAAAGATGGTGCGGTGGATATTTTAGGAAGAGAGACAGTAGTTCAGTTTTTTGCTGTGGCTTCTGGAGGATAAGTCAAGTTCCTTCTGGCCCATCCATTTAAAAATTTGGATAATTTCTTGGCAGATTCCTACTGTATGGAGTGCTTATCACCTACTGTGGATGGATAGTCTGTTTCCTACACAATTCTATCTCAAAATTACCGTGGATTTCTTTTTCTGCCATAGGAATGGGATCTGGATTTTCCCACCAGGGGAAGCCTCCTGTTTAAGCTATTGAAAACTATGGTATTCTTCACTGACTCACTTCCTAGGTAGTTATGGCCTGTGTGAACAGGAATTTAATAACATATTCTTCTGATTAAATCCAATATCTGTCCATATTTCACATGCATTTCTTCAACTTTACAAAGTATGCAAATGGAACACTTTTTGACAAGAGAGTTGGCAGAAGTCATTAAGATTTATTTCCTGATCTGATCCCATTTAATCATTTTGGTCAACAAATTTTTTCTTTTTCAATTTCTTAAAGAAGGTTTCTATTTTATATGCTTTTTGTTGAACAAATGCTTTTATATTTGTTTATTTGTAAAGTAAATTAATTATGTCATGGGGGAGGGTGTCTCTGGAAATTCCCTCAAAATACTTTAATTCCATTTCCCAAACTATGTTCTGCATGAGTACTCTATATCTAACATTGCCTCTTTACTTCTTGGGCTAACGTCTTGTGGATCCCTAGGGCTTCATTTTTATTTTTATTTCCTGAGCTACACTTGTTGATGTTGTACAGAGTCAAAATCAGAACACTAAATTTTGTATACATTGCTTGGTTTGTCAATGCCATTGACCTTAGGTTATCCTTCTGTGAATGAGATGAAATGAAATTTCACTGCATCTGAAAATTATTGATTACATTCAAGACTCATTGTGATCTGTTATTAATGCAAGTTTTAGTAATATAAGATTTTTACCAAAAGAATGATATATGGCATATCATGGCTGAAAGAAGTTTATAGCTGGGAGGTTAATGTCACATTGTATCAAAAAGATAGGCAGGAAGGCAGAGGGGGTGGCATTGCTCTGTTGGTAAAAAGTGAAATCAAATCATTAGAAAGAGGTGACATAGGGTTGGAAGATGTTGAATCATTGTGGATAGAGCTAAGAAACTGCAAGGGTAAAAAGTCCCAGATGGGAGTTGTATACAGACCCCCAAACATCAGTAAGGATGTGACCTACAAATCAGAAAGGAAGATAGAAAATGCATGCTGAAAGGGCAATGTTGCAATAGTCATGGGGGACTTCAATATGCAGGAAGATTGGGAAAATCAGGTTGGTGCTGGATACCAGGAGGGGGAATTTCTAGAGTGCCTATAAGCACTCTAGAGCAGTTTGTGGTTGAGCCCACTACAGGATCAGCTATTCTGGATTGGGTGTTGTGCAATGAACCAGAATTGATTAGAGAGCTAAAGATAAAAGAACCCTAGGGGTAAGTGATCATAATATGATTGAATTCATGTTGAAATTTGAGAAGAAGAAGCTAAATTCAGATGTATCAGTATTACAGTGGAGTAAAGGGAATTTCAGACACATGAGAGAGGAAATACGAGGAAATCTGCAGATGCTGGAAATTCAAACAACAACACACACAAAATGCTAGTGGGACACAGCAGGCCAAGCAGCATCTATAGGGAGAAGCACTGTCAACGTTTCGGGCCAAGACCCTTCATCAGGACTAACCGAAAGAAAAGATAGTAAGAGATTTGAAAGTACTTTTGTGTGTGTTGTTGTGTGGCATGAAAGAGGAGTTGGCCAGAATTGATTGGGGAAAAAACTCTGGAGCGATGATGGCAGAGCAGCAATGGCTGGAATTTCTGGAAGCAATTTGGAAGGCACAGGATACATACATCCCAAAGAGGAAGAAGTATTCTAAAGGCAACACAACTGTGGCAAAAAAGAGAAGTCAAAGTCAAATAAAACCAAAGAGAGAGAATATAATAGAGAAAGTTAGATGTTTAGGAAGCTTTTAAAAACCAGCAGAAGGCAAATAAAAAGTCATTGAGAAGGTAAAGATGGAATACAAAAGTAAGCTAGCCAATTATATTAAAGAGGATATCAAAAGATTCTTCAGATACATAAAGTGTAAAAGAGAAGTGAGTGTGGTTATTGGACTACTGGAAAATGATGCTGGAGCAGGAGTAATGAGGGACAATGAAATGGTGGATGAACTGAATAAGTATTTCGCATCAGTCTTCACGGTGGAAGACACTAGCAGTATGGCAGAAGTTCCAGCTGTTATGGAGCATGAAATGTGTGAAGTTACCATAACTAGAGAGAAGATTCTTGGGAACAGAAAGGTCTGAAGGTAGATAAGCCATGTTGACCAGATGGTCTACACCCCAAAGATCTGAAAATGTGGCTGAAGAGATTCTGGAGGCATTAGTCATGATCTTTCATGAATCACTAGATTCTGTAATGGTTCCAGAAGACTGGAAAATTGCAAATGTCACTCCACTCTTCAAGAACAGAGAGAGGCAGAATAACCATATAACCATATAACAATTACAGCACGGAAACAGGCTATCTCGGCCTTTCTAGTCCATGCTGAACACTTACTCTCACCGAGTCTCACCGACCTGCACTCAGCCCACAACCCTCCATTCCTTTCCTGTCCATATACCTATCCAATTTTACTTTAAATGACAATATCGAACCTGCCAGTACCACTGCTCATTCCACACAGCTACCACTCTCTGAGTAAAGAAGTTCCCCTTCGTGTTACCCCTAAACTTTTGCCCCCAACTCTCAACTCATGTCCTCTTGTTTGAATCTCCTCTACTCTCAATGGAAAAAGTCTATCCACATCAACTCTATCTATCCCCCTCATAATTTTAAATACCTCTATCAAGTCCCCCCTCAACCTTCTACGCTCCGAAGAATAAAGACCTAACTTGTCCAACCTTTCTCTGAAACTTAGGTGCTGAAACCCAGGAAACATTCTAGAAAATCTTCTCTGTTCTCTCTCTATTTTATTGACATCTTTCCTATAATTCGGTGACCAGAACTGTACACAATACTCCAAATTTGGCCTTATCAATGCCTTGTACAATTTTAACATTACATCCCAACTCCTATACTCAATGTTCTGATTTACAAAGGCCAGCATACCAAAAGCTTTCTTCACCACCCTATCCACATGAGATTTCACCTTCAGGGAACTATGCACCATTATTCCTAGATCACTCTGTTCTACTGCATTCTTCAATGTCCTACCATTTACCATGTATGTCCTATTTTGATTATTCCTACCAAAATGTAGCACCTCACACTTAACAGCATTAAACTCCATCTGCCATTTTTCAGCCCACTCTTCTAACTGGCCTAAATCTCTCTGCAAGCTTTGAAAACCTACTTCATTATCCACAACATCAACTATCTTAGTATCATCTGCATATGTGACGTTACCATTCATTTCAAGAGGATATGAAATATTTCACTAGAATATGAAAGCAAGGAGGTAATGTTGAAACTTTATAAAGCACTGGTAAGGCCTCACTTGGAGTATTGTGAACAGTTTTGAGCCTCTTATCTTAAAAAGGATGTGCTGAAACTGAAGAGGGTTCAAAGAAGGTTCACAAAAATGATTCCAGAACGAACGGCTTGTCATATGAAGAGCGTTTGATGGCTCTGATGAATGGCCTTGGCCTGAAACATCATGTTTACTCTTTTCCATAGATGCTGCCTGGCCTGCTGAGTTCTTCCAGCATTTTGTGTGTAAAAATTAATTTACTTACTCAGACCTCTTCAGCAAGTTCTACTTACCTTGTCTTATCTCATCTTATATTGATACTGAAGGGGACCATTTGTTCTACTAGGTCCATGCATGCCCTCAAAGGAGCAATCCCATTATTCCTTTATCTCCACATTTCCCTGTACAGTACTCCTGCAATTTATTCTCTCTCTCACTTGCCCAACAACTCTGCCTTTGATTTTCAGTCTGAGTTTACAATGATATTATATGGACAGATGGCCTGTGCGTATTTGGGTAATTATGTTGAACTATAGTTGCAAGAACAGAATAAAAGTAAATTTATCTAAATGTCGAGTATATTCTCAACCAAAATTTGGAATCTAGAGGGTAAACATGTGTGCAGGCTAGAAAGACTATATTGCCTCTTTCTAGTCCCATTCCTTGCATTCTCATGTTTCAAATTGTGACTATAACATGGCAGGGAATATAAGCATCTAAGAAAGTTTTTACAGTAATTATACAGATCCAGAAAAAGGATAATTGATCATGGATATAAAACGTAAGATAGAAGTTAGAACATATGAAAATCTGATGGAATATTTGAACTTTGCTTAGTGTGCCTGATCCATGAGGATCTGCATTCCCTATTTTTCTCTACACATTTTATGGCCAAGGCTTCTATAAATCTATTGACCTAAGTTATAAGAGTATTGAACAATCCCCAACTATGACAAGATGAACTCTTAACCTTACAGTCTACCTTGTTATGACTTTAGACCTCACTGACTGCCTGCGCGGTACTTTCTCTGTCACTGAAGTACTTTGTTCTGCATTCCCTTTCTGTTTTCCCTTGTACTACCTTAATGCACTATTGTAATAAAATATTCTGTATGGATGGCATGCAAAACAAGTTTTCTACTGTCTGTCGATATATAACTCAATAATATACCAATTCCAACTCTAAAATAGAATGAGTATTGTATTTAGTTGAATACTCAGGAGATCCTACATGCTATGTATTGATATTGAAAGCTCAATGAGATAAATGATATTTTATATGTTCCTACAACCAATGGACTTACTTTTTAAGGACTCCATCTCATGTTCTTGATTTTTTTTTGCTTGTTTGCTTGTTTGTGTTTATCTATTTATTTATTATTTGTTCTTCTTGTATTTGCACAGTTTGTTGCCTTCTGGACTCTGGTTGAATGCATTAGTTGGACGGCTTTCATTGATTCTGGTTATTTGATTGGCTATTATTCTGTAGGTCTATTGAGTATGCCCACAAGAAAATGAATCTCAGTGTTGTATGTAGCGACATGTATGTACTTTGATAATAAAATTTAGTTTTAATTTTGAATAAGTCCAAACTGAAAGTGGCTCTTCTCCAAAACCTACCTTTATTTATCCTTTATTTTATTTATTTAGTGATACAGTGTGGAATAGGCCCTTCTGGCACTTCATACTGCAACGCCCAGCAATTCCCCGATATAACTCTAGTCCCATCCAAGGTCAATTTACATTGACCAATTAACCTACTAATTTACTGTCTCAAAATGGCCTAAAACAATGAATAAAATAATAAATAAAATAAAATATTTTCATTAATGAGAGTAATTGATATCACCCAACCATTATAGAGTATTAATTTATGAACTAATATTTGTTGCTTATTTAATGCCAAACAAAATTTTTAAAAAACTGTTCACAATTCTGACCATTGCGTACAATTTTGTGAACCAGCAAAATTTACAAATAGCACAAATAAAATTCAAATAAAATGGCTGATAGCACAAAGAATGTTGGAAGATAGAGAGAAGAAACTATAAAGGTAAATAATTGGTTTATATAGAATTTGTTATCGGTTACTGATATTAAACAAATCTTACAAGACACAGCAGAGCTGTGGACTTCATCAGATGATCTGGAATTATTTCCTATACACAGCAATAGAGATTAACCCTGGTTAATACAATTAAATTCTTTCATGATTAGAGATAAAATTTAGCTTAAAATTTTGTAGCATCAGACAAGTATATTTCAAGCATATTCCCTTCTGGACCATGTTCCAACTGCTGTGTATTGTGATGTGGGACTAGGTGGAGGAGATTGGTAAATCGTATGAGAACTTGCACTAGAAATGTTGCAGTGAGTTCTAGCATGTGGTGATATATCTTGGAAATAGAATATATCTTTCATTTTCTTAGATCATTTCAAGACATCATTGTTAGATCATTGCAGCTCTTGAGAATGGAAGAAACATCGAGAAATACAAGCAACAGAAAATACTTCAGGAGAGCAGAATTGCGAGCTTCTGAGAATGTGCTCAGTCAAATGCAAGTTGAAATGGAAGAAGTGACACTATTGAAATTGTTTATGATATTGTAGAAAGATTAACTCAGATTACAGAAATAATTTTCTATCAGAAAATACAGTAGTTGAAAATTCAACTCTATCGTTCTCTCCATAAGGACTCACTGACATGTCAAATAACTCTGGTATTTTTTTCCCCTCCAGATTTAAGTATATTCCTTTTCTCAGTGAAGTACATGAATATATTAAAAATCTGTATTTGCAAAACTGGTATTTGAACTTCCGAAAAGTCTCTTCTGTCAAGCTTCCAGATTTCGATAGAAAGAAACAAGGAAACCTAGTAAAACCTACAGCACAATACAGGCCCTTCGACCCACAAAGCTGTGCCAAAAATGTCCTTACCTTATAAATTAACTAGAGTTACCCATAGCCCTCTATTTTTCTGAGCTCTGTATACCTGTTCAAGAGTCTCTTAAAAGACCATATCGTGTCCACCACCGTTGCCGGCAGCCCATTCCACGCACTCACCACTCTCTGCGTAAAAAAACTTACCCCTGACACCTCCACTGTACCTACTTCCAAACACCTTAAAACTATGCCCTCTCATGCTAGCCATTTCAGCCCTGGGAAAAAGCCTCTGATGAGCCACACAATCAATGCCTCTCATCATCTTATACACCTCTATCAGGTCACCTCTCATCCTCCGTTGCTCCAAGGAGAAAAGGCCAAGTTCACTCAACCTATTCTCATAAGGCATGCTCCCTAATCCAGGTCTATAAAAAAACACCCAGTAGAGTTATTGACTCCTTCCTGTTTCTAACTTCCATAAACAAGACTCCAGAGACTCCGTAAACAATCCCTCCATGTCTTTCTGCTTTTATTCAGCCATGACACTATCTCTGATCAGCAGTGCCACACCCCCACCTCTTTTGCCTCCCTGCCTGTCCTTTCTGAAACATCTAAAACCCAGCACTTGAAGTAACCATTCCTGCCCCTGAGCCATCGAAGTCTCTGTGTGGCCACAACATCATAGCTCCAAGTATTAATCCATGCTCTAAGCTCATCCGCTTTGTTCATAATACTTCTGCATTAAAATAGACACATCTCAAACCAACGGTCTGAGCGCGTCCCTTCTCTATCACCTGCCTATCCTCCCTCTCGCACTATCTCCAAGCTTTTTCTATTTGAGAGCCAACCTCCTCTTTCTCTGTCTCTTCAGTTTGGTTCCCACCCCCCAATCCTTGTTTAAACTATCCCCAATAACCTTAGCAAACCTCCCTGCCAGGATATTGGTCCCCCTGGGATTCAAGTGCACCCTTCCTTTTTGTATAGGTCACTCCTACCCCAAAAGAGGTCCCAGTGATCCAGAAATCTCAATCCCTGCCCTCTGCTCCAATCCCTCACCCACCCATTCATCCTCCACCTCACTCTATCCTATTCTCACTGTCGTGTGGCACAGGCAGTAATCCTGAGATTACTACCTTTGCGGTCCTGCTTCTCAACTTCTTCCTAACTCCCTGTGGTCTGTTTTCAGGACCTCCTCCCTTTTCCTGCCTACATCGTTGGTATCAGTATGTACCACGACCTCTGGCTGTTCACCTTCCCACTGCAGGATATTGTGCACGCGATCAGAAACATTCTGGACCCTGGCACCTGGGAGATTTAGACAGAACAGTAATTTCTCCAGAAATTCCTTTAATCCAGTAAAAATCCAGATTTAGTTATCTAAAGGTTTTAATTTTCAAGATGTAAAAATATGGAAAACTGTCATTTAAAAAAAAATTAAGTCTCAAAACAGGTACAGGCCTAGCTACTTTGCTTTGCCACCTGATCTGTGACGACACCATATATCTGTTTTTCCCTATTTGTTTAGCTGCCAAAAGACATCAATTTAAAATTAACAATTTCTATTTGCAGGAAGTTCCAAAATTCTACTACCCTCAGCATCTAAAAGTGTTTCTCAATATTCCTCCTGGCAGTTCGCACCCTAACGTTTGAATTTAGTCTTAGACTTGTAGTGGGAATTGTTTCCCTCCGTCTGTTCAGTTCCCATTAATATCTGGAAAACGTTACTGAAAATCACACGGTAACTTTTAAAATTTCAGCAAACTCAAGTGCTAAAATGTTCAGCCTATAATTTAACTCTCAAATCCATCTGTTATTCAGGTAAACATTTTTTGCATTTGATCCAAATTCAATATATCCTTCCCAAACTGTGGTGTCCAAAAATGTTTACTGTACTTTAAATATGTAACCAAAGTTTTGCATTACTGCAGCCTAATTTCCCCTCCTATTCAGTTTGGTCATCCAGCCAAAATTCCATTCCCAAAACACTTTGGACATCCCAGTCATAAACATGAGAAAATCTGCAGATGCTGGGAATCCGAGCAACACACACAAAATAGTGGAGGAACTCAGCAGGACATGCAGCATCTATGGAAAAGAGTACAGTCGATGTTTCTGGCCGAGACCCTTCATCAGGACTGGAGAAATAAAAGAGGAGTCAGAGCAAGAAGGTGGGGGGAAGAGAGGAAGAACCATGGGGTGAAAGGTGAAACTGGGCTGGGAGGAGGGTTGAGGTAAAGAGGTGGGAAGTTGATTGGTGGAGAAGGGCGAAGAGAGGACAGAAGGCCATTGAAGAAAGAAAAGGGGAGGAGCACCAGAGGGAGGTGGTAAGGAGGTAAGGTGTGAGAAGGAAATGGTAATGGAGGATTGTGAAGGGGGTGGGGAAAGGGCAATTACCGGAAGTTTGAGAAAGCATTGTTCATGCCATCAGCCTGGAGTCTACCCAAACGGAATATAAGGTGTTGCTCCTCCAACCTGAGAGTGACAGTAGAGGAGGCCATGGACTGACATGTCGGAATGGGAATGGAAATGGGAGGTGGAATTACAATGGGAGGCCTCTGAGAGATCCTGCTTTTTCTGGCAGACAGAGTGTAGGTGTTCGATGCGGAGGCTGGTGGGGTGGGAGGTGATGCAGAGAATTATGCATTCCACATAGAGGTTGGTGACGTCCAGCACATAATTCTCTGTGAATTCTGCCATCTTCAATGGGATACCACCACCAAGCACATCTTTCCCTTTCCCCCTCCCCCTCTCGACTTCCTGCTTTCTGCAGGAATCACTCCCTACACGATTCCCTTGTCCACTCATCCTTCCCTGCTGATCTCCCTCCTGGCACTTATCCTTGCAAGCAGAACAAGTGCTACACCTGCCCCTACACATCCTCCCTCACTGCCATTCAGGACCCCAAAGGGTCCTTCCAGGTGAGGCGACACGTCACCCGCGAGTCTGTTGGGGTGCTCTGGGTGTGGCCTCCTGTATATCAGTGAGACGTGACGTAGATTGGGAGACCACTTTGACGTACACCAGAAAAGCCGGGATCTCCCATTTTAATTCCACTTCCTGTTCCCATTCCCATTTCGACATTCAGTCAATGGCCTCCTCTACTGTTGCAATGAGGCCACACTCAGGTTGGAGGAACAACACCTTATATTCCGTCTGAGTAGCCTCCAACCTAATGGCATGAACAGTGATTTCTCGAACTTCTGGTAATGACCCTCACTCCCCTCTCCTTTGCTATTCCTCATTCCTGTTTCCCTCTCTCACATTATCTCCTTAACTGTCTATCACCCCTCTCTGGTGCTCCTCTTCCTTCCCCTTCTCCCATGGCCTTCTGTCCTCTCCTATTGGATTTCCCCTTCTCCAGCCCTGTATCTCTTTCACCAATCAACTTCCCAGCTCCTTATTTCACCCCTTCCCCCCTCCCAGTTCCACCTTTCACCTTGTGTTACTTCCACCCCTCCCCACACCTTCTCACCCTGACTCCTCATTTTTTTCCAGTCCTGCTGAAGGGTCTCAGTCCTAAATGTTGACTGTACTCTTTTCCATATATGCTGCCTGGCCTGCTGAGTTCCTCCACCATTCTGTGTGTAAGGAGTCATTTACATTCTCACAGTTCTTGAGAAAGTTGATGGTTTTCCGCTTATCTACATTGAAATTCGTTGGCAACTGTTTTGTCTATTTGCTCAATTTATAAATATCTTTCCTAATTACAGCTCCTCCCCTGTTTACAAATGCCCAATGAATGTGCAGTCTGTGTATATGAGTGAGCCTTTGGGAAAATGGCGTTATGAATTTGTCCAATGCGGTGGGGTTGTGGGTATCCTCTGAGTGGGGATTTGATTTGTGACTGCATTTTCAACTTGTGAACTGTTTGGGTTATAAACATTTCGCAGGAACAGAACCCTGCCATAATCTTGGGATGACCAGCAGATCTCCCTATTGTTCATAATGTGGATATATGGCCTTATATTTAAAGAAGTAACTTATTATTAAAAGTGGTGGATAACTGTGATCCAAGTAAAATAACTTGCAGAATTTCTCTCCTCACATTTTACTAATTTGAGTAACCTGATCACGATCCATACTTGCTAATTCCTATTATTCAGACAATTTGAAAAGCAGAAACAATACTTTGCTTAAACTTGTTACCTTTATGTTGGTTAAATTAAGCTAATCTTATAGTAGTTTATGGCAGCTAATTTGTGGGGTTGCAGCCTGTTCAGTAACAGGGTCCTTTTATATGCTAAGTCTATCTCAGACAAGAAAAGAAAATGCTGAAAGAACTCAACCAGCCAAGTATGACTTGTTGAAAGAGAAATGAGTTAATGTTAACTGGCTTCTTTTTCCTCCAGATGCTACTTGATAGGCTGATGTTTTCCCACATCGCCTGTGTCAGATTTCTGCATCTGCAACTTTATTTGTTTTCCATCACTGCTGAATATATCTGCAATTTCTACAAATAAATAGCCCTGACGGAGACACAAGAGACTCTGCAGATACTAGATATCTAGAGCAAAGCACTCTAAATGCTGAAGGAATTCTGCAGGTCTGACAGCATCTATGGAGGGGAATGAACAGGTGATGTTTCAGGCCAAGGACATTCGTCAAGACTGGAAAGAAAGACAGTAGAGACACGAATAAACTGGTGAAGTCAGGAGGAAGGGCATAATTTGGTGGGTGATGAATGAATCCAGGTGAGGGGTGAAGGTAGGAAAGTAGGTGTGGAGTTAGGCAGGGGGGTAGGAATTATTTGAGAACCTGGAAGGCGATAAGTGGAAGAGGAAGAGGGCTGAAGAAGATGGAATCTAAGAGAAGAGTACAGTGTACAGTAGTCTATAGAAAGAAAATGCGAAGGAGGTGGAGAACCAGAGGGAGGAGGAGTTAGTGATGGGCAGGAGAGGGGAAAGTAAAGGGGTAAAAGGGCCAGGGAAATAAGGGAAAACAAAAGGGTTGAGGAACAGAGGGGTGAGGTTGTCAGAAGTCATAGAAATCAATGTTGATGCCATCAGGTTGGAGATTACCAAGACAGAATATGAAGAGTTGTTCCTCTAATCTGCGTCTGCCCTCACTGTGGCAGAGGACATGTAAATGTGGGTATGGGAAGTAGAATTTAAATGGCTCGCCATTGGAACATCCTGATCCCACTGGGTAATTTTGGTGGCTCTAGCAGACATGGTGAGGAGGATGGGTGGGGGGGGGGGGGGGTGGTGGCAGTATGTTTCCTTCCTTGAAACTGAAATTGTTATTGACGATTGTACATTTTCATAGTTACTGGTACTGCATTTATTACATCTGAGATTTATTTAATGGCTTAAATTGAAATTATACCTTTTTTTATGATGGGGTTTGAATTCAGGACCCTGGACCAATAGTTACGAACTCCAGCTGGTTCATGAGCTACACTATTTGAAGCAGGATGGCATTTGAAGTGGAAATTGCAAAGCAGAATTAAAATAAGACTGTACTGTTCATGCCTCTCAACCTCCATTCATATGATCATAAAGCTTTTCTATTTTTGAAGCTAATTAAAGGAAAGTATTTGCTTAATAGGGTAAGTTTCAAGATGGAAATTGTACAAGTTTGTGCCATTGAGTCATTAGGTCTTTGCTTGACTGACTCTGATTTGTTCTAGTTTGATTACTGCTTGCTAATTGACATCTCATCGTCATGAATGTGAATGGAATATGTTGCTAAGTGTGATTAGGTGTGTTTATTATGTGCAGTGCAGAGGCATAGATTATTCTTATTGACACAGCTAACTCTAAACCAGAACATACTAATCTCTCTCAAATTAGTAAAGAGATTACAAATAAACTCTCTTGGGCTTTCAGCTGGGTATAGGTATCGATTATATACCGATGATAAACTCCGCCATTTTCATCAGGGATGAAGAGATTGCTTGACAGAAAACACTGAACTTTATAAAGTTCCATGTACATTTCATTTTGTCACATCTACTGAAAAGAACGAGAATTGTCAACACTGATGATTTAAACGGCATTTTATTTTTAGCATCCAGTATTAGCATGGTCTCAGCCCGAAACGTTGACTGCTCGTTTCCACTGATGCTGCCCAACCTGCTGAGTTCCTCCAGCTTATTGTACGTGTTGATTTGACCACGGCATCTGCAGTATCCTTTGTGTTTAGTATCAGCATGAACTTTTGGACGTTCTCGAGTCTGCTTTATCACTGTCTATGAACTAACTCTATTTCAGGGGGGAATCTAAAGTAACAAGTGTTTCTACTTTCTGCATGGCTTAATAAATTGGTGGTGACTGATAAATATTTCTGGGCAGCATCCTAAGAAGAAATGGATTGTGACATTTCTCATCTTGTTTTCAAAATAAAATCCACTGTCATCAGAAATCTAGACTTTAATCACACCATTCTAGGATGAATTTGATGTCAGGTTGCAGCGGTTCTGCTAACATATGTATGTTGATATTTAAACAGTTGTAATTCTGCTTTCTGGTGAATATCTGCTTAAACGGTATTACGTTATGTAAAAAAGTTCATCAGTTAGTTACTCGTTGAATAGACTGTTGGGTAGAAATTGCCTTAATTCCCAGTCAAACACAAGCTCCTAATGAGAATAAATTTGTACTTGAAGGAAATAATCCGGATTTTAATAATCTCCTATTTAATGGATTTAGTATGGCCACCAAAATTTAAATTTGCCCACTGTCACTTTTACACTTGGGTTGAAGAAAATCAAATGCTTTCCACTTACTGGGAGTTGCCATTGAAGCTTTCACTACTAGTTCATGATGAAACAGTGCCTCTTACTGGCTGGATTTATAAGGCAGTCATTGAAGGAAGGCTCATTTTGATACTCTTCTCTTTCACCAGTTTACAGGATAACAGCTAGAGGATAACACAGAGACAATCTTGTCCTTCTGTTTTCATTTTTTTTCTGAAGATTGTTTTTATAAACTCTTTAAATTAACAACCTCTGCATTGGCATTTATTTTGCCCCTTGTACAATTTGGTAGCAACAGCATCACTACTGTGGTGTACAAAAGTTTATCAATTACCTCATAGGATGTAAAAATGTATTTAACTTCATTCACTTGGCTGGTGAGTGAAATTTGGCTTGAAAATCAATGTATGTCTTAAAAAGCTGTTACTTTTTCCTGTTGTGTAACTCTTTTCCTCCATCTAGTGCAGAGTAGACAAACTGAAGAGACAGCAACACTGAAACAGAAATTATGGAAGAATTTATCAAATGGATTTATTCTAGTTGTCTTCTCTCTAGTAGGGTTGAAACACAAAAGGACAATCATTAAAAATGAGGAAATTACTAATAAAAAGTAAAGTAAGGTAAAATCTTTTTGGTCATCCAAGGCTAACAGAATTAAGCAATGTCACAAAAGATCATTTGGAATCACTGAAAAGTTTTTAAGGCAACAATTGTATATTCCTTTGTAAGAGTTGTAAGAGATGGCAAAATAAAAGGTGAAAACAGACATTGATATCCAAGAAAGGGACAAAAATATAATTTTTTTTGATAATCAGATCGACAATGCTGATTATAGATCTGGTGATCTATTCTAAGCCTTTTTGTCAGCCTGTATGATATGTTCAGGTGAAAGGAAGCAGTAATTCAGAAAACACTTGTTAATCACTGATGAGATACTAAACTTGTTTTTTTTTAATCAAAAGCAAATAAATGATCGATGGTATCAAGAGCTTTTAAACTCACTGAATTTATAATTTTCCTAGGAGTTCTACAGCAGATGGATAACTAAAATCAGCATTTATTGATTAAACAATAATTAAACAAATACATTTGCAAATGAATGTTATCTTTAACAGCATACACTCCTTCAGCTATTTACATAATACATACAAGGTGGAAAATCTTCTTGAAATAACGAAGTAAATTGCTATATATTAAAATAGGTAAGTATGGTGCTGTCTATGGTTAAATCTTTTGTTTTAGTTCATTAAAGCTGAAACCTTTTCTACCATGGCACCAACTTAGGTGAAAACAATAGAAAGCACAGCAGATTGGCAGAGAAGCAATGTATCCGTGCACCTGGATTCACTTTGAAGAAGTCATACAGCCTGCAGTTTGCTTTGTGTGGTGTTTATGAATGTTATGTCATCCTGGGGTTGAGGTGAAATTTCCAACCACTTAAATGGCACTCGCAGTTTATGGTGTCACCTTGACCATTTATTGCATGCTTCCATTCATGTACGCTTTTGTCCACGCTATTCAAGGACAAAGAAACGATCCCCTATTCCCTGAAGTAACATGATTGTTGTTCCTTATTACTAACAACCTCATTGAATAATATAACAGTGCATCTCATATTTAGCAACACAAGAAAAGTATTCCTCTAGTTTTTCCTCTCTCTCTAATGGAACATCCTTCATTATTTTGGAATGTTTTTGCATGGAGTACAAACATGATCCGCTTATATATATTGTGACTGCCTGTTATCCTAACAAGAAAATAAATTTATTTTACATTTCTTTTTCATCAATTCTTATAATCCTGCATTAAAGTGTGCATGTTAAATGTCTATATATTGTTAATTAGCACCTTCAGAATTTTATGTCTAATCTAACAGCAATTTCACTTATGCAGCCCATTGTTGAAGAATGAAATCAACTGAAAACTGTGCAAGTTTCACGGAACAATGGAAGGCCGAAGCGGCTCTACGGATCCTTTCCCTGTATTAAGGCTGACATTCCTATTTATGATTACATTACACATTTACATACGTACTAGCTCAGGATCAGCCTGGAAGCATATTCATGTCCGTAAACCATCTCTTAACCATATTCTGCATGGCTCTGAGTTAATAATATTATTTTCAACATGTCATTACATTGTTCAGGGAAACATGGTTGTGGGTTCATGATGTGATTGTGGAATTTACTCATTAGGTTGCTCAGTGACAGATAATTATCTTCAAATGCTCTCATGTTACCAATGTCTTCATACATGGCTGTCTGCATAACTTCCAAACCCTACAGTGAAACAAAACATACTTTTAGAAGAAATTAAACTTTTGATAAATTTCAAACATGCAGGTTAAATTGATCCAGTGATGTACTTCATACATTATGATCAATTTTGTTCTAAATAACCTCACACAAAGTCAAAAATACTTCTACTGATTATTAAGGGTTGCAATTATTTTAAACAAATTTGAATAGTCTCAATTCCATGCCCAAAAAACACCAGTCTATCATTAAACCCTAAAGATTTTCCAGGGAAGAAATTTATTCTACCCAATGCTTAAGCAATTTAAATCATTCAGACATTTTTCCCAACACTTTACATTGAAAAAATGATATGACTACATATAGTCCTGTAAAATAAAATAACCTTAGTATTCGGTGGTCAGGATCATTACTTAATTATCCTTTTTCTGTTGTGAGAAATTGAAATAAACTTGCCCCTATGCTATTTATTGCATGTACCAATGTTAACTTTTAAACAATAGCAGAAAGAAATTCGATGCAAACATATTCAATACAATTGAGAACTGTGCCAACTACATTTTGTACCTTAATGTCACATACTGAGACAACCAGGTTTGAAAGTATTTTCATCACTATTTTTGGCTTAAATCCTGGTTGGATAATCTTTCTTGGGAACAGCTCACAAAAGAGTTACGCTTGAGACCTTGTTGGCTACCAGCAATTGACCTTTCAATTACTCAGCTCGACAAGCCTACTAGTTCCTGGTCAATGCCTTCTGTGTGTGCTATTCCTCACTGGAGAATATGCTGTTATATTTGGAAAGCCTATGGCTGTGCCTCTGCCTTTTGTGCTCTTTTGTGATGTAATTCACACATCAGTATTTACAATAATAATATGACATCCGCAATACTGTGAAATCTTGAAACAGTTAATATGTTGGAAATTCAGGTACAAGTTATAACAAGATGTCTACTGATATTTGTTGCTGGCATAGGACAAAATATTAGTTATAATAACATATTTACTGAAGTTCACTTTGTTTCGCAAGAACGTACATATCATTGTTCGTTCGCTATGTGCCATTTTGTGTGATGTCTTTGACTGTGATAGTTTTTGGCAAATTTTACTGCGGAAGTGGTTTGCCATGACCTTTTTCTGGGCAGTGTCTTTACAAGATGGGTGACCCCAGCCATTATCAATACTTTTCAGAGATTGTCTGCCCAGTGTCAGTGATCACAAGTCCTGGTTTTGTGATATGTACCATCCACCACCTGCTCCCAGGGCTTCACGTGACCCTGATTGGGGATGGGGGGGTGGAAGGAGGTGTGGGTAGGGCTAAGCAAGTGCTACACCTTGCTCAATGGTGACCTGCAGGCTAGTTGAGGGAAGGAACACACACAACACGCTGGAGGAACTCAGCAGGTCGGGCAGCATCCGTGGAAACGAGCAGTCAACGTTTCGGGCCGAGACCCTTCGTCAGGTCTGAAGAGGGAGGGGGCAGGGGCCCTATAAAGAAGGTGGGGGGAGGGTGGAAAACCAATCAGAGGAAAGATCAAGGGGTGGGGGAGGGGAAGCAGGGAGGGGACAGGCAGGAAAGGTGAAGAAGGAATCTAAGGGGAAAGCACTATGGGTAGTAGAAGAAGGCAGAATCATGAGAGAGGTGATAGGCAGCTGGAGGAGGAGGCAGAGTGAAACTGGGACGGGGGAAGGGAAAGGAAGGGAATTACTGGAATGAACATTGAATTCTCCAACTTCCGGTAATTCCCTCCCCCTCCCTTCCCCCATCCCATTTTCACTCTGCCTCCTCCTCCAGCTGCCTATCACCTCTCTCATGATTCTGCCTTCTTCTACTACCCATAGTGCTTTCCCCTTACATTCCTTCTTCACCTCTCCTGCCTATCCCCACCCTGCTTCCCCTCCCCCACCCCTTGATATTTCCTCTGATTGGTTTTTCACCTGGCACCTACCAGCTTTCTCCTTCCCACCCTCCCTCCACCTACTTTATAGGGCCTCTACCCCCTCCCTCTTCAGTCCTGACGAAGGGTCTCGGCCCAAAACATTGACTGCTCATTTCCACAAATGCTGCCCGACCTGCTGAGTTCATCCAGCTTGTTGTACATGTTGATTTGACCACGGCATCTGCAGAGTACTTTGTGTTTAGTAGAGGGAAGGAGCACTTTACACCTCCTTTGGTAGAGAGATGCATCTCCACCCTGCCCTCATGTATTGTATGCTCATGAGACCTTAAGACCATAAAACATGGGAGCAGAATTAGGCCATCTGGCCCTTCAAGCCTTCTCTGCCTTTCAGAAGGGATTAGTTTAATTCGGCACAGACATGGGACAGAGGACTGGTTCCTGAGCTTTACTGTTCAGATATTCTATGTTCTATCTCACAGCACAGAATCAGGCCTTTAGCCCACAATAACCAATTTATACTGATCATTTTTAGCGGCACTTACTCCATAACCTTCTGTGGCTTCACAGTTCAATTGCTTAGCTAGATACCTCTTCCTAAATGAGCATTCAGACCCATCTCCAGCACCATTGTATTCCAGAATCCAATCACTCAGTCGGCAGTTTTTAGTGAGAGTTGTCTCCAGATACTTTCAAATAACATTTACGTCGAGAGAGGATATATTCTTGCTGAGAGAAAATACACTGTTTGCTTCATACCTCATACATGTGGTCAGCCTTGGCTTCATCATCTTTCTTTTTCCTTTGATTGTTCTGCAAAGAATAAAAATGATTTCCATAACTGATTTTTAATTTGCTGGTTTGTCCTGTCAGACCTTAACAGGATGAAGTAAAGCACTGTAGGTTGAACTTGAGTATCTACATTAGGTATATGAAGCTGTGATAATCATTGATTGTATCTTGCTGTGGAATACTGGCAATTCTGTATGGATTACTGGCAATGAGTTTGGAATCGGGCCACATATAAATCTGAATGTAGAAATCCCGAACGTGCTGACAAGTTCCAGCTGGCCAATCTGCTGCTGAACTCCACACCGCCTCACAGTTCCAGCAACCTAGGCTCGATCCTAACTCTATGTTCAGTCTGTACATTCTCCCTATGACCACGTGGGTGGTCATTACGTCATGAATATTGATTCCTCCAACTTCTGGTAATTTTCCTCTCCCTCCCCCCCCCCCTTCATTTCCCCACTCTGGCCTCTTACATCTTCTCTTCCCCTGCCTATCACCTCCCCCTGGGTCCCCTCTCCCTTCCCTTTCTCCTATGATCCACTCTCCCCTCCTATGAAACTCCTTCTTCTCTAGCCCTTTGCCTATTCCTCCTCTCACCTCCTAGCTTCTCATTTCATTCCCCCTTCCCCACCCACCTGGCTTCACCTATTATTTTTCAGCCTGTCCTCCTTCTCCTCCCCCACCTTCTTATTCTGGCTTCTTCCCCCTTCCTGATGAAGGGTCTCGGCCCAAAAATATCAGTTGTTTATTCCCCTCCATAGATGCTGTCTGACCTGTTGAGTTCCCCCAGCATTTTGATGTGTTACCATGTGGGTGGTCTGCTTTGCTTCCATGTTGCAAACACGTGCTAGTTATTTGGTTAATTGCTTAGTGTGTTACCCTTGCTGCAGGTGGATGGTAACCAAGTTAGAAGGGAGCTGATGGGCTGGTGAGAGGAAATTGGGGAATGGTATTGATGGGGTGTTCTGAGAGCTGGCAAGGACTCAATGGGGTGAATGGCCTCATTCTATGCTGCAAGGACACATGAAAAAACTATGAAGGAGTCCTCAGCACTTATGTTAAACCTGTAAAAGGAAAGATGACGTTTACCTTATTGAAATGATTTGTTTTTTCCCATAATCCATTTAATGTTTAAACTTAATGTACTTTGATTACTTTATATGTATGTTGTATAGCCTTTAATATTTCTATTTTTTCTGCTTTTGAATGCTTTGGATCTTCAGGGACGTTCAGAAACATGGAAAAAGATTGGCGGCTGTAGACAGGAGTGTAACTTGGCTGTATGCAAGACTTTTTCTGCCATTCTGTGGTAACGGCTTGTTCTTCCTTTCACTTGACTTGAATACATTGCACAGGTTGTTGCTAATGAACAGGACTTCACCCATCAAGATTGGAGCACTCTTGGTCAGTGTGTCTGACCACATCAGTCTTACCCAACAGGGTATGAGTGGCAATTGGACCCTACTCAAAATTATTGATCATTACTTACAAATATCTGGTTTTCAACTTTAGGAAATCTCATCTCCAAATAAATTTCTTCCCAGCAAAAAAGGAATGATGAGATTGGTGATCAATTAGAAATTGGAAAGTGTCAGAGGTGTACTTTTATTGGGCATTAGCATTAGTAGATGAAGGTGGACAGATGAAGCAAAAGTACAAGCCCCAGGCTGAAATTAGTGAAATAACAGATTCTTTCTGAGGGGTGGACTGTTTTAATTGTGTTCTATGCTTTTCTATCAAAATACTTCTTAAGCAATGTTCCATTTCGTGTTCTGCCTATGTAGTGTAGACATTTAGCTCAATGGCCCAAGCAGTGCACCAAACTGGAAGGGGAAATGTGAAGTAATTGGAAGGATTGTGCTCTACTTACTTTTCCGAAGGACAGCATTCCTGGCAGGGAGCGACAAAGGAACAGCAAAATTCCCTGGATTAAAATCAACAAGTCTTTCATTGAGTCCGCAGATTTCAGCTTTTTCACATCGATGGATTTTGGGGGTGGTGGGAAGAAAATCAAGAAGACTTTTGCAAAGAAGAGTGTTGCAGTTTCAAAGTAGCATGTTGGTTTAGGGTTACTGTACTGCACTCATTTAGAAAGCCCAGAGATTTGGCATTTGGTTCCCCAGTTAATGTTTCTGATAGGCACACCTGGAACCATTGCCCATACTCCGTTTAAACGCACTAGTAACACAAGGGATTTTGCAGATGCTGGAAATCCAGAGCAACACATACAAAACACTGAAGGAACCCAGCAGTCCAGGCAGCATCTATGAAAATGAATACAACGGCATGCAAAAGTTTGGGCACCCCGGTCAAAATTTCTGTTACTGTGAATAGCTAAGCGAGTAAAAGATGACCTGATTTCCAAAAGGCAATGTTAAAGATGACACATTTCTTTAATATTTAAAGCAAGATTACTTTTTTTATTTCCATCTTTTACAGTTTCAAAATAACAAAAAAGGAAAAGGGCTTGAAGCAAAAGTTTGGGCACCCTGCATGGTCAGTACTTAGTAACACCCCCTTTGGCGAGTATCACAGCTTGTAAATGCTTTCTGTAGCCAGCTAAGAGTCTTTCAATTCTTGTTTGGGGGATTTTCACCCATTCTTCCTTACAAAAGGCTTCTAGTTCTCTGAGATTCTTGGGCCATCTTGCATGCACTGCTCTTCTGAGGCCTATCCACAGATTTTCAATGATGTTTAGGTCGGGGGACTGTGAGGGCCATGGCAAAACCTTCAGCTTGTGCCTCTTGAGGTAGTCCATTGTGGATTTTGAGGTGTGTTTAGGATCATTATCCTGTTGTAGAAGCCATTCTCTTTTCATCTTCAGCCTTTTTACAGATGGTGCTTCCAGAATTTGCTGGTATTTAATTGAATTCATTCTTCTCTCTACCAGTGAAATGTTCCCTGTGCCACTGGCTGCAACACAAGCCCAAAGCATGATCGATCTTGCTTAACAGTTGGAGAGGTGTTCTTTTCATGAAATTTTGCACCCTTTTTTCTCCAAACATTGTGCTCATTGCAGCCAAGAAGTTCTATTTTAACTTCATCAGTCCACAGGACTTGTTTCCAAAATGCATCAGGCTTGTTTAGATGTTCCTGTGCAAACTTCTGATGCTGAATTTTGTGGTGAGGACGCAGGAAAGGTTTTCTTCTGATGACTCTTCCATGGAGGTCATATTTGTGCAGGTGTTGCTGCACAGTAGAACAGTGCACCACCACTCCAGAGTCTGCTAAATCTTCCTGAAGGTCTTTTGCCATCAAACAGGGGTTTTGGTTTGCCTTTCTAGCAATCCTACGAGCAGTTCTCTCGGAAAGTTTTCTTGGTCTTCCAGACCTCAACTTGACCTCCACCATTCCTGATAACTGTCATTTCTTAATTACATTACGAACTGAGGAAACGGCTGCCTGAAAATGCTTTGCTATCTTCTTCTAGCCTTCTCCTGCTTTGAGGACATCATTTATTTTAATTCTCAGAGTGGTAGACAGCTGCTTAGAGGAGCCCATGGCTGCTGATTGTTGTGACAAGGTTTGAGGAGTCTGGGTAATTAAAAAGCTTTGAAATTTGAATCACCTGGCCTTTCCTAACGATGCTTGTGAACAAGCCATAGCCCTAACAAGCTAATTAAGGTCTGAGATCTTGGTAAAAGTTAACTGAGAGCTCAAATCTCTTGGGGTGCCCAAACTTTTGCATGATGCTCCTTTCATTTTTTTTCCACTCTAAAATTGTACAAAACAAAAATAATACACTAATCTTGCTTAAAATGTTGAAAAGAATGTTTCATCTTTAACTTTATGCCTTTTGGAGATCAGTTCATCTTCTATTCACAGTAACAGAAATTTTGACCGGGGTGCCCAAACCTTTGCATGCCACTGTAAATCGTCAACGTTTTGGACCACGACCCTTCATCAGGACCGCCCTCCCTTCTCACTGGGGCCCTATTCTCATGCTCTTTTTGAATTCACCAGAACCTCATCTCCTTTACTCCCTTAAAACTCACCAGGGTGCCATTTCCTGTGACCCATTAACCTCACCAGGGCTAATTTTCCATGCTTATTTTAAACTCAGCGGGCCCTGTTTCTTGCACTTCCTGTAAACACAAGGGCTCATATACCATGCCCTCTTAAACCCACTGAGGCCTCGCTCCTCACACACTCTTCAAACTCATTGGGACCAATTTCCTGCACAGCCTTTATACTCACTGGAACTCCAATTCCCATCGCCCTCCAGATTTACTGGGTTCACTGGATACTGTGTAACAACTGAAGCTAAGTGTTTCAGATCTGAAGCGTTAACTCCAGTTTCTCTCTCTGCAGATGTTGCCTGACCTGCTGAGTGCTTCCAGTCCAGTAGTTTGTTTTTATTTTGGATTTCATTGCTTAAGTTTGTTATCATTAGTTCTCAAGAAGATAAACAATATAGGTCAGCGATGTGCATTTTGGAATTTTGACACAAAATCCTACATCATTTATTGTTTTACTTACTCATTTGCACACTTACTTCCGCTCCAAACCGGAATTTCACAACATTCTCCTTTTGAAAACCGCAGTAGTAAATTCCTGAATGTAACTTCTTTGCACTGGAAATTCTAAGCCAGGCTTCACAGTTATTGTTCATTGTGCTTTTCAGTACAGTGGGAGCCTGTCATGATCAGAGATTAAGGGAGCTAGGGCTTTACTCTTTGGAGAGAAGGAGGATGAGAGGAGACATGATAGAGGTGTACAAGATAAAGAGGAATAGATAGAGTGGATAGCCAGCGCCTCTTCCCCAGGGCACCACTGCTCGGTACAAGAGGACATGGCTTTAAGGTAAGGGGAGGGAAGTTCAAAGGGGATATTAGAGGAAGGTTTTTTACTCAGAGAGTGGTTGGTGCGTGGAATGCACTGCCTGAGTCAGTGGTGGAGGCAGATACACTAGTGAAGTTTAAGAGACTACTAGACAGGTATATGGAGGAATTTAAGGTGGGGGGTTATATGGGAGGCAGGGTTTGAGGGTCGGCACAACATTGTGGGCCGAAGGGCCTGTAATGTGCTGTACTATTCTATGTTCTATGTTTATATCACTTGATGCCTCTATTATTATCAGCAGTCATGTTTTCAAAGATGCAGCGCATGGTGACTTTGTTTCCTTTTGAAAGAGTATCTGACCTTTAACTCATTACATAGCATGCAGTGTAGGCCTCCGCTAGTCTCGATAGACCATGAATTTGCACCTTGGAAAGTTTCCAGGGCACAAGCCTGGGCAAGGTTGTATGGGAGACTGGCAGTTGTCCAACCTGCAAGTCTCCCCTCTCCACGCCACTGATGTTGTCCAAGGGAATGGCATTAGGACCCATACAGCTTGGCACCAGTGACGTCGCAGAGCAATGTGTGGTTAAGTGCCTTGCTCAAGGACACACACGCAGCCTCAGCTGAGGCTCAAACTAGTGACCTTCAGCTCACTAGACGAATGCCTTAACCACTTGGCCACGTGCCAACACTTTACACAGCACACCTGTAAGTAAAACAGACAATACACATGTATTCCTCTCCTGCCTTGAATTAAGGTAACGGTGCAATTGCATTGACATCACTGGAGTTTAGCATTTCTTGAGCTTGTTGGGACTGACTATGGTCATTAAGTCTAGAAATTTGATGGCATTGGACTATTTCAGCCCTGCGTAATGGAAAACAAATTCTGGATAAAGTGAAATGCACAAGCAACTATTTGAGAGTTCAACCCAGTGATCTTCTGTTCCCTTGACTCAGAAATCCTCAGAGGTCCTTGATCCTGAGGTTTTTTCCAGGTCATAATCCCATTCATTGAGTCCATCCACAGACTCCTATCTCTGAGCTTTTGCTTGCTCACCATCGCCCTTTGCCCAGACCCAGACTTGGTCTTGGAGGATACTAGCTTCTTTGTAAGACAACTGTGTAGTAGACCCAGGGTGCCATTGACATATGTCATGATGAACCATGACCAAAATGGTCACTGGCTTGCCAAACAACAGCCGCATAAGTATGTTTACAACAGTCCACTACAATTTCAAGGTCTTTTATGTTCACCAATAAACTAATCATGGGACAATCACAATAATTCAGGATGTGTTCACTACTGCATATTTTCGAACCAGATTAATATATTATCCTTGCTGATTTTTCACCTGCCTAATAAAGGATATTGCTAGGAATCATAACAGTCAAATTACTGAGTTACATCTAATTGATTAATTAATCTGAGTCCAGGAGTCAAACCTAGTCCTGATGAAGGGTTTTGGCCCAAAATGTTGGCTATTCATCTTTCCTCCATAGAAGATGTCTGACCAGCTGAGTGTCTCCCATACCTCAAGTTTAAAATTATACCTCCTCATATTAGCCATTTCCTCCCTGGAAAAAAGTCTCTGGCTATCCACTCAATCTATTCCTCTCATCAGTGTCTAAACCTCTATCAAGTCACCTCTCATCCTCCGTCACTCCAAAGAGAAAAATCTTAGCTTTCTCAACCTATCCTCATAAGATCTGGTTTCAAATCCAGGCAGCATCCTGGTGAATCTCCTCTGCACCCTCTCTAAAGCTTCCACATTCTTCCTATAGTGAGGAGACCAGAACTGAACACAATACTCTAAGTGTGGCCACATCAGAGTTTTATAGAGCTGGAATGTTACCCCACAGCTCTTGAACTCAGACTAATGAAAGCCAACACAACATATGCCTTCTTAACAACCCTATCAACTTGCATGACAACTTTGAGGGATCTATGGGATCCAAGATCCCTCTGTTCCTCCACACTTCTAAGAATCCTGCCATTAACCCTGTATTCTGCCTTTGGATTTAACCTTCCAAAGTGAATCACTTCACACTTTTCCATGTTGAACTCCATCTATCACTTCTCAGCATCTTACAAAAATCTGTCACAATTTACAGCAACCTTCTACACTATCCACAACTCCAGCAACCTTCGGGTCATCTGCAATGACAAAAAGCCGCAGCACTTGAGTCCTGTTGCCTGCTTTCCTTTGTCCATTGTGGGGAGGGGAAGTACAAAGTTGAGGTCCTAGCTTGGGGCTGAGAATGTCAAGAAGCTAAATGCAGGCTGAGTGAGGTTGTGCATCTGATCTAGGTTTATTCAATTGTTCCACATGCCTTTGTGGAACAAGTGAAGAAGAGAATATGCAGGGTTGAGTTGGTATCAAATTATGTTCTTGGCAAATGGATGTTTAATGGGAATCTACAGTCATCCAGCAATATTGTGCTGATTGCGTAATTGTGTTCAGCATTTGATTTATCAGGCATGGCAATATGGCAATGCTGGATGTCATTCTTAACCAGGAGTGCATCTGTCATCTTGGAGAATGGTGATTATTGCAGGCGGCTGTGAATTTTCCCTCTCTGATGATTCAACCATGTTAGTGTGATGGAACACTAATGTTGTTTGACATTGTGATACAATTAGGCTAAATGTAAATGAGTTAATGACATCAATGGTCAGCAAATACTTTTTTTCAATTTCTACCAAGATCTAGTCATAGGTGTGATAGCATTTGTTGTTTCCATCTTCTAGGCTGTTATTCAAAGGGGTGGCGATTCAGGGAAAGTTCCATTGGTGTGTGCAATGGTACTAAGAGCTTGGTTATGGGTCAAAGGATGGAAAATGCAACTATCAGAAGCGTGGGGTTAAGTCAATAACTGGGACAGTAAATTGTTAAAGAGCTGAAAACTTGGTGAACAGGGGATCAAAAGCTGCAGGTGAGGGTACATTGTAGGGAACAGCTATGTATTATTTGTTGCCTATTTTAAACAGCTGTAGATAGAAAATCACTTAAGGCTGACAGTGTTTTTACCTAGGTTTTCTACCAGAGTTTACTGATAGAAGAAAGAACTGGATAGAAGAGGGATTACTTTCTAATATGGCTTTCCAACACACTTTGATTTTAACTTTAAATGAAGCATGTCGCCACACTAACAATCCCTTTCAGCTCATTCTGATCCAAAGTGAATTTTGTTTATTTGAAATTAGATGCCAACTTGTTGACTGTCTTTTTGGTGTGATTCCATACCCTGGGAAATGTTTGACACAGCTTACGTCAGGTTGACCTTGAGACCACAGATTCTTGTCCCTTGGGCATAACAAACGATGAAGCTAGGTCTCAAAGGCAGAAAAAATGTGGACATGTTAGAGACAGGAACTCTTTAAAACTGATGTTACACAGAGATATCGGCAGCTTCTTCCTGTCCAAATGGACAGAAATCACTGTTTACTGAGCCGTGCTAAAAGTGAAGCACCATTGTGTATCTAATCAACACCATTCACAAATCTGCAAATATTTATTATTTCCAGTAATATGAACTTTGCCAATCTGAATAAGCATCTTGGTTTTTCTTTTGCAATATCATCCTGCTTGCAATAATTGTAAAGTTCTTGTGTTGAAATATTTTTTCAGAATATTGATAGGAGTACAGGGCTACGGTGGGAAACTTTGTCGCATGGTGCGAGCAGAATCATCTGCAGCTTAATGTGAAAAAGACTAAGGAGCTGGTGGTGGACCTGAGGAGGGCTAAGGCACCAGTGACCCCTGTTTCCATCCAAGGGGTCAGTGTGGACATGGTGGAGGATTACAAATACCTGGGGATACGAATTGACAATAAACTGGACTGGTCAAAGAACACTGAGGCTGTCTACAAGAAGGGTCAGAGCCGTCTCTACTTCCTGAGGAGGCTGAGGTCCTTTAACATCTGCCGGATGATGCTGAGGATGTTCTATGAGTCTGTGGTGGCCAGTGCTATCATGTTTGCTGTTGTGTGCTGGGGCAGCAGGCTGAGGGTAGCAGACACCAACAGAATTAACAAACTCATTTGTAAGGCCAGTGATGTTGTGGGGGTGGAACTGGACTCTCTGACTGTGGTGTCTGAAAAGAGGATGCTGTCCAAGTTGCATGCCATCTTGGACAATGACTCCCATCCACTCCATAATGTACTGGTTAGGCACAGGAGTACATTCAGCCAGAGACTCATTCCACCGAGATGTAACACTGAGCGGCATAGGAAGTCATTCCTGCCTGTGGCCATCAAACTTTACAACTCCTCCCTTGGAGTGTTGGACACCCAGAGCCAATAGGCTGATCCTGGACTTATTTCCACTTGGCATAATTTACTTATTATTATTTAATTTTTTATGGTTTTATATTGCTATATTTCTACACTATTCTTGGTTGGTGCGACTGTAACGAAACCCAATTTCCCTCCGGATCAATAAAATATGTCTGTCTGTAGTTTTTTTAAGGCAAAGCAAGGTTGATGTTTTGATACTCAAGATGCAGATTCACCATCATTAATGTGATATATTGTTGGAATTTTAGTCAGACTTTGCACTTAAAGACAAGAACCAATAGGAACAAGTTATTTAGCCCAGTTTCATTCAATAGATGTGTGCTTTCCTACCTTTTTCTAAGCTTGATGTCAATAAAACACTGGAAATATTTTGGACCCCCAAATGATGAAGTCAGCATGTCTTAAATTTGTGTTACAATACATTCTTGTAACCCTATTTTCAATCATTTCTGATCCTAAAATGGATCGCAACCTCAAGACTGGAACACGCTGAATTAGATCAAGCATGGTTGGTACCTACATCCAATTTCCTTTGATGCATTTACCTAATGAATGCTTTCAGCAAACTTGAATTGTTCCAGCTTTTGTAGAAGAAAATTTCATATTTTTGTAGCTCTTTGTGTGAAAAGGGGTTTTCTAATTTTGTTCTTAAGTGTTTGAGTGCTAGTTTAAAGCCAGGAAGCAGTAAAATGATTTTCAACCCAGTTTTCCGATTTGTTTTATTGGGGACAAAATGGTTATTGTTTTATTTTTAAAAAACAGGTCAGTTTTGATTTCACATTCAGAGAGATTTTTGTTACCTACCCAATTGAACGTACTTAACATTTCATGCACTTCATTCTCCAATATTCTTCGGGATATGACGAATGTCCTCCTGGGTCTCTTAGGTATCAATATGACCTGTATACCAGTAGTCTTGCAAAAAAAAAATACTTATTAGATGCACCCAGAATGTGATTTTGTATTCTTTTCTTTTTGTAATTTATTTTTTTATTGAAGTTCATCAAACAAACATTTCCATAAGATGTATTTCAGACATTGTACATATAATCATATATATCACAATTCTCCACAAAGTATTTATCTGAAGTATACACTTATAGGAAAGAGTGGAAAGAAAAAAACAAGCAAAAGGAAAGAACTATGTACAAGTAGGGAGTGATTTTTTTTTTACAACAGATTCATTGATTTGTGAGAATAAAATCAGGCCTGTGAGGCATTATGTAGTTAAACCATTTTTCCCAGTATGAATCAAATTGTTCCAGCTTATGATTAACAGATGCTGTTATCTTCTCCATTTTGTAAATGTCCATTGTAATTTCCATCCATGTATTTAAAGTTGGGCTATCCTGTGATAACCATTTCCTAGTAAGAGACTTTTTACCAGCCACCAACCGTATATTCATTAAATATTTATCTCTTTTCAACCATTCTTGAGGTATATATCCAAAATATATGGTCTTACTCTCTAAGGGTATTTCATATTTAAAGATGTCTTGTAGGGCATTGTATATCCCCCTCCATTTGTCTTTGATAACAGGGCAGTCCCAAAAAATATGATAATGATTTGCATTTTGATTTCCACAATTTCTGCAGCAAACAGGAAGGTTACCATCATAATGGGATTTCTGAGAGGGTGTAATAAAATATCTTATCAAGTTTTTCCATCCAAACTCCCTCCATTTCTGTGAATTGGTACACTTCCATTGATATCTCCATATTGTTGTCCATTCTTCCTCAGATATAATTATCCTTCCTTCCTTCTCCCATTTTGTTTTAATGTATGAAGTCAAATGTGTTTTAAGATTTGACAACCCCTTATACATGCTTGAAATGATTCTACTACCATTATCTGAATTATATGCTTTTCTAAAGAGCTCTATCAAGCATGTATTTGCCTTGGTTACATTTTTAAGCGTCTTATTAACATATTGTCGCATATGTAAATACCGATAAGAATCTTGTTTTTCTAATAAGTGTTTCTCTTTAAGTGAAAGAAGTGTTCCGTCTTTCATTATGTTGCAAAGAACTGTTATTCCTTTAGCTGTCCAGTCCTTAAATCTAGCATCCAATTTATTTGGTGTAAAATCAAAGTCATATGCACACTATTTAAGAATTGCAATATCTCTCTCTAGATTACCGGGTATATTCTTTTATAGTAGTTTTCCATATTTTAAGAGTCAATTTCACCCATGGGTTATCAATAGTATTTATGTACCTTTGCAGGTTGTTATCAGCCAAAATTGCCTGTATGGGGATGGGAAGTACCCGCTCCTCAATGTTTTTCCATTGAGCGTCATATGATGGGTTGCACCAACATATCACAGCTCTCAACTGTGCTGCAAAATAATAATCTGTAAGAGAAGGCAAGCCCATCCCCCCTTTTCCTTTGCCAATTGCAAAGTTTTGAGACAAACTCTAGGCCTTTTATCCTGCCAAATATACCTTGATAGCATCTTGTTCCATTCATTGAATTGATTTTGATTAATCTCTATTGGTAGGGTCTGAAAGAGATATAACAGTCTGGGCAGTATATTCATTTTAATAGACTCAATCCTTGAACTGAGACTGAAAAAAGCAATCAGGCTCCATCTTGCCACATCTTCCTTAATTTTTTTTAATATAAAGGCTGATAATTACATTCTGATAATTTTGCCAAATCTTTTGGCATAATGATGACCAAATATTTGAAAGACTCTGGGTGCCATGCCCAGGGGTATCGACTTTCAATTTCTCTTGGTGGGCTATAGTAATATGAAAGTAATTGGGTTTTTATCTATGTCGACCTTGTATCCTGATAATTGACCACATTGTTCAAAGGATTGCATCAATTTAGGTAAAGAGTATGTTGGTTGCCCTAGATAGATCAAAATGTCATCCGCATAACAAGCCAATTTATACTCTATCCCTTTAATAGTAATTCCCCTGATATCTTCATTTTGTCTGATGTATTGAGCTAATGGTTCCAGATATAACGCGGAGTAGTGGTGACCATGCACAACCCTGTCTCGTGCCCCTTTCTAGGATAAGACTATTTTTCTGACATCCTTTGCTGTTAGAATGCATGATGAGTAATATAGATAGAAGTGATCTGCGGCAGTTTCAAAAGAAACTTTGAGAAAGTTTGTGAGCTTTTCAGAATTGTCATTTTGTATTTACTAATATTTACTAATGTTTCAGCCCTTTTTCCTTTCCCTTCATCTCCATTTTGCAAAGCAGAAATACTGTTTAATCCTGGAAAGTAAATCAGAACCCAGATATATTTTGACAAATTTAAAGTCTGCAGTCAAAAATACAGCCTGTACCTGGATTTTGAAAGGGTTCTGTTTTTACAGATGTATATCAGTCGATTTTGTCCATAAGTTGGACAATTAACACAAATCATGCAACATGGTAATCATACTTCCACAGCATTGTAATAAGTGGCATCAAAAGCATATAAGACTGATAAATAAATAATAATTGCTAAACATCAAGAGTGACGTAACTGGTTCTGCTATTCTAATGTGTGTCAAATTATTGAATTTAATAACACTAGAGGACCTGCTTCATATGTACAGGAATCCGTAAGTTGGATGTTTGTAACCCAGGAACATATTATTAGAATTTTGAATGTTATTGCTACTTTTTATGCCTAATTTTCTAATAGAAAAAAATATTAGAAAAGCCTAATTTTCATCTGGATGGTTCTACCTTGGCATATTGAGTATGCAAACTCTCACCTCAAATCCCGGCTATGGTGAATTGTGATGAACATTTTGTTTTGCTCTAAAGTGATTATATTTTTATTTGTCAAATGTTAGTGAGCATTAAATAAGTCTAAAATCTAATTGGTACAAGTGAAGAAATAATAAAAGAAATTTCAGGAGAAGGATTGTAAGGTGAAAAGGTATGAATTAAAATAACTATTTATATTACACAACTATGTTCTTGGAGTAGAGGTTTCCATGAAATAATTCTCACGCACAAACAATTTCAAATGCATTCCATAATGGAATCTTCCAAGAGGACCACAACCTTGTGGATTGGAGGCTTACCTGCTTCAATGACCCGGAGATCTATGCTGGCAGGATTCGGGGCTTTACACTTTGGCTCTTGGTAGAGTCACCCTTGCCAAACAGGTTACAGGGTAGAGGCCAGACTAAGAGTGGCCTACCGGTCCTCCAGGTTCGGGAGTTCAGCTCAGGACGAGCAATTGTGAATAGTAAAACAAGATATGTTACGAAAATAGCAATGAAGAATCTTTCTGCATCAGAGGGCAGCGGTATTCCTGAATCTCCACCCAGGACTTGCATGACTGACAGTAGTGAAAACCGAAATTCTGATACAATGAACAAAGTCCTGAACACCACCAGAGATGGAGAACCTTCAAAGCTGCCCTAAACATCGGTATAGTGTAATGGGCAGTAAGAAAGGCAAAGGTGCAGAAGTGAGCATGGTGAAAATATAGATTGCTTATCAAAGAAAGTCATCTGTGCCACAGCTGATGCCGTATTCTCTGAATGAAAAGGTTGAGAGTTTTTTCTCAAGCAAGAAAGCCTCGCATGCTTATGCACTCAGATACAAAAAAATAGGCTGCCACTTCAATGCATCACAGAAAGAGTCCTGCATTGTTAGATATTCAACCCTTTGGAAAAATGCTAAACTGAAGCTCCATAAAATGGTATTATTTCAAAGAAAAGTGGGGAATTATCTCCTGTTCCCTGAATGTTAATTTATAGCAGATTAGTCTAGAGGTGTGCACAGCCTGCAATGCTTCACGTTTTTTTGAAACGTGAAGCTTATGCCTTTGGAAAATTAAACAAAACTGCGCGTTCAGTAGACATTACACAAAGAAGTGGTAACTTTCCAGTAAGATATCCCACTGAGCTTTTCACGATAGAACATGCTGTTTCAGTGTTGACTTGGGGCAAATTTTCTCTCAAGTGTTGGGGGGGGGGGTTAAGGGAAATTGTTTTGTTGTATCTTCAATGACTGGTGGGGCAAGTGTCTCCGTGAAGGCATACGGAAGTAGAGTCACCATATTTCGGTTCCCACAAAGAAAGAAGAAAGGACTCTTGAAATCAGCATCAATTGAACCATCCAACATGATTCACATTCTTGGTTTATTGTTGGATTTCCTGGTAGCAGATTGGATGGGAACAGGCCCTGTAATTTAAGCTTGAGCAGGTCTTCATTCTTTGATAATGCTTGCTCCAGGTCCATCCATTTCCTAAGTACATATTTATGCTAGAAAACCACAATGGCAACAGCAGGTTTTATATGCATGTTTGTTCAGAACGCTACAATGTGGGCGGCGGCCTCCATGTGTGTGCGCGTCACCTGGATGGGACAGACATTACCAATCACAAGTGTAGGCTGTATGCACACAGAATTGCTACCATCTTAACTGTTAAATTTTCAGATTAAAAAATATCTATTGTGAAAGACACAAAATGATGTTTTACAAAATAGAACTAGTGTTGGGAATTTTGATTTGCTTAGAAACAGTGATGACAGTCCAGAAAGTGTTTCATTGCTTGACATAGCAAGGAATGAGAAATCCCAGATAAGTGTAATTCTTTCTATATCCATTTTTTTACATGCCCTTCAATGTTTGTATTGGGGTGCTTACAAATATCTGTAAATTCAGTTGAGTGGGGCATTGAAAAAAAACAAAAAGCCACTTACCTTTCTGGTGACAAACAATCTTCATTATTTTGCCTCAGCAAAGGAGTTGAGAACGATTAATAATGATAGAAAATGAAGAAAGCTGGAAAAGCTTAAAATCTGATTTTTTTTCTTTTATGAAACAGCTAAAATGCTGAAATAATCAATTAGATCTGTCAGAGTAAAGAATATCTTCTTTGTACAAGTGCTTGTTGACCTGAAACCTATTCCATGTATTTCCTGTTTTAGTTTGTGTTGTTAGTGTACTAATAAATACATAGTTCTAACTTGCAGGGGTTCCCAACCTTTTTTATGCCATGGACCAATACCAGGTTGGGAACCCTGGACTAGACAAAAGACTAGCAATAATTAGTTCTGCCTCATATCTAAGTTTATTTCAAAGTCCTTCATGTACAGCACATTTTGAAATGATGACAAAAAGACACTTATCAGTTGCAATGGTGAGCAGAAAGATGATGACTCCTGATACTAGACATGATTTCCCAGCAAGGAAAGCCACTGAGCAATCAAAACAATGAATGTTTTTGGCTGTGGATATTCAAGTCTTGTTGGCAGCCATCTTAGCTAAGTTATTTTAATCAAGAATCATCACCTTTGTTTTTAAAAGGCATGTCTCTGATTGGTGAGATGCAATGAATAATGTTGAATGTTAATGTACAGTTTCCTCTGCAATTAATTTTAGCTACAACAGGAAGAACTCTGTCCCCATTGACAATAACAACATTTTCAGGAGGAGCAGTACTTACAGATTTTTCTAATTGATTACCAATTTTGTGCAAGCTAATGATATAGCTTTAAAAATAATGTTATATTTTTGAAACCAAATTTCAAACTTTACAATGCTCAGGTTTTCTTAAAAATATAAAATGTTTAATTTCATTGTCCAATTGCTAGAAAAGCAATATTTTTAACCTATGAGCAAATACGAGGAAATCTGCAGATGCTGGAAATTCAAACAACAACACACACAAAATGCTGGACTAGTCCTGACGAAGGGTCTCGGCCCGAAACGTCGACATCGCTTCTCCCTATAGATGCTGCCTAGCCTGCTGTGTTCTACCAGCATTTTGTGTGTATTTTTAACCTATGGTTATATTGCTAAATTTACAAGGAGAATTTTTCTATATTGATGGAAATTATTTGTGTGTGTCAATTCTACAGTCAAAAGCAATGGGTGAGAAATTAGACCCCATCTTGACAATCATGCAGGCTCCTTACACTGGAAAGCAGTATCCAGGATACAGGCAACACACACAAAATGCTGGTGGAACGCAACAGGCCAGGCAGCATCTATAAGGAGAAGCACTGTCGATGTTTCGGGCCGAGACCCTTCGTCAGGATACAGGTATGCACATTTGCTGAAACGCTGTTGGAATCTATTAGTGTTTTCTCTACAATAATTGGCAGTGTACAGAGCAAGCAAATTAAGCTCAATGTTGAAAGTAAATTTATTATCACAGAGTTATAGAACATGACAACCCAGAAATAGGCCCAACTAGTCCATACTGAACCATTAATCTGCCTAGTCCCATCGACCTGCCTCCAGACCATAGCCCTCCATACCCCTCATCCAAGTATCTATCCAAATTTCTCTTAAGTGTTTGCATTGACCCCACATCCACTACTTGTGCTGGCAGTTTGTTCCACACTAACACCACCCTCTGAGTGAAGAAGTTCCCCTTAAATATGATGCCTAGTTGTAGTCCCACCCAACCTCAATAGGAAAAGCCTGCTTGCATTTACCCTATCTATATTCTCATAATTTTGAATACCTTTATGAAATTTATTCTCAGTCTTCCACGTTCCAGGGAGTAAAGTCCTAACCTATTCAACATTTCCCTATAATTCAGGTCCTCAAGTGCTGGCAACATCCTTGTTAATTTTCTCTGCACTGGAGGTATATGACCAAAACTGCACACAATACTCCAAATTAGGTCTCACCAATGTCTAATACAATTTCAACATAACATCACATCTCCTGTATTAATTACATTGATTTATGAAGGTCAATGTGCCAAAAGCATTCTTTACGACCCTGTCTATTTGTGATGCCACTTTCAAGGAATGATAAATCTGAATGTTCAGCTCCTTTTGTTCTACTACACTCCTCAGTGCCCTACCACTCACTGTGTAAGACCTGTCATGGTTGGTCCTCACAAAGTGCAACACCTCACACTTGTCAGCATTAAATTCCATCTGCCATTTTTCAGCCCATTTTTCCAGCTGGTCCAGATCCCGCTGCAAGCTTTAATAGTCTTCCTAGCTGTCCACTGTACCCCCAGTCTTGGTGTCACCTATAAATTTGCAGATCCAGTTTACCATATTATCATCCAGATCGTTGATATAGATGACAAACAACAACAGACCCAGCACCGATCTCTGTGAACACCACTAGTCACAGGCCTCCAGTCAGAGAGGCAACCATCTACTTCCACTCTCTGGCTTCGTCCACAAAACCAATGTCTAATCTATTTTATTACCTCATCTTGAATGCCTTCTTGACCAACTTGAATTCCTTCTTGTGGGACGTGGTCAAGGGTCTTTCTAAAGTCCATGTAGACAAAATCCACTGCCTTGCCTTCATAAATTTTCCTGGTAACTTCCTTGAAAAACTGAGTTTTTCTCTATATATGTCACCACATACAACCCCGAGATTTATTTTCTTGCGGGCATTCACAGTAAATACAAGAAACATAATAGAATCAATGAAAGTCCACACCCAACAGGATGGACAACAACCTATGTGCAAAATAAAAACAAATTCTATAATAATAATAAATAAGCAACAAATATTGAGAGCATCAGATGAGGAGTCCTTGAAAGTGGGTCCATAGGTTGTGGGAACAGTTCAATGATGGAGCAAGTGAAGTTATCCCCTTTGGTTCAAGAGTCTGATGGTTGAGAGGTAATAACTATTCCTGAACCTGGTGCTATGGGTCCTGAGGCTTGTTGTCCTTCTTACTGATGGCAGCCCCGAGAGGAGAGCGTGACCTGGGTGGTGGAGGTCCCTGATGATGGATGCTGTTTTCCTGTGACAACGCTCCACGTAGATGTGCTTAATAGTGGGGTGGGTTTTGCCAATGAGAGACTGGGCTGTACCCACTACCTTTCGGATGGTGTGAATTTGCAATTGAAGCTGGGGTTTTATATTGGGAAGTTCTCCAATATGTTCCCTGCATTGTCCTCACCATTTTAAGTGGGACACAGAGTAATATCATTTAAGAAGATCATGAAATGTTTATGTTAATTTCCAGGTTACTTCTCTTGGCTACCAGTGAATTGTTCACACTTTACAGAAAGTTACGAATTCTGATGGTCCACATGTAGTGGTGCTGAAGAAAGACCATAAGATATAGGAGCAGAATTAGGCAATTTGGCCCATGGAGCCTGCTCTGCCATTTCATCATGGCTGACCCAATTTCCTCTCAGCCCCAATCTCCTGTCTTCTCCCTGTATCTCTTCATGCCCTGACCAATCAAGAATCTATTAACCTCTGCCTTAAATATACATAAAGACCTTGAGCACAGTACTCCAAGTGGGGTCTAACCAGGGTCTTATACAGTTGTAACATTACCTCTCGGCTCTTGAACTCAACCCCACAGTTGATGAAGGCCAATACACCATATGTCTTCTTAACCACACAGTCAACCACATTCTGGCTAAAGAAATTCCTCTTCATCTCCGTTCTAAAAGGACGGCCCTCTATTCTGAAGCTGTGTCCTCTGGTCTTAGGCTCTCCAACCATAGGTGAGGGAGGAGATTGCTGAGACCCTGGAATCTGTTGTGGAACTCCTTCTCTTTGTGATTTTTATAAATGACCTGGATGAGGAAGTGGGGGGGATGGGATAGTAAATTTGCTGATGACACAAAGGTTGGGGGTGGTGTGGATAGTGTGGAGGGCTGTCAGAGGTTACAGTGGGATATTGATAGGATGCAAAACTGGACTGAGAAGTGGCAGATGGAGTTCAACCCTGTGATTCATTTTAGTAGGTCAAATATGATGACAGAATATAGTATTAATGGTAAGACCCTGTCGTTTCCGACTCCTTCACCACCGCTGGCAGCCCATTCCACACACTCACCACTCTGACTAAAAAACTTCCAAGCACCTTAAAACTATGCCCTCTCATGCTAGCTATTTCAGACCTGGGGAAAAGCCTCTGACTATCCACACAATCAATGCCTCTTATTATCCTATACACCTCTATCAGGTCACCTCTCATCCTCCGTCACTCCAAGGAGAAAAGACTGAGTTCACTCAACCTATTCTCATAAGACATGCTCCCCAATCCGGGCAAAATCTTTGTAAATCTCCTCTGCACCCTTTCTATGGCTTCCACATCGTTCCTGTAGTGAGGCGACCTGAACTGGGCACAGTACTCCAAGTGGGGTCTGACCAGGGTCCTATATAACTGTAACATTACCTCTCGACTCCCAAATTCAATCCCACAATTAATGAAGGCTAATGCACCGTATGCCTTCTTAACTACAGAGTCCACTTGTGTAGCAGCTTTGTGCGTCCTATGGACTCGGACCCCAAGATCCCTCTGATCCTCCACACTGCCAAGAGTCTTACCATTAATACTATATTCTGCTATCATATTTGATCTACCAAAATGAACCATCTCAAACTTAACTGGGTTGAACTCCATCTGCCACTTCTCAGCCCAGTTTTGCATCCTATCAATGTCCCGTTGTAACCTCTGACAGCCCTCCACACTATCCACAACACCCCCAACCTTTGTGTCATCAGCAAACTTACTAACCCGTCCCTCCACTTCCTCAGCCAGTGTTCTGGAACCATTCCACAATCTAGTGATTCTTGAAAGGTCATTACTAATGCCTCCACGATCTCTACAGCTACCTCGTTCAGAATCCCGGGGTGTAGTCCATCTGGTTCTGGTGACTTATTTACTTTTAGACATTCCAGCTTCTATACAAGATCTTCTACCTTATTCCTCATACTGCATGCATTCAAATATAACTCCTTCAGTGCTGTTTTCATCACCATTTTCAATTTTGCTCCCATGTTACACTTCAACTCATCCTACTGACTGCAATTTTGCCCTGACATTTGTCTGTCCTTCCTCACAGTCTCACTATATACTTCATCTACTTGTATACCATCCTCTGCCCTTTCATGCCGCTTCCCATCCCCGACCAACTTAGTTTAAACCCTCCTCAGCAGCTCTAGCAAACCTGTCCACAAGGATATTGGTCCTCCTCGGGTTCAGGTGTAACCCATCCTTTTTGTTCAGGTTATACTTTCCCCAGAAGAGATCCCACTGATCCAGTAATCTGAAACGCTGCTCCCTGCACCAATTCTTCAGCCACAGATTCATTCGCTATCATCCTATTCCTGCCCTGATGAGTATATGGTATTGGGAGTAATCCAGAGTTTACTACCTTGGAGGTCCTGTTCTTCAGCCTTTATCCTAACTCCCTGTACCTACTACGCTGGACCTCTTCCCTTTCTACCTATGTCATTGGTGCCAATGTACGCCATGACTTCTGGCTGCTCATCCTCACTCTTGAGACTCTTCAGCAGCTGTTCTGAGACATTAGAATCAGAATCAGGTTTAATATCACTGGCATGCATTGTGAAATTTGTTGTTTTGCAGCAGCAGTACATTGCAATGTGGTGGTTGCCCATTGTGTCCGTCAAGGACAGGAAACCTGTGTGGGAGAGTTTTTAAAGTGGAAAAGCCTGTGGACTGGGGCAGTTCCACTTTTGCAACCTCTGAAGTCCATGTTCAGTGGCACAGACAAGTGTCACAAACTGTTGTCTTCTTTGCTTGCAGTGGAACACCATTAAATCTTTTGCGCCTTGTCATGCCTTTCGTTCTCCATGGAGCATTGCAGTACCACCTACCTGACCTTTGGATCTCTCTGTAGATCTTGTCCTGGGGTTGACGTCACACGCTAGGGCAGACATGTCCCTATCTCACCAGGGTATGAGGCCACTGACTACTCTTACCTGATTTAGCCCGCCTGTCAGAGCAGTGTACCGGGGAATGGCTGCTGTCATGTCCATTCAGAAATCTGATGACAGAGAATGAGGCATTCCTGAAATATTGAGTTGTGCGTCTTAAGACTCTTGCATCTCCTCCCTGACGGTAGCAACGAGAGGAGGGCATAGCTTTGACCTTTGCACTTGTGAGGCAGCACACCACCCTGGCTCCTCTTTCACGGCCACAGAATCTGTTGTCCATCTCCCTACCCTTCCTTGCTGAGGCTCCGAGCTGGCCACAGTGCCACTGGCCTGGCTGCTGCTGCTGTGCCCTGGTAGGTCACTCTTCCCCCACCCCCCCAGCAGTATCCAGAGAGTATGTTAGTTACTGAGGGGAATGACCACAGGAGAACCATGCTTACTCCCCTTACTTCTGGTGGTCACCCACCTACGGTCTGAAGCCTGCACTATGGGTGTGACTATCTCAGTAAATGCTCCATCTGTTGAGGTTTTCAGCATAATGGATGGTCCTGAGTACCCACCGCTCTAGTTCCAGTTCTTTGACCTTGTCAGTCAGAAGTTGGAGTTGGATGTACTTCCTGCAGATGTAGTCATCAAGGAGACATTTAGGTATGCTAAAATTCCACATCTCACGGGAGCAGCAATCCACCACTCTAACCACCATCCTGCCAACACTTACTATACTTTTAACTTCTCAAGGTTAATTCTAGCCTATCCGCACAAAGAGGTTAAACGTACTTTGAACCCTCTCCAGTTTCAACACATCCTTTCTAAGGGGCTCACAATACTCCAAGTGAGACCACACCAGTACTTTATAAAGTCTCAACATTACATCCCTGTTTTTATATTCTAGTCTTCTTGAAACGAATGCTAACATCACATTTGCCTTCCTCACCACAGAGTCAACCTGCAAATTAACCTTTAGGGAATCCTGCACAAGGACTCCCCAGTCCCTTGGCACTTCAGATTTTTTTTGTATTTTCTCTCCATTTAGAAAATAATCAACCCTTTTATTTCTTCTACCAAAGTGCATAACCATACACTTTCTGACACTGTAATCCATATCCCACTTCTTTTCCTATTTTCCTAATCTGTCTAAGTCCCTTCTGTAGTCTCTCTACTTCCTCAAAACCACCTGCCCCTCCACCTACCTTTGTATTATCTGCAACAAAGCCAACAATTACATCATCCAAATCATTAATATAAATCGTACAAAGAATTGTCCCCACACAGACCCCCGTGGAACACCACTAGTCACTGGTAGCCAACCAGAAAAGGCTCCATTTATTCCCACTCTTTGCCTTCTGCCGTTAAGCCACTGCTTTATCCATACTAGAATCTTTCCTGTAATACCATGGGCTCGTAGTTTTATAAGCAGCCTTGTATGGTACCTTGTCAAGGGCCTTCTGAAAATCCAAGTACACACCATGAACCAATTTGCTTTTGTTATTTCTTCAAAGAATTCCAATAGATTTCTCAGGCAAGATCCTCCCTTGAGGAAACCTTGCTGACTGTGGCCTATTTTATCATGTGCCTCCAAGTACACTGAGACCTCATCCTTAGTAATCGACTCCAACATCTTCCCGACCACTGAGGTCAGACAAACTGGCCTGTAATGCCCCTCAATAGTATCTGAGGTCGTGTAATTATTATTGAGGGGAAAGGCCACAGGCATATACTGCTCCGGCTGTGCATTTCCCCTCCTTCTCTGACAGACACGCAGTTACCTGTCTCCTGCAGTCTAGGGATGGCAACCTCCCTGTAGCTCCTGTCTGTTGCCTCCTCATTCTCCTGTATGAGGTGAAGGTCATCGAGCTGCTGCTCTAATTCCTTAGTACGTTCTCTCAGGAGCTGCAGCTCAGTGCACCTGGGGCAGATGTGTTTATCCGGGAGGCCGCAGGTCTCGCAGACTTCCCACGTCCCACACACCATACAAAACACTTCCCCTGGAGCCATTCTCACTACACTACTGTGCTCTAGCAAATGAGGAATGAACAAGTAAGATAGAAAGAGAGAAACCTACCGAATACTTAACCTCACCCAAGGCCACTCTAAACACTCAAAAGAGTGGCTGCTCTACTTTGTCCCCGTGTTACCTACATTCCCACTTTCTAATGAATCCCTCATGTTGCCTGGTTGCCACACAACTCAGAGAAGCTGCTGCAAAGCTCTGCTTTTCAGACCTTGATGGTGGACCTAATCGAAAAGGCACTGCACAGTAGCTTTTTTCTAACGCACTCCCTCTCTGTTGATTGGTCGCCACGTAACTCAGAGAAACTGTTGCAAAGTTCTGCCATTTAGACTGATTATGGACCTAATCGAAAAGGTAGCTCTGTTTATGCATTCCATCTCTGTTGATCGGTAAGGATATCAAGTGATATGGATTAATGGCAAGGAAAAGGAACTGTGTAACAGATCAACCCCTAACTCTCTGCAGGAACAAGTTCCAGATAACTATTCCGTCTGGAAGCCGAAATAGTGAAATGGGTGAATATATAATCTATTCTCTCTTCTGTGATGACTGGGATAATTTGGGGTGTTTAAACTCCATTAATTCCTCCATCTTTACCCAGGAGTCCAGAAAGCTCGGTCTTGCATAATCTGAAACCAAGTCCTCATACTCAGAAGCTCCCACCTTCATTGGGGGGTGCATTTGGTATCAAGCAAACAGGAACCAAAAGATGGGGGAGTTTTTCATTCAGGCTCTTAAACACAACTTTTCGTATGAGTCACACAATCAGAAATTTCTGTAGTAATAATATTTTAAAATCTAATTATGATGTACATATAATTGAAAGCAAACACACAATGGAATAGGGCGGATGGTAACGTAGTGGGTTTTGCACAACATTTTACAGCACCAGCAATCACCAGTCGGGTTGAATTACCGCTGGGAGTCTGCATGTTCTTCCTGTGACTGCCTGGGCTTCCTCTGGGTGTTTCGATTCAGATCAGCGTTGCGGCTTGCGAGTTGTGAGCGTGCTATGTTGGTACCGCAGGCGTGGTGACACTTGCAGGCTGCGCCAGTGCATCCTCAGACTACGTTGGTCATTGATGCAAATGACACATTTCACTGAATGTTTCGATGTTTCAATATACATGTGACAGATAAAGCTAATCTAATCTTCCTCTTTTAACAGCCAAAGTGAAAAATATCAATTGAGTCTGCTACTATTTCAGAGATACCTAGTTTCTAGACTTTACCAAGGTCTGAGATAATAATTGTTATGGCAGCACTATCAATATTTAGCTGTTAGAGCTTGTGGGATCAATGGGGTAGATGCCCAGAATGGAATATTGTGCGCTGGACTATTGCGGGTGCCCATTTGGTGCAATGCTTACTCTAAGCTGTTGGAAATAATGCCAGTCGCTCATTTTGGATTTGACATACATCACCCACATCCCCAGACAAATGAAGTATGGCTGATCTGCAAAAGGTTATTAAAACTGAATCCTCACTTCATGGGTCAAGTCTGTGCCGTTGGGCTGGACTTTTCTTTGCTGTCTGTCACTCACTTCAGCTGCACCAGAGTGGGAAGGCTTTAGGCCTACTGGCCATCACTCATGCCAGGATCACAGAGACGGGAATAGTAGTTGTCCCCTTTGAAGGGGCAGGTGGAGGAGTCACTTCACTTCAGGTCAAATGAAAATTCTCAATATTGTGTCCAAATTCTGGCTGTTCTCGAGTCAAACTAACTGATTCAGTGATGCCTTTCTTATGGTAGGTATTAAAAATGCAGGCTCATGACTTAGGATGAACTGGCAGTTGCCATGACACAAGCTCCTGTAAGCAAGAAGGTAGTGAACCAATTAAAATCATGGAAGTGTTTCAGTGATATGCTATAGATTGACACTGGATCTTTGCAGGTTTGCAGTGATTAGGCAATGTAGATACTGATATAAGAAACAAGAATTTAGGGGGTTCAGTACAATGAATGGGAGCAATTAATCCACATGATGTGACACGCATTCACTTTCAAGCGTTTTTCCCTTGCCTCACCTTACAAACCTGTTTGACTTTTAAATTGTATTGTTATACTTCTTTCTTCCACAAGGTGGGGCTGCAATCTGCTTGCAGGGAACAATCCTGACGAAGGGTCTTGGCTCGAAATGTCGACAGCGCTTCTCCCTATAGATGCTGCCTGGCCTGCTGTGTTCCACCAGCATTTTGTGTGTGTTGCTTGAATTTCCAGCATCTGCAGATTTCCTTGTGTTTGCTGGGAACAATCACAGCTTTTACAGGTTTACTGTGATTAATGAGAAATCTCTAAGTTTGTTTGAACTAAGGGAAAGGTCACTTTGCTACAACATTAACTGATTTTTGGAAAATCATTGTTCTCCCTTTCAGACAGGAGTTGCCTTGCTGTAATTTGGTGGCTGGAAATTTCCACTAGCCACTGTCCATTCCCTCTCTCTCCAGCCCTTGCATGTGATGGGACCCAGAACAGGGAATTCCATCAGGCTCAGCAGAGGCCCAGAGATACTTAGAAGACTGAGGACATTTGTGTTTCTCCTAGCCATAACACAATTACCTTTCATGTTTCCTGCTATTCAGTGCAAAAGATATGAAAGATCCCTTGGGGACTATTTGTCAAGGCACTCACAGATGAATACATTCTCATCCAGTTGGAAATCAAAAGTGCATTTAGTGTTACTATGCTCCATAAATCCCCAAATCACCTCAGTCTCAAGCAGTCTAATAAGAATCAGATCAGATTTATTATCATTGACGCATGACATGGTTTTTGAAATGTGTTGTTCTGCAGCAGCAATGATGCAAAATTCCCCATAAATTACTGTACAAAGTAAATAAATAGTGCAAAACTGTAAAAATGTTAGTGTTCAGGGGTTCATGGACTGTTCACACATCTAGTGGCAGAAGGAGAGGAGTTGTTCATGATCATTATGTGTGAATATTCTGGCCCCTGTACCTCCTCCCCAATGGTAGTAATAATAATATAACAATGAGTTATTTATAGAACACTTTTCATATAGTCAATATAGTTCAAAGTGCTTTACAATGGGATAAACTGAAAACATGGAAATAAAAGACTAAGAGATGTTAGTTAAAAACAAGGTTAAATAAAAAGGTTTTGAGCTGGTGTTTAAAAGTGTCAACTGAATCTGCATCCCTTATAGTTTCCGGTTTAATTCCACAGTTTAGGAACATAGTTCAAAAAAAGCTGACCTGCCAATTATCTTTTAAGGGTGATTGTTTCAATTTAAGAGACAGGCAGAAGAAGACCTGAGAGTGTGAGCAGAATTATAGAACAAAGTGATTCTGTGATGTCCTCTGGTCCCAGACTATAGAGAGCTTTAAAACAAGTAAGAGAACTTCAAACTCAATTCTAAGAGATACAAGATGCTAATGCAGAGTCGATAGTACGGGAGTGGTATGTTCCCTCATCCTAGTTCTGGTTAAAAGACTAGTAGCAGAGTTCTGAATGAGTTTGTCAATAGATTGCTTTGGAAGGCTAGTAAAGAGTGCATTGCTGTAGTCTAGTCTAAAGCTGTGAATTGTTTATCAGCATCATTACATGACAGAAACAGACGTAACTTTGCAATATTGCTTCAGTGTAGAAATGCTGTGCTGGTCACTTCCTTTACGTGGAATTTAAAATTCACATCTGAATCAAGGATAACACCCAGGGTAGTTACTTCTGATTTTACAAGGGGAGCCATGTTCCACAGTTTATCTAGGTTTATCTTTAGTAGTGAAAAGAGGGCACATTCTAGATTATGAGGATCTTCAAAGGCGGATGCTACTTTGTTGAGGCACTGTCTCTTGAAGGTGTCCTAGGTAGTGAGGAAAGTTGCTTTCTCTGTAACAGCAACAAAATATTCAACATTTTATTTTCTTTTTACTACCTCAATGTAAAAATGGCATTATTTGCCTGTGTTGTATCTTTCACTGTATCTCAGTGACAATGACACCATACTTTAGAACACAGGACATATAACATAGAAATTTACAGCACTTTACAGGCCCTTCGGCCCACAATGTTGTGCAGACCCTGTACCCTACTCTAGAAACTGCCCAGAATTTCCCTACCGCATAGCCCTCTAATTTTCTATGCTCCATGTACCTATCTAAGAGTCTCTTAAAAGACCCTATTGTATCCACCTCTACCACCGATGCTGGCAGTGCATTCCATGCACCCACTACTCTCTGTGTGAAAAACTTAACCCTGACATCCCCTCTGTACCTACTTCCCAGCACCTTAAAACTATGCCCCCTCGTGTTAGTCATTTCAGCCCTGGGAAAAAGCCTCTGACTATCCACACAATCAATGCCTCTCATCATCTTATACACCTCCATCAAGTTACCTCTCATCCTCCATTGCTCCAAGCAGAAAAGGCCAAGTTCACTCAACCTATTCTCAAAAGACTTCTCCAATTCAGGCAACACCCTTGTAAATCTCCTCTGCACTTTCTCTATAGTATCCACAGCCTTCCTGTAGTGAGGTGACCCAAACTGAACACAGTACTCCAAGTGGGGTCTAACCAAGGTCTTATATAGCTGTAACATTACCCCACGGCTCTTGAACTCAATCCCATAGTTGATGAATGCCAACACACCGTATGCCTTCTTAAGCACAGAGTCAACCTGCTTTGAGTGTCCTATGGACTCGGACCCCAAGATCCCTCTGATCCTCCACACTGCTAAGAGTCTTACCATTAATACTATATTCTGTCATCATATTTGACCTTCCAAAATGAACCACCTCACACTTATCTAGGTTGAACTCCATCTGCCATTTCTCAACCCAGTTCGGCACCCTATCGATATCGCACTGTAACTCTGACAACCCTCCAGAATTTCCACAACACCCCCAACCTTTGTGTCATCAACAAACTTACCCTTTTATTTCCTCATCCAAGTCATTTATAAAAATCACATGAGGAGGGGTACCAGACAAGATCCCTGCAGAACACCACTAGTCACTGACCACCATGCAGAATACGAACCACCTACAACCACCCTTTGCCTTCTGTGGGCAAGCCAATTCTCGATCCACAAAGCAAGGTCCCCTTGGATCCCATGCCTCCTTACTTTCTGAATGAGCCTCGCATTGGGAACCTTATCAAATGTCTTACTGAAATCCATATACACTACATCCACTGCTCTACTTCGATCTACCTTAAGCCTGATGTAAGCCACCATTCAACACATCAACACAGAGCTCTATCAGAGCAAAGCAGCATCCATCCCCACCACCCAGGACAGGCTCTCTTCTCACTGCTGCCATCAGAAAGGAGGTGCAGGAGCCTCAGGTCTCACACCGCCAGGTTGAGTTATTACCCCTCGACCATCAGGCTCTTGAACCAGAGAGGATGACTTCACTCAACCTCATGCCCCGTTACTGAATTGTTCTCAGAACCAATGGACTTACTTTCAAGGACTCTTTATCTCACATTTTTGATATTTATTGCTTAGTTATTGTATGTCAACAAATACACTCAAAAACTTCTATAGTTGTACCATGGAGAACATCCTGACAGGCTGCATCACTGTCTGGTATGGAGGGGCTACTGCACAGGACCGAAAGAAGCTGCAGAAGGTTGTAAATCTAGTCAGCTCCATCTTGGGCACTAGCCTACAAAGTACCCAGAACATCTTCAGGGAGTGGTGTCTCAGAAAGGCAGTGTCCATTATTAAAGACCTGCAGCACCGAGAGCATGCCCTTTTCTCACTGTTACCATCAGGTAGGAGATACAGAAGTCTGAAGGCACACACTCAGCGATTCAGGAACAGCTTCTACCCCTCTGTCATCCAATTCCTAAATGGACATTGAAGCTTTGGACACTACCTCATTTTTTTTTAATGTACAGTATTCCTGTTTTTGCAATTCTTTTAAAAAATCTATTCAATATATGTAATTGATTTACTTGTTTATTTATTATTGTTTTCTTTTATTTATTATTTTTTCTCCCTCTGCTAGATTATGTATGGCATTGAACTGCTGCTGCTAAGTTAACAAATTTCACAACACATGCCAGTGATAATAAACCTGATTCTGATTTATTTATTATTATTATTATTACTTCTTTTCTCTCTTTTGTATTATTTGCACAGTTTGGTGTCTTTTAAACATTGGTTGTTTTCCCACCCTGTTGGGTGCAGTCTATTGGGTGTCGGGTGATTCTATTGTGTTTCTTGGATTTACGGTCTATGCCCACAGGAAAATGAGACTCAGTGTTGCATATGGTAACATATATGTACTTGGATAATAAATTTACTTTAAACTTTGAGTTGTTATCTAAGTTGGTGTTACAGATAGGCAGGGTAGTATAAAAAGTGATTGGTACTCCAGCTTTCATCAGTCAGGACACTGAGTATTGGGGCTAGAATGCTATATTATAGTGCAAAAAGTTGGTGAGACTACATCCGGAGTATTGTGTTCAGTTTTGTTTTACCTGCAGCAGGAATATGTCATTAACATGGAAAGAGTGCAAAAAGAGGTGTATAAAGTCACGGAAGGCAGTGATAGACTGAGTGCACGTAGTGATCTTCCCAGGAAAAAGGAATCAAAAACCAGAGCATATAGGGTAAGGTAAGAGGGGAAACATTTAAAAGGGATCCAAGGGGCAAACTCTTCAAGGGTGCTGTGTATATGGAATGAGCTGCTGGGTGGTTGAGGTAGGTGTACAAACACCAAAAAGCCACTTGGACAGATATATGGATAGGAAAGGTTCGGAAGGATATGGACCATTTGCAGGCAAATGGGACCTGCTTTAACAGGCACCTTAGTCAGCATGGATGTACTGAGTGAAGGGCCTGTTTCCATGCTCTATCAACCTATGACTCTCTGATGCCTTGACCATCATTTTAAGGATAAATATTTACCACGTAGTATTCTCTACCTTCATCAAAGGTGCCAAGTATTGGATATGTAATGAGTAAAAAAGATTTAATACCATTGTCTGATTTGCACACGTGCCTCTGGAAATAATTATAAAGTGACAAATGTACAGATAGATTTGTGTAGATATGATAGAACATAGAATAGTACAGCACATTACAGGCCCTTCGGGCCACAATGTTGTACCGACCCTCAAACCCTGCCTCCCATATATCCCTCCACCTTAAATTCCTCCATATACCTGTCTAGTAGTCTCTTAAACTTCACTAGTGTATCTGCCTCCACCACTGACTCAGGCAGTGCATTCCACGCACCAACCACTCTCTGAGTGAAAAACCTTCCTCTAATATCCCCCTTGAACTTCCCTCCCCTTACCTTAAAGTCATGTCCTCTTGTACCGAGCAGTGGTACCCTGGGGAAGAGGCACTGACTGTCCACTCTGTCTATTCCTCTTAATATCTTGTACACCTCTATCATGTCTCCTCTCATCCTCCTTCTCTCCAAAGAGTAAAGCCCTAGCTCCCTTAATCTCTGATCATAATCCATACTCTCTAAAGCAGGCAGCATCCTGGTAAATCTCCTCTGTACCCTTTGATTGTAGCAAAGGCTGGGTGGCTTTGACAGGATTTTAACTTTCTCATATAGACTGGGATTCTTATATTGATACTATTTCATGCCTAAGAATAGACACACTTCTTGAAGGGCCCAGAATAGTTTTCTATAGCAATTTGTTCAAGAAACAAGAGGTAAGGCATTAGTCAATCTAGTAAAGTGCAACCAGATATAATTATCATTCTTTTTTTTCTTTTTAAATCTTTTTATTAATTTTAAGAAAAAACATTAGTGAAATATGAATACAAAACATTTGAGAGTACATAATTAATAGTTTAAATAGACAATCAGATATGTAATAATCAATATATAAGGCCTCCCAAACTCATAGTATTAATGTAAAAGAATCGAAAAAGAGAAAAAAAAAACCCCAACAAAAACTAAAAGAAAACTTAAAAAAAAACTAACCAACATGGGCAATTGCATAATGTTAAATACATACAGTAGTGCCGATAACTCCGAATCTCCATCCAAATAATTAAGGATAATAACAGTAAGGTTTAGGATCAGACCATTTAACTCATATGAAAATGTTGAATAAATGGTCTCCAAGTTTCTTCAAATTTAACTGAAGAATCAAAAACCACACTTCTAATTTTTTCTAAACTCAGACAAGAAATAGTTTGAGAAAACCACTGAAATACAGTTGGAGGGTTAATTTCTTTCCAATTCAGTAAAATAGATCTTCTAGCCATTAATGTAACAAATGCAATCATTCATTGGGATGAAGCGGATAGACGATTATTATCTATCATTGGTAAACCAAAAATTGCAGTAAAAGGATGCAGTTGGAGATTGATATTTAAAACTCTTGAAATAATATTAAAAATATCTTTCCAATAATTTTGTAAACAAGGACAAGACCAAAACATATGAGTCAATGAAGCAACATCAGAATGACATCTGTCACAGGTTGAATTAACATAAGAATAAAATCGAGCAAGTTTATCTTTAGACATTACCAATTTTTATTCCTAAATCTTTTTTTGATATGGTTGACTCTAAAATATCTTCTTATTTGTGGCAGAACAAAAATCCTAGACTAGGCAAAAAATATTTACAGAAACCTAAGAAGGAGGGCGGCTTGGCTCTACCAAACTTAAGATTTTACTATTGGGCAGTTAATATACGATATTTAATATTCTGGACACAAGAATTGACTACAGTTGCTTGCCCACAATGGGTAAATTTGGAATGTAAATCTGTGCAAGATTTTTCACTGATCTCAATCTTAGGATCTTCACTTCCTTTTTCATTATTCAAAATGAATAAACAGATAACTAATCCCATAGTCAAGTATACATTACGAACTTGGTTTCAATTTCGTAAATTTTTTGGCTTGAATAAGTTTATGCTGTCATGTCCTATAATATCTAACTACTTTTTTCAGCCTTCATCTATAGATCAAGCTTTTCTTTTATGGAAAACAAAAGGTATAACATGTTTTCGTGATCTGTTTTTGGATGATAACATTATGTCCTTTGAACAGCTATCTAATAAATATAATTTACCTAAAACCCATTTTTTTAGATATTTGCAAGTCAGAAATTTTCTGTATAATGAATTAAAGTCTTTTTCGAAAGAATGTCTATTGGACATTACAGAAAGAATTTTAGCCCTCAATCCTTGTCAAAAGGGTTTAGTAGCTATCATTTATAATATGATTATGAGTGTACAGCCAGATGTATCAGGAAAAATTAAGAAGGAATGGCAAGAAGAATTGCATTGTCCTATATCTACTGAGGAATGGGAGAAAATTTTATCATTGGTAAATTCGTCCTCTATTTGTGCTAAACATGCCCTAATACAATTTAAGGTTGTACATAATTATCATTCTAATAGAGAAAGAGCTTTTAACACATAGTGATCACACTATTCTTGAGTTCGAAGTAGTTTGAAAGGGAAGTGAAAGTGCTACTAAGATTCTGGATTAAAATATTGATGCCAATGTAATGAGAGGGAGATTGTTTGCAGTAGACTGAGGAAACATGCTTGTAGATAAATAGGAAATGAGAATAAATTAAAGAATGTATCTTCATGCAAAACTGGTTTGAGGAAACAGGTTGGCACAGGTCAGTTCATGTACTGTTATCTCTGCCAGTGCTGAGTAAAGAGGTAGAAGACAATATATAAGAGGGAAAATGCATGCAAAGAGGATACCCTATCACAATGATCACTGAAGTAATATTTAAAGGGTACATTATGAAGGAAACGGTGATATGGAATTTCAAATCTTAAGGCTTAGATGGCTGCAGGCGCATCTCCTCTCATTCTTCTAAACTCCAGCATGTACCGGTCCAAAGCCATCAATTGGTCCTCATATATTAACCCCTTCATTCCTGGAATCATTTTCTTGAACCTCCTCAGGACCCTCTCCAATGCCAGCAAAAATATTCTTACATAAAGGGCCCAAATCTGCTCACAATACTCCAAGTGAGGTAAATGACTCAGAAAGCCACAGCATTACATCCTTGCTCTTATATTCTAGTCCTCTCGAAATGAACACTAATATTGCACTTGCCTTCCTGACCACCAACATAAGTTAACCCTTAGGGAATCCTATACAAGGATTTCCAACTCACTTTGCACCTCTGTTTTTTAAATTTTCTCCTGTTAATAAAATAGTCTTCGCCTTAGGCAAAAAACATTTTATTGATTGCAGCAAGTGGCCTGAGCTTAGAGGAAGGTGAAGATTTCAATTAACTGGAAGTTGTGAACTAATGAGTTGGCACTTTGCCTCTATTTATCTGCTACACCTCTGCACAAACCCAGACTTCCAGCTCCATACCTGCACTTTTAAAGTGCTACATGTGCTGAATTTGTTCGTATATGCCATCCATAGTGTATGTATATGCACATTCATCTACACAGGTGATGGTGTTAGTACCAGCACAGAGCAGGTAGATTGTGACGTCAGTCTGCGTGCTTTGCTGTGACACTAGCATTCCCATGCTGGAATTCAGTTGCCATCTATTAACCTTGCTTTGATTATCATTAAAGAAAGGGATCCCACCGATGCATTTTAGAGGGTTATTCTCTAGATGAGGATTAGTTGTTTTAAAGTAATGGAGGAATTAATGATGATCTTCAAAAATTAATGGAGGATGATGAGGGATGTTTGTCTGAAAGTCCCAAGATTCTGAAACCACATGGAGCAGATAGGGAAGCAGCAAATGTAGTGACACTACTGATAACATATAGGAGAGGGAAAGGACCTGTGATCAGTTAGTCTGATTCCTGCTGTTGGTAAAATACTGCAATCCATTTTTAATGATGTTGCAACAAACTTCCACAAAGCGTTACAGACAAATTAACTATGTAAGCAAGGAGTGGCAAATCAAACATAATGCAGAAACATTGAGCTTTTTTGCTTTGGCAAGAAGAACATAATATTATATCGTGAGTAACTAGTTCATAAAATGTCAGCGTAATTATGCATATGTGCCCGCAATTACCAAGACAGTTCAAATGAAAGGTCCTTTCCCCACAGAAGAGTTTTTACCTCTCCACAGATGCTAATTTGTTTAATAAACATGCATGTGTAGTCAGCAGATGAGAGGGCAGTTCTGATGAAAGATCATTACCCTACAGGATGGATGATGTTTTACCTCCCCACAGATCCTGCCTGACACATTGCGTTTATATTTAAGGCAAATGGCATGTTGGTCTGTTTGCCTTAATTACATGGGGTGATATCAAAAGTAAGGACTTCATAATGAGACCATACAGAGCTTTGATGAGACTTCAATTTGAGTATCTTGGGCAGATTTGGTCACTTTAACTCAAGAAGAATACAAAAGCCTTAGAATCGGTGCAGTATAAACTCATAGGCTGAGATTGGTAGATTTTTGGACACTTATGGAATGGGAATGGAAATGGCACAGAAGCAGCCAAGATTAAAGATTGGTAGAACAGGCTTACAGTCTTGTGTCCTATTTCTGGTTCTATTTTCTTTACTCTCACATTTCTTCAATTTGTTGCTGATTCTACACGTGTCAACTGTTGGAGAGCTTCATTTAATCTTCTGAACAAATTGCTCCCGGACAGTGTACTAGCAAGCAGTTTGCTTGTTACTTACATGACCAGGAGAATCCCAACACAGAGTGAGTCAAGCTTTCAGAAAAAGGGGCATTAAAATAGAAGCAGGACTGTTCTGGTAAGGACTGCATGTGTTCTATCCTAGACAGAATGGCCAAGCTCAATACAAATTTGCTGCCAATTCTTTCATGCACTTTGGTAACCTTTCAGAAAGGATCTGCCAAAATTTAATTATGCATTTCATTGTTCTTCAGTCAAGGACTTTTGCTGCGGAACTTAATTGTGACTTTTCCCTTTTTGTCCCTGTCCTAGTTGTAGATCTTACTCCACATATGTCTCTAAATAGGTGCATGTTGTTTGAAGCTGAGTTGTGGATGGATTATTGAATTCTGTCACATAACTTGATGCGAAGTGCCCGGATTCAGAACAATCCTGAAGCTCACATTCCTGCCTTTCACAATTGGGAAAAGTGCATTTTCAATTGCATAATGTTGAAGTAAACAGCACTACACTTGAACATTTCAGTCAATTTCTTTTGGTAATACTGTAAAGATTCCACTTTATAACATTTTTCCTTAAAGCCTTTTATCTTCTAATTTTACTGCTGTCATTGCTGTTTTCAACATCAGTGGCTTAAACGGCAGGAAGCTGCACTGTTACCAGTCATTAAACTTGCTACAAATAGTCCAGTCAGAATATGGACTGTTCTGTAACAAAATCACTTATCTTTGATTGTTAAGTAGGGAAATGATATAAGCTGAATAGAAGTAGTAATCTGTTACTTATTTTTTGGAGCAGGAAGTTAACTCAGATTTAGTTCATTATAGATAAGTCAACACTCTGTCCATGGCATTATGAAAACTATAATGGAATTCAATTAAATGTGGATCTAAAGCTGCCTAATGTGATGACAGGGTTATTCATGTTGTTTCTGCCATGGACATGTTGTACACAGATATCTCAATACAATCTTGAATCAACTACTTGTTTGGATGCCTGGCTTGAAATCTGAGTTTCTGACTATTATATTTTAAGCTTATTGCTTTTATCCAAGCTTGGATACTCTGAGCAAGTAGCATTTGTACATCTTGATGTCATTATCAGAACAAATAAACACAGATATTATCAGCTCCCTTTGATGCTTTGGCATCTTGATTGAGCCCATTTTTTTGGTTCCTTTACTCAGATGAAAATATCACCCTATCTGCAAGCCACCCTTTCATTTTTGGTTACGGGGAAATAACATTTGAGAACCAGCATTGACTCAATGGGTAAATGGGGTACTTCTGTCATAACAAAACACAAGAACAGCATTAAGAACTCAAACTCAAGAGCTTAACAGAAAATTGTCTCATATGGGAATTAAAATAGGAAATTTGCACTGTATGATACAGCAGTTAAAATACCAGACTAATAATTCAGAAGCTTGGATTATGAAGTTTGACATCAAAGTTCAAACCCCATGACAGTACCTGTGGAATTTAAATTAAATTCATAATAGGGAGTTTAGCAACAACTATTCCTGCTGAAGGGTTTTGGCCCAAAGCATCCACTGTATTCTTTTCCTGCTGAGTTCTTCCAGCATTCTGTGTGTGTTGTTTGGATTTCCAGCATCTGCAGATTTTCTCTTGTTTGGAACAACTATTGATAGTAACCTTGACTATTGGAAGCTACTGTATCATATTGTTGTAAAAACCCTTTACCTTCTCTAGTGCCCTGAAGGGGAGGAACTCTGCCATCTTTATCTGTTCGGGCCTATATGTGACTCTTAAATGTCCTCTGAAATTGCTCATCCTATTTTTCTCAAAGGGCAATTAGAAATGGGTAATACAGGGGTGGTAATACAGGTGGTGCAGAAGGGAAAGGGGGAGAAGAGGGGAGTGGTAGTAATAGGTGACTCAATAATCAGGGGAACTGACAGGAGATTCTGTGGACGTGAATGAGACACCCAAATAGTATGTTGCTTCCCAGGTGGCAGGATCAGGAACATCTCGGATCGCGTCCACAACATTTTGGAAAGGGAGGGAGAGCAGAAGGAGGTCTTGATACATATTGGTACCAATGGCATAGGAAAAAAAGCAAAGAGGTCCTGAAAAGAGAATTTAGAGAGCTAGGCAGAAAGCTGAGAAACAGGACCTCCAGGGTAGTAATTTCTGGATTTCTGCCTGTGCCACATGCCAGTGAGGGTAGAAACAGGATGATTTGGCAGATAAATGTGTGACAGAGAACCCTGGTGCAGGAGGCAGGGTTTCAGGTTCTTGGATCATTGGGATCTCTTCCGGGGGAGGTATGACCTGTTCAAAAGTGACAGGTTGCACCTGAACCCGAGGGAGACCAATATTCTCTCAGGCAGTTTTGTTAGAGCTGTTGGGGAGGGTTTAAATCAGTGGTTCCCAACCTTCTCTATGCCCCACACCACTAGGAAATGTTTGATTAATGTTCGCACCCCCTACAAAAGTAATATCACATTTGAAGATGAAGAAGTCTAATTTCTAATTTTTGAACCACATACAATACTGTGGGTGAACAAACTGAACTTAAAGAAATAAGCTTTTAACACAGTGCATAAAATGCAAATATAAATTGAGCAACTTAGATTCTAATTTATTAGGAAAAAATTGTAAACAGTAAAATCAAACCCAATTGTGAACATAAAATTCAATGACTTCTTTGCTCCTGCTTCTCATTCATGATTTTATCAAAACGTGGACCTTTCTTGCTGACTGCAATCCGCAGGTCTGCCTGTGGATTCAGGCGATTCCTAGATTTTGTCTTGATTGACAAAAGAGAACTGAATCCAGATTCACACAAGTATGTTGTTGCAAATGGAATGAGGATACGGAGTGTTTTTCCACCAAGTCTTGGGAACATATCCAGTGCTGCACACCAAAACTCCTCCAAAGTCTTGCTTTCAAACTGCATTTCAAGAGCTCGATTTGTCCACAAATCAATAAGATCTTCCTTCAGCTCTTCATCATCTGACATTTTCTCCAAATTGTAGGAGTATGGATTCATGGTCCATTCTTCTGAAATCTTCAGGTCTCCGGCAGCAAAATATCCATCAAACGATTCTGACAGCATTTCCAAATGAGCCACAATTTCTTCATGCACAGCAGGAGTTATGGATCCAGCATCATCAACCATCTCTTCTAGTGAAGGAAAATTTGAGAGACTGCCTCTTTCCATCCTTCGACGCCAAAGACGTAACTTTTCTTTGAAGGCATTCAACTTTTCACAAGCCTTCAAAAGCGTTTCCCTTTTCCTTGAAGAGAAACACTCAGGTCATTCATACGGGTGAAAATGTCAGCTAAGTAAGCCAGCATTTGGGCGAATTCCTGTGATTCCAGTGCCCCAACCAGATCACATTCACGCTCTTCCAGAAAAACTTTGATTTCTTCCCGTAGTTCTAAGAAGCGGGTTAAAGCTAGTCCTCGTGACAACCAACGGACTTCTGCGTGGAAAAGCAAAACTGAATGCTCACTTCCCAGATCCTCACAAAACGATTGGAAGATGCAATGGTTCAAAGCACGCCCCCTGATCCAGTTGATGATCTTCTCACAAGTATCAAGGACTTTCTTCAAATTTGGAGGCAATGTTTTTGATGCCAAAGCATGCCGATGAAGAATCTCTGGAATCTCCTTTTTCATCAAGTCATCTGAGATGACTTGGTCCAAAATATCTTCACTCAAATCACTGATTCGGTTGTGAATCACATTATTTGATAGGGGCACCTAGTCACATTTTTTTCTTGCTTCTTTGCCCAGGATAATTGTTGCCATTTCCAGTGCACATGGCTTGATGAGATCTTCCGCAATTGTATGGGACTTCTTGGATTTGGCCACTTTATACGCCACTTGGTATGAAGCAAGAAGTAGTGGTTTTTCAACAGAAATGAAACCTAATTTTGGAAGAGTTCCTTGTGAATCAAAACGAGCTCTTTTGATTTTCAATGACCCAACATCATGTCCTTCAACATCAGCTCTGCCATGCTTGTTCTTGTAGCTTGGATGGCTTCGGATTTGAGTTGGAAAACACAACGCTACAAAGAATGCACTGGGGTTTTTGCAAGCCATCATTTCCTGTTGTGCAAGTGAAACCGAAGCACACATAGTCATCATTCCATTTCCTTCTTCTTGACATGATGAAGGGTTAATGAAGGGTTAAGAGTAAAGAGAAAAATATGAGCTTTAATGAGGAAAAACTATCTGACTAAGTCAGGGATGACCGCTTTACTCAACCAGACACACCTATAGCAAAGTATCACGAGAAATATGCTTTAGAATATTATATTACGATATTATCTGCGGTTACGCCAAGATAAATCGTCAGGTGGAAATGCTACAGGGACACAATGCGACTTATTAGGCTACTCTCTACTGAACTTACACACCTATTTCCGATGATTACTGGAGATATGAACTCCCATCACACGATTCAAAATCCTTGGTGCTAACCATGATACCTCCTCAACTAACACAATTCAAAATTATCAACGATTCAAGAAAAAAACCTTTTAAGAGAAAAAAAACCTTTGAAATTCAAAAACTTTAGTGCATTGAGACAAATACGAACGAATGACTTCAGCTGCTTTTTATCAAAATGCGGCTTTTTAAAATTTTATAATTGAATAATTTACCTACTGTCTGTGGGTTTGGTTTTAAAGCGAAGTCGTTACTCGATGGTTGATTCGGGATGTATAAAGATTTTGGCATTATGAGATGATTTTTAACTCTGAGATGTAACCTTCTAGCTAACATTGATGAGACTCCTCAACTCTGAGGTGTAACTCCCAGGTAACACTGATGAGGATCCTCAACGCTGACTCGGGCAGCAGGAAACTGGAGTGTGCTTGGGACAAACGTTACTACCACTTCTCAAGGCAGACTGGCAGTTGGCTGAGTGATGACTCATGACTCGTCACTCAAGGACACAAGCCACTCTTTGTCGCACCCCCTGAAATTGCATCTCGCACCCCCTGGTGCTGCGGGCACCCCAGGTTGGGAACCCCTGGTTTAAATTAATTTGGCAAGGGAGTGGGAATGGGAGTGAAGGGACTCAGGATAGGACGGATGGTAAAAAAAAATCAAAGATAGCATGCAGACAGACTGTCAGGAAGGGCAGGCAGAAGATAAGACATAATTGCAGCCAGCAGATTGAGTATCAGTGTACCAGGGATGCAGAATCAAAACAGGTACTCAAGGTGTTATGTCTCAATGCACGGAGTATGAGAAATAAGGTGGATGATCTTGTTGCAATATTAGGTATGATGTTGTGTCCATCACTGAATTGTGGCTGAAGGATGGTCATATCTGCTAGCTGAATGTCCAAGGTTACACATTGTATCAGAGGGTTAGGAAGGTAGGCAGAGAGGTTGGCATGGCTGTGCTGGTAAAGAATGGCATCAAATCAGTAGAAATATGTGACATAGGATTCGAAGATGTTCAATCCTTGTGGGTTGAGTTAAGAAACTGCATGTGTAAAAGGACCCTGATGGCAGTTATATACAGGCCTCCCAACAGTAGCTGGGATGTGGACCAGAGATTACACTAGGAAATAGAAAAGGTGTGTCAAAAGGGGTAATGTTCTGCTAGTCATGGGAGATTTCAACATACACATCGATTAGGAAAATCAGGTTGGTAATGGATCAGAAGAGAGTGAGTTTTATCAATGCCTATGCGTTTTTTCAAGTAGTTTGTCATTGAGCCTACTATGGGATCAGTTTTAATAGATTGGGTGTTATGTAATGAACTGGAGTTGATTAGAGAGCTTAAGGTAAAAGAACCCCAAAGAGGCAGTGATCACAATATAATTAAATTCAACTTGAAATTTGATGGGGAAAAAGTAAAGTCTGATGTAGCAGTATTTCAGCGGAGTAAAGGAAATGACAGTGACATGAGAGGAGTTGGTCAAAGTAAATTGGAAGGAGCTGCTGGCGGGATGTCAGCAGAGCAGCAATGGTGTGCGTTTCTGGGAGAAATGAGGCAGCTGCAGGTCATGTGTATTCCAAAAATGAAGAAATACTCAAATGGCAAAATAGTACAACTGTGGCTGAGAAGGGAAGTCAAAGCAAAACAAAAGAGAGGACACACAACAAAGCAAAAATTAGTGGGAAGATAGAGGATTGGGAAGTTTTTAAAAACCTGCAGTGAGCAACTAAAAGAAACATTAGGAGGGAAAGATGAAATATGAAAGCAAGCTGGCAAACAATATCAAATTGAATAGTGAAAGCTTTCTCAAGTATGCACGAGGGGTGATTGAAAAGTTCATGGTCTAAGGTAGAAGGAGGAAATTTTAGAAAACATAGCACATTTATTTTTCAACATAGTCCCCTCCTACATTTACACACTTAGTCCAGTGGTCATGGAAAATACGGATCTTGGACCCCCAGAAAATGTCCACAGCAGGGATAATTGATAAGTTCGTGGCCCAGGGTAGGAGGAGATGAGTTATACAGCTTTCGTTACATGCACATACAATTCAACTGTTTGAGTTATTATGCAGAAAGTTTGAAGTTAATAACTCATCAGTTAATAACTCATCTCCTTGTACCTTAGGCCACAAACTTATCAATCACCCCGATGAGTTATTAACTGATGAGTTATTAACCTCAAACTTTCTGCATAATTACTCAAAGAGTTGAACTGCATGTGCATGTAATGAGAGCTGCATAACTCATCTTCATCTCAAGTCAAGTCACTATTTATTGTCATTTCAACCATAACTGCTGGTACAGTACACAGTTAAAATGAGACAGTGTTTTTCAGGACCGTGGTACTACATGAAACAATACAAAAACGACATTGAAAAACTGTTACATAGTCTGGTCGTGACAGCCTGAATGCTTTGGTGCCTTTTCCCAGACAGCAGGAGGGAGAAGAGTTTGTATGAGGGGTGTGTGGTGTCCTTCATAATGCTGTTTGCTTTGCGGATACAGCGTGTAGTGTAAATGTCCGTGATGGCAGGAAGAGAGACCCCGATGATCTTCTCAGCTGACCTCGCTATCTGCTGCAGGGTCTTGTGATCCGAGATGGTGCAATTTCCAAACCAGGCAGTGATGCAGCTGCTCAGGATGCTCTTCTACCTTAGGCCACAAACTTATCAATCACCCCTGCTGTGGACACTTTCTGGAGGTCCAAGATCCGCATGCTCCACGACCGCTGGACTGAGTGTGTAAGTGTAGTGCATACAGGACCACTAGAAAATGAGACCGAAGAAATAATAATGGGGACAAGGGGATGGCAGATGAACTAAATGAGTATTTTGTGTCAGTCTTCACTGTGGAAGACACTAGCAGTGTGGCAGATGTTGAAGGGTGTGAGGAAGAGAAGTGAGTGCAGTTACTATCACAAGGAAGAAGGTGCTCAAAGAAATTAGAAGACCTAAGGGTACCAGATAAGAAGTACCCTAGGGTTCTGAAAGAGGTAGTGGTGGAGATTGTTGAGGTATTAGTAATGATCTTTCAAAAATCATTGGACTCTGGCATAGTGCCAAAGAACTGGAAAGTTGCAAATGTCACTCACTCCATTATAGACCAATTAGCCTGACCCCAGTGGTTGGGAAAATGTTGGAGTCAATTGTTAAGGGTGAGGTTATGGAATACTTGGTGACACAAGATAAGGTAGGACAAAGTCATCACAGTATCCTGAAGGGAAAATCTTGCCTGATGAATCTGTTAGAATTCTTTGAGGAGATTACAAGTAAGATAGATAAAGGGGATGTCATGGATGTTGTATATTTGGATTTTCAGAAGGTCTTTGACAAGGTGCCACGCATGAGGTTGCTTACCAAGTTAAGAGCCCATGGTATTACAGGAAAGTTATTAATGTGGTTAGAGCATCTGCTGATTGGTAGGCGGCAGCGAGTGGGAATAAAAGGATTCTTTTCCAGTTGGTGCCAGTGACTAGTGGTGTTCCACAGGGTTCGGTATTGGGACCGCTTCTTTTTATGCTCTATATCAATGATTGAGCTGATGGAACAAATGGCCTTGTTGCCAAGTTTGCAGATGATACGAAGATTGGTGTTGTAGCAGGTAGTGTTGAAGAAACAGGTAGGCTACAGAAGGACTTAGATGGATTGGAAAAATGGGCAAGTAAGTGGCAAATGAAATACAGTGTTGGAAAATGCATGGTCGTGCCATTCGTCGAAGAAATAAATGTGCAGACTATTTTCTAAACAGGCAGAAAATCCAAAAATCTGAGATGCAAAGGGACTTGGGGGCCCTTGTGCACAACACCATAAAGGCTAACTTGCAGGATGAGTCAGTGGTGAGGAAGGCAATGTTGTGTTGGTATTGGAGAGGGTCCAGAGGATGCTCACAAAGATGATTCCAGGAATGAAAGGGTTATCATATGAGGAACATTTGATAGCTCTGAGTCTGTACTTGTTTGAATTTAGAAGGATGATGGAGGGATCTCATTGAAATTTTACGAATGTTGAAAGGTCTAGACATGGTAGATGTGGAAAGGATGTATCTTATGGTGGGGGTGTCTAGGACAAGAGGGCACAGCCTAGGATAGAGGGCATCCATTTAAAACAGAGATGCAGAGAAATTTCTTTCGCCAGAGGGTGGTGGATTTGTGGAATTTATTACCACAGGCAGCTGTGAAGGCCACGTCGTTCGGTATTTTTAAGGCAGAGCTTGATCAATTCTTTTTTTTTTTTCTAAATTTTATTTAAATTTTTAAATGATTACAAGTGAAGAAAAAAGGATATGTGACCCTTCCCCCCTCCCCTTAATCCCTCCCCCCTAACTACCCTATATAAAAAAAATTAAGAAAGAAAGAAAAGAAAGAAAGAAAGAGTGCCTGGTTGTTGGTAGGTCTCCACATGCTCCATGGAGTTCTTAATAACTTTAGTATATGTATTTATTTCTTTCCCCAAGTAGCCATTAATTTTCTCTTCAGAGCACCTATATATTTAATCCTGTCTTTTGTAAATAAGGGCCCCAGATTTTCAAAAATGTTTCATATTTATCTCTTAAGTTATAAGTAATTTTTTCTAATGGAATACAGCCATAGATTTCTTTTTTCCAACAATCTATACTTAAATATGTATCTGATTTCCAAGTAATTGCAATAGCCTTTTTGGCTACAGCCAGCGCAATTTTTATAAATTCTTTCTGATATTTATTAAGTTTGAGTTTATATCTTGTATGTATAATTTGATTCAAAACCAGGCAACTAAACAAGGAGTCCATAAGTCAAGACAAAAATGGGAAAGTGATTTGAATATTAAAATTGAAGAAACAAATTGGTCAAGACTGTGTCTTGACAGTATGACAAATACAATAAATGTTCGGTTAAGATTAGTGCAATATAATTTTTTACATCAATTATATATTACACCACAAAAAATAAATAAATTAAATCCAAGTTTATCTGATCAGTGTTTCCGATGTAACCAAGAAACTGGTACATTTTTACATTCTACATGGTCTTGCTCTAAAATTCAACCTTTTTGGACAAATTTAAGACTTTTATTGGAACAAATTACGGGAATAAAACTTCCTCATAATCCAATATTACTTTTACTAGGTGATATTGAAGGGACAAAACCAAAACTCAAACTTAATAAATATCAGAAAGAATTTATAAAAAAAAAACTTGATCAATTCTTGATTGGACACAGCATCAAAGGTTACGTGGAGAAGACTAGGAAGTGGGGCTGAGGAAAGAAGAAAATAGTCAGCCATGATTGAACAGTGGAGCAGACTCGATGGGCCAAATGGCCTAATTCTGCTCCTATGTCTTATGGGTTCTATAGGCTATAGATGACCTGACTTGGGGAAATCCAGTTTTATAGAAATTATCCCAGAGATTTTTAAACCATTTTTCCAGATAGTAACAATATTAATAATAAAATGTTTTGTATTATAATTAATGACTATATACTGTACATATTCTATTGGTGTCATAGAACACTACAGTACAGGTCCTTTGTCCCATCTGGTCTATGACAACCCGGTCTTCTGCCTAGTCCCATCTACCCGCACCCAAACCATACTCCTTTCACCCGTGTACTTACCTAAACTTTTCTTTAATATTGCATTTGAACCTGCATCCACCACTTCCACTGTCAGCTCGTTTCAATGCTGATAAGTAACAAAATAACACAATAGAGTCTTTAAAAGGCATGGAGATTCCTTAAAATCTAGCATGGCACCTGAAAGACCAGGTTTTCTGTTTGTTTGGGGGTGGGGTGGAACAGCTACAGCCACAGCTGGTTCAAGGTCAATTTCAAGCTCATTGTCTTTTAGCCATATACATGTATGCCACCAAACAAAACAACATTGATCTGGATCAAGGTGCACAACACAGTACATAGGACTCACACACAAAGCACATACAGTAAGTTCAGGAGGTATAATTCTATGTCTATTATTCCTGGTTGGATGTGAGATTGGGAAAATCGAGTTTGCTGGAGTTCTGGGAGGTGGGAGGTGGGAGATGTAGCATGGGTGCCAAAGGTGGATTCGTTGAATTTCTTTTCATGCCTGCTCCTTCCCCTCAAGACAGCTTTGCTGTTTGCTGGAAGCTGTATTCCTGATCATTGATATTATACACGTATAGCAAACCCTTGCTGATCTGGCAGATGTGGTAGACTGGAAGACAATCACTTATTAAAGTTTTGTGCAGTGGTACAATCACATTCTGATTATACCACAGCACAAAGATCAGTTACTGATCTTTGAGTTGGAGAAGGCCAATGGGGGACTTGATAGAGGTCTATAACATTATAAGGTTCATAGATGGGGAAGACTGTTCTCTTTAGCAGAGGTGCCTATAACAAGTGGGTAAAGAACATTATATCATACAGTATAAGAGCAGAATTAGGCCAGTTGGTCCATTGAGTCTGTTCCACCATTCAATTGAATGAATTGAATTGAATGATCTTTATTGTCATTATACATAGGTACAATGAAACTCCGTTTGGCTTCCTCTCAGGCAATCAAACAAAGCGGTAGATAAAAACAAGACAGTAATAGAGAAACAATATTAAATAGATCAGTAGCAGAAAATAAGTTGCAGCAGCACCAGAATATCACAGTAATGCACAAAGTGCCGTTAGTGCAAGTATTTGAGTCCTTGTGTGTGCTCACAGTTTCAGTCATTGTTCTGTGGGAGTGGTGTGATGGAGGCCACAGCTCTGGGGTAGAAGCTGTTCCTCAGTCTATTTGTTCTGGCTTTCAGTGTCCTGAACCTTTTGCTGGACGACAACGGGTCAAACAGGGAGTGTCCGGGGTGTGTGGTGTCTCTGGTTATGCTGATTGCTTTCCTCCTGAGTCTGCTGGAATAGATGGTGTCCAGTCCTGGGAGCTCCATCCTGACAATTCGCTGGGCCACCTTCACCACGCGATGCAGGTCTTGTCGCTCAGCGGCTGTGCAGCTGGCATTCAGTCATTATGGTGGAAGGGAATCAGCCATATCTTCTCCCCTTCACCCTTAATTAAGAACCTATCAATCTCAGCCTTAAATACACTCAATGACCTGGCCTCCATAGCAACAAATTCTGTGGATTCACTGCCACCTGGCTGAAGAAATTCCTCCTCATCTCGGTTTTAAATGGAAATCCCTTTTCCTAAGGTTGTGTGCTTGGATCCTGGACTCTCTCACTAATGAAAGTACAGAGTAGGAGGTTTAGAGATACAAAGGTGATTGAAATGTGAAATGCACATGGAAGTACCACTAACTAGAGGCTTCCCTTCAAAACAAACCACATTGCAACTCAGTAACGCTTATCTTGCAGTCTCATTAGCTTTATATCCCAGGTGCCCCTCCTCATTGATTCTGTCAAAGTACCAATACCAAAAGGGTTGCACCATTTTATTTATTTATTTAGAGTCATAGAGAAATACAGCACAAAAACAGGCCCTTTGACCCATCTAGTCTGTGCTGGACCATTTAAACTGCCTACCCCCATTGACCTGCACTGGGCCCATAGCCCTCCGTACCCTTACTATCCACTTCCCTATCCAAATTTCTCTGAAGTGTTGAAATTGAATTCTCATGCACCGTTTGCTCTGGTAGCTCATTCCACACTCTCACAACCCTCTGAGCGGAGCTGTTGCCCCTCATGTTCCCCTAGCTTCTCACCTTTCACCCTTAACCCATGACCTCTAGTTCTAGTCTTACACAATCTCAGTAGAAAAGCCTGCTTGCATTTACCCGATCTATACCCCACATAATTTTGCATAACTTCATCGAAGCAACACACACAAAACGCTGGAGGAACTCAGCAGGCCAGGCCACATCTATGGAAAAGAGTAAACAGTTGATGTTTCAGGCCAAGACCCTTCATCTTGTGTTTGTGATCAAATCTCCCTTCAATCTTCTACATTCCAAGGAATAAAGTTCTAACCTATTCAACCATTCTCACGTCCTTCAGTCCCGGTATATACTTGCAGATACCGTGCGAAACGGGCCCTTCCAGCCAATGAGCCACACTGCCCAGCAACCCACCTGTTTAACACAGGATCATCTACAATGACAAATCAACCTACTGACCAGTCTGTCTTTGGAATATGGGAAGAAGCCCATGCACTCACAAGGAGAACGTGCAAATTCCTCACAGATGGCGGGGGCGCCGGAATTGAACTTCGAACTCTGGAACACCCCAAGCCCAAAGGTAGTTAAAGGATTGTCAACAAATAAGGGATTTAGCAGCAATTCCCCTGGCCCACAAGGAAATAAAATACATTTGCAACATTGCCAAAGGTTTCAATTGTCCTGGTGTACGGTCAGTAGATTTACAATGAATCTCAGGATCGTTGCACAGTTTCACACCTCCATGATATATAAAGTATATCACAGGAAAAGCAGAGTGCACCCCTTTTCTGACATAATCATCTTCTTCCATTTACCCTCATGTATAACACCTTTCTAACTGCTTCGCATATTGTATTCCAAAACAGCCATTCGATACATTAATACGCCGCTCCTCTCCATCAGTTGTTCACTCAGATATCAGGATACTGGAATTCCACATAATTATCACATTAAATCTCCATGTGATCTTGTTCAATTAACACCTTACGTTTTGTAACATCTTCCTGATTTCACCTGCTCTCTTTTTGCCTTTGTCCTTTGAGTTGTAAGTCAGAATTTTTATCCATTGCTAATTTTTATCTCCAGATTTCTAAATGTTGCCTAAATTCTAAAGCCACTAGTCTAAAAATTATTTATCCCTTAAATAAATACATTACAGCATGCAGAATGCTGAGCCTGTACCTGCCAGTATCACTGAGGCAGGGTTTTCTATGATGTTACATGAGCAATATGTAGTTCATATATGGGCTACCTATTTTTCACCATTTCTGTGCATTTTGAAGTTTGTTAGATTAAATTGGTTGGATATATTTATCAAACTGATCATTGCTAATTGAAGTCGGGGCTCCTGCTCTTAAAGAGAATCTGATCACTCTTGCCAGATGTTAACTCTGGAGCTCGGTTACTTACTTATAGTAGAACAGCAAGAAGCCATTCAGTGCTCCATGTTCATGCCAATATCAGGCAGGCAATTGCATCAGTCCCATTCTTCTCCTCCTCATAGCTCTGTAGTATACTCTCAGTCACGTGCCCATCAGCTCTTTAGCCACTTTCCTAATGGATAACTGACGGAGGGCAATTAACTTACCTGCATTGTCCTTGGAGAGGAAACCAGAGGGATCCCACACACTCACTGCTGCTGCATGGATTATGTGCAAGTGCCCTATATATTCTAATGGAGGACCATGGGGAGTGACTACAAACAAGTTGAACCCATCAGAGCAGGGGTTCAACAACTTTAGAAGGTTCAGTTCCATAGAAATATCTGCCTGGAGAGAATGCTGACTGACCTGGTTATCATAGAACCATAGAACACTACAGCACAGTACAAGCCCTTCAGCCCTCCATGTTGTGCCGACCCATATAATCCTTTAAAAAGTACTAAACCCACACTACCCCATAACCCTCTATTTTTCTTTCATCCATGTGCCTGTCAAAGAGGCTCTTAAATACCCCTAATGTTTTAGCCTCCACCACCATCCCTGGCAAGACATTCCAGGCACTCACAACCCTCTGTGTAAAAAACTTACCCCTGATGTCTCCCCTAAACTTCCCTCCCTTAATTTTGTACATATGCCCTCTGGTGTTTGCTATTGGTGCCCTGGGAAACAGGTACTGACTATCCACCCTATCTATGCTTCTCATAATCTTGTAGACCTCTATCAAGTCCCCTCTCATTCTTCTACGCTCCAAAGAGAAAAGTCCCAGCTCTGCTAACCTTGCTTCATATGACTTGTTCTCCAAACCAGGCAACATCCTGGTAAATCTCCTCTGCACCCCCTCCATAGCTTCCACGTCCTTCCTATAATGAGGTGACCAGAATTGAACACAATACTCTAAATGCGGTCTCACCAGAGATTTGTAGAGTTGCAACATGACCTCTCTACTCTTGAACTCAATCTCCCTGTTAATGAAGCCTAGCATCCCATATGCCTTCTTAACTACCCTATCAACCTGCGTAGTGACCTTGAGGGATGTATGGATTTGAACCCCAAGGTCCCTTTGTTCATCCACACTCTTAAGTAACTGACCATTAATCCTGTACTCAGTCTTCTGGTTTGTCCTTCCAAAATGCATCGCCTCACCTTTGTCTGGATTGAACTCCATCTGCCACTTTTCTGCCCAACTCTGCAGCCTGTCTATATCCTCTTGTAACCTTCGACAACCTATAGCTCCATCCACAACTCCTCCAATCTTCATGTCATCCACAAACTTACTCACCCATCCTTCCGCCTCTACATCCAGGTCATTTATAAAAATTCTACATCCAGGTCATTTATAAAAATATAAAACATCTGAAAACATCATTTGAGATTAGTTGTCAAATTGGCCTCCCATGTTGAAACTAGCAGCCTGTGTTCTTAAGGTATCTGCTAACTGCAGAGAAGTTACCTGTAAACAGGTATTTTTTTCCCAAGACAGCTTTTTCTTTTGTTTATCAATTTCCAATGTAACTCTGAAGTGATCTTTAGATCCTGATCTAAATTGTGTTATAAGTAATGTGGCCCATATAATAGAAAGAGTGTTCCCTAATTCATCATCAAGTTATATCCAACTTGATTTATGGAAATACATCTTCTAGCAGAGCCAGCTGTATGCTAAATTGCCAGTTTTCTGTTTTATATGCACTTCCAGTGAGTTTTTAAATAGAGTATAAATTACGAAGGATTCTCGGTTCCCAAATCTTACAATCATTGCTCCTTTCCACTGTACTTGGGCAACAGTTTACTATCATTGTTTATTACATTCTGATTTTCCTAAATGTATCAAGCAAACTCTTCTAACACAAATGGACAAGTATAAACTTCCAATTCATCATATTAGCATCAGTAGAGGTCAGAATTAAATAATGACCTGAAACTTTCCAAAGATGTTGACTGAGTCTCAGTAACAAGATTGGCTTTGTTGAGTATATTTCTGGAAATTATACCAGTTCCCTCAAACACAAAAAATTTCTGGAAATGATCTGCACACTTGGCAAGGATCTAACATTACAATTCAGCAAAATGAAAGCACAAAGTGTACAGAGTCTTGTTTATTTACAGCCTTTATTCATTGAACTATACAGGAGGAAAGGGGAAAGGCTGTGTCCAATGTATCTGCAGGTCCTGTAGGTTACAGGATCCCACATTGGATTTCCAGTTTTCACTGAATTAACCAACCCCAGTTGCTCAGATGTTATGAATAACTTCAGTGCTCTTGAGCTTAGAGTGTAGTTAAAAAAAACACTCGGTCTTTATATTACAGGCTGAAGTGGGCAGAATGGCCTAATCCTGCCACTATGTTATTTCTTATTGTCAACTAATACTTAGTGTTAAAAGATGCACCATTAGAAGTTCAATCATAAGGGCCAGAGTGAGGTTACTGCCCCACAGAAGTACCACAGTACTGGAAAGTTAACTCCTCCAGCAGTGCAAAGCTAAGTTAATGGATACTGTTATTTTTTATTATGGGAATAAAGATCGTGTCATTCTGGGATGAATCAGAAACAGGTTTATTATCACCGGCATGTGATGTGAAATTTGTTAACTTAACAGCAGCAGTGCAAAGCAATACATAATCTAGAAGAGAGAGAGAAAAAATAGATACAATAAAGCATAATAATGATAATAAATAAAGAAGTAAATCAATTACAGTATACATATGTTGACTAGATTAAAAAACATGCAATTAAACAGAAATACTGTACATTTTAAAGAAGTGAGGTAGTGTCCAAGGGTTCAATGTCCATTTATGAATTGGATGGCAGAGGGAAAGAAGCTGTTCCTGAATCACTGAGTGTACCTCCTACCTGATGGTAACAGTGAGAAAAGGGCATGCCCTGGGTGCTAGAGGTCCTTGATAATGGATACTGCCTTTCTGAGACACCGCTCCCTGAAGATGTCCTGGGTACTTTGTAGGCTAGTACCCAAGATGGAGCTGACTAGACTTACAACCTCCTGCAGCTTCTTTCAGTCCTGTGCAGTAGCCCCTCCATATCAGACAGTGATGCAGCCTGTCAGAATGCTCTCCATGGTACAACTATAGAAGTTTTTGAGTGTATTTGTTGACATGCCAAATCTCTTCAAACTCCTAATAAAGTATAGCCGCTGTCTTGCCTTCTTTATAACTACATCGATATGTTGGGACCAGGTTAGATCCTCAAAGATCTTGATACCCAGGAATTTGAAACTGCTCACTCTCTCCACTTCTGATCCCTCTATGAGGATTGGTATGTGTTCCTTCATCTTATCCTTCTGGAAGTCCACAATCAGCTCTTTCATCTTACTGACGTTGAGTGCCAGGTTGTTGCTGCGGCACCACTCCACTAGTTGGCATATCTCACTCCTGTATGCCCTCTCGTCACCATCTGAGATTCTACCAACAATGGTTGTTTCATCAGCAAATTTATAGAAGGTATTTGAGCTATGCCTAGCCGCACAATCGTGTATATAGAGAGTAGAGTAGTGGGCTAAGTACACACCCCTGGGGTGCACCAGTGACGAGGATATGTTATCACCAATCCGCACAGATTGTGGTCTTCCGGTTAGGAAGTCAAGGATCCATTGCAGAGGGAGGTACAGAGGCCCAGGTTCTGCAACTTCTCAATCAGGATTGTGGGAATGATGTTTTTAAATGCTGAGCTATAGTCGATGAACAGCATCCTGGCGTAGGTGTTTGTATTGTCCAGGTGGTCTAAGGCCATGTGAAGAGCCGTTGAGATCGCATCTGCCATTGACCTACTGTGGCGATAGGCAGATTGCAATGGGTCCAGGTCCTTGCTGAGGCAGGAGTTCAGTCTAGTCATGACCAACCTCTCAAAGATTTCATCACTATAGATGTGAGTGCTACTGGGTGGTAATTGTTAAGGCAGCTCACATTATCCTTCTTAGGCACTGGTATAATTGTTGCCTTTTTGAATCAAGTGGGAACTTCTGCCCATAGCAGTGAAGTTGAAAATGTCCTTGAATACTCCCACCAGTTGGTTGGCACAGGTTTTCAGAGCCTTACCAGGTACTCCATCTGGACCTTCCAACTTGCAAGGGTTCACTCTCTTTAAAAACAACCTAACATCAACTCTGAGGCGGAGATCACAGGGTCATCAGGTGCAGCAGGGATCTTCACAGCTGTAGTTGTGTTCTCCCTTTCAAAGTGGGCATAGAAGGTGTTGAGTTCATTTGGTAGTGAAGCATCACTGCCATTTATGCTGTTGGGTTTCACTTTGTAGGAAGTAATGTCTTGCAAACCCTGCCAAAACTGTTGTACGTCCAAGGTCGCCTCCAACCTCGTTTGAAATTGTCTCTTCACCCATGAAATAGCCCTCTGCAAATCATACCTGGTTTTCTGGTACAGGCCTGGGTTGCCAGACTTGAATGCCACAGATCTAGCCTTCAGCAGATGACGTACCTCCTGGTTCATCCACGGCTTCTGGTTTGAGAATGTAAAATAAGCCTTTGTAGGCACACACTCATCCACACAGGTTTTAATGAAGTCGGTAACAACTGCAACATACTCATTCAGGTTCGAAGATGAGATGACAGGATATTTAGAGTTAAATTGCCTTAGACCATCATCCATGCTACAAGATGTCATATTCCCAAATTCCTAAAATGCTTACATAACAAAACTTTATTTTAATTTCCTCTTAGATGGTGTGCCTAAGATCGATAAAAATAGTACTTTCTTCACCTACCCTTGCATTTTTATGTCATGTCAGCATTAAGGGTTTTCATCAATTGTATTATCATTGTTTATTGACATTTAAGAGCCATTGTTTGAAAATGAATTCATAGCTCAGCTCTTCCATTTTACCATTTGTGACAGCTTTGCTGGGAAAATAATCCATTGGTGTTTACTACTGGTATTGTTGACTGTGTCCACTAGCTGACTGTTAGAAGACACAAGGTTCCCTCCAGACAGAGTAAATTTGTCAGATCTTCCCCTTCTTTGATGTAAATAAAAATGCATCCCAAGAACTGGATTTTTTTGTCACACGACCCTGCTGCCTGGATGAAAAGAGGAAATGTAAACACTAACTACATTATTTCCAGTTTTGATTCTATGCCTGTGTGTGCTCTTAAGGGCTTTGTAATGTAATTAAAATATTCCGAAGAGTCAAACTTGGGGTTTCTTCATGCCCAATTAACAATCATTAAAAGAAAGTTATCTCGCCAATAGTATTACTTCCTCCTTTACAGGGGACACTTCCTTTTCCATCTTGTTCATGGTACAACTCTACCCCCTGATATACTGTAATTCTTTGTCAGGCCTAACTAATAATATTCCTGTGCTAGTTGAGAATTTCTGATTTGTGGCAGTTCTTTCTATAATGCAGGAGTTCTTTTTTAGAGAATCCAGTCCACGAATTCCCATTTGCAGCAGAGTCTTGTTATAAAATGAGCTATGAATTGGGCAGAGAACAACAGCTAGCAAGCGAGTAGGCCAGTTCTCTTAAGTTATATTTCTTGGAGCAATAGTTCAAATGGAACAGAAGCAAGAAGAGCGTGGTATTTGAGTGTACAGATAGGATTTCTGTTTGCACCAAAGGTGTAAGGATAAATACTTGCAAGGTCCTCACACTCATCCAGTTTGCGTCTGCTGCCTGTTGAGTATCCGTAGACTGCATCCTCATGAAAAACAAGTTTTTCACCACATCCATAGACAAAATGACAGCTTATAACAATGCACAGCTGAATTCTCCAACATACCGCTCCATCCAATAGCCATTTGTATTCTGTCAAATTGTCTGTCATCATCTCATGGACAAGTCAATATTTCTGAAGACGAATACTTAATGTTTTCAGAACAGCTTCTTCACCTCTACCATCAGTTTTCAGAACAGTCTATGGACCCATGAACACACCTCACTATTGCTCTTTTGCACAATTTATTTAATCATTTATTGTAACAGAATATATTTTATGTCTTGCACCGTACTGCTGCTACAAAACAACAAATTTCATGACATATGCCAGTGATAATAAACCTGTTTCTGATTCTGATTCTGACACGAAATTGGGTAAGACCTTCTGAAGGTCTGAGATCACCAGTTGCCTGAACTTAATGCAAGGTTCAAGGGAAGTGGGCTTTACAAGCTGAGCCATAGTTTAATTCCCCATCTCCTGCTGCTCTTGAGAAGGTGGTAGCAGGCCACTTTCATGAGCGTTACAATGTGGGCATACCCTCAAGGGTGCTAGAGAAAGAGTATCAGGATCTTGATCCAGTGATGGGGAACGAATGGTGATATATTTCCAATTCAGGGTAATATGTAGCTTGGAGGGCAACCTTTAGGTGGTAGTAGTGATCCCATAATTTTGTTGTCCTTGTCCTTCTAGCTCAGGAGTTAAAAGAAACATAGAAACATAGAAAACCTACAGTACAGTACAGGCCCTTCGGCCCACAAAGTTGTGCCAAACACGCCCCTACCTTAGAAATTACTGGTCTTACCTATAGCCCTCTATTTTACTAAGCTCCATGCACCTATCTAAAAGCCTCTTAAAAGACCCTATCGTATCCGCCTCCACCACCGTTGCTGGCAACCCATTCCTCGCACTCACCATTCTCTGAGTAAAAAACTTACCCTGACATCTCCTCTGTAGCTACACCCCAGCACTTTAAACCTGTGTCCTCTTTTAGCAACCATTTCAGCCCTGGGGAAAAGCCTCCGACTATCCACACATTCAATGCCTCCCATTATCTTGTACACCTCTATCAAGTCACCTCTCATCCTCCTTCACTCCAAAGAGAAAAGACTGAATTCACTCAACCTATCCTCGTAAAGCATGTTCCCCAATCCAGGCAACATCCTTGTAAACACGAGGAAATCTGCAGATGCTGGAAATTCAAACAACACACACAAAATGCTGGTGGAACACAGCAGGCCAGGCAGAATCTATAGGGAGAAGCACTGTCAACGTTTCGGGCCGAGACCCTCTGTCAGGACTAACCGAAAGGAAAGATAGCAAGAGATTTGAAAGTAGTGGGGGGAGGGGGAAATCCGAAATGATAGGAGAAGACCGGAGGGGGTGGGATGAAGCTAAGAGCTGGAAAGGTGATTGGTGAAAGTGATACAGAGCTGGAGAAGGGAAAGGATCATGGGACGGGAGGCCTCAGGAGAAAGAAAGGGGGGGGGGGAAGCACCAGAGGGAGATGGAGAACAGGCAGAGTGATGGGCAGAGAGAGAGAAAAAACAAACAACTAAATAAGTCAGGGATGGGGTAAGAAGGGGAGGAGGGGCATTAACGGAAGTTAGAGAAGTCAATGTTCATGCCATCAGATTGGAGGTTACCCAGCCGGTATATAAGGTGTTGTTCCTCCAACCTGAGTTTGGATTCATTTTGACAGTAGAGGAGGCCATGGATAGACATATCAGAATGGGAATGGGACGTGAAATTAAAATGTGTGGCCACTGGGAGATCCTGCTTTCTCTGACGGACAGAGCGTAGGTGTTCAGCGAAACGGTCTCCCAGTCTGCGTCGGGTCTCACCAATATATAAAAGGCCACACCGGGAGCGCCGGACACAATATACCACACCAGCCGACTCACAGGTGAAGTGTCGCCTCACCTGGAAGGACTGTCTGGGGCCCTGAATGGTGGTGAGGGAGGAAGTGTAAGGGCAGGTGTCCTTGTAAATCTCCTCTGCACCCTTTCTATGGCTTCCACATCCTTCCTGTAGTGAGGCGACCAGAACTGAGCACAATACTCCAAGTGGGGTCTGATCAGGGTCTTATATAGCTGCAACATGACCTCTTGGCTCCTAAATTCTATTCCACGATTGATGAAGGCCAATAAACCATACACCTTCTTAACCACAGGGTCAACCTGTGCAGCTGCTTTGAGCGTCCTATGGACTCGGACCCCAAGATCCCTCTGATCCTCCACACTGCTAAGAGTCTTACCATTAATACTATATTCTGCCATCATATTTGACCTACCAAAATGAACCACTTCACACTTATCTGGGTTGAACTCCATCTGCCACTTCTCAGCACAGTTTTGCATCCTATCCATGTCCCGTAGTAACCTCTGACAGCCCTCCACACTATCCACAACACCTCCAACCTTTGTGTCATCAGCAAATTTATTAACCCATCCCTCCACTTCCTCATTCAGGTCATTTATAAAAATCATGAAGAGTAAGGGTCCCAGAGCAGATCCCTGAGGCACACCACTGGTCACTGACCTCCATGCAGAATATGACCCATCTACAACCACTCTTGGTTTCTGTGGACAAACCAGTTCTGGATCCACAAAGCAATGTCCCCTTGGATCCCATGCCTCCTTACTTTTTCAATAAGCCTTGCATGGGGTACCTTATCAAATGCCTTGCTGAAATCCATATACTTTACATCTACTGCTCTTCCTTCATCAATGTGTTTAGTCACATCCACAAAAAAATTCAATCAGGCTCGTAAGGCATGACCTGCCTTTGACAAAGCCATGCTGACTACTCCTAATCATATTTTGCCTCTCCAAATGTTCATAAATCCTGCCTCTCAGGATCTTCTCCATCAACTTACCAACCACTGAGGTAAGACTCACTGGTCTATAATTTCCTGGGCTATCTCTACTCCCTTTCTTGAATAAAGGAACAACATCCGCAACCCTCCAATCCTCCAAAACCTCTCCCGTCCCCATTGATGATGCAAAGATCATCGCCAGAAGCTCAGCAATCTTCTCCCTCACCCCCACCTGGGATACATCTCATCCAGTCCCAGCGACTTATCCAACTTGATGCTTTTCAAAAGCTCCAGCGTATCCTCTTTCTTAATATCTACATGCTCAAGCTTTTCAGTCTGCTGCAAGTCATCACTACAATCACCAAGATCCTTTTCCGTAGTGAATACTGAAGTAAAGTATTCATTAAGTACCTCTGCTATTTCCTCCGGTTCCATACACACTTTCCCACTGTTACATTTGATAGGTCCTATTCTTTCACATCCTATCCTCTTGCTCTTCACATACTTGTAGAATGCCTTGGGGTTTTCCTCAATTCTGCCTGCCAAGGCCTTCTCATGGCCCCTTCTGGTTCTCCTAATTTCCTTCTTAAGCTCCTTCCTAGTAGCCTTATAATCTTCTCGATCTCTAACATTACCTAACTCTCTGAACCTTTTGTAAGCTTTTCTTTTCTTCTTGACTAGATTTATTACAGCCTTTGTACACCACAGTTCCTGTACCCTACCATCACTTCCCTCTCCCATTGGAACATACCTATACAGAGTTCTACACAAATATCCCCTGAATATTTGCCACATTTCTTCCGTACTTTTCCCTGAGAACATCTGTTCCCAATTTAAGCCTCCTATTTCCTGCCTGATAGCCTCGTAATTCCCCTCACTCCAATTAAACATTTTTCTGACTTGTCTGTTCCTATTTCTCTCCAATGCTTTTGTAAAGGAGATAGAATTATGATCACTATCTGAAAAATGCTCTCTCACTGAGAGATTTGACACTTGACCAGGTTCATTTCCCAATACCAAATCAGGTACAGCCTTTCCACTTGTAGGCATATCTACACACTGTGTCAAGAAACTTCCTGAACACACCTAACAAACTCCACCCCATCTCAACCCCTTGCTCTAGGGAGATGCCAATCGACATTTGGGAAATTAAAATCTCCCATCACGACAACTCTGTTATTATTACACCTTTCCAGGATCTGTTTCCCTCTCTGCTCCTCGATATCCTTGTTACTATTAGGCGGCCTATAAAAAACACCCATTAAAGTTATTGACCCCTTCCTGTTCCTAACCTCCACCCAGAGAGACTCCGTAGACAATCCCTCCATGACGTCCACCTTTTCTGCAGCCATGACACTATCGCTGATCACAGTGCCATGTCCCCACCTCTTTTGCCTCCCTCCCTGTCCTTTCTGAAACATCTAAAACCTGGCACTTAAAGTAACTAATCCTATCCCTGAGCCATCTAAGTCTCTGTAATGGCCACCACATCATAGCTCCAAGTACTGATCCACGCTCTAAGCTCATCCGCTTTGTTCACAACACTCTTTGCATTAATATAGACACATCTCAAACCTTTGGTCTGAGCGTGTCCCTTCCCTATCACCTGCCTATCCTCCCTCTCACACTGTCTACAAGCTTTCTCTATTTGTGAGCTAACCTCCTTTTCCCTAGTCTCTTCGGTTCGGTTCCCACCCCCCAACAATTCTAGTTTAAACTCTCCCCAGTAGCCATAGCAAACCTCCCAGCCTGGATATTGCCCCCCCTGGGATTCAAGTGCAACCCGTCCTTTTTGTACAGGTCACACCTGCCCCAAAAGGGGTCCCAATGATCAAAAAATCTGAATCCCTGCCCCATGCTCCAATCCTTCAGCCACGCATTTATCCTCCACCTCATCCTATTTCTATTCTTACTGTCGTGTGGCACAGGCAGTAATCCCGAGATTACTACCTTTGTGATCCTGTTTCTCAACTTTCTTCCTAACTCCCTGTAGTCTTTATTTCAGGTCCTCTTCCCTTTCCTACCTATGCCATTGGTACCAATATGTACCACAACCTCTGGCTGTTCTCCCTCCCACCGCAGGATATCTTGGACATGATCTGAAACATCTTGGACCCTGGCACCTGGGAGGCAAACTACCATTTGAGTTTCTTTCCTGTGTCCACAGAATCGCCTGTCTGACCCCCTAACTATAGAGTCCCCTATCACTACTTCCTTCTTCTTCCCTTTCCCTACCCTTCTGAGCCACAGGGCCAGACTCTGTGGCAGAGACACGGCCACTGCCACTTCCCCCAGGTAGGCCGTGACCCCCAACAGTACTCAAACAGGAGTACTTATTGTGAAGGCGTACAGCCACAGGGGTACTCTCTAGTACCCGACTCTTCCCCTTCCCCCTCCTGACTGTGACCCACTTGTTAATCTCCTGTGGCCCTGGAGTGACCACCTGCCTGTAACTCCTTTCTGTCACCTCCTTGCTCTCCCTGCCCAGACGAAGGTCATCGAGCTGCAGCTCCAGTTCCCTAACTCAGTCCCTCAGGAGCTGCAGCTTGACACACCGGGTGCAAATATGTCCGTTCGGGAGGCTGGGAGACTCCAGGACTTTCCACATCTGACACCAAGCACAGAAAACTGGCCTCACACACATATTTCCTACCTCGCCTCGTCCCATTACCGCCTAAGCCTGTTGAGCCAAAGCCCTACCACTCTGCTGCCTCTCACTCCGCTGCCCAATGGATATGGCTGCCTTTTTAAACCTTTCGCGCTCTACTGGCTGATGTCATGCGCCTGCGCAGTCTCACCTCTCTTTAACCCCAAGTAGTAAAAAAACTCCCTTCGCTCCGAAAAATCAGCAGTTCACTCGCAGCCTTCTTGCCTTTTTATGCCATGGTCCAATATCATTAAGCAAGGGGTCCGTGGACCCAGGTTGGGAACCCATGTTTTAGCTGGTAGAGGTAGTGAGTTTGGAAGGTGCTGTCTCATGAGTTTTGAAGTGTTTCTTTCAGCATGGCATCTGGCAAAATCTCCTACGTCAAGACTGTCAGCGAGACCCAGTGCATCTCAGAAGCTGTCTCACTCAGACACCCTTCCACATGTGCACAGCTTTGATAGTGATGTAGACCTGTCTCCAGGCTCCTGAGCTGTCAAATATGTTATTGATATTGCAAGTCTGTGAACATTTTTGACACTGAGAAACAATTAAAACAACTGGATCCTTTTATAAAATGATGAAAATAATACTAAATATTGAAATTATTAGAAAAATGTTAAAATACTAAAAATATAATTCAAACAATTGAACTTAATGTAATTTGTTTAAACACGCTCCACCTACCCATCTCTTGGTTGTCAATTCCCCCTATTTAATGAGGTGCTATTTTTGCATCACCTCACACAAGTTCAATAAGTGGGCTTTCCACTCCAAGGGCTGGCTGGTCTGTGGAAGGTTGTGTTGTCTATCAGACTTCGTGGGGAGTGTAGTGATAATGTTCAGGGGCAACTTGCACCACGCGTGGTGGAACAGAAGCTGTTGCTGTTGGCTTTGGAAACTCCAGTGATTGACACCAGAACTCCCACGAGGAAATGTCAGGAAATGCTGGCGTTACTGCTGGTGTCGGGTCAGAAGGTTTGAACCATTAATGTTAGCCCTCAGCACTGACTTCAGCGAAACCTTGATACCTTATTCTTTCCAAAGCTAAACCTGGGAGTGAGTGGCACTCACTTTCAATCCATAAAATTGTCCATCTCTGCAATAATTTTCTCACATCCACCTTTGAAGTCCTTATCCACATGTTTGTAATACTCTAACCTCCCCCCCCAATAAATATTTGCTTTCACCATCATTATCCACACATCACTGGAATCAATTCCTCCAAAATCCTCAGTGCACTCCACTTCCCCTTTTCCACATTTTCCAAAATTCATGTTGACGTACCTAATCTTGCACAACTCCCATCAGTTATCACTCACCACTTGCCAACTTGTGTTCCACATTCCAAAAATCTCATTGTCATTAAATTGTGCCCCCCCCCCCATTAACCAGCCTCTCTCTCTCTATCTCCTTCTCTAACATACTCAAGTCAATAGACCCTCCCTGAGCTGGCTGAATACATATTCTTTGGGAATTATACTTCTGGCCTTCTGTGCCCAGTGTAGGTGACAGAACTTCAGCTATGTCCCATTCTCTGGAGCTCTTTCCTAAGCTCTCCACTTCACTTGGCACCTTTAAAAGCTTCTTTGACCAAAGCTTTCAGTCACCTCTCCTAATGGTCACTCAATGGCTCAAGATCCATTCTTTTATCTGGACTGTTGTACCTCACCGTGAACTACTTAGGGATTTGCTGTGTTAAAAACTTCCCAATATCTAAACTGAATTGTTTTGGAGCCTGTAATTGGCTCTGATCCATAAAAGGATGTTATAATTGTGTTCCAGAGCATCTTTATGCAGGTTTTTCTTATGATGCTTTGATTTCTCCAGATCTCATCACACTTCAACAAAGACTCTGCTTGCGTTTGAAGCTGAACACCTCTTAAGCTCACAGTATCACAGTACTACCCAAGTACCTGAATGTCTTTCCCTCTTCAGGCTGTGATTCACGTGATGCTCTGCTGAAGTTAAGAGCCCACACCACCCACACCAAGTTTTAATGAATGTTCCCGTTATCTGTAAAGATAACCATATCGCTATGCAACCGAACTATCAAGCACTTAGCACATGACCATGCTGTTTTCTATTTTGTAGAAGTGAACTCAGAAGCTGATAACAGCAACAAAGAAAAGCTAACAATATTTCTGCTTGAGCATTAGAGAGATATTCCAAGAGAACTGCATTGTAATGTAATTCCTTTTACAACTGAAGGATAGTGTAGAAAGGTGCTCGGAGTGTCACTGAGATGAGAAATGGCAAAAACTGAGACAGTTTGTCCATACTGGAAAAGGAGATTATGTACTTGTCTCCACAGTGGATAAGTGTTCTCCACAATCAAACTGCTGATTAAATGGTGAAAATAAGGCACAAACAACAATCAGTACTGTGTTCAATGTACACACTAAGAAGGTTATAGGAAACATGGAAGGTGTTGGATTGACTCCATTTTAATGAGATCATTTGCAAGACTGACATCAAAAAGGGGCAAAATGGATACATTTAAAAGAAACAGCATGGCGGTTTGCTGGTATCATTGGGAACATTCTGGAGCTAACTAAAATAAGCAAAAGGGGTTAATTAATGGTTAATTCATCTCTTTTGATATTAATGGGATTACTCTTTCAACAAATAAATCACCAGTTTGGTTACAGAGCAGCAGTGACTACAGTGATTGGCGAAGAAATAGTTGGGCATATTTTGAGCATGTGGTCAGTGGCACACGAGTGCAAGTTCTATCTCATTGTTTAATCTTTTCCTGCTGTATTCCTGCAGTTTAAATGCAAAACATATGCTGTTAGCAACTGATGGCACCGATATATTTTCCAACTATATTCCTTTGTATTTATTGTTCGATTGATTTGAATTGCAAACCAACTAAATATTTTTGACCAGATTTCCACAGAAAATATTTATAAAACATTGATGGTATAACATTACGATTTGTTCAAGGATTATGTATCCATATAAATTTAAAAAGCCATCTATAAAGAGTTGTTCTCATACCCAGTCATCATCATTATGTGTGATGTGGGCAGTCATGGTCTATGATTGTTCTACAGAAGTGGCTTGCCATTACCTTCTTCTGGGCAGAGTCTTTGCAGGATGGGTGATTACCAATACACTTCAGAGATTGTCTGCCTGGTGTCAGTGGTCGTATAACTGTCATAAGGAGACAGGAGGCTGGACCCAAGTGCAGGACACAGACACTGAAGTACTAGGGGCAGGACGGGAACAACTAAACGATAAACAAGAAGTGGTGACCGTGGTGTGCATGATGGATGTGATGTTCAAGGTGATACTGGGGTTCTGGGAGAGTCTTAGAATTCAGACAAGCAGAACAACCCCCCAACTCCACTCAGTCCCAGAGCCCCCTAAATACGCCACCAGCCGATGGGCATCAGGTGTGCCTCCTTGAGCCCCAACAAGCCACGATGATCCACAAGTGTGACTAATTGGGCTCAAGGGCAAAAGGAGGGACGGCTACAAGACCCAGAGTCCGGAGTCCGCGGACCAGATCAAGACCCGGAATGCGGTCTCTGGACCGGACCATAACACCGGATAATTTTGAAAACTCCGGTTTCGCATAAAAACAATAGGCGTCCACACTATGCGTTTTTGAAAATATCTCTATCCACATTGAAATGGAGATTTTGGCAAACCTCCTCTTACTGTGCATGTGCAGGGCACATCTACCAAAAACAAGTGACATGTTTGGTGTCGAATTTCGCCGTCAAAATGTGTGTTTGTGCAGTTACAGACTAGAAAAACTTAAAACAACGGAAAGCTGTTGGGTCTCGCGCGGGAGAACTTAAAAGTGAAAAAAAAAAACAAATACTGGAGCGTACGAAGGCAACCGACAGGGAGTTCACGGACAGTATGACCCGGCTGACGACAAACATTGAAAAACTGACTAACTCTGTTGCATTAATAAAGCACCTTGTTAAATGTGTAAAACATGTCTGTATCAGTGTTCTCTTGTATTTCCATACAATGTTCTATTAGGCTGTTACACATCTATTCTCAGAGAAGTACTTGCATAAATAGGTAAACCATCTTCATACAAGCAAGGACAGAAAACAGGGCAAAGTGAGTATACTTATTTATTCAGTAAGTTATGGGTCAAAGTATTTGGTGAGTACATTTCAAACTCTTCTGGCTTCAGTCTCATTGCCGTCTGTTCTGAAATTGTTAGGTTGCGTTCAAGAAAACAATGAAATAGCACGCTGCCATCTGATAGTGTTTTCAGATTTCTCCGGTTACTCCATCCACACTGATCTGCCTGAGCAAAAATACCCATCCTGGAAAGAGTTTCTGTAAAGCTCCAGTTTTGGGGGACAAAAATGCCGTATTAGTGTGGATGGAGGGTAAAAACGAAGAGAAAAAGCTTTGGTTACAGATTTATCCAGTGTAGTCTGGATGTAGCCTAAGGTTCTGAGCTAAACTCAGCGAAATGCAATTACAAAAGAAGGCAATTATGCTAGAAACGACACCTGATTAGGAGTTTGAGAAGATTTAGCGACCCTACCTCCAAGGAAAGGCCCTCTTCACATTACTGCCATCAAGGAGAAGGTACAGGAGCCTGAAGACACTCACTCAACATTTTAGGAACAGCTTTTTCCCCGATAACATCAGATTTCTGAATGGACAATAAACTAACCCATGAACACTACCTCATTATTTTTGCTCTCTATGTGTTTAATTTATATGTATATATAGTTATTTGTCATGTTGATTTATAGTATATTTTAATTTTTCTTCATTCTTCATCTGTTGGTGCAAAATCAGTGCAGTGAGAATAGTTCCAGGGATAGAGTCGTGTTCTTTGTGTGAGATATTTGTATTCTGGGAGACCTACAGGCTCCCAGATAATCAATAGGTACATTTAATATCAGAGAAATGTATACAATATGCATTGATTGATAATTCATGGCCTAAGGTAGAAGGAGTCAAAGTTAGAAAACCTAGCACATTTATTTTTCAACATAGTCCCCTCCTACATTTATACACTTAGTCCAGCAGTCGTGGAGCATACGGATCCCTTCTTTGTAGAAGTCGGTGCTTGTGGCCTAAGGTAGAAGGAGATGAGTTATACAGCTTTCATTACGTGCATGTACAGTTCAACTCTTGGAGTGATTATGCAGAAAGTCAGAAACTCATCTGCTCCTACCTTAGGCCGCAAACTTATCAATCACCCCTGCTGTGGACCACTTCTGGAGGTCCAAGACACCAACTTCTACAAAGAAGGATCTGTACGCTCCACGGTCGCTGGACTAAGTGTGTAAATGTAGGAAAAATAAATGTGCTACATTTTCTAAAATTGACTCCCTCCTTGGGCCACAAACTTATCAATCACCCCTCGTACATCCTGAAATTCTTTTTCTTCGCAAACATCCACAAAAACAGACGAGTGCCCCAAGGAATGAATGACAGGTGAATGTTAGAACCCCAAAGCCCCCTCCCAGCTCCCTCCCCATGCATAAGCAGCAGCAAAGCAATGACCACCCCCACCCACCAGCAAAATAGCATCTGCACCCTCCACCGAGCACTCAAGCATGCAGCAAAACAGAGACTTGCAGTACTCCAAAGACTACTCGTTCACCCGCTATTCGACATACCACAGGCTCTCATCACATCTCACCCGGTGCTCTAAGCTACAGCTCCTTACAAACTGTGTTAAGGTGCTGAAGCTGCAGCTCGATGACCTTCAGCTCACAGGAGGTATACAAGAATGATTCCGGGAATGAAAGGGCTATCGTCTGAGGAGTGCTTGATGGCTCTGGGCCAGTTCTCGCTGGAATTTATAAGAATGAGGGGGGATCTCATTGAAATCTATTGGATGTTGAAAGGCCTAGATAGAGTGCATGTGGAGAGGATGTTTACTATAATGGGGAACTAAGACTAGAGGTCACAGCCTCAGACTAGGGGGACAGTCACATAGAACGGAGATGAAAAGGAATTTGTTAAGCTAGAGGTTGGTGAATCTGTGGAATTCATTGCCACAGGCAGCTGTGGAGGCCAAGTCATTATGTGTATTTGAGCAGGTTCTTGATCCGTCAGAACAAGAAAAGATACAGGTGGAAGCCAGAAGAATGGGGTTGAGAGGGAAAATGGATCAGCCGTAATAAAATGGTGGAGTAGACTCAATTGCCAATTGGTCTAATTCTGTTCCTATGTTACTGTCTTATAGTCTTATATTTTATATATTGCACTGTACTGTTAACATAAAACAACAAATTTCATGATAGTGGTGAACTATTGGCACAGACGGTGAGGAGGCAAGGCTGGTTCAGTGGGTGAGCTGTGCTGGGGGATTTCAAGGCGTGATGTGTTTGTGTTTGAGCCGGGGAAGCAGATGGATTTCATAATCGCTGTCGGAAATGGAGTGAGCAATTTGGAGAGGAGTCGAAGCGGAAAAGTTTCGACGCCCGTCCGCCTAACCCAAGTGCGAGGTTGGATTGCTCCAAGTGCCGAGCGGATTTGGTGAGATGGAGAGTGGCTTCGGGCTGGGCGGTCCTGGCGTATCAGGGCGCCGGGATCCAGGTCCTAGAACATGGCACTGCTCACTGCTTGAACAATTTAAACACTGGTCGGTCCAGATAGGCTAGAAAGCCAGATTGTCTGGTACGGAGGCGAGGATCCAGTCGATTTCACTCGCTCTCCCACAAATATTTATTCCTTTCTCCGTGGCGCCGAGGCTGTGTGTTTCTACCCCGCTGGTGTGAAGAACTGCGGACCAGGTCTTTGGGCCTACTCCGGCAGCTCCTGGAATGATTCTGGGACTCAGTCTGGTTTGGGATGCTGTTGGAATGCTTCTATTATTTGGATGATGTGTATGATTTTTTATCTCTTTCTCTGTGCAGTGGCTTTTGGTCTTTTTTTTATTGGGTTATTCGGCTCTCTTGATTTGTGACTGCCTGTAAGCAGATCGATTTCAAGATCTATAATTTATACATTCTTTGATAATAAATATACTTTGAATCTTTGACATATGTCAGTCATAATAACCCTGATTCTGACACGGATTCTGATTTTGAGGTGCACGGATAAGAAAGGCTGAGGGGGATACAGGTCAAACACAAGCGAATTGGATTAGATCGGACAGACAGACAGTAGATGAGTTGGTCTTAAGGGCTACACGCATGCACGCACGCATGCACATGTTATTTCCTTATTCTATAACTCCATAACTCCCCAAACGTCTCTGCATGAAAGTTCACCAATATCGCAATTGCTTTGGCAGGTTGATGCTCAGTCGAACATCGTACACCCAAAGGGCTGTGGAGGAAAGTTAGAGAGTGCAGAACTCTCAGAACCTCACTGAGATGACCCTCCTGGTGTCAGCAATCTAACAAGGCAGGCCCTCTGCCAACCCAGCATGGATGCCTCAGCTTTCAAAATTCCGAGGTGAAAATGACATTGGAAGGAGTTCAAAGGCCTGGCCACAGACAGCAAGGCAATCTCAGTGTTTTTGTTATCGTTACTCATCCTGACTCATCCCACATCCTTCAGCCCCTTGAAGTTATACTCAGTGGCAACTTTATTACGTTCCTCCTAGACCTAATAAAGCGGCTGCTAAGTGTATGTTCGTGGTCTTCTGCTGCTGTAGCCCATCCACCTCAAGGTTTGACGTGTTGTACACTTAAAGATGCTCTCTTGCGCACCAATGTTGTAACATGTGGTTATGTGAGTTACTGTTGTCTTCCTGTCAGCTTAAACCAGCCTGGCCATTCTCATCTGACCTCTCTCATTAACAAGGTGTTTTCATCCACACAGCTGCTGGTCACTGGATGACTTCTTGTTTATCACACCATATTCTGTAAACTCTAGCGAATGTTCTGGTTGAAAATCCCAGGGTATCAACCATTTCTGAGATACACAAACCACCCATCTGGCACCAACAATCATTCCATGGTCAAAGTAACATAAATCACATTTCTCCCCCATTCTGATGTTTGGTCTGAACAACAGCTGAACCTCTCAATGTCTGCATTGAGTTGCTGCCACATGATTGGTTAATAGGATAATCGCATTAATGAGCAGGTGTACAGGTGTACCTAATAAAATGGCCATGTAGTGTTTTTTTAAACCCACCTAACTTCAGTGTGTGGAAGCTTTAGAGAGGGTGCAGCCTGGAATAGAGAGCATGTCATATGAAGATAGGTTGAGTGAGTTAGGGCTTTCCTCTCTGGAATAAAGGAGGATGAGAGGTGACTTGAAAGAGATCTACAAGATGTTAAGAGGCATCGATCAAGTGGACAGCCAGAGACTTTTTCCCAGGCCATAAGTGGCTAACACAAGCTGGCAAAATCTTAACACAATTGGAGAAAAGTATAGGGGGGATATCAGCGGTAGGTTTTTTGACACGCAGAGTGGTGAGTGCATTGGAATGCCCTGTCAGGAGTGGGTGTTGGGGCAGGTACATCAGGAATACTTAAGAAACTCCTTGGTAGGCAAATGGACAATAGAAAAATGGAGGACTATGTGTGAGGAAGAGGTTAAATTGATCTTAGAGTTTAAGAGGTTGTCCCACCATCGTGGGCCAAAGGGCCTGTTCTGTGTGGTTATGTTCTATGTTCTATAGTTACATGTTTCCTCAGCCACCTCCCCACTTTCTGGAGTTCTGAGTCCATTCATTTCCCCTAGAAAGTCCATCCTAGCATTTATCTTTGCAGGTGGAACAGGTGCTACACTTGCCCCTACACATCCTCCCTCACTCCCATTCAGTGTCACAAATGTCCTTCCAGGTGAGATGATACTTCACTTGGTATCTGTTGGGGTCATCTAGTGTACCTTGTGCCTGTCGTTCTGGCCTCTTCTACATCAGCGAGACCAAACGCAGATTATGGGAATTGCTTCATTGAGCACCTTTGATCTGCCTGTCTCAAAAGGCAGAATCACCTGGTGGCCCACCATTTTAATTCACCCTCCCATCCCCATTCTGACAGGTCGATCCATGGTCTCCACTATTGCCATGATGAGGACAAACTCGGGTTGTAAGAGTGACCCTTCAGAATCTGTCAGGTTAGCCTCCAACCTGATGGCATGTGCATTAGTTTCTCCAACTTCTGGTAATCTCTCCACTCCCCTTTCCCGTCTCTCTTTGTCCTGTGACGAGATCTGAAGGATTATTAAATATGGACTGTTCCTTTAAAAGGGAGTGTAGAGAGTGTGTGCTATTTCAAAGATGAGAGAGAGAGCAACGAACAGCTCGTGAGTTGCCTTGGAAACTGAAGGGCGGAGCTATATGATGGACAGCTGGTGTTCAGCAGCTGTGGAATATCTACAAGGTCAACTGGCTTTGTAATCAGACACACAGAAGACACTGACGAAACGGACACTGGATGAGATTTGTGCGCCCATGACAAGGGTGGGTTTTTCTCAGTGTGGAAAAGGGTTGACCGGTGGACAGCTATCAGTGTGTTTAACCGGGTTGATAGCTCTACCGCGTGAAAACGGCACTCTGTTGGTCACAGTCGGTGACTTTAATAAGTTTCTGGAGCAGGGGGACAACGTGGAAAATTCGATGGCATCGGTACTAGGAAAACAAAGCATCTCCCTCTCTCTCCAATCTACTCAGTTCAATATCCAGAACTGAACTGACTTCATACCAATACCATCGTAGGGCTATCATTTATCTCCTGAGCTGGGAGAAGTTTGGGAACTTTACTTACTCACTTATAATTGCATAAACTCTGCTAACTTGTTTACCTTATCTTGTTTTATATTACTTTATCACATAGTTACTAATAAAATAGTGTTTATAATGGAAAACTCAGACTCCAGGTGTGTCCATTTCTGCTGGTCCTTTTTAACCCGTTATGGGGTACGTAACAGTCCATTCCCCATTCTGGTTCCGCTCTCACCCCTTCTCTTTTCCTCACCTGCCCAACAGCTCCCTCTGGTTCCCCACCTCCTTCCCTTTCCTCCATTGCCCATCATCCTCTCCGTCATGTCAATTATCTTAGGGATGGAATGGAAGCACCGTGTTCATTAGAATTGCTGTTCACCATCTGCAATCACCGATCAGGGTTCGATTCCCACCACTGTCTCTAAGGATATTTTGGCATTCTCTACATGCCCACGTGGGTTTCCCCAGGTGCTCCAGTTTCAGAGACGTATAAGTTAGTGAGTTGTGGGCATGTTGTGTTGGCACCGGAATGTGTGGCGACACCTGAAGGCTGCCCCCAGCACACACTTTCGATTGTGTTAGTTATTGATGCAATCAACACATTTTGCTGAACGTTCCCATGTACATGCAACAAATAAAGCTGGTCTTATAATTTTATCTTATATTATGCAAGGATAGAGTCCTTGTAGTCAGCCAAATAAAATTTATTAACATAAATGCAGTTACAGTAAATATCAAGTTAACAAAGAATGCATTGCAACATAAACAACAGGTCTTCCAGTTCAGCCTTCGGAATGGCATCTTCTCCATCTCCCCAAACAGGTCAATATCTTTATCTGATGATGTTATTCCAGACGGTGCTGGTGAACCGCCCACAATGAGAGGGTTAATGTATAAGGCTCTGGGCCTGTACTCACCAGAGTTTCGAAGAATGAAGGGGATCCATTTTGAAGAATGAGGGGTCCTTGTACACTAAGACTGTGCCCAAGGACATCCCTTTTGAATAGAAATGAAGAGGAATAGATAGGGTGGTGAATCTATTACTACACATGGTTGTGGAGGCCAAGTCACTGGGTATATTTAAAACAGAGTTTGATCAGTTCTTGAGTAGTTAAAGGTTATGTGCAGAAGGCAGGAGAATGGGGAAGAAATAGAACAGCCATGATGGAATGGCAGAGCAGCCTGCATGGGCTGAATGGCCTGGGTTATGAAATTTGAAATTGCATAGACAAATAAATACTGAAAAGGAAGGAAGGTAAAGTTGCTTACAGTCCTGAATGGAGATGTGTTGTCAAAGCAAAGCTGAAGCTTCTTCACCAATCTTCCCAGAAACAGGAGGATGAAACAGACAATATACAACACAGAAAAGGCCTTTCAGTCCATGATGTTGTGCTGACCATTTCTCCTACTCCAAGATTAATCTCATCCCACATACTCTCCATTTTTCTTCCACGGGACGTTGCCACATTCACCGTAATGACTAAAACAATGCCAGGGATAAAAAAAATGTAGCTTAAAAAGTGCAGACATATATTGTTCTACTGTCTGCCCACACCAGGTTAGAGTCAATGCCTCGATTTGATGATGCTGAGTTATGGAATAGTTCTTAATCAATCTACCAATCTTCAACCGGTGTGCAAATATTTCTTCCTCATTCAGAAAGCTAGCATCAGCTTGGCTGCCCAAATGGCCTGTTCCACAGTGCTAACATTCTGGGTGAAGCCAGTAGTCCTTGCTGTTCGTTTTCCATCACCAAATATCATATAATGCACCAGATGCAGATGAAAATATCAAAGCGAGAGGTGTCATTGGGAGAGCAGAGATGAAACCATTCAAATCATATTATTATTGATCATCAGAACACTCAATGTGCTGGAGGAGCACAGCAGGTCAGGCAGCATCTATAGATGGAAATAAACAGTCGACATTTCAGGCTGAGACCCTTCATCAGATCTGGATGGATAGGGTGAAGAAATCAGAATAAAAATGTAGGGGAGGGGAGAGAGGAAGAAGTACAAGGTGGCAGGTGATAGGTGAAGCTGGGAGAGGGGGAAGGGCTGAAGTAAAGAGCATTCTCGATCTCTCTATCTCTGGAGTTAGCCTATCTACTGATATCTCTTATAAACCCACTGACTCTCACATCTATCTTGACTGTACCTCTTCCCACCCTGTTGCTCGTAAAATTGCCATTCCCTTTTCTTAGTTCCTCTGTCTCTGCTGCATCTGTTCTCAGGATGAGGGTTTTCATTCCAGCACTAATGAGATGTCCTCCTTCTTCAAAGAAAGGGAATTCCCTTCCTCCACAGTCAATGCCGCCCTCAACTGCATCTCTTCCATTTCAGGCACACCTGCTCTCACCCCACCGGGGATAGGGTCCTTCTTGTCCTCACCTACCACCCCACTAGCCTCCGTGCTCTGCCATCTTCAGTGGGATCCCACAACCAAACACACCATTCTCTGCATTCTGCAGGGCCGCTCCCTAGACGACTTTCTTGTCCACTCATGCCTCCCCAATGATCTCATTCCTGGCACTTATCCTTGCAAGTGGAACAAGTCCCAGTCCTGACCCTACACCTTCTCCCTCACCACCATTCAGGGCCCCAACCAGTCCCTCCAGGTGAGCTGACACTTCACCTGCAAGTCTGTTGGGCTCATCTGCTGTATCTGGTGCTCCTGGTGTGGCCTCCTGGAAATCGGTGAGAGCCAACACAGATTGTGAGACCGTTTCGCCAAGCCCTTCGCTCCCTCTGCCACGTAAAGCGGGATTTTTCGGTAGTCACCCACTGCAATTCTATTTCCCATTCCCATTCCGACGTGTCTGTCCATGGCCTCCTCTACTGCCACAATGAGGCCACTCTCAGGTTGGAGGATATATTCTGTCTGGGTAGCCTCCAACCCGATGGCATGAACACTGATTTCTCAAAACTCCAGTAAATGCCCCCCCCCCCCGCCTCTCCCTCACCATTCCCCACTCTTGTTTCCCTCTCACAACTTATTTCCTTACCTGCCCGTCACCTCCCTCTGGTGCTCCTCCCCTTTCCCTTTCTTCCAGGGCAGATTCGCCCTTCTCCAGCCCTGTACCTCTTCTGTCAATCAACTTCCCAGCTCTTTACTACACCCCTCCCCCCTTCCTGGTTTCACCTAACACTTGCCACCTTGTACTTCTTCCTCTCCTCTCTGCAACCTCTTAGTCTGACTCCTCCCCCCTTCCTTTCTAGTCCTGGTGAAGGGTCTTGGACTGAAATGTCGACTGTTTACTCTTTTCCAAAGATGCTGCCTGACCTGCTGAGCTCCTCCAGCATTTTGTGTGTATTGCGCTAGATTTTCAGCATCTGCAGAATCTCTTGGGTTTATTGACCATCAAACTAAATAACAGCAAAGAATAACATCCCACACAATAATGGTTCCAACATCGTATTTAAGCTTCTAGTTCAACAACATTTTGATTGGATGAGATTCCACCATCGCAGGCAGTCTATATTGCAGAGGAAACGAATCCAGATTCAGAGGAAGTGGACACAGATCGCTTATAATGTGCCTTTGCATGTTGACCAATAAGTCCTTTATCTGCCAAGAGGTTGAGTAAGTTCCTCCGGAATTTGAGCCCAATGAAGCCGTATAAGATTGGATTAATGCAGCAGTGCAGGAATCCCAGAATCCGAGTCACAGACAGAGCCCGGTCGATGTGATTGCGCCTGTCACAAGTCTCGGCGATGAGCTTGCTTCTCATCAGAGTGTCAACAAACACGATGATATTGTGGGGCAGCCAGCAAATGAGAAATGCAAGCACCACGGCGATAATGACCTTCATGGCTTTCTGCTTCTGGAAACCCTTTGTCTGACACAGTCTGTGGATGGTGACGCTGTAGCAGAAGACCATGACACCCAGTGGGATGAGGAACCCAATGATGTGACGCAAGAACCTGGTGCTGTTTTTCCAGATTGCGATGGATTCACCCTCCAGTAACTCGTAACACAGGAGTCTTCCATCGTAGTGGAACTTGCCCTTGTAGAGGATGGGTAAAGACAGGAGAACAGCCAGCACCCACACAACAACACAGACCAGTTTGATCAGGAATGGCCGCTTCTGTCTGTGGGACCGGGCAGAGTGGACAATGGCGAGGTAACGGTCAACACTGATGCAGGCCAGCAACAGGATGCCACTGTAAAAGTTCACTTCCTGGAGCATGCTGACAACCTTACACATGGCATCTCCAAACACCCACCCAGATGTGGCATCCACTGCCCAGAAGGGCAGAGAGATGGCAAAGAGCAGGTCAGCCATGGCCAGATGGAGCAGGTAGACGTCTGTGGAGGATGTAGAGCGCCGATTGTGAAGAATGACGATCATCACCACCAGGTTCCCTGTCACAGCGAGGAAACACACCAGGCTGTAGACAATGGCCAACATGACATTGACCCAGTTTCCAAAATTTACAGTGCGGCAAGGACTGGCGCTCTGATCAGTAAATACAGGTTCTATGTCTGTGTAATTATCAAACATATCCCCAAAGTCTATATCATCGAAATCAAAGTTCAGGACATCCATCCCTGAAAGAAACACAGAAATACATCATAAATACAAGTGATTCTGCAGAGGCTGGAAATCTTGGGCAACAGCACACAAAATGATTGAGGAACTCAGTAGTTCAGGCAACATCTACGGAAGGGAATAAACAGTCAATGATTTGGGCTGAGCCCGTTCGTCTGACTGGAAAGGAATGTGTTGAACAAGTATTAGAAGGTGGTGGGGGGAAGGGAGAGGAGTACAAGCTGAGACCAGGTGAGGGGGAAGCTGAGGGAGATAGGTGAGAGCAGGTGAGGAGGAAGCTGGGTGGTAGGGGATGGGAGATGAAGTAAGAGCTAGCAGGTGATAATGTGAAAGAGGTAAGGAGCTGAAAATGAGGAAGATATCTGATAGGAGAGGAGAGAGGGGAGAAAGGGAAAGAAGAGGGCCACCCATGGGAGGTGATGAGCAGCTGAGGAGAAGAGAAGAGGTAAGAGGGGAGCTAGAAAGGGGACTGGAAAGATAGAGATAGGAGTGGGGGAGAAATTAGTGAAATCAATGCTTTTGTTCCAGTTGCTACCATCTGGGAAATGGTACTGCAGCATAAAAGCCAGGACCAACAGGACAACTTCTTCCACCAGGCCATCACACTGCTTAGCTCACGCTGACACAACTGTATTTCTATGTTATATTGACTATCCTGTTGTACATACTATTTATTATAAATTACTATAAATCGCACATTTAGATGGAAACATAACGTAAAGATATTTACTCCTCATGTATATGAAGGACGTAAGTAATAAAGTCAATTCAATTCAATTGTGCTATCAGGTTGGAGGTTACCCAAATAGACTGAGAGTTGTTGGTCCTCCAACAAGAAAGGGTGAGAAGGTGGCATAACTGCGTAATGGTTAGCACAACACTTTACAGTACCGGTGATCCAGGTTCAATTCATGCCACTTCCCATCAGGAGCTTGTGTGCTCACTGTGTGACCAAGTGGGTTTCCTCTGGGTGCTCCAGTTACCTCTCGCAGTCCAAAGACATTCTGCTTGGCAGGTTAGTTGGTCATTGTAAATTTTCCCATGATTAGGCTAGGATTAAATTGGTGGGTTGCTGGGTGACGCGGCTTGAAGGGCCTATTCTGAGCCGAGTCTCAATAAATAAGTAAACAACCTTGTCTTATCTTGGTAGTAGAGGAGGTTGTGGACCAACATGTCAGAATGGGAATGGGAAGTCAATTTGAAACGGGTAGGTACTGGGAAATTCTGCCTTGCGATCCTGCAGTTGACATTGGATCTCATTGAGGTAGAGGAGACCTCACCAAGAGCACTGGATACAGTCGATGACCCTGACAGGCTTGTAGGTGAGGTGTCTCCTCACCTAGAAGGAATGTTTGGGGCTCTGAGTTGTGGTGAAGGAGGAAGTAGAGGAGCAGGTGTAGCCTTTCAGAATCAGAATGAGAATCAGGTTTATTATTATTTACTTGTCGGGGAATTTGTTATTTTGCGACAGCAGGACAGTGCAACACATTAAAAAAATTACTGTAAATTATAAACACTAGAGGTTCTGTAGATGCTGGATATCTAGAGTAGCACACACGTCTGTGGAGAGGAATAAAGAATCGCCGTTTCAGGCCGAGACTGGAAAGGAAGGGGCAGAAGCCAGAATAAGATGGTGGGGGAGGGGAAGGAGTACAAGTTCTCAACACTTCGAGTGTGGTCTGACCAGTGCCTTATAGAGCCTGGCTCTTCATTTCACTTTGACTCTTTTCTCCTCTGCATAGATGCTGCCTGACCTGCCGAGTTCATCCAACATTTTGTGTGTTACCATAGGTTACAGTAAGAAATTCTGTACGTACAAAATGAATAGGTAGGGCAAAAAGAGAGCAAAATAGTGAGGTGGAAATCTGACGGTGAAGGGAAAGAAGCTCTTCCTAAAATGAGTGTGCGTTCTGGATTCAGGCTCCTGTACCTCCTCTCTGATGGTAATAATGAGAAGAGGATATGGTGGGGGTGCTTAACGGTGGATGCTGCTAGTTTGAGGCATCGCCTCAGTAGTGGGGAGGCTACTGCCCATGATGGAGCTGGGGGACTCAACAACCCTCTGCAGATTTTTCTGATCTAGTGCATCTGAGCCTCCAAACTAGACGGTGATGCAACCAGTTTGATGCTCTCCAACGGTACATCTCTAGAAATTTGATGGAGTCTTCAGTAACATAACAAATTTCCTCAAACTCCTAATGAAACATAGATTCTCCCCATGAACCGCATGATGATCTGGATTCCAAAGTCATGCGGGCAAGGGTTACTAGGTTGTGGGGGTGCTATGTTGGTGCCGGGGATGTGACAACATTACTGGGTTTCCCCCAGCTAAATCTTCACTGATTTGATTTGACGTAAGTGATGCATTTCACTGTATATTTTGATGTGCGTGTTTTTAAATATTTTTTTCCATGCTGGATAGGATAATAATGAGATGGAGTACAAAAAGAAGACAGAGTGCCCAGTGACAATGACCTTACCCCAATGACAGCAAAACAAAAGAGCTGGTCATTGACTTCAGGAAGGTGGGTGGGGGAGAGGCGGTCAGGGGCGCAGAATTTGCTCCACATTTACATCAACGGTACTGAGGTCAAGAAGGTTTAGAGTTTCTACTTATCTCATGCATCGCCGTCATTTACTGTAGTATACTTTCTCCAAGTATAGGGAGTGGTGGGTGTGTGGAACGTGTGTGGTGGGAGAGGCAGATACATTAGGGGACATTTAAGAGACTCTTAGATAGGCACATGGATGATTTAAAAAAATTGAGTGCTATGTGGGAGGGAAAGTTTAGATTGAACTTAGAGTAGGTTAAATAGTTGGCAGAAGGGACTTTACTGCACAGATATGTTTAATGAGCTATGTTCTTAAGAAAGTAATCAATTTAACTTTGACCATAACTCTGCATCACAGTAACCTGGGGGAGGAAGCAAAGGGAGAACACAGTGGAACAACAGGTAGATCCAGTGACCCAGGTTCGATCCCAATCTCCGATGCTCTCTGTGTGGAGTTTGCATGCTCTGTGAGGGCTCCCCCTATCCTGGGGGGTCTGATTTCCTCCCACATTCCAAAGCCATGCAGGGTAAATTGGCCACTGAAGTTTGCCCCCTAATGCATAGGTGAGGGGCAGAACTGATGGGAAGACTGGAAGCATTTGTGACAGGGAAACTAATTGGAGAGTGGCTTGGTCTGTGAGCTAGCACAGCTTTGATGGGCCGAACAAGAATCCTACAGAAGCAAATCAAAAACCTTTATCCCCTTGCTTTACAAAACTTAATCTGCCTCTGACCTAAAAATTAAGGTTTAAGATCTTTGCTTTAAAAAAAAACTTGATTTGTTACATGAACATCAAAACTTACGGTGAAATGTGTTGTTTTGTATCAATGACCAACACAGACCGAAAGCATGTTGGGGACAGCCTGCAATTGTCACCATGATTCATGGGCCAATATAGCATGCCCACAAGTCACTAACCCTTATCCGTATGTCTTTGGAATGTGGGAGGAAACCAGAGCACCCAGAGGAAACCTTCATATTCATAGGGAGAATGAACAAATTCCTTACAGGCAGTGGCAAGAATCGAACCCAAATCAGTGATCGCTGGTGCTGTAAAGTGATTGTGCTAACCACGGCACTATTAGGAATTTGCTGAGGTGTGCTGGTCAGGGGACGAGATACAACAGATAACAACAACATTCGAAATGATAACAAATAAAGAAATGTTTTTAAATGAACAATAAAGTATTACATTAATAGAAAAGCTAAAAAAGTTAGAGGTTAAAGGTTGGATGTGGAATAACATGTGCATAAATAATGGCAGGGGCTGAGGGGAGATCTGATTAGATTATGAGAGGCATTGATGGAGTAGATAGAGAGTAACTTCTCCCCATGGTTGAAATATCTAATAGCAGAGGGCAAGCATTTAAACAAAGATGGAGAAATTTCAAAGGAGATGTGAGGGGCAAGTTTTTTTCACACAGAGAGTGATGGGTGCCTGGCGTGGAGGTAGACACATGAGAGTTTGAAGAGACATTGAGATAGGCGCATGAACGTGAGGAAAAATAAAGGACATGGTCATCGTGTAGGCAGAAAGAATAAGTTAATTGTTTGATTACTCATTGAATTGGTTCAGCACAACATTGTGGGCCAAAGGGCCTGTTTCTGATGTACTGTTCTATGTTCTAAACGAATACCAGCATGTGTTTACAATGTAAACAGCATTATAAAATCATTGCATTATAGATGTTCACAGAAACTCTCACAAATCTCTACAGAATGCTGAAGAGGTCTGTCAATAAGTGGGATGATTAAAATCTGCTTACCTTACGACAGGAGTTTGATGTTTCCGACTTGCCGGTGTGAGGGTTAACTTATTCCTTTGCTCATCTAACTGGTAAGACACACACCGAGCCTTTGATGAGGTTTGTTTACAGGAATGTGTCAGTCGAACAATAACAACCGTCTGTAAACTGGTGAGGTATTGCAAGAAATGTTGAAAAGTGTCTACCTATGGGAAGAAACCAGGCAAATTTCACAGACTGGGAACTGCAAGAATGTGCGTCATCTGTATGGGTGAAATCAGGTTGTGACAGAACCAACCCAATTTGCAACATTATCTCTCCTTCCTGTTGTGTTCCTGTTGAATTGGGGTCATTGGTCAAAGCTGTTCAAATGCAAGTTGTTTTTTTATCAGAGACTCACATGCCCAGGGTGGAGCTGCATTACCATTCAAGAAAACAAACTTAAAATTGTTTATTTTATACATAAATTACATGTGTACAAAATAACCAACAAAGTAAATGACAAGTCTGGATAAGGTTCTTGATTAGTAAGGCCATCAAATGTTATGGGAAGAAGACGGGAGAATGGGCTGAGAGGGATAGTAAATCAGTCTTGATGATGGAATGGTGGAGGAGAATCGATGGGCCAAATGTCCTAGTTCTACTCCTATGTTGTATAATCTTCTCTGCTTATGATCCATCAAGACCTGTGTGGATGAGCATGTGTCTTCACATACCCAAACCAAAAGCCATGGATGAACCAGGAGATTCATAGTCTGCCAAAAGCTAGACCTGTGTCATTCGAGATTGGTTATCCAGAACTACACAAGAAGTCCAGGCAAGACCTACAGAAGGCTATTTTCAAAAAGCATTTCTGATTGCGGTTAGGGACAGAATTGGATGCACGTTAACTCTGGCAGGGTTTGCGGTGTATTACTTCCGAAAGAGTAAAAGCTAACACCGTGAATGGCTGCGATGCTTCATTCCCAGGTGAGTTCAATGCTCTTTACACACACTTTGAAAGGGAGAATTAAACTACACCTGCCCGATTCCCTGTAGCATCTGGTGACCTGTGATCTCCGTCTTGGAGGCTGACGTCAGATCTTTCAAAAGGGTGATCCCTTGCAAAGCATCAGACCCTGATGGTGTAACTGTGGGGCTCTGAAAACCTGAGTCAACCAACTGACATGAGTGTTCAAGGACATCTTCAAACCATCACATTTATATATTGGTGAGACCCGACGCAGACTGGGAGACCATTTTGCTGAACACCTGCGCTCGGTCCACCAGAGGAAGCAGGATCTCCCAGTGGCCACACATTTTAATTCCACGTCCCATTCCCATTCTGATATGTCTATCCATGGCCTCCTCTACTGTCAAAATGAATCCAAACTCAGGTTGGAGGAACAACACCTTATATACCGGCTGGGTAGCCTCCAACCTGATGGCATGAACATTGACTTCTCTAACTTCTGATAATGCTCCTCCTCCCCTTCTTACCCCATCCCTGACATATTTAGTTGTTTGCCTGTTCTCCATCTCCCTCTGGTGCTCCCCCCCTTTCTTTCTCCTGAGGCCTCCCGTCCCATGATGCTTTCCCTTCTCCAGCTCTGTATCACTTTCACCAATCACCTTTCCAGCTCTTAGCTTCATCCCACCCCCTCCGGTCTTCTCCTATCATTTCGCATTTCCCCCTCTCCCCACTACTTTCAAATCTCTTACTATCTTTCCTTTCCGTTAGTCCTGACGAAGGGTCTCGGCCCGAAACGTCGACAGCGCTTCTCCCTATAGATGCTGCCTGGCCTGTTGTGTTCCACCAGCATTTTGTGTGTGTTGTTGTTTGAATTTCCAGCATCTGCAGATTCCCTCGTGTTTGCTCTACAAATCATCACTGTTGTAGTCGGAGGCTCCCACCTGCTTCAAATGGGTGGCAATGTTTCTGTACCCAAGAAGACCACTGTGAGCTGCAATGGCTATCACCCTGTGGCACTCATCGACTGTGATGACGTACTTTGAGAGGTTGGCCATGACAAGAATCAACTCCTGCCTATGCAAGAAGCTGGACCCACTGCAATTTGTCTATCGCCACAATAGGTCTACAGTGGATACAATCTCACTGGCTCTCCACTTGGCCTTGTGTCACCCGGACAATAGTAATACTTACGTCAGGCTGCAATTTATAGACTACAGCTCAGTGTTCAACACAATCATACCCTCAGTTCTAATCAATAGGCTCCAGTACCTGGGCCTCTGTACGTCCCATTGCAACTGGGTCTTTGATTTCCTCACCAGAAGACTACAGTCCATGTGAATTGGATGTAACATCTCCACCTCACTGATAATCAATACTGGTACATTAGGATATGTGCTCAGCCTACAGCGCCACTCTCTTGACACCCATGATCGTGTGGTTAGGCACAGCTTAAACGCCTTCTATAAATTTTTCAATGACACAGCTGTTGAGTGGTGTCACAGCAATAAACTTGCACTCAATGTCAGTAAGACCAAGGAATTGACTGTGACTTCAGGAAGGGGAAGTCAAGGGAACACATACCAGCCCTCATCGAGGGATCAGAAGTGGAAAGGGTGCGTAGTTTCTCGTTTCAGGGTGTCAACGTCTCTGGGGATCTATCCTGGGCCCAACATATTGATGCAATTACAGAGAAGCCTTGACAATGGCGATATTTCGTTAGGAGTTTGAGGAGAATTGATATGTCACCAACGACACTCACAAATTTCTACAGATGTTCTGTGGAGAGCATTCTGACTGGTTGCATCATTGTATAGGGAGTGGGGTACTGCACAGAATCTGAAAGAGCTACAGGGGGTTGTAAACTCAGCCAGCTCCATCATGGCCACTAGCCCCACAGACATTAAAGACAGCTACAAAAGGCGGCATCCATCATTCAGGACCTCTTTCACCCAGGACATGCCCCTTCTCATTGTTACCATCCTGGAGGAGGTGCGGGAGCCTGAAGACTCACACTCAACATTTCAGGAACAGCTTCTTCCCAGTACCATCAGATTTCTGATTGAACACTGAACCCATGTCCACTGCTCCACTAATTTTGCTCCCTTTTTGCACTGCTTATTTAATTTTTCATTTTTTATATATATTTCTTATTGTCATTTACACATTTTATTATTATGTATTGCAAAGTATTGTTACTGCAAAATGACAAATTTCGTGACATGTGCCAGTGATATTATCTGATTCTGAATCCAATAGGAACCTACTCCCTGCAGTGCAGGAGAATGACAGAACATTCGATAGAGGTATACAGAACTATGAGGGGTATAGATAGGAAATGCAAACAGACTTTTTCCGTTGAGGTTGGGTGAGACTGGAACCAGAGGTCATAGGGTTAGGGTGAAAGGTGTAATGTTTAAGGGGAACATGAGGGGGCACTTCTTCACTCAAAGGGTGATGAGAGTGTGGATCGAGCTGCCAGTGGATGTGGGTTCAATTTTAGCATTGAAGAAAAGTTTGTATTAGTACATGGATGGGAGGGGTGTGGAGAGCTATAGTCCAGAAGCAGGTTGATGGGTCTTGGCATAATAACTTTGTCACAGACTAGATAGGCCAAAGAGCCCATTTCCATGATATAATGCTCTCATACGAAGGCACGTCTAACCATTTGTGTATTCTAGTCTTCCACCTCCTCTCTGTAGGCTGTCTCGTTATTGTTGGTGAAAAGCCCCAGCACTCTCATGCCATCACCGAACTTGTTTATGCGTGCTTGGCCGTGCAGCCGTGTGTGAGCAGAGAGTACAGCAGTGGGCTCAGCACATAGAACTGGGAGGCACCCATGTTGAGGATGATGGGCAGAAAGGAGATGTTGTATGTCCTGACTTTCTGAAGTCTGTTCATTAGGAAGTCTAGCACCCAGTTGCACTGTGGTGTACTTAGACTGAGGAGCAGGAGCTTGTTCAGCAAGGACTGTGGGACAATAGTGCTGAATGTGGACCTGAAATCCAGAAACTGCATTCTGACATGTGTCCTTGTCCTTGTGTTTGGGACAGGTGGTATGCCAGCTGTTGTAGAGTGGTTCTGTCAGTAAGCATGTCCAACGCGGCAGGAATAGACATCGTGGTAAGTGCCAGTCGAAGCCCTTCGTGAGGATTGGTGTCAGTGTCACTGGGCGGTAGTCATTTAATTTGGGATAATTGAGATAGTGGTGAAGTTTTGTGCAAGTACGTTTGGGGTGTTACAGAGCAAGGAAATAGCATATGTTTTTATGGTCCTTCAGCCCAACTTGTCCAAGGTGATCAAGCTGTGTCAGTGCCATGTGCCTGCATTTGACCTGTATCTCTCTAAATCTCCTCACAAACAGGTTTATTGTCGCTGGCATTGTGAAATTTATTGTTTTGTGGCAGAAGCACAGTGCAATACATAAAATATACTAGAAATTACAATGCAAAATAACGACTATATTTATGTGTAACCCTCTCATCATAGGCTAACAAAGCATAAATGTTTGAGTGTTTTTTCTCAGGGAAAAAATAAGACTATTACTTGTATGAATACTGACACACCCATCAAAATTTACTTTTTGCCAGGAAGTTACAACTAAGTATAAACCTGGAGGTCATTGTCACATAATCAATCCAGTTTGCTTCACTTCATTTTCTCACGGTACTGAAATGGTTCTGAACCAGTCCAATAAAAAAAATGTACGCATGCAACCCATCAAACTCCCTCCAATGTCGTGTGCAGGCTAGGCATTGTGAAACCATAGTCTGCCTGAAGATTCTCTGGCATTGATGTCTGTCCTTCCAAACGGGGTTCTGTGAGCATTTCACCATTTCCACTGTTCATTGTCCGGTTTCATTCTCCCTCTTCCCCGAAACTCCTTTGATCCAGTGCTCTGTGTAGAAAAAATGGCTCCCCATTCCTTTTCCCCTGCACTCTCTCTAGAATGTTCCCAAGACAAATGACCAAGCCTAACTTATTAATCAACTAAATTTTAAACAGCAAAAAATGAAATACCTGATTGTGTAATGTAATTAAAGAAACACTCACTGCGTTTTGAGAAAATCTACAGAAAATAAAATACCCGAAAGCATAACTTTATTAATGAAATAAAGCATGGTCTGTAACCGGGGATTTTACACACACACTCACAAATGCATACGCACATGCGCACACGTGTGCACACACGCACACTCACAAATACACACACATGAGCACACGCGTGCACACACGCACACTCACAAATGCACACACACATGCGCACACGCACACTCACAAATGCACACCCACATGCGCACACGTGTACACACACACACACACATAAAATAAGCAGTGTAAAAAGAGCTTAAAGCAAGTGAGGTAGTGTACATGGGTTCATGGTCAAAAATCTGGTGATGGAGGGAAAAAGCTGTTCCTAACATGTTGAGCGTGTACCTTCAGGTTCCTTGATGGTAGCAGTTCAAACGCCTGTCCTGGGAGCAGGGTCCTTAATGATGGATACCAAATCTTCTCAAGCTCCTAATATTGTACAGCCACTGGCATGTCTTCTTTGTAATTGCATTTGCCCGCGTTTAGCCTGTATCTCTAAACCTATCCGATCTACTTAACTCTCTTAATGTCTTTGAAACATTGTAAGTGTACCTGCCTCAACCACTTCCTCTGGCAGCTTGTTCCACATACCCAGCTGTGTGAAAAAATTTGCACCTCAGGCTCCTTTAAAGCTTATCCTCTCTCATCCTATCTCTATGCTCTCTGGTTCTGGAATCCTCTACCCTGGGGAAAAAATTGCTGCAATCTACCTTCTCCATGCCTTTCATAATTTTTTTGTATAAAGTCATTCTGATTCTCCTACATTCCAAAGAATAAAGATCAGGTTTGCGCAGCATCAAACTCTTAATGAAGTATAGCCACTGTCATACTTTCCTCGGTAATGAGGTTCCCCTCATCCTTCTTAACTTCAGTGAACACCTCAGGGGTGTGTGCTTAGCCCACTGCTCTACTCCCTCTACACCCATGACTATGAGGCTAGGCACAACTCAGATGTCATCCATAAGTTTGCTGATGATACAACCATTGTTGGCAGAATCTCAGATGGTGACGACAGGGCATACAGGAGTGAGAGATACCAGCTAGTTGAGTGGTGTCACAGCAACAAACTTGCACTTAAAGTCAGTAAGGTGAAAGACCTGATTGTGGACTTCAGGAAGGGCAAGACGAAGGAACACAAACTAAACCTCAGAGGGATCAGGGACGGTGAGCAATTTCAAGTTCTTAGATATCAAGATGTTTGAGGATTTAACCTGGTCCCAGCATATTGATGCAGCTATAAAGAAAGCAAGACAGTGTCTATACTTCATTAGGACTTTGAGGAGATTTGGTTTGTTACCTAAAACACATCTCCTCCTTGCCCTGCACCTACTATTAACACCTCCACATACAATCTTTTCTCCCAATCTTCACCTGCCCCACATGCACCTTCCACCAACTCCCCAGTCATCATGGACTCACCTTCACTATTGAGCAGGTGAGAAGAACTCTGGGGAAACTCAGACACGGCAAAACATTGGGACCAGACGGTGTGAACCCCAGGGTCCTGAGGGAGTTTGCTGAGCAGCTGTGTGGAGTTCTCCAGCTCATTTTCAATCTGAGTCTCAGCCTGGAAAGGGTCCTGACTGTGAGGAAAACATCATGTATGGTCTGTTACAACTGTGCCCCAACTCTGAGGGGCCGAAAGGTACAAAGTAGCCCCCTCCTTTTTGAGAATCGCAAGATCGCTATTAATTCAGGTCAGGAGACCCAGGAAATGAGAGAGAGACGTTTGGAATGTGTCCTGGCCCCTCAGCGATACAAAGCCACGGAAAATGGCCATTGTCTCTTGGAGACGGAATTGTGTATTGAGCACTGTGCTATTCATTGAAGCCCTCAGGGAATGAGCAACATGGACTGGTTGGGGGATGGCATCATCCCAACCTGATTGACACCTGAGACCCCGTGAGTAAGGATAAAAGAGGGTCTGGGGAACAACCCCTTCAGACGCACCAGGAGAAACGCTTGAAATCCCGTGACAGCGTTTAATAGCGACAGCCGGTTGAGGGCCCACGTGTGTCCTTTCCCGTTGCCAGGATTGGGGCCTTACCACGGAAGACGGCTTAGCTAAAGAAGAGAAACCACCACCAACGAAATTTCGAAGGATCGACATCATAAAAAGGAAAAGACTGGCAAGTTCTAATAATCCGTCTCTCTTTCCAACCAAAGGCTGCAGCCTGCATGAACTAAAGTGACTTTTATATTTCCATTGGACAATACATTATCCCCTAGACAACGATAGAGCTATTTCTTATTGATTGTTATTATACCCACGCTTTTAGATTTAGTATTGACGATGTATATTATCTGTATGTTTGCATTGATATTATTTTTGTGTATTTGTACCAATAAATACTGTTAAAAATAGTACCATCAGACTTCAACGGACCTCTCTATCTTTGCGGGTAAGTGACCCAGTTATGGGGTACGTAACAGGTCCCAGTACTCAAGAAGGGCCAGGCAGCCGATCAAAAACCTTGAATGACTACCGTCCAGTGGCCCTGACCTCACACATCATGAAGACCCTAGAGAGGCTGGTCCTGGCTCACCTCCAACCCCTGGTCAGTTCAGCCCTCGATCCCCTGCAATTTGCCTACCAGCAGCCCACTGGAGTTGACGATGCTGTCATCTACCTACTGAACAGAGTCTACTCCCATTGGATAAACAGGGCAGCACTGTGAGAATCATGTTGTTTGATTTCTCAAGTGCCTTCAATACCATATAGCCCTTGTACAGCTGGGGGAAAGCAGGTTGGAGTTTCCATAGCGGATAATGGACTATCTGACTGTATCATCTGCAACTCAACATTAGTAAGATAAGGGACTTTAAGAAGACTAAGCCTGCACTGCTCCCTGTTACTATCGATGGCGAGGACGTGGATGTGGTGAGGACCAACAAGTACCTGGGGGTGCACCTGGATGACAGAATGGAGCACCAACACAGAGGCTGTGTACAAGAAGGGCCAGAGTCACCTCTACTTCTGTTACAAGAGCATTGGAAGCGAACCCAAGTGCAGGACACCGACACGTAGGTAGCATTAACAGAAGTGTGTTTATTAATCATTGCAAGGAAGGCTGGGGAGCGAGGATTCGGCTGAGGGAAGCCAAGGGGAGAGCGAAGCTGGACCGGGATCAAACCCGGGTCACTACAGCAAGACTCTCCGCATTTAGCAGTGGGATTTAGGCAGAGCAGGGATGTGGACCAGGGGATGGGCGTGGTTGGGAAAGAACAGAGGGCAGAATGCCCTACTCCTATTAACACGGGGGGGAAATTAACACAGGCAACCTGCGCGGGAACAGAACTTAGAATATAGCACACACAATTCGTATCTTGACTTGGAGTAGTGGCAAACGGCTGGCAATACTCAGCTGGACACAAGACGACAAAACCAAACAACGACAGACAATTTGTATCTTGACTCGGAGTAGCAGCAAAGGCGATCACTTAGCTGGACACGAAAAGACAGAATTCCTGAAGCAACCCCAGGCACCAAAGCAACTTAGAATCTACCATTCTCGGCGGCCCGGAACTTGCATTGCCGCACTGGCTCAGGTGACGGTCCAGCTCTGAGTAGATGTAAGCCGGAGACTTTATGCTGCCGGGTCGGATGAGAATCAAGTGCCTCAATCACGGAGCCCGGTAGAACACGGGGAAAAGGGAATTAAAAGAAAATGAGGAGTTAACGGACTGGACTGTGACAACTTCCTGAGGAGCCTGAGGTCCTTTAGATTATTTAGGCCCCTCCTTCTCATGTTCCACCAGTCTGCTGTCACCAGTACGGTGGTGTGCTGGGGCAACAGCTTCAACACGGGTGATGCCAACAGGCTCAATAAACTAATTTGAAAGACTGGCTCTGTTACTGGAGTCAAACTGGACACACTGGAGGCTGTGGTAGAACAAAGGACCCTACTGAAGATCCTGGCCATTCTGGACAATGTTCCTCACCCTCTGGGTGCCACCTTGGAGAAACAGAGTCTAAGACAACTGCACTGCTCCAAAGAGAACTACATGAGGTCATTCTTACTCTTGGCTGTTGGACTTCATAATGAACAAGAGAAAATCTGCAGATGCTGGAAATCTGAGCAACACACACAAATTGCTGGAGGAACTCGGTAGGCCAGGCAGCATCTGTGGAAAAAGTACAGTCGACATTTTGGGCCAAGACCCTTCAGCAGGACTGGCTCTATAATGAGTCAACCTGCAGCCAGGGAAATGATGACTCCCTCCTGTTAGACTGTTTGAAGTAACTTATTTTCTGCTTTTCACTTCTCTTCTAATATTTGTGTATCTTTATACTTGTAATGCTCCTGTGACACTGTAATTCCTTTTGGGATCAGTAAAGTATCTATCTATCTACCTAGTCCTCATTTATGAATATCACAAACAGTTGAGGTTCCAGTACAGATCCCTGAAGAACACCACTAATCACAGACCTCCAGCTAAAATAAATCCCTTCAACCACCGCCCCATTTCTTCAATGGGCAAATCCATCAGCCAATTCACCAATGGATTCCCATGCACTTTAATCTTCCGGTTGAAACTTCCATAAGGGAACTTGTCAAATGCCTTACTAAAATCCTTGTAGCAGCTCTACCTTCATCAATCACCCTCATCACTCATCAAAAAACTCAATCAAGTTCAAAGTAAATTATTTTCAAAATACACTATGCCACCCAGAGAATTATTTTCCTACGGGTATACTCAATAAATCCATGCTAGAATCGATGAAAGATTGCACCAACTGAGTGTTCAACCAGTGTGAAAAAGACATCAAACTGAGCAAATAAAAAAGGAAGAAATAATAATAATAATAAATAAATAAGCAATAAATATCAAGAACATGGCATGAAGTCAAGTCAAGTCACTTTTTATTGTCATTTCGACCATAACTGCTGGCACAGTACACAGTAAAAATGAGACAATGTTTTTCAGGACCATGGTGTTACATGAAACAGTACAAAAACTAGACTGAACTACGTAAAAACAACATAGAAAAAAACTACACTGGACTACAGACCTACCCAGGACTGCAGAAAGTGCACAAAACAGTGCAGGCATTACAATAAATAATAAACAAGACAATAGGCACAGTAGAGGGCAGTAAGTTGGTGTCAGCCCAGGCTCTGGGTATTGAGGAGTCTGATAGCTTGGGGGAAGAAACCGTTACATAGTCTGGTCATGACAGCCCAAATGCTTTGGAGCCTTTTCCCAGATGGCAGGAGGGAGAGGAGTTTGTATGAGGGGTGCGTGGGGTCCTTCATAATGCTGTTTGCTTTGTGGATGCAGCGTGTAGTGTAAATGTCTGTAATGGCAGGAAGAGAGACCCCGATGATCTTCTCAGCTGACCTCACTATCCGCTGCAGGGTCTTGCGATCCGAGATGGTGCAGTCTCCGAACCAGGCAGTGATGCAGCTGCTCGGGATGCTCTCAATACAACCCCTGTAGAATGTGATGAGGATGGGGGGTGGGAGATGGACTTTCCTCAGCCTTCACAGAAAGTAGAGACGCTGCTGGGCTTTCTTTGCTACGGAGCTGGTGTTGAGGGACCAGGTGAGATTCTCCGCCAGGTGAACACCAAGAAATTTGGTGCTCTTAACGATCTCTACCGAGGAACCGTCGATGTTCAGCAGGGAGTGGTCGCTCTGTGCCCTCTTGAAGTCAACAACCATCTCCTTTGTTTTGTTCACATTCAGAGACAGGTTGTTGGCTCTGCACCAGTCCGTTAGCCGCCGCACCTCCTCTCTGTAAGCTGACTCATCGTTCTTGCTGATGAGACCCACCACAGTTGTGTCATCAGCGAACTTGATGATGTGGTTTGAGCTGTGAGTTGCAGCACAGTCGTGGGTCAGCAGAGTGAACAGCAGTGGACTGAGCACGCAACCCTGGGGAGCCCCCGCGCTCAGTGTGATGGTGTTGGAGATGCTGCTCCCGATCCGGACTGACTGAGGTCTCCCAGTCAGGAAGTCTAGGATCCATTTGCAGAGGGAGGTGTTCAGGCCCAGTAGGCTCAGCTTTCCAATCAGTTTCTGAGGGATGATTGTGTTGAATGCCGAACTGAAGTCTATGAACAGCATTCGAACGTACGTGTCTTTTTTGTCCAGGTGGAGGGTGATGGCAATGGCGTCATCTGTTGAAGACTCCTTGAAAGTGAATCCATAGTTTGTGGAAACATTTCAGTGATGGGAAAAGTGAAGTTGAGTGAAGTTATTCTCTTTGGTTCAAGAGCCTGATGGTTGAGGGGCGGTAACTGTTCCAGAACTTGGTGCTGTGAGTCCTAAGGTGTCTGGAACTTCTTCCCAGTGGCAGCAGCGAGAAGAGAGCATGACCTGGGTGGAGGAGGACTCTGATGATGGATGCTGCTCTTCTACGCCAATGTCGCATGGTTCTCAATGTTGCTCAATGGTGGGGAGGGCTTTACCTGTGATGGATTGGACCATATCCACTTTTTGTCAGATTTCCCATTCAAAGGCATTGGCGTTTCCATACCAGACTGTGATACAGCTAGTCAATATTCTCTCCACACATCTTTAGAAGTTTATCAGAGTTTTAGATGTCATGCCGAGTCTTCACAAACTCCTATGAAAATGGAAGCACTGCTATACTTACTTCATATAGGACACGTACTGGACTGAGGACAAGTCCTCTGAATTTAAATTTGCTGATCCTCTTCACCTCTCATCCTCAAATGAGGATTGGCTCATGGACCTCTGGTTTCCAGCTCCTGTAGTCAATAATCAGCTCCTTGGCATTGCTGACATTGAGTAAGAGGTTGTGGTTATGGCACCACTCAGTCAGATTTTCAATCTCTCTCTTATCTGCTGATACACCATCATCTTGATTCAGTGGTGTCATCTGCAAACTTGAATATTGGATTGGAGTTGTGTTTAGCCTGACAGTCATAAGTGTAAAGCGAGTCCAGCAGGGGGCTAAGCACATAGCCTTGTGGTGCACTTGCGCTGATGGAGATTGTGGAGGAGATGGTGTTGCTAATCTGAATTGACTGGGGTCTCCAAGTGAGGAAATCAGGGATCCAATTGCACAAGGAGGTTCTGAGGCCAAGGTCTTGAAGCTTATTGATTAGTTTTGAGGGGAATGATAGTATTGAATGCCGAGCTGTAGTTAATAAAGAGCATCCTGATGTATGCATCTTTGCTGTCCAGATGTTCCAGGAATGAGTGACAAGCCAATGAGATGGTTCTGTTGTGGACCTGTTGCACTGGTAGGCAAAATGGAGCAGATCTGAGTCACTTTTCAGGCAGGAGTTAATATTTTTCATCATCAAGCTCTCTCTCAAAATGTTTCACTACAGTGGATGCAAGTGCTACTGGATGATAGTCATTGAGGCAAGTTACCACATTTTCAGTAAGTTAGTAAGACACAACTTGCCCCACACAAAGCCATGCTGGCTCTTTCTAATTAGACCATGGTTTTCCAAATGTTCATAAATCCTATCCCTAAGAATTCTCTCTGGTAACTTCCCTACCACTGATGTGAGAGTCAACAATCGATAGTTTCCAAGATTATTCTTAGTTCCCTTCTTGAACAATATTGACGTGGTCTTTGGTAGGTCAAATGTAAAGAGACAATACACTGTTGAAGGCAAAGCCTTGGAATTTCTGAAATCGGCTACACAGATTGAAGGGTTGGTTAAAAAGGCATATGGCATGATTGCTTTTATTAATCAAGGCATTCATCAATAAAGATTCACCAAATTTCATGACCTATGCATCAGTGATAATAAATCTGATCCTGATTCATGGATAGGAAAGATAGGAAAGGTTTACACAAGGTAAATAAGACTAGCTTAGACAGACAATTTGGTCAGCAGTGACGAGTTGGGTTGAAGGGACTCTTACTCTCTCTCTCCCCCCCCCCCCCCCTTTCAGGATCTATTACTCCATATCTCCCAAACTTACTTGCATGAAACTCCACCAATGGCAGGAATGTGTTCAGTCAAACAGCGAGCATCCAGAGCTCTGCAGAGAAATACTACATAGAAACGTAGAAACATAGAAAACCTACGGCACAATACAGGCACTTCGGCCTGATGCCCAATCAATAACTCTCGGAGACTGGAAGTGAACGATAGGCTTTTATTAACAGCAAAAAGGGAGCATGACATCTCGGAGACTGAGGGAGGAGCAGTGCCCCAATCGCCTTTATACAGGGGTCTGTGGGAGGAGCCACAGGAGCAGTCAGCGAGGGGCATGTCCAGACAGGTATACATAGTTTACCACATTCACCCCCCCCCCCTTTGTTTTAAAAGAGAGTCCCCACGGGGCGAAGTTTCTTACGAGTATATTTACAGGTTAAGTCTATCAGGCGGTCAAATCTGTCGCTGCGATCTACATAGCACTGGCTGTGATTGCACAGGTGCCGGAGGTGATTGCACCAGAGACGGTGGTTGTGCTGGCTCCGGCCTGACTTGAGGTGCCAGCCCGTTAGGCATCAGTAATCCCTCATGCATGTGTGCCTGGTATGGGAGTGTCGTGAGGAGTCTGTATCGGGCTTGGTGTGCGCAGTGTCCCGTGGGTATATACATCAGTGGGTACGGAGTTCATAGTCACCGTGGAGTGTTCGGGGTAGGGGTCTGGTGCTCCTGCGGGTGTCAGGTCGTGGACGGAGACCGTGTCCTGCCGCCCATCAGGTAAGACCACGTAAGCATACTGGGGGTTCGCATGTAGAAGGTGAACCCTCTCGACCAGCGGGGAGTATTTATTGCTCCTCGCATGTTTCTGGAGCAGCACCGGCCCTGGGGACGTCAGCCAAGCCAGTAGGGTGGTCCCAGTGGCAGACTTCCTGGGAAAAGAAAAGAGTCGCTCATGAGGGGTGGCATTAGTGGACGTACATAACAGGGAGCGGATAGAGTGGAGTGCCTCGGGGAGGACCTCCTGTCAGCGAGAGACCGGCAGTCCCTTTGACCTGAGGGCTAAGAGTGTGGCCTTCCACACAGTGGCATTCTCCCTCTCCACCTGTCCATTCCCCCGGGGATTATAGCTCGTGGTCGTACTAGTAGCAATACCCCTATCCAGCAGGTACTGGCGCAGCACATCACTCATAAAGGAGGACCCTCTATCACTGTGGATATAGCAGGGATATCCGAACAGAATGAAGAGCTGGCGCAGGGCTTTTATGACGGATGTGGCAGTGGTATCGGGGCAGGGGATGGCAAAGGGGAACCGCGAGTACTCATCGATTATGTTGAGAAAGTAGACACTGCGGTGTGTGGAGGGAAGGGGGCCCTTAAAGTCAACACTCAGTCGCTCGAAGGGGCGGGTGGCCTTGATAAATTCTGCCTTTTCAGGATGATAGAAGTGCGGTTTGCACTCAGCGCAGACTTGGCAGTCCCTGGTCATCGTCCTGATGTCCTCAAGGGAGTAAGGCAGGTTCCGGGCTTTCACGAAATGGTAAAGCCGGGTGACCCTCGGGTGGCAAAGATCTGCATGGAGGGCGTATAGCTGGTCGTGCTGCGCGCTGGCACACGATCCCCGGGATAGGGCATCAGGGGGCTCATTGAGCCTTCCAGGCCGGTACAGGATGTCATAGTTGTAGGTGGAGAGTTCCAATCTCTACCTCAAAATGTTATCATTTTTGATTTTGCCCCGCTGTTGGTTACTGAACATGAATGCAACTGAGCGCTGGTCGGTCAGCAAGGTGAACCTTTTGCCGGCGAGATAGTGCCTCCAGTGCCTAATAGCTTCCACTATGGCCTGGGCTTGTTTCTCTACCGCGGAGTGCCAAATTTCAGGGCCCTGAAGGGTACGAGAGAAGAATGCTACCAGCCTTCCTGCCTGATTGAGGGTAGCAGCCAGCGCGAAATCGGAGGCGTCACTCTCTACTTGGAAGGGAATGGTCTCATCCACCACATGCATTGTTGCTTTGGCAATGTCCCCTTTAATGTGGGTGAAGGCCGCGTGGGCCTCGGCTGAGAGGGGAGATGCGGTGGACTTGACCAGGGGGCAGGCCTTGTCTGCGTAGTGAGGGACCCATTGGGCGTAATAGGAAAAGAAGCCCAGGCACCGTCTGGGGGCTCTGAGGGTGGTGGGAAGAGGGAGTTCCAACAGGGGGTGCATACGGTCAGGGTCAGGGCCAATGACCCCGTTCTCCACGACATACCCAAGGATAGCAAGTCGGGTGGTTCCGAACACACACTTGTCCCTGTTTTAGGTAAGGTTAAGAGCTTTGGCCGCTTGGAAAAATCGTTGGAGGTTGGTGTCGTGATCCTGCCAGTCGTGACCGCAGATGGTGATGCTATCCAGATATGGGAACGTGGACTTCAGTTGGCACTGGTCCACCATCCGGTCCATCCCCCTCTGGAAGATAGAGACACCATTCGTGACACCGAAGGGGATGCGCAGGAAGTGATAGAGCCTGCCGCCTGCCTCGAAGGCAGTGTAGGGGCGGTCCTCTGGGCGGATGGGGAGCTGGTGATAAGCGGATTTCAGATCTATTGTCGAGTACACCTTGTACTGAGCTATCTGGTTGACCATATCCGCGATGCGGGGTAGGGGATACGTGTCAAGCTGCGTGAACCTGTTGATGGTCTGGCTATAGTCCACGACCATCCTACTTTTCTGCCCAGTCCGAACAACAACCACCTGGGCCCTCCAAGGACTTGTGCTTGGCTCAATGATCCCCTCCCCGAGCAGCCGCTGCACCTCTGACTGAATGAAGGCCCTGTCCCCCGCACTGTACCTCCTGCTTTTAGTTGCCACCGGTTTACAGTCGGGGGTCAGGTTGGCGAACAGTGGTGGGGGGGGGGATCTTGAGGGTGGAGAGGCTGCAAGTGGTGTCTGTAGTGCAGCTGTAGGCATGGGTTTGGGTGGGATGTGTGGGTCGGTGTGTGTGTGTGTGTGTGGTCAGTAGCGGGGTACGTGATGAAGTCCCACAGAACTGAGGATTTCTGACAGTGATTGGTGGGAGGGGCCCGTCATACTCCATTGTCACACTTTTCAGGTGGCTCTGGAAGTCCAGCCCCAATAGCATAGGGGCACACAGTTGAGGCATGACCAGTAGCGCAAAGTTCCGATATTCTGTGCCCTGCACCATCAATGTCGCTACACAACCCCCCGGATGTCTGTGGAGTGCGACCCAGAAGCCAAGGTGATCCTGTGACTTACCGGCTGTGTCACGAGTCCACAGCGTTGCACTGTGTCTGGGTCAATAAAACTCTCAGTGCTGCCCATGTCAAACAGGCAGCTAGTCCTGTGCCCCTCCACCAGGATGTCCATCATTGACCTTGCGAGCTGGTGTGGAGCGCTTTGGTCGAGGGTTACGGAGGCCAGGGTTGAATCGTCGTCTTGGTGCCCGGTAAGCACCCATGGGTCGGAGGCGGGGCGAGGTGGCGCCGGCAAAGATGGCCGCCCCCATGTGGGGACTTCACGGACTCGTGACTGGCAGCAGCCGAGGTCGATTCGCCGGCGAGTTGCGGGGACTTCACGGACTCGTGACGGGCAGCAGCCGAGGTCAATTCACCGGCGGGTTGCGGGTACTTCACGGACTCGTGACTGGCAGCAGCCAAGGTCAATTCACTGGCGGGTTGCGGGTACTTCACGGACTCGTGACTGGCAGCAGCCGAGGTCGATTCGCCGGCGGGTTGCGGGGACTTCACGGACTCGTGACTGGCAGTAGCCGAGGTCGATTCGCCAGCGGGTTGCGGGGACTTCACGGACTCGCGACGGGCAGCAGCCGAGGTTGATTCGTCGGCGGGTTCCGGGGACTTCATGGACTCGCGACGGGCAGCAGCCGAGGTTGATTCGTCGGCGGGTTCCGGGGACTTCACGGACTCGCGACGGGCAGCAGCCAAGGTCGACTCACCAGCGGGTTGTGGGGTCTGCAGCGTCCATGAGGCCGGCGGGAGATTGCGCGCCTGGGCAGCGTCATCGTTGTGCAGAGCAGCCTCCAGCGTGTCGGCCAGCTCGATCACCGAATGTAAGGTAAGATCGGCATTTTCCAGCAGCCGCTGGTGCACATGCACTGACCTGATCCCCGTAACGAAGGCGTCTCTTACTAGCAGCTCCGCATGCTGTTCCACCGTCAGTCCCCTGCAGTCACAGGCCCGCACGACTGTCTGTAGGGCCCAGACAACCTCAGCGCTCGACTCTCCGGCCCGTTGCTGTCACGTCGCTAAGCAATGTCTTGCGTAGACGGTGTTCACCGGCCGCAAGTACTGTCTTTTGAGGGCATCCATCACGCCCTGGTAGTCCGGCTGGTCCCTGATCAGGGAGTAGACCCGCGGACTGACCCTGGAGAGGAGAACTCTGTGCATCGTGGCAGGCTCAGTCACACGAATCTCCTCCAGGTACGATTGGAAGCATGCAAGCCAGAGTTCAAAAGCGATGCCGGCTTCCTGGGATTGAGGGTCGAGATCCAATCTGTCGGGTTGTAAAATGCTCTCCATGTTTTAAAATTGCTGGTAATAAAATTGATGCACCATCAATAACTCTCGGAGATGGGAGGCGAACGATAGGCTTTTATTAGCAGCAAAACGGAGCACAGCATCTCGGAGACTGAGGGGGGAGCAGTGCCCCAATCGCCTTTATACAGGGGTCTGTGGGAGGAGCCACAGGATCAGTCAGCAGAGGGGTGTGTCCAGACAGGTATACATAGTTTACCACACAGCCCACAAAGTTCTGCCAAATACGGCCCTACCTTAGAAATTACTAGGCTTACCCATAGTCCTCTAATTTTCTAAACTCCATGTACCTATCCAAAAGTCTCTTGAAAGACCCTGTTGTATCCGCCTCCACCACTGTTGCCGGCAGCCCATTCCATGCACTCACCACTCTCTGAGTAAAAAACTTACCCCTGACACCTCCTCTGTACCTACTCCCCAGCACCATAAACCTGTGTCTTCTTGTGGCAACCATTTCAGCCCTTGGAAAAAGCCTCTAATTATCCACATGATCAATGCCTCTCATCATCTTATACACCTCAGTCAGGTCACCTCTCATTCCCTGTCGCTCCAAGGAAAAAAGGCCGAGTTCACTCAACCTAGTCTCATAAGGCATGTTCCCCAATACAGGCAACATCCTTGTAAATATCCTCTGCACCCTTTCTATGGCCTCCAATTCCTTCCTGTAGTGAGGTGACCAGAACTGAGCACAGTACTCCAAGTGGGGTCTGACCAGGGTCTTATATAGCTGCAACATTACTTCTCGGCTCCTAAATTCAATTCCACAATTGATGAAGGCTAATACACCGTATGCCTTCTTGACCACAGAATCAGCCTGCGTAGCTACTTTGAGCTTCCTTTGGACTCGGACCCCAAGATCCCTCTGATTCCCCCACACTGTCATGATTCTTACCATTAGTACTATATTTTGCCATCATATTTGATCTACCAAAATGAGCCACTTCACACTTACCTGGGTTGAACTCCATCTGCCACTTCTCAGCCCAGTTTTGCATCCTATCAATATCCCGTTGTAACCTTTGACAGCCCTCCACACTATCCACAACCTTTGTGTCATCAGCAAATTTACTAACCCATCTCGCCACTTCCTCATCCAGGTCTTTATAAAAATCACGAAGAGTAGGGCTCCCAGAACAGATCCCTGAGGCACACCATTGGTCACCGACCTCCATGCAGAATATGACCCATTTACAACCACTCTTTGCCTTCTGTGGGCAAACCAGTTTTGGATCCACAAAAAATGTCCCTTTGGACCCCATGCCTCCTTACTTTCTCAATAAGCCTTGCATGGGGAACCTTATCAAATGCCTTGCTGAAATCCATATACACTACATTTACAACTTTAAATCTAATCTTTGAAACGCTCATCTTGAACATTGGACTTTGTTAGGCAAATACACTGGGGGGGGGGGGTGAGCAGTGTATTACAAAGAAGACTGATGGATATAGGCTGAGTACAGACTTAATGGCACGATTCTTAGCAGCGTAGAGGAACGGTGGGATGCTGGGGTTCACGTCCACAGGTCCCTCAAAGTTGCTGCTCAGGTTGATAGGGTTTGTTAAGAAGCTATATGGTGTGTTGGGCTTCATTAGCTCAAGAGCTGTGATGTAATGTTGCTGCTCAATAAAACTCTGGTTAAATCACACCTGGAATATTGAGTCCAACATTGGTCGCCTCACTATAGGAAGAATGTGGAAGCTTTAGAGGGTGCAGAGATTTGCCAGGATGCTTTCTGGATTAGAGAGCATGTCTTATGAGGGTAGGTTAAACAAACTAGGGCTTTTTTCTACAGGGAGAAAAAGGATGAGAATTGACTTGATAGAGGTGTATAAGGTGATAAAAGGTGGATAACAAGAGCCTTTTTTCTCAGGGCAGAAATGGCTAATATGAGTAATTTTAAAGGGATTGGAGAAAAGTATAAGGGGGGGTCAGCAGTAGTTTTTTACAAGTGAAAGTGTTGGGTGTGTGTAATGCACTGCCTGGGTGGTGGCAGAGAAAGATACACTAGGGACAATTAAGAGGTTCTATAGCTGGGCACATGATGATAGCAAAACGGAGGGCTATGTAGGAGGAAAGGGTTAGATTGATCTTAGAGTAGGTTAAGAGGTTGGCACAACTTCTGTGTTCTATGTTCTATAAATACGTGTTTCCGCCACCCATCCCCACACCACTTTCTGGAGTACCCTGTCAACTCATGGTGGTAGGGTGAAGATACACCTCGACCAAAGGTGGCATAAGGTGCTTCTTCCCTCCGCTAAGGGAGGGTTTGAATTAATTTGGCAGGGGAACGGGAACGGGAGAGATAGGGTTGAGGATGAGCTAGTTGGTTTACAAACCGAGGCAGCGTGTGGTGAGACTCATAGTAAGATATTGATGATAGCACAAAATTGCAGTCAACAGGATGAACTGCAATGCAAGAAAGTGACAAAGTCAAAAAGGGGGATGAATGCAGGACTGAAGGTGTTATATTTGAATGCAGGCGGTATACAGAATAAAGTATATCAGAAACAGATCTTTTTCTACCTATAATGTCCTTTAATATCTCTTTTTTTTTCCTTTCAGGGTTCTTCTGCAGACCCTGACCTGGAGTTACACGCTGACTTTGGTTCTTTATGGGAATGGGACCCGCTCTCAGGGTCTCACGACTGGCCGCTACTCGATATGCTAAGGACGCAGCCTAGAAAACTAGTGCGCCTTCAGGGTGCCGGATTTTCATAGCTCTGGAGGCGGGCAGACTCGAGGTTGGTGCCACCGCCTGGTGCATCGGGGGAGATGGAAGATCGAAAGCAGCGAGCTGACTGCCGGCCGTGTGCCCAGAGACCCGAGTTCTTTGGGCACAGAGC